>NC_069502.1:985060885-985703385 GCF_027579735.1 Bombina bombina
AATAAAACAAACAGCTACGTCTCTGGCCTACATGGCTCTTAATCACGCTATAACTTTATGTATGCACCCATACACATATATTGAGTTAGTGAGAGAATGATAAGTGTTTTTATTTGCGTGCAAGTGAAAAAATGATTTAGCACGCCACTTGTAATCTGGCCCTGGATTTTTTAAAGAGGTATGAAAATTTTGAAAGAGGTGTGAAAATTTTTAAAAGCTGGCAAAAGCTGTTACTGAATTTTGTGCATTGTGTAACACAGCTAAGTAAGACAAACTGCTGAATAATTACAAGAAATATTGGCAGATTTGTAAAGTCTACAGTTCTTACCTTCCATCAAAATCTATGTTTATATTAGTCCTAGATAGTTATTTATATTTCTAATTGTGAACCATTTACAATTAAAAGGGCACTAAACCCCTCTTCCTTTTGTGCTCGTATTCCATAGAGAGGCAACCTGTAAATGCTGCAAACAGGCCAGAGCTACAATAGAGGTAGACTAGGCTACCGCCTAAGGGTGCCCATTTGGCGGGATGCAAATTTAGGGCGCGATCCGATATACAGCGCTGATTTCGGCACAATCGTGGAAGTCTGCGCCGCCCGTAGTTTGACCTTGCACATCGGGCTATCACATATATGGCGCCGGCAGTTGCTAAAGTGCCGTAAGTCGGACAAACTAGCGATGTGCAGAAATAAGCGTAAGTACAAATTTCTGGAGTCACCAGTGACTTATGGCACTTTAGAAACTGCCTGCGCCTAAAAAAACTTACTAAAGTATTAAAACTCCAGTAACTGTCTAACACGCCTCCCAAAAATAGCCCGGCATGTATACCCCTCTATCCGCAATCCCCCCTCTCACTCCTAACAATAAATGTATTAACTACGTGTGCACCTACATATGCCAACCTGTTCCTCGGATGGTGGGAAACTGAATATGTATTTACGGAAGAAAATCAGAAATATCAGAAATCAGAAATATACGGATCTAATACCTTTATGGATTAGATTCATAGATGATATCTTCTTTATATGGGAAGGTACCCATTTGGAGTTACAGGAATTTCTTGGTCATCTGAATAATAATCGACTGAACATTAAATTAACGCATGAGGAAAGTCTAATACAGATTAACTTTCTGGATATTACCATCCGTAAGAACAGAGATGGAGTCATTAGCACTGATCTGTTTAGAAAACCTACTGCGACTAACAGCTTGTTGCACAGCACCAGTGCACATGCCCCAGGCACGATGAGAAGCCTTCCAACAGGGGAATTTTTGAGACTTCGCAGAAATTGCTCAGAAGCCCAAATTTTTGAAATGAGAGCATTAGATCTGGAGGAAAGATTACTGAAAAGAGGTTAGAGTAAAAGATCTATTAAAAAGGCCAAACAGAGAGCCCGTTTAACACCACTACACAATTTACTCCATAAAAGGCAGAACAAAACTAACTCTCAAATCCCCAGATTAATTCTGACTCACAATACACAAACTCCACAAATCATTAACATAATTAAGAAACATTGGAATATTCTAATGACTGACCCTTTATTAAAAACAACGCTGGGTACAAGCCCCTCATTTGGGTTTAGGAGGACTAAGAACATTAAAAATATTGTGACCAGTAGTCATTTCCAAAGGAAAAAGACCACTTCAGCATTCAATCCAGGAGCCCAAAAATGTGGGAATTGCAGTACGTGTAAATTTATGAAAAACACCACTGGGATTGAAGATAGATTTGGAAAAAATCATAAAATTAAACGATACATAAGTTGCAATACTGAAAGTGTAATTTATGTACTCCAATGCACTTGCAACCTGTATTATGTCGGAATGACAACCAGGAAACTGAGAGTGAGACTTCTGGAACATTTAAGGAACATCAAGAATGCAGCCAAAGATAAAGAAGAATTAAAGACCTTAACTAGTGTAGCTGCACATTTCCTAAGACATCATAACTCTAACCAAAGAGATTTACAATGCTGGGGTATTGAGAAAGTGAGCCTAGGGTTCAGAGGAGGGGACCTTGAAACGGCATTATTAAAGTCTGAAAGCCGATGGATTTATTTATTAAATTCGGTCCAACCCTGGGGTCTTAACGAACAAAACAATCTTTATGTTTACTTGTAATTATCAGGAGAATAACCATTTCACCTGACAAAAGATGAGAAGGAATAAGATAAAATAATTTTTATGTCTAAGTATAATTACTAAGAAAATAACAAATTCATCTGATAAAGGATGAGAAAGAATAAGACCAAATATACAATATACCTATAGAGTTAAGACAAACATATACAAAAAGAAAAACATTTATAAAAATTTTTTTATAAAAATTCATAATTGAAAAATATATAAAACTACATAATGATATCCAATCCTACAAATGTTTTACCATAATAATAGGTTATCATTTCTCCATGAGGATTTACATGAATATACCAAGAATCAAACGATCAACTATAGAGAATCAAATAAGCCCATATAGAAAGTATCAGACAGGGTAACATTAGGAGATCTGTTAAAATTATGATCAATAAAGATTAATTACTCAAGCTTATATTATTTATATCTATACAATTGTATATGATTCAAACGCTCACATTGCCATTTCTCCTAAAGCACAGTAATATATGTGTTCGTAACAATAACCTATATTACAACAAATATGATTCACACGTCAAGCAATTGGCGACACTTACTAATTTTTACATGGGAAATAATGATATTCACTTCCACAGCACACTCACATACTCACGCAATTATGGTTTTGAAAATAAAAAACTTTTTTCTGAGAGATTCTCTTTCTCTCACTATTTGTTACACTCTGAAATACAACTACACTTTTCTAGGTTTTTTTCTTTCACAACCATCATACTCACTCCCTTTTCACTTTTTTCCCCCCTCTTTACTTTCCCTTAACAATTACACTTCTTGTCCTATCACAGAGTAACAAAGTATATTTCAGTCACATAAGAGTTTATTATGACAAACATAATAAATAATAATCTACATGTCACATTGATTTAGCTTTAATGAACACTTATAACAACTCAATAGATGTCTTACACACAGCACTTGTATTTATTTCCCTTTGGAATAAATTAATTTTGAAACTTGAACAATCGTTGTTTGTAGACGATAGCTTCAGAAATTAATTCTGATATATTGATACACAATGCCCTCTAAGCAACGCTTTAGTGAACCTAAGAACATAATTTTGTTGTACAAGTAATGAATATTGAATATGTTACAATACAGGACCAAATACAAAAACTATTGGGCTTAATAAGTAAATGCAGATTCTGGTATAAGAGTCGAAATAATGACATATAGTTTAATGTGCAGACAATATTACAGTGAATAATTTGTAAATATGTTCAGAGACTCATAATAATCTTTAGAATATAGACAGCACGGCACTCTATAGATAAATCTATTACATTGGTCCTTATGAATTTCTACGATCACTATCCTTACAGCAAATATCTAATATATCTAATATATATATATATAATTTCAGCAAATATCTAATTTCAATCAGTAATGGTTTGAGAACAGATAAGAATACAGAGATATAGATCTGATATATTAGACATTAAGATACAACCTACTGGTTATTTGATCATTTTACTATAATACACACAATAAAACCTCCCTTCTTGACAATACGGGTCATGTAGATTCGTAAACATGACTTTGGTATTGGAGTAACTAGCTGTCTATCAATTTATCCTGAACTAATCACAGCACCTATTAGAGTGGAGTGGGGGCGGGACTTCTGGTCCCACAGGGTATATATCCCCACAAACACGGCGGCTCGCTGCCTTTGATAAAGCCCAATCGGGCGAAACGCGTCAGGGGAGAGTGTTGAACTTGTTCACGCTCCATTTTCTTATGTATTTTAAACAAGCCCAGTACCGCTAAATCATGTGGAGTGTAGGGTTACCGCAACTACAGAGCTAATCATAGACATTTGACCTATCTGGGTCAGTGTACCGAATAGGGACTTTTTACACGGTGCTTATAGTTAATATACCTTTCTTACTTTATATACAATAACAAGTTATATTCATACAGCCTGGGTTGTGCCAGACTTTATTTCATTAATTGCTAACTAAGTCTTTTCAATAATTATATGCTACGCCGTTGATACTGTTATAGTAACTGGGTTGTGCCAGTTTTAACTTAAACTACCAAACCGTTGTATGAATGAGCAGCGTGCATTGCATTGTAAGACCTTACAGACTTATGAGTGTGATTGATACTGCCTGATAGTCACAGCGTTTGCTGTGCCACACGGCGCTCAAACTGCAACTTATATATTAACTTGCAACACAGTTGCGAATTAACCATAAACTGTAAGATAATCATTATTTATAAAACCTGGGTTGTGCCAGACTATATTTACTTTTATTGTCAAATCGAATGTTGGGAATGAATGTGTGTTACAATGGTGATTCGTATTAGAAACTAATGGACAGTTAGCTTTTTTCATATAATCTGGGTTGTGCCAGACCTAACTTTAACTACAAACACAGCTTTCAGAGCTTTCGATATGACTAGATGTTATACCACTGATACCTAACACAAACTGAATCATAGAAAGCATTTATTTAAAGTGGGTTGTGCCAAACTTAACTAGAATTATAAATCCAGTATATGAATGAACGTGTACCACAAGATTTTACAGACCAATGAATGAGAATTGTAATACTTGTGAATCATAACATTGGCTGTGCCACAAGGCACATAATTTGAACTCCCACACACTGGCAATTTTGCTGTTCATTAACCCCTAATAACCTATGGTACTGTGAATAAACCTTAGGACATAATCTGGGAGGCGCCAGAATAATTTTAGACCAAGTTTTCTATGGAGTGTATGCCCAAAATTTAGGAAGACCGATTAATATGAGCCATAGTATTTCTGCAGCATTTGCTGTATTGACTAACCAGGGTTAAATTATTCAATAACTCTAACTTAACATAATTGGCTAGATTGGAGGTCTGGGCGACACAGAAATATGTTTATCTTGACAATAATCGTATTCCAACTTCTAGGAATATGCGCCTAATGAAATATAGAAAACTATAGTAGCACCAAGCACGCACACATTGCTATTTATACAAATACACAGGCTAAATTTATAGCCCAGGTTATAACTGATCAAACCCTTTTTTGTGAATATTTAATTCACTATTACCCCTATTCTTTGATAGTTATTATTAACATAAAATACTCATAACTTTGATATCACCCATTATACTGTAAACTTAACGTTGATAGCATAAGTCTATTAAGCTGAGATTACACTACCTGGATTAGAACTTCTACATTAGCTCTATTATCTAGATTAATACTATAGTGGTAACCATTACCTAGTTGATTTACTGGATTATTTAGATCACTATTACTGGTGAATTTATTCAGGCCGAATTATCATAAATTGTGATCTAACGTGGAATTTATTACACTGATTTGGGCACTGGAGCACATTTTAATTGTGTATGTATTAACCAAACAATTTTGGTTTTTTAATTCTAATACCAATAAAAGTTATATTTTAATATCCTGTTGAGGAATCCCAACCCTTAGTTTAGACCCAGAGTGCTGTAAGTGCATACTTTGGGAAGTCTGGTATCCTTTATACCATTCTTCCTTGATGTTCATAAATAAATGTATTAACCCCTAAACCGCCGCTCCCGGACCCTGCCGCCAGCTACATTAAATGTATTACCCCCTAATCTGACCCCCCTACACTGCCGCCAGCTACATTAAATGTATTACCCCCTAATCTAATCCCCCTAAACCGCTGCCACCTATTTTAAATATATTAACCCCTAATCTAATCCCCCTACACCGCCGCCACCTATTTTAATTATATTAACCCCTAATCTGACCCCCCTACACCGCCGCCACCTATTTTAAATATATTAACCCCTAATCTAATCCCCCTACACTGCCACCACCTATTTTAAATATATTAACCCCTAATCTGACCCCCTACACTGCCGCCACCTATTTTAAATATATTAACCCCTAAACCTAAGTCTTACCCTAACACCCCCTAACTTAATTAATATTTAAATAAATCTAAATAATATTAATATTATTAACTAAATTATTCCTATTTAAAACTAAATACGTACCTATAAAATAAACCCTAAAATAGCTACAATATAATTAATAATTACATTGTAGCTATTTTAGGGTTTATATTTATTTGGTATTGGAAAAACCAGCGAGACCTCAAGGTGTTGAAGTAAAATTGACTTTATTGGAGATGAATATAAAAATAGCATAAAAGCTTATAGCCCTTGCATAAGGGGTACATAGAACAGGTCCTACGCGTTTCGGCAGCCCTCTGCCTTGTTCATGGACTGATAAGTTCACATCAACATGCTACTTAAATACACCTGAGCCCCCAGGTGTGAGAAACCCTGTATATGCTAATTTAAAGGGACAGGATAATACCTAACAATCAAGTTCTTAAATGGTATGGAAATACAATTGAAAAGATCATTTAAATGATAAGTCACATATTATCCAATGCATTTTGACTTTAAAATGAAACATTCACAAAATCACATATCCTTTTAGATCAAAAAAAGTGAATATAAAGAGAAACAATCATTAGTGCAGACAAGGCTAAATGACATCTTCTGGTCTTAATTCACAATGCAAAGGAGTGAAAGCAGAAAGGAGAAATGATGCACAATCATTACTAAAGCAATGTTTATAAGATAGGGATAGCATTAACCTGCCAATATCAAAATACAAAACATTATTGTTTGGGATCCTAGCCATAAATTAACTCTATATGGATAGTTTTTAATCTAAAGGATTATCATGTATTCTACCCTATATTTAACTATAACCATCATACTAACCATTAAGTGTACCTAGTGCCTATTGATTTATTATCCTTACTGCTATCATACCTAGACCATTTTAACTTTCAAAGCATTGATATATATGGTTCTCAATGAACACAGATTGCTGTATTTATATGTCAAGAATTATACCTTATGTGTAGATTATTAAAGTATTAGATGAACACATTTGTAAACTGCTGGCTAATTATAGCCAGTGTTAATGTTGTTGATTCCAGAAATTGATGACATCGCCATCAATATTGAAGCCCTTTGGTCTTCTAGTCTGTAGCTTGAAGATCCAAAAGGCCTCCTTAAACAATAACTTAGTCATTCTATCTCCTCCACGAAGTGGAGCTCTGATCTGATCGATCACTTGCCACTTAAAAGATGAGACTACTTTATCATGGACATAGATAAAGTGCCTAGCTAGGTCTGAACACTCAACACCATTCTCTATATTATTCAGGTGTTCCCTGATCCTGTTTCTGCCTTCTCTGGAGGTGCACCCTACGTACTGCTTCTTACATTGGGTGCACTCAACCAGATAGATCACAAAAATGGAACAGCAATTTGTATAGGATCCAAGATCAAACACCTTGTGCGTAGCAAATGATTGGAAGTGTTTCGTGACACGTGTAAAACCACATGCTATGCAGCTGCTGAAGTGACATTTATAATGTCCTTTAACCTCTAGCCAGCTGCTGACCCTAGTAGGAGACTTCCGTAACAAACTGGGAGATAACATATTTCCCAAGGTACAGCCTTTCTTTGGTACAAAATTGCAGCCTTGAGATACATAATCTTTAAGGCTGTCTTCAGCTGTAAGTATCGGGAGATGCTTGCCTACAATGCTACATATATCTTCAAACTGGGCATCTTTGGAGATAGAAAGTTCCATCAAACAAGAAAAAATTATGGGAAAGCAAAAAATCTAGGGTATTAAGCAAAAAAGTCTTAAGGTCCTCTCCATAATTGCTAAATCTATCCAACATAAATGAAATGGCGGCTAGGCCATGTGAATGTGGAATTGCAGAATATAGGCTGACTACATCAACTGTCAGCCAAATATTCTGTTTGTCCCATTCTACCTGTTCAATGCTGTTTAGAAGATGCTTGGTATCCCTCAAATATGAGGGTAAATTGTACACCAAGGGTTGTAATAATGATTCAACCCAGTTCAACATGTTCTCGAAAAGGGAGCCAATTCCTGCCACAATAGGACTTATGCACCTTGGGGAGGTGATGGAAAATAGGAATTATTGGCTCAGATACATAAAGATAATCAGCAGTATCCTGATCAAATATCCCCATCTCGAGTCCATCGTCGATGAGGGATGCCAAGCGTCCACCAAATTCCTTAGTAGGATTACACGTGAGGACCTGATAAACCTCAGAATCACTCAGCTGTCTTATGGCTTCCTGTATGTACATGGACCTATCTAGCACGACAACACTGCCCCCCTTATCAGCTTGTTTGATTACAATGTAATTTCTTTGTTTAAGATTCATCAAAGCTGATGATTGAGCTAAGCTCAGGTTGGGGCGAGGCTGTCTGCTTTCAGTCGATAATCTAATTAAATCTTCCTCAATTCTATGGTGGAACGCCTCCAAAAACGGTCCCCTATCCTTAGTAGGATAGAAAACAGACCTTGGACGATAACCTCCATGTGTAATTTTCATAAAAGCCTCATCTAAAGGAGTATTATTAGCCAAATCGTATGCTGTTAGATAGTCTTTAGCCTCATTGAAATCAACCAAATCATAAATCTTGGGAGAACCCTCAGTAATGGGATTAGTTTCCATTACCAACTCTTCTTTGTCATTAGTCCAGAAAAACTTCCTAAGTGTCAAGTTTCGAATAAATTTATTTAAATCAACAATTGTGTTAAACAAATTAAATTTGGTGGTTGGTACAAATCCCAAGCCTAAGCTCAAAACATCTAGTTCATCATTAGTGAGTGTAGCATTGGATAGGTTAATGACATTTAGATTGCATACTTGTTGCGACCTCCTCGTCTGTTTCTTCCTGCCCCTCTGCCTCTTTGTCCTCTTCCTGCATTGCCTCCCCCCTCTCCTATATTGTTGTCCCTGTGAAAAACCTGCTGCTCTCTAGTGACTGGACTCGGTCCTACCTCCTGTAAATTGGGTCTCAATTCATTAGCTTTGACAGTCAAATATTCCTGTCTCCTGTGTTCTGTTAATAAGACACTTGCTTGTTCCCCATTAGGCTTTTTATTAACTTGCCTAGTCACAATAGGGTCTATACGAGTTCCACTACTAGGTTTAGGCCTTGTTGCCTGATCAGGTACAGTATTGTCTAGTGGGAGGGGGGTAGGGGGAATGGGAGAGACCTGCTGTTCTAAAATGTTAACAGTAAGTGTTTCTGGTGTTGCAAATGACACATGTTTCTCTGGTTGTGTAATAGCCCTGCCTCTAGAACGAGACAAGCAGCAGTCGGATTGGTGCTTGGTGGTTGTGACGTCTTCCGCAAAGCACGCAGAGCACTGAGGAATTTACTAGGAAGACAGCATGTGCTGCGATCGGCAGCGAGGAACACGCTGACGCTGACACTCACCCGGCATCTCAGTGAAGAGGTTAGTGCACAGGAGGCCGGTGGAGATGAGACCATGGCGATAATTGGGAAAGCCGGATGGTAACTCCGCAACCGCATAGTGGGGCCACGTTTACGGCATAACCTGAATACTGCCGGGTGAGTCACTTTATCTATTCAACATTCATTTTCCTTCCTCAAATACCACTTAATGCCATAGCCTGGAGCTGCAGAGGGGGACGCTTTTGTATATATTTATATTTATTTGACAGGTAACTTTGTATTTATTTTGACTAGGTACAACTAATAACAGCTAATAACTATTTAATAGCTACCTAGTTAAAATAATTACAAAATTACCTGTAAAATAAATCCTAACCTAAGTTACAAATACACCTAACACTACACTATCAATAAATTAATTAAATAAACTACAATTATCTCAACTAAAATACAATTAAATACACTAAACTATATTACAAAAACAAACAAACACTAAATTACAAAAAATAAAAAAAAATGACAAGAATTTTAAGCTAATTACACCTAATCTAAGCTCCCTAATAAAATAAAAAGCCCCCCAAAATAATAAATTTTCCCTACCCTAAACTAAATTACAAAAGTAATCAGCTCTATTACCAGCCCTTAAAAGGGCCTTTTGCGGGGCATTGCCCCAAAGTAATCAGCTCTTTTACCTGTAAAAAAAAAAGAACACCCCCCCATTACAACCCACCACCCACCCCCCCACTCTAAAACCCACACAATCCCCCCTTAAAAAAACCTAAGTCTAACACCCAAGTGCTCATTACCTGTCCTGAAGACCAGCGGAGAAGGTCCTGTTCCAGGCGGTGAATTCTTCTTCCAAGTGGCAACATCTTCTTCTTCCAGGAACCAGCCGGCGCGGAGTGGAGGAGTTGAAGACTGATGACCATGGAGCTGAACAGGACAGGTAAGGACCACTTGGGGGTTAGATTTAGGTTTTTTAAGGGGGGATCGGGTGGGTTTTAGAGTAGGGGTGTGTGGGTGGTGGGTTGTAATGGGGGGGGTTGTTCTTTTTTTTACAGTTAAAAGAGCTGATTACTTTGGGGCAATGCCCCGCAAAAGGCCCTTTTAAGGGCTGGTAATAGAGCTGATTACTTTTGTAATTTAGTTTAGGGTAGGGAAATTTTATTATTTTGGGGTGCTTTTTTATTTTATTAGGGGGCTTAGATTAGGTGTAATTATCTTAAAATTCTTGTAATCTTTTTTTATTTTTTGTAATATAGTTTAGTTTATTTAATTGTATTTTAGTTTAGATAATTGTAGTTTATTTAATTAATTTATTGATAATGTAGTGTTAGGTGTAATGGTAACTTAGGTTAGGATTTATTTTACAGGTCATTTTGTAATTATTTTAACTAGGTAGCTATTAAAAAGTTATTAACTATTTAATAGCTATTGTACCTAGTTAAAATAAATACAAAGTTACCTGTAAAATAAATATAAACCCTAAAATAGCTACAATGTAATTATTAATTATATTGTAGCTATCTTAGGGTTTATTTTATAGGTAAGTATTTAGTTTTAAATAGGAATAATTTAGTTAATAATATTAATATTATTTAGATTTATTTAAATAATAATTAAGTTAGGGGGTGTTAGGGTTAGACTTAGGTTTAGGGGGTAATATAGTTAATATAGGTGGCGGCGGTTTAGGGGGCTCAGATTAGGGGTTAATATGCTTAATATAGGTGGCGGCGAGGTAGGGGGCTCAGATTAGGGGTTAATATAGTTAATATAGGTGGCAGCGGTGTAGGGGGATCAGATTAGGGGTTAATATATGTAATGTAGCTGGCGGCAGTGTAGGGGGGTCAGATTAGGGGGTAATATATTTAATATAGGTGGCAGCGGTGTAGGGGGGTCAGATTAGGGGTTAATACATATAATGCAGGTGGCGGCGGGGTCCGGTAGCGGCAGTTTAAGGGTTAAACACTTTATTAGGGATTGCGGCGGGGGATTGCGGTTGACAGGTAGATAGACATTGTGCATGCGTTAGGTGTTAGGTTTTATTTTGCAGGTAGTTTAGGGAGTTACGGGGCTCCAATAATCAGCGTAAGGCTTGCTACGCCTGCATTTTGTGGCAAGGTGAAAATGGAGTAAGATTTCTCCATTTTTGCCACGTAAGTCCTTACGCTGTACATTGGATACCAAACTGCGCGGGTTTGGTATATCACTCTATGGGCCAAAAGACTACGTGAAATATACGAGCGTAACTTCTATGTTACGCCATATATAGGATACCAAACCAGCGCAAAATTTGGCTTCACCGGCTTTTGCGGGCGACGCTGCATATCGGATCGGGCCCTTAGTATGTGACTTAATTTTTTATTTTTTATCTAATATGTATTTTTATTTTTAGCTGTTTATGTAGGGATTCATATTAGGGCCCTACGTGGTGGCATAATGGCTAGAATGGGAGGGGATCCCCCCTGAAACATAGGGAGGCAGAAAGTACAGGTCACCCAGAACAGCTAGAATCATCTGGCTAAAATTTCTCATTGCACAGCCCCTGCACACTCTGCAAAACTTTAGAAGCCTTCATACAAGTTGGTAGAACCTGTGATAGCAGTGTGACTCAACCTACAGCCTAATGGTTATTTCTGGGGATGATGCACACTTGTAGGATCACTGACACTCCTACAACATTTGATATTCTACAAGTACTATTTCAGTGTATAGATAATTGACATAGTAATTATACAGTGCAGTGTGTTCATTTTCAGTTTTTAAATGTTTAGCATCATTATACAGCACATAGTCCTCATCATCAGTGTATAGGCATCCATCATCATTATACAGGGCAGCCTGTTTTTTTTTAGTTTCTAAAACTTTAAAATAGTTTTACAGTGCAGCCTATATGTTATCAGTGTATAGGTACTTGCAATTAATTATACAGTGCAGCATGTTTATTAGTGTATACATGCCGTGCATTAACATATTAACATGTAGTGTTGTGTTTATTAGTGTAAAGATGTTTATTATCATCACTATAGAGTAACACTTGTCAAAATGTGTGTTGTACTGTCCCCCCTGGCCAAAACATGCCAATAATCAATGTGAGTTAATGTGATCTATTGTAGGGCTTGAAAAAATTATCAAGATGTATTTGCAGCTTCTGAGAACTTGTAGTTCAGACAAGAGTGAGTTTGCAACCATAAATGTATGAAGCCGTCTCTACTGCTTATCCTAGGTGGCTGAGATAAATCATTTCAAACTCACTTGTTTGGGGTGAATGACAGGCCCTGCTCTCACGTAATTGGTTGTCCAAGAGCAGGGGCAGGAGTGAACAACAGAGCTCTTTTGTCGCCAAGTGGTAATTGCAGATGGACAGGTTATCTGCTTGAGAACTTGCCCACCTGGAGCTTAATACATTTTGCTTTTAGACATGCTAGTATCAGTCTAGGTCACTGGTTTTCAAACCTGTCCTCAGGCCTCCCCGACAGGTCAGAATTTCACGATTATCTTGTATGAGAGCAGGTAAAATAACCATGTTTACCAATCAGCTGGTTATTTCACCTGTGCTCTAGTTTAGATATCCTCAAAATGTAGCCTGTTAGGGAGGTCTGAGGACAGGTTTGATAACCAGTGGTCTCAATACAATGGTAAAAAAGAAAAGAGGTCATCCTTTCTACAGGTTCATGTGTTTCATATATTGTCACCAGTGTTTTATAGTCCAGTTCTGGCACATTAATCCATTTATTTCGTTACAGTAACTAACACATTCAAATCCATTTTGAAACCCATTTCATTTGATCAATATTATTTGCTGGTAACAATAAAATCTTTACACTTGTTGTACCACCTTAAGCATTTAGTACCATGCTTGTGAGTAATCAATTTATTCATTTCCCTTGGGTTTTATGGAAATTGCATTTTTTAATCTGCCAGTGCCAATGACTAGGTCTAAATATATCGCTTAGATACCACTTAGGAATTAATATATATCTGTGTAAGCATGTCTGTAATAACTAATTTTTTCAATTCAGACTGATCCAGACTCAAATACAGATGATTGCCATTTAGCATTTAATTGTCAGTTGAGTACATCATTTACTAATAATGATTACATTTCTCATTAAAATGCTTCCATCGTTATTCTTCAGGTAGAATTGTGTAATCCAATAATTGTTCAATAAATTATTCTTCAAAAGCTCATTAAAAACTGAAATATTATCTTTCATCATCAAAGTGCTGTAACAGAGATGTATTAATTGCAAAAAATAAAAAAATAAAATACATAAATGCATGTGAAAAACACAATTTCAGTCTATGCCTAGTAAATTCTTAATATAGAATGTACATCATGTACATAAATATAGCAAAACAATTTTTTTTTTATTCTAGATTCACCTTCAAAAGATTGTGATTATGGTAACTAAATAATGCATGAAATAATAAAGTTGTAATATGTATGAATATTACATTGGCAATTGAATATGTCAATGTTTATTAAGAGAAATTATTTTAAACATGGAGATTGCATATACATTAACATATTCAGGCAGCTAAGGTCACCCTACAAATAATATTTAACTATATTATGACTATGCACATACAATTAAGATAATATTTTAACTGTAATGTTCCAATATATGAATTTACACAAACCAAACAATGTTCAGAAGACTATTTTTCACTTTTTCTACAAATATTTAATGATGCATTTTTAGTAAAACACTCCCTAAAATAAACAAACATTTCAAGTCACTTAATGTAAATGGTCACATACATATTATCTACATTCTATTATTAAGAAGCATTGCTATACATAAAAGCTGTGCTTGGATATTGTAAAAAAATTGAAATGATATATTAAACATGTATGTATATAGATACACATATCTGAATATTTTGTGATATGTCATCACTTTTACCTACAATGTAATGATGAACCCCAACTCTATGATCACCTCATAATATTCTCTATTTCAAGAAAGATTGTTGATGGATCTCACATATACCAAGTGGGAGGTAATTTCAAGCCTGACTCTATAGTAAATCAATTTCTAAAAATGTCAAATATTTTATGACCACTGGGATAAACATAATATATTTAATATAACATGAATAGAACATGCAAACATTGCACAATTACAACATCATTCACTTTAATTTATATTTTCTCACCACCTATAGGGCAACCATGTGACATTAAACTTTAGATAATTTAAGATTAAGATATAAGAGCTCAGTAGAATGCTATATTTATTTCTAGCTAAAACAAAGTGTTCAAAGTTTTTATATAGGTGGCCACACCGGAATATTCCAGTTTAAAAAAAAGAAATACAAACAAAACAGTAACACTAACACAATGTGTAGCAATATAAACCATATGTACACAGACCAAAGAATACATTTGATCATCACAAAAATGACAGAAGTAAGCCAGCTGCAGAGAAGAGTAGACAATTGTTTAAGATAAAGTAAATGAGCTGAGAATAGTAGTGGTTGCTGAATTAAAATAATAATGATAGTATTGGGGGAAACCCAAACAAGTGTTTAAAAGTACTGTTTTATGAACAACATTTGGTCAAAATATAGTATAGGTCTTTTTAGTTCTATCTCCCTTTTAATATATACACTATATGGCAAAACATATGTGGACACCTAACCATCTAATTTATTTGAGCTTGTTGTACATCCAATTCTAAAACCATGGGAGTTAATATGGAGTTGGCTATAACAAATACACAACTCCTCTGTTAAGGCTTCCAACCAGATTTTGGACTGTGTCTGTAAGAATTTGAACCCATTCAGCCTAAAAAACCTTTCTGCGTTTTGGCACTGATGTTGGATGATAAAGTATGGCTCAAAATCAATGTTCCAATTTATCCAAAAACTGTTTAGTTGGGTTGAGGTCAGAGATCTGTACAGATTACTTGAGTTCCTCTATACCAAACTCTTCAAATCATGTCTTATTGGACCTTGCTTTGTACATAGAGGCACAGTCTTCCTGAAAAGGTAAAGGGCCAGTCCCAAACTGTTGTCACAAAGTTGGAAACACCTAATTGTCTAAAATAACTTCATATCCTTCACTGGAACTAAGAGACCTTGCACAAAACCCAAAGAACAGCGCAGACCATTATCCTTTCTCCACCATACAATATGCATACCTGTATGTAGAGTTCTCCTGGCATCCACCACACCCAGATTCTTTAATTAGACTAAAAGGATACATTTCCACTGCTCCAGAGATTAGTGGTGGCATGTTATACACCACTCCAACTGATGCTTGGCCTTGCGCATGTTGATGTGAGGTATCAACATGCGCAAGTGGAAACTCATTTCATGAAGCTCCCAATGCACAATTTTTGTGCTGAATTTTCTTCCAGAGGCAGTTTGGAACTCAGTTGTGAGTGATGCCACAGATGATGAGGGATTTTTATGTGCTTCAGCACACAGTGGCCCCACTTGGTGAGTTTGCATGGTCTACAACTTTGTGGGTGGGCTGTTGTTGCTCCTAAATGTTTCCATTTCAAAATAATAGCACTTAAAGTTAACAATGGCAGATCCAGTAGGACAAACATTTCAGATACTAACTTGTGACAAAGGTGGTATCTAATGACAGTGTACTAAAGGTTGTCTATGAAAATTTCATGATTATGTGTATGATTTTACTTACCTGTTAGAGATTTGTGTGGCTGAAACACCTCAACTCAATAATTAGTAAGGTTTTCCATATATATTTGGTGATATACAGTATAATTAAAGTTCCAAATATAAAATTGCATTGAAACTGGTAAAGTAAACTAAGAAAGACATTAAGGAAAATGTCAAAGATGTTTTCTTTAACGTCAAGACAAGAATATAAAATAGACCACTTTGGTAGCAACACACCAAAAGTGACAATTCCATGCACCTAAATTGAAGGTAAAATTACTAAATCTGTTTTGGGAGTGAAAATTCTTTTTTGATGCAATCAGACCTTATTATATATAGGATTGAACACTTAGCTGTTTTTATACAGTCAAGAATCATATAGTGATCTTGGGTGTTAAAGGGAAACAGAAAGAGAGACTGTAAACTGACTATGAATGCCTGAATCAGAGGCCTGCAAGATGTTGCTAAATAGTTGTGGGATTCAGATAAAATATGCACAATAAAAAAATGCACTCACTTTAGGAAGACAGATTTGTAGCATGTTAACTGGACTAGAAGTGATAGATTCTAATTAATGCATCGTATCTAAAGTCTATTTAAGTCATTAGATCAATTTTTATTCCTTGTAAACATTTTGGAAAATGTCTTCAGTAATGACTAAGTGAACAGAGACTGCTTTTTTGGATTAGTTAATTAACCTAAAGATGTCATTTCCTTACATGACTTTCTATTCTGTGTATAGTTTTAATGAAGTGGGACACTCTAGCTCCACCTAATTCAATTTCAATTTGGATCTATTTTATTAATTTATTTTTTAAAGTAAAATTATATTGTAATCTAAAGATTAGCATAATGATTTAATAAAGACAGATGATTTCTAGTGAGGGAAGCTTAGGACATTGACTTTTATCAAAAAGAATGTATGAATAACATGAATATTTATTATATGATATTTTTATTATATGATATTTTTTTAATTGCAGATGTTAAAGGGACATTAAACCCACATTTTTTCTTTCATGATTTAGATAGAGCATGCCATTTTAAACAACTTTCTAATTTACTTCTATTATCTAATTTGCTTCATTCTCTTGATATTCTTTGCTGAATAGCATATCTAGATAGGCTCAGTAGCTGCTGATTGGTGCCATTACATAGATGCCTCATGTGATTGGCTCACCCATGTGCATTACTATTTCTTTAACAAAGGATATCTAAAAAATAAAGCATATTAGATAATAGAAGAAAATTGGAAAGTTGTTTAAAATTGAATTCTCTATCTGAATCACGGACGAAAATGTTTGGGTTTAGTGTCCCTTTAATTCTTTTTTATTATTAAAGGGACAAGTCATAATTAAACTTTTATGATTTAGAGAAAACTTGCAATTTTTATTATTTTATTTGTATTCTTTATTGAGAAAGCAAATACAAACAAAAACTCATTATGCCATTGGTACTAGGGATGGGCGAATGTGCAAATTTTCGAATTTCGAATGTAGAACGAATGTTATTACCGAAATTCGAATTCTAAATTCGAATGTCGATAAGAACGAATATTCTTAAAAATTCGAAAATCAAATGTTATTTACAGTTTTCGAATGTCACTTTCGAATTCGAATGTTTATAATTATATTGAATGTCTACATTCGAAATTCGAATTTTTCGAATTCGAATATAAATTCGAATTTTTCGAATTCGAATATAAATTCGAATTTTTCGAATTCGAATATAAATTCGAATTTTTCGAATTCGAATATTGCATAATTCGAATATTACGTTTAAAAGCATTAGAAATACTATTACAATCTAAATTCGAATTTTTCGAATTCGAATACACGTATTGCATAATTCGAATATTACATTTAAAGAAAAAGCATTAGAAATACTATTACAATCTAAATTCGAATTTTTCGAATTCGAATATTGCATGATTCGAATATTACATTTAAAGAAAAAGCATTAGAAATACTATTACAATCTAAATTCGAATTTTTCGAATTCGAATATTGCATAATTCGAATATTACATTTAAAGAAAAAGCATTAGAAATACTATTACAATCTAAATTCGAATTTTTCGAATTCGAATACACGTATTGCATAATTCGAATATTACATTTAAAGAAAAAGCATTAGAAATACTATTACAATCTAAATTCGAATTTTTCGAATTCGAATACACGTATTGCATAATTCGAATATTACATTTAAAGAAAAAGCATTAGAAATACTATTACAATCTAAATTCGAATTTTTCGAATTCGAATACACGTATTGCATAATTCGAATATTACATTTAAAGAAAAAGCATTAGAAATACTATTACAATCTAAATTCGAATTTTTCGAATTCGAATATTGCATAATTCGAATATTACATTTAAAAGCATTAGAAATACTATTACAATCTAAATTCGAATTTTTCGAATTCGAATATTGCATAATTCGAATATTACATTTAAAGAAAAAGCATTAGAAATACTATTACAATCTAAATTCGAATTTTTCGAATTCGAATACACGTATTGCATAATTCGAATATTACATTTAAAGAAAAAGCATTAGAAATACTATTACAATCTAAATTCGAATTTTTCAAATTCGAATATTGCATAATTCGAATATTACATTTAAAGAAAAAGCATTAGAAATACTATTACAATCTAAATTCGAATTTTTCGAATTCGAATACACGTATTGCATAATTCGAATATTACATTTAAAGAAAAAGCATTAGAAATACTATTACAATCTAAATTCGAATTTTTCGAATTCGAATACACGTATTGCATAATTCGAATATTACATTTAAAGAAAAAGCATTAGAAATACTATTACAATCTAAATTCAAATTTTTCGAATTCGAATACACGTATTGCATAATTCGAATATTACATTTAAAGAAAAAGCATTAGAAATACTATTACAATCTAAATTCGAATTTTTCGAATTCGAATATTGCATAATTCAAATATTACATTTAAAGAAAAAGCATTAGAAATACTATTACAATCAAAATTCGAATTTTTCGAATTCGAATATTGCATAATTCGAATATTACATTAAAAGAAAAAGCATTAGAAATACTATTACAATCTAAATTCGAATTTTTCGAATTCGAATATTTTCGAATGTAATCGTAAAATTCGAAACCGAATATTCGAAAATCGAATGTTAGAATGTTATGTAAACATTCGAAATTCGATTCGAACGAACGAATGTGTTAAAATGCGTGCCGTTTTTCGAATGTTGCGAAACATTCGCCCATCCCTAATTGGTACATGAAATGTAGGAAATGATACATACATCAAATAAATGGAACATGGTAAACATCAAAATCACTTCTACTCTGAAAAATACAAGCAAACAAAAGTCGCTTCCTAGTGCAGCATAGTTACATATAGCCATATCTTCTCATATATATACACGTGTATATATACAGTATATATATATATATATATATATATTGACATTTAAACAAATAAGTGTACTTGTTTACACAAATATACACATATATAGGGCTCCATTTATTAATTAATTGTCAGATCAGCTCACTGTATGAACCTTGTCTGTAAAGACTCACAGTGATCTGGCAGCATTTGCTGCCCACATTAAACATTGCACAAGCCACTGCACGCCAAGCACCCAGGATTTTCTTCAACCTCCAGGAGGGTTTTTGCACAATAAGGATCACTTAATACAAGATAAGTTTTTATGATTTTAAAGCATTGTTTCTCTTTTTTATTTTTTTTATTTTTACTACTTTGTATACTCAGTCTTTATGGTCACAGTTAAAACCTCATACTTCTAACAGGTTAGAGGCTTGTAACTTTCATTTGGGGGTTTATTTATCAAGTTCCGTATGGAGCTTGATGCCTCTTGTTTCCGGCGAGCCTTCAGGCTTGCCGGAATCAGAAGTTATGAAGCAGCGGTCTAAAGACTGCTGCTCCATAACCTGTCCGTTTGCTCTGAGGGGGCAGACAGAAATCAAGCCAATCGAATATGATCGGGTTGATTGACACCCCCTGATAGTGGCTGCAATGATAAATGCAGATAGCGTATGCTGTCGGCATTTATCGATGTGCAGCGGACATGATACGCTACATTGTATCATGTCTGTCCGCACTATGATAAATAGACCCCTTGATCTTTATAACAACTCATTACCCTGCTTTCTATATAGTCAGGATCTTTTATGAAACCCTCTCTTTATCAAAATTTATATTTTTTGCATGGTTTTGAATATCTTGAATAAAGAGATTGTTTTAACCAAGAACCGTATTTACATGCCTAATTTACTACAGTAAATTAGAGTCCTACACATTTCGGCTAGATTACGAGTTTTTGTCGGTAAGGCTGTGCGGTGCTAACGCTCCTTTTTTTCTTACTGCTCACTTAAGCCAACGCTGGTATTAAGAGTTTTCTGCAAGTCGGCGTTAGCCTTAGAAAAGTGAGCGTTGAGCAAAATTTAGTTCCACATCTCACCTCAATACCAGCGGTGCTTTCGATAGCGTTAAGCTGGCAAAACGTGCTCGTGCACGATTTCCCCATAGGAAACAATGGGGCTGAGCTGGCTGAAAAAAAGTCTAACACCTGCAAAAAAGCAGCATTCAGCTCCTAACGCAGCCCCATTGTTTCCTATGGGGAAATAAAAGTTATGTCTGCACCTAACACCCTAACATAAATCCAGAGTCTAAACACCCCTAATCTTACACTTATTAACCCCTAATCTGCCGCCCCTGCTATCGCTGACACCTACATTATATTATTAACCCCTAATCTGCCGCTCCGGACACCGCCGCCACCTACATTATACTTATGAACCCCTAATCTGCCTAATCTCCTGCCCCCAACATCGCCGACACCTACATTATATTTATTAACCCCTAATCTGCCCCCCCAACGTTGCCGCAACTATATTAAATTTATTAACCCCTAATCTTCCAACCCCAACGTCGCCGCTACTATATTAAATGTATTAACCCCTAAACCTAAGTCTAACCCAAAGTCTAACCCCCCCTAACTTAAATATAATTTAAATTAAATGAAATAAATTTAACATAATTAAATAAATTAATCTTATTTAAAACTAAATACTTACTGATAAAATAAACCATAAGCTAGCTACAATATAACTAATAGTTACATTGTAGCTAGCTTAGGATTTATATTTATTTTACAGGCGACTTTGTATTTATTTTAACTAGGTACAATAGTTATTAAATAGTTATTAACTATTTTATAACTTCCTAGTTAAAATAAGTACAAATTTACCTGTAAAATAAATCCCAACCTAAATTACAATTACACCTAACAATACACTATAATTAAACTAATTACCTAAACTACCTACAATTAATTACAATTAAATAAACTAAATTACAAAAACAAACAAACACTAAATTACAGAAAAAAAATACAAGAATTTAAAACTAATTACACATAATCTAATCCCCCTAATAAAATAAAAAAGCCCCCCAAAATAATAAAATTTCCTACCCTATACTAAATTACAAATAGCCCTTAAAAGGGCCTTTTGCGGGGCATTGCCCCAAAGTAATCAGCTCTTTCACCTGTAAAAAAATACCCCCCCAACATTAAAACCCACCACCCACACACCCAAACCTACTCTAAAACCCACTCAATCCCCCCTTAAAAAAACCTAACACTACCCCCTTCAAGATCACCCTACCTTGAGCCGTCTTCACCCAGCCGGGCACAAGTGGACATCCAGAGGGGCAGAAGTCTTCATCCGATCCGGGCAGAAGAGGTCCTCCAAGCGGCAGAAGTCTTCATCCAGGCGGCATCTTCTATCTTCATCCTTCCGGAGTGGAGCTGGTCCATCATCAAGACATCCGACACGGAGCATCCTCTTCATCCGACGGCCGACGACTGATTGACTGGTCCTTTAAATGACATCATCCAAGATGGCGTCCCTTGAATCAGCCAATCGGAATTAAGGTAGGAAAAATCCTATTGGCTGATGCAATCAGCCAATAGGATTGACCTCTCATTCTATTGGCTGATTGGAAGAGCCAATAGAATGAGAGCTCAATCCTATTGGCTGATTGGATCAGCCATTCGGATTGAACTTAAATCCTATTGGCTGAATGCATCAGCCAATAGGATTTTTCCTACCTTGGATGGCGTCATTTAAAGGACCAGTCATTCAGTCGTCGGCCATCGGATGAAGAGGATGCTCCGCGTCGGATGTCTTGAAGATGGACCCGCTCTGCTCCGGAAGGATGAAGATAGAAGATGCCGCCTGGATGAAGACTTCTGCCGCTTGGAGGACCTCTTCTGCCCAGATCGGATAAAGACTTCTGCCCCTCTGGACGTCCACTTGTGCCCAGCTGGGTGAAGACGGCTCAATGTAGGGTGATCTTCAAGGGGGTAGTGTTAGGTTTTTTAAGGGGGGATTGGGTGGGTTTTAGAGTAGGTTTGGGTGTGTGGGTGGTGGGTTTTAATGTTGGGGGGTATTGTATTTTTTTTTACAGGTGAAAGAGCTGATTACTTTGGGGCAATGCCCCGCAAAAGGCCCTTTTAAGGGCTATTTGTAATTTAGTATAGGGTAGGGATTTTTATTATTTTGGGGGGCTTTTTTATTTTATTAGGGGGATTAGATTAGGTGTAATTAGTTTAAAATTCTTGTAATTCTTTTTTTATTTTCTGTAATTTAGTGTTTTTTTTCGTAATTTAGTTTATTTTATTTAATTGTAATTAATTGTAGGTAGTTTAGGTAATTAGTTTAATTATAATGTAGTGTTAGGTGTAATTGTAATTATGGTTAGGATTTATTTTACAGGTAAATTTGTACTTATTTTAACTAGGAAGTTATTAAATAGTTAATAACTATTTAATAACTATTATACCTAGTTAAAATAAATACAAAGTTGCCTGTAAATTAAATATAAATCCTAAGCTAGCTATAATGTAACTATTAGTTATATTGTAGCTAGCTTAGGGTTTTTTTTATAGGTAAGTATTTAGTTTTAAATAGGATTAACTTATTTATTAGTAGTAAATTTATTTTGTTTTATTTCAATTATATTTAAGTTAGGGGGTGTTAGACTTAGGGTTAGATAGGGGTTTAGAGGTTAATAAATTTAATATAGTAGCGGCGACGTTGGGGTCAGAAGATTAGGGGTTAATAAATGTAGATAGGTGTCGGCGATGTTAGGGACGGCAGATTAGGGGTTAATAAAATTTAACTCGTGTTTGCGAGGCGGGAGTGCAGCGGTTTAGGGGTTAATATATTTATTATAGTGGCGGCGATGTCCGGTTGGCAGATTAGGGGTTAAACTTTTAAGGGACAGTACACTGTAAAATTGTTTTTCCATAAATGTATTTTAAATGACTTGTTATATCAACTGCAGAGTATAAAATATTTGAGAAATTGCATTTTCGGGTTTATTTGTGTATCTGATTTTGTGCTTTGAAACCACAGCCTATTACAATGGGTTGAGCTTCAGGTAATATCAGATCTCATTATGTTATCACTTTCATGTACACAGACTTGCTTCCTTATCTTATATTTGTCTGGAACACCAAAGCTCAATACATAGAGAGAACAATGGAAAGTTATCATTTCATTACTTAACTTTCATGCCCCCACTGAGGGTGTAATCTCTTCTGCTGGCTGTGTTTACTTAGGCTTGTCAATAGCATATACGCCAGTATCAAAACTTTCAGTATAGGTTGGGAAACCACAAGCTAAATCAGCTATTTCAAATGCTGAAATATGAGTAAAGGAGCTACTTGCAACCAATTTAATACACTCTAGCAGGTAAAAAGGATCATTGGGAATAATTTAAAGGGGAGAAAGTTTTTGGGTGAACTGTCCCTTTAAGTGTTTCCGATGTGGGGGGGGGCTCGGTTTAGGGGTTAATAGGTAGTTTATGGGTGTTAGTGTACTTTTAGCACTTTGGTTATGAGTTTTATGTTCCGGTGTTAGCCCATAAAACTCTTAACTACTGACTTTTAAATGTGTTAGGAGTCTGGACAGGAGAGGGTGTACCGCTCACTTTTTCAGGCGATCATAATACTGGCATTAGGCAAATCCCATTAAAAATATAACATACGCAATTGACGTAAGGGGATTTGCGGTATGCTAAAATCGCGGAAAAAAAGTGAGCAGTAGACCCTTTCCTGCCTGACTCATAATATCAGCGGGCATTAAAAAGCAGCGTTAGGACCCCTTAACGCTGCTTTTTAAGGCTAATGCAAGACTCGTAATCTAGCCGTTTGTTTTTTACCTATGTACATTATTACCACAGTCAAGGAATACAAATCCCCCCCCCCAACACACACACACACATATATATATATATATATATATATATATATATATATATATATATATATATATATATATATATATATATATATATATATATGTATGTGTGTGTCTTCTGATACTTCGAGAGCTATTCCCACTCACTAAAACTCTATTTTATTCTACTTGCTATTGGTTGCAAGAAAAATCTGTTTGTAATTAGCAGCTTAAAGTTAATACTTTCAAACACAGAAAAGACACTGTGACAAGAGACAAAGTTTGATAAACCTTTTTAACTATATATATATAAAAGAGTGCTAGAAATCCTAAGTGTTGTAACCAAATCCCCAATGTATATGGGTAAATATAATACTTAATGCGGAATGTGAGTCAGGTATGTGTTGGCTCAAATATTATGTAGGGGTAGATTTATCATAGTGCGAGTGGACATGATACGATGTAGTGTATCCTGTTCGCCACACATCGATAAATTTCAACAGCATACGCTGTCGGCATTTATCAGTGCACCAGCAGTTCTTGTGAACTGCTGGTGCAATGCCGCCCCCTGCAGATTTGCGGGCAATCGGCCACTAGCAGGGGGTGTCAATCAACCCGATCGTATTCGGGTGTCTCACATGCGTTTTCTCTTTTGTGATTTCCACTTAAAATGTGGGTGTTAGGTGTTTATTTTTAAATCTAACTTAAATACACAGGAGTGTTTATAAATCTAACTTAAATACACACAAATATGATGCAGTGTTCCTATTGAAAATAAGTATACTTTATTTACACAGAATAAAAGGATATTTTAATCCTATTGTATTAAAATTCTGCTGGTTTTATTGCAGAAAATAATAGTTTTTAAATGTATTATAACTGCAATAACTGCAATCAGACATGTATTGATCCGCAAGTCAGTCTGTAAAATTGTGAAGAGTTAACTTTGCTGTATAATAAGTACTTGGAGTTATACTCCTTTTAGAACTGTCCCAGTAAGGACCAATTGTGAAGTATTTAAATTGCGGTGTAATTGGTACTTGCAGTTACACTTCTGTTTAAACTGTCCCGGTAAGGACCAATGTGAAAAAGATGGTGCCTATACAGAGTCCCGTGGTGCAATATCCACCTTCCTGTGTAAATCCTGTTGAGGGGCAAGAGGCAGCTCCGGCGTCTGCTATGTCTGAGTAGCTTATGGCGTGGATCGTGACAACTGGAAGTGACGTCACCACTGCTCGTAACTCTGCAGCAGTGACTGTACGCTGCAGTTTAATGTCCCTTTAATAAATCATTCACATCTTGGAAACACTTTCACTTAGCATATATATCCCATAGCTGACTGATTATTGCAACCTCATGCAGTTCCTCTACTATAAAAAAACATATTATTGTTCCATTCTATAAAAAATGCCCCATAATGGATTACTTCAAGCTACTATTTTTAAAACAAACGTTTATAATAAAATTATTTTTCAATAGGTGTACAATCTAATTTTGCAGTAAGAACACAACCTGAGTGTCACTGGCCTTGTGAACAAGAACAAAAGTTTTTCTAGCTTTTGTTCTTTATCAGTTGAGTGCGTCTCTCCATTTTCTTGTTTGTAATGCAAATTACTCTTGGGTCTCCCTAAGAGTAAAAAGAGTCAATCAGACATGGACTCCTTGCACACATGCCCTAGAGAGATGCAACTGCACCTCACTGACGAGGCCCAAGGGAGACCGAAGCGTACGTCTGGGGTTTGTTGTTTTCTCTTGTTCAGAGAAGAATTGCCTGGTATTTTGGCACTAGACTGTCATTGGGCAGGGTCAGTCTGATATGCTACAGGATATTTTTTCTCTGTGAAAGGTATATTGTGCTAAAAGAGACTGCACCCTGAGTGGCACTGGCCTTGTGAACAAGCACAGAAGTTTTTCTAGCTTTTGTTCTTTCTCAGTTGAGTGTGTCTCTCCATTTTCTTGGCGGTAAAAACACATGCGTGTGTCTGCCAACCCTTGCTTTCTGTCTTCATAGTTTAATACATTGTTTGCTGCTTTGGGTCTGTAAATTCCTATAGCCCATAGCAGTTCCAGGGAAGTGTTGTGGTTTTTAGCACCCTATCCATTAATGAAGCCTTCCTTAACCTCAGAGCTTTTTTTAACATGCCTTGTAGAGCAAGGAGAGAACAGTTTCACGCAAGTGATGAGGGGTTTATCACGGGTGTTTGGACTCATTGGGTTTATTGCTCATATTACTAAAATTTACACTAGAAGGATTAACGCATCCTAAGAGCTCTGGTTAACTGTTTTGTGAAACATAGAAGTGTCACAAAACACATACAAAATACATAACAAAGTACACTTACACTCCTAATAACACCATCTAATAAAAATTATTTTTAAAAAAATTGCACACAAAAGTTATAAGGGCTCAAAGGTATGAGGTTTCAGGTGTTAGGAAAAACAATTTTAAAAGCATGGTATGTGTGGGCTTTAATTTTCCTTAAACGAATAGTCGAGTCAAAATTAAACTTTCATGATTCAGATAGAGCATGCCTGCAATTTTAAGCAACTTTCTAATTTACTCCTATTATCATTTTTTTTTGTTCTCTTGGTATTTTTATTGTAAAAAGCAAGAATGTAAGCATTTTTACTTCAGCACCTGGGTAGCAGTTTCTGATTGGTGTCTAAATGTAGCCACTAATCAGCAAGTGCTACCAAGGCGCTAAGTCAAAAATTGGCCAGCTTCCTAGCTTATATTCACATAAAGATAACAAGAGAACAAAGAAAAATTAATAATAGGAGTAAAATAGAAAGTTGCTTAAAATTGCCTGCTCTATCTGAATCATGAAAGTTTGATTTTGACTAGACTATCCCTTTAAAGGAACTCTACACAATAATTTTTTTTGTTTAAAAATTGCTCTTGGTTTCACGTTCCTAGGGCTCCATGTACTAAGCAGTCAGCGAGCTACCCGCAACAAATCTCGCGTCAAAACTCGCAAACTGATATGTACAAAGCCGTCAATTATGTTAAAACTCGCATCTTTAAAATTGCGAGCGTACTTATCCGCCAAACCTCGCTACCTCTCCATTTTTTACTGTAATTAGACACATTTGACCACCAACTCGCCAAAAACGAATGTACTAAAAAATCTATTTGTCCACTCGCATCAATCTCCGCCCCCACCTCGTTATTTTTGCCTCGCCACCTTTTAGGTGGCGGGCAAGGTACAAAACAATAGGAAAGTCACTCTAGACGCCACTCTAGACGCCAGTCTAGACATATATAAAAGGCAGTAATATCAGCGTTGTACTTACATTGTTCATTTCAGCAGCTATGGAGAGAATTCTGTTTTTGTTTATTCTCCGTGTGATGCAAATCCGGGCTAGAAGACAGAATACTGGAAATGTATGCTAATCGTATCGTTAGAAGAAGGAGAGTTTGTGTCCCCCGTGTATTCCTTCCACGGGTTGGTTTGATCATACAAAGATTCCGGCTTGATCGTGAATCGATATTACACCTGTATCGAGAGATTGAAAATCATTTGGAGCCGATGACTGCTCGTTCACAAGCTATTCCGGGACTTCTGAAACTATTAGCTGCATTGCATTTTTTTGCAACAGGCTCCTTTCATGCAGTTTCTAGCGTCATTATTGGAATGAGTCAATCTGCTTTTTCCCGCCACTTATCCAAAGTAATAGGGGCTATGATGGTTATTTTTCATCAATATGTTTGTTTGCCATCTACCCCTGAAGAATGGCAATCTATCAAGTCAAATTTCTATAGGATGGCTGGGATGCCCAGTGTCCTAGGTGCCATAGACTGTACCCATGTTGCTGTAAGACCACTTCAAGCTCGTGAGGAGATCTATAGGAATAGAAAGCATTTCCATTCCTTGAATGTCCAGATGGTCTGTGACCCCAACATGAGGATTATCAGTGTCCGTTCTAACTTTCCTGGCTCCTGTCATGATTCTTACATCTTAAGGCAGACTGGGTTATACCGGAAGTTCGAGGACGGAAATATGCCTGAAGGATGGCTTCTAGGTAAGCATAACTGGCGTCTAATTTGTCTCTCATTTCAATGTACAAAAATTGCGCCCAATTTGTCGACTGTAATCTGTATAGTTTAAATTTGTATTGTATAGTTCTGAATCTTTATAATTATTCTTATATTAATATTTATATTTATTATATCATCTATTAGGAGATGGAGGGTACTCATGTACAGAATGGCTGTTGACTCCCTATAACAACCCACAGACCAGAAGTCAAGTACGTTTCAATGAAGCTCACCGATCTACCAGGGGGATTATTGAGAGGACTTTCGGTCTTTTGAAAATGCGGTTTCAATGTCTTGATCGTTCTGGTGGTGCTATGCAGTATGCACCAGAGAAAGTTGCAAAAATTATATTGGTTTGCTGCATACTGCACAATATAGCAATTAAAAGAGGCTGTCCATTAGAAGATGAAGATCCAATAGATGCTGATGATTTATCAGAAGAAATATGTGTAGAACAAGCTAATAGGTGTGGAAATGCAACAAGGGACATGGTTTCAGAACAATATTTTGAAGATTAAAGTTTCAGTTGATCAATAAAAAACTTTCTTTATTAACTTGTCTCCATTTTTTTTTTTTGAACAATAATAAAGTTGTTTAGAAAAGTTGTACATTTATAGGAGCAAAATTCTATTCCCGCGACTACTATGACGTTCATGACACCTTACATGTCACGTGTTAACAATTGGCCAGACAATTCAACTGAAAGTTAAGTACATCAGCTTAGTCGCGGCGAGCGAGGCGTCAAATTTATCAATATTCCGCCACTGCTCGCGGCGGGCTAGACGTGTCTATTTATTGTGGGATTATTAGTACATAGCAACAGCGGACACCATTTCGCCCACGGCGAGTAACGGCGAGTTTAGCCACGTCTAAAATGACGGATGAATTGACGGCTTAGTACATGGAGCCCCTAGATAGACCAAAAAGCAAATTCTGTAACCTAGGTTCAAAAATGCTGCAAATTCCGTTAATTGGATAATTTAATTTAGAGAATTTACAGGCTATATAATTTGCTGTTGACCTCTCTGGAGAACATAGACCAAGTACAATTTAATACAAAAGTAAGAGTTGCTAAATAAATATATATATATATATATATAAATATATATATATATATATATATATATATATGATAGATAGATAGATAGATAGATAGATAGATAGATAGATAGATAGATAGATGATAGATGGATAGAATAAAGATTAACAGCTTTTTGTTTTCTCCCTGAGGAGAGTCACGTGATCGAACTCTGACCTAGCAGATCCAAGCCAGCCAGCAGTTTTTGCTAATCCATATGCATTGGTCAAACTGCATTCACGTGACTCGCTCCAATCCAATCAGAGAGTCCATCACCATACTTTGAAACACGTAAGGATCAAACGGGTCTCCCGGTGTTACATATTTCTGAATTAGTGAAGTGAGCTGGTGGCGTGAGACATCACATAACTATTCCTTCTAGCTATATACTTACCTCATTACTGATTGAGGTCTCATCCTGTAAGTGTAATTCGTTTGTTTGCGCTTGTGTGTCCAACATTAAAATGTTATTTCACTATTGTGGCGACCTCTTGTGTCTTCCCTTATCTCTGCGTACATCTGAGTAAAAGTTTTCGGAGAGACGCTCCTACAGAATCAGAGACACAACAGATGACCAATACCTAGAAATTGAGGAACAAGAAGTGGATTTCATAGCCGCAAGGAAGGCGGTGGTCAGTGGATCTTTTGTCTGAAGGATATAATTCAGAGTCCCGGTGTGGGTCCCGGATGGATACACTCCTTTTGTTTGTTTCTTTTTTCTTTCTTTCTTTCTTTCTTTCTTTCTTTCTTTCTTTCTTTCTTTCTTTCTTTCTTTCTTTCTTTCTTTCTTTCTTTCTTTCTTTCTTTCTTTCTTTCTTTCTTTCTATGCTTAGTCTCATAGACCACAGTTTCTAGCAGCATTTGGGTTTGTTTTAACTCTCTACTAATACTAGCGCTGACCAGGATATTACCACCTATCCACCCCCTTCCTTTTTTTATTCTGTACTGCCTCTAATAGGTTAAGTTGCTTTATCTTTAGAGAGTGTTTTTGAGTGTGTATATACACTCTGCACCTGTATTTAGAGCAACCGGTTTTTATATTTGTTTTACACTGCCTTCCGACTTTTAAATATGTCCACTGATATAACAAATCCCACATTTGGAAATTATTTTGACCCTTCCAAAAAACAGAAAAAAACTGTCTATTGGTGAAGAGGAAAGTATTATGAGTGCTAGTATCAAAATGAATTCAGAAACAATATTTGAACAGTTAGAAAAACTAAGTAAAAAACAACTTACTCACTAGCACGACAGTGTTAATCTAGAAAGATATGTCAAATATAAAATTATTCCCAAGGGATTAAAATTGATTTAAAGCACTATCTTTGATATTGATGCTATTGAATACCACACTGAGTGGGAAACAACCTTAGAAGACAGTGCTTTTACCCTTATGGATATTTTAATTAGATACAGACAGCACAAAGTATCTCTAATCACATCAGAAATCTTGAATCTAAGAAAATCTTTGGAAATTCATAAAGACGATGTTTCTCTCAAAAATTACAATGAAGAAAATAAAAACAAAATTAATAGATTTGAATTAATGGTAGAAGCAAAAAATAAAAATACATTTTTGAGAGATCTATTTTTAGCAGCATTTGGGTTTGTTTCAACTCTCTCCTAATACTAGCGCTGACCAGGATATTACCACCTATCCACCCCCTTCCTTATATATATATATATATAAATATATATATATATATATATATATATATATATATATATATATATATATATATATATATATATATATATATATATATATATTAAAAATCATCTTCTTAACACACATTTATAAGAACAAGCAAATGTGCTTTATACACTTTTTGACTATAATATCATCAAGCAAATGTGTTTATGTAGGTTTAGAAGAAACTAATGTTTACTTGATTTGTGGAACCTCTAACGTTTTTAGCAGTACGCTAAGTGATATGAACTTCCATTTCCATTAAAAGGACTTGAATGAGTATTCTCAAGATTTTACTTTAGCATGTGATACTATGATTGGAAATACACATTAAAATCTATCACAATAAAAATGTATTTATTTAAATTTGCATTAAAATATCTCATCAACAGGATAAGTATAGTATTTTTTTTCCTACTTAGTACATACATTATCATTGATTAAGATTTTTATATTTAAACAGAAAAAAAAATGCAGATAATATGCAGAATAATAACTAAAAAAAATAACTTGCTGGTGATGAAAAATATATTTTAGTGTTTTGCACTTGCAATGAGTGCCTTCCTATTTTTCAGAAAATTAGCTGATTTAGTAAAAAAATGACAGTTAAAGCTCGTTTAAGGCAAGAAAATTTAGCATCTTCGCACAGTTACTTTTTTGTATCTTGCTTTAGTGGCTGTCCATCACAGTTGTTATGTATGCAGGCTGAGTGAGCCCGCAGGGGATCCTAGTTATTTACACTCTTTTTCAAGATTCGAAGCTGTTATAATCATTCGCTGTCAACTTTGTGCTGACACTGAATTACTTTGTGTTTTTTATGCTTGGTTTGGGTCTGAAATACTGGCATCCATACCCTACACTGTAATTCTTTGGGTGAGTGAACTGACCAGCTACACAAAATCACTACCAGAGCATCAGAAACCTTCTACATGTTGTGATTTTGAGAATATGTAGTTTGTGGACAGTAAACAAAGTCCTCAGGCTTTTTATTTTTATCTGACTTGAAAAACCCACAGGAATAGATTTGTTCCATCTTTCTGAATTCTATCCATTTGATCAAATATAAATAATTTTGTCTGTTTCAAAGTTAAAAGAAAAAAACTTTCAGAATAACTTTTTTTAATCATATACACTGTCCTGTAAATATAATTTGCTTAAAGGGACACTCAAGTCAAAGTTTATCTTTCATGATTCAGATAGAGCATGCAATTTTAAACAGCTTACCAATTTACTTAAATTTACAAAATGTGAACACTATTTTTATATTTACACCTTATATATTTGGTGTTATTGGTGACATCATCCTGGACTTTCTAGTTTCGCAAAAAACAAAATGTGAACACTATTTTTATAATTACACTTTTTGAGTCATCAGTTCCTACTGAGCATGTGATTACGAGATTACTTGGGACTCTCGTTAATTTCATGCTTCAAACTTATTTTATCTCATTACCTCGCTCACCTTATGTATTTGGTGTTATTGGTAACATCATCCTGGACTTTCTAGTTTCACAAATAACAAAATGTGCACACTATTTTTATATTTACACTTTTTGAGTCATCAGTTCCTACTGAGCATGTGCAAGAATTCACAGAATATACGATTATGCTTTTGTGATTGGCTGATGGCTGTCACATGATACAGGAGGAGTGAAGATAGACAAAACTTTAAAAAAAATCTACTAATTTGAAGTTCAGTGAGATCGGGTGAGCGTTAACTAACCGCATTGACTTAATCTCCCATAGATTTCAATGGAGCGTGCTTTAAAAAAACAAAAAAACACACACTTATTGCTTGTGTGTGACCCTGACACCATATTAAATCCATAGCACTATACCCAACAGGAGCTATTAATATTTCACATTCCAATGCATATATATATATATATATATATATATATATATATATATATATATATATATATATATATATATATATATATATAATATCTGATGTTAATGTAAAATATATATATATGTACGCCTATATATCAATATGAATATAAACAGGTATAGATATATACAGATATATATATATATAGGATTATCAATTTAAAAATATAAAGAACATTTACCCCAATATAAATAACATTGGAATGTGAAATATTTACAGGAAATACACATTAATAAATATTATTTTGAATACAAATATTTTTTCCTGTTTAAAGGTATTTGAGTGGAATAGTCTCTGAAATGTATATATGTCTACATGTCTATATATATATATATATATATATATATATATATATATATATATATATATATATATATATGTGTGTGTGTTTGTAAATAAAAATTCATTAAAATTATGGTGGAGATAAAAGCATGAGATTAAAATCCTCCATATCGCAAAAGTAAATCAATAGAAATGATTGCACAGGCAATTAGCACATCTAGGCAAGTATCCCCGCTATGTATATATATATATATATATATATATATATATATATATATATATATATATATATATATATATACATATATATGTGTGTGTGTCTATATAACAGAAGCTGAGAAAATAACAAGATAATAAAAATGTACAATACAAAAAATAACAAATCTAAAATGTATAATCAATATGGACAAATGAGGTATGTATACATATATAAACACATCACAAGGTGAAACTAGAAAGTCCAGGATGATGTCACTAATAACACCAAATACATAAGGTAAGCAAGGTAATGAGACAAATAAGTGTGAAGCGTGAATTTAACGAGAGTCCCAAGTGATCCCTTCTGTCTTGAATGTGAAAACATCCAGCAAGACCTCTTAGGGTGTATACTCACAGGATACAACCTTAATTAGAATGAGGTAAGTGTCAAGCGAGGAGCCGGTGAGGGTCTGTGGTGGAATCCCTCCTCCAAGTCTATGGGGCCTATCTATCAAGCTCCGAATGGAGCTCCATGCCCCGTGTTTCTGGCGAGCCTGCAGTTATGAAGCAGCGGTCACAAAGACCATTGCTCCGTAACCTGTCCGCCTGCTCTGAGCAGGCGGACAGACATCGCCAGAAATCAACCCGATCGAGTACGATCGGGTTGATTGACACCCCCCTGCTGGCGGCCTATTGGTCGCGAGTCTGCAGGGGGCGGCGTTGCACCAGCAGCTCTTGTGAGCTGCTGGTGCAATGCTGAATACGGAGAGCGTATTGTTCTCCGTATTCAGCGAGCTCTGTCGGACCTGATCCACACTGTCGGATGAGGTCCGACAGACCTTGATAATTAGAGGCCTATATATGTATTGAGTGAATCTCGGAAGACATATATAAGATCAAAAGACAGAACAATATCCTATGATAGTGCAACACTGTTTTATTCAGGCACACATAAAATAACATACGCTATGTGTCAATGGAAGAAATATACATTTACATAGGAGACCTCAATGAAATGAGGTAACATATATACGCCTGTAATCAATATCCAGAGCGAAAATAAAGCTGGTCTTCCAAAAAACCTTCTTCATAAGAGGCTGCATGACACTATCCTGTGAGTATACACCCTAAGAGGTCTTGCTGGATGTTTTCACATTCAAGATAGAAAGGATTACTTAGGACTCTCGTTAATTTCATGCTTCACACTTATTTTGTCTCATTACCTCGCTCACCTGACATGATCCTGGACTTTCTAGTTTCACCTTGTGATGTGTTTATATATGTATACATACCCCATTTGTCAATATTGATTATACATTTTAGATTTTTTATTTTTTGCATTTTTATTATTGTGTTATTTATTATTTGCTTATGCGTTATACTTTATTACCTCTTTCTTAGTGACATCGTGTTACCATATAGAGCACTTTTCTCAGCTTCCACTTCTTTGTTCACACTGTTTTCTATAAGGAATATCTAGGAAAAGGGTATTCCGCTTTTGTGGTTTCTTTGTGTTTAGCAGCTTGTTGGGTACATTATTTTTCTATAAGGGGTAGTGCGTTTAGCGTATTTTTTCCTTATACTATTAGAGACATATATATATTTTGTTGGTTCTAATTTTTTCTCTTGTGTTTATCTATTTATTTATATATTTGTTGTCTTTTGATTTTCTTTAAAGAGACACTGAACCCAAATTTTTTCTTTCATGATTCAGATAGAGCATGCAATTTTAAACAACTTTCTAATTTACTTCTATTATCATTTCTTCTTTGTTCTCTTGCTATTTTTATTTGAAAAAAGAAGGTATCTAAGCTAAGGAGCCAGCAAATTATTGGTTCAGAACCATGGACAGCACTTGTTTATTGGTGCTGTCCAATCAGCAAGGACAACCTAGGTTGTTCACCAAAAATGGGCCGGCATCTAAACTTACATTCTTGCTTTTCAAATAAACATACCAAGAGAATGAAGAACATTTGATAATAGGAGTAAATTTGAAAGTTGCTTAGAATTGCATGCTCTATCTGAATCACAAAAGAAAAAAATTGGCTTCAGTGTCCGTTTAAATTATACCAATGATATTTATTATAGCCATACTCTGAGATCCATTACAGCTGCGCTCTATTTTCTTCAAAGCTTATATCAGAGAGAGAGAGAGAGGCATGTAGAATAGGATTCCGGTGTAAATCCCACAATATCCACAGCAGCAAAGAAAGCCAGCGCCAAAGCTAATGAATATCACTTTTTATTGTAGAAAAATCAAATAGGAAAATCAAATAAAAGGTGATATTCATTAGCTTATTATCTTTGGTGCTGGCTTTCTTTGCTGCTGTGGATACTGTGGGATTTACACCGGAATCCTGTTCTACATGCTGCCCAGTCTCTGGATTGATTAGTGGCCGTGCACAGAGTGGTTGTGGTTGCTGGTGAGTGCGGATCTTATTGCATATATATATATCTTTTGAAATACCATATACTTTTTAACCCTTATAAAATACTTTTATCAATATTTATATAAATCATTTTTATATCTATGTTTATATGAGTGTAACTGCTAATTTTATTGAATTTATGTTGCTGCACATTTTTTTTTTAACGCTAACTCTTTACGCAAGGTCTTTAATCTAGCTAACCTGATATGTGCTAAATTCAATTGCGCTCTAGCAAACCGCATTTTCTTTCAACTTGTAATACGCGCACATGTAAACCTGGGCGAGAGATTGGAAATATTGCACTAACGATAGCACAACACTTGTAATCTAGCCCTGAATGTTTACTGCAGCTACCATAAATAGATAAATATTGTGCACAAAAAGACTTGGAAAAAAAAACCAATGTGAGTTTTATTTCAACCTAATCATCTCTGAAAATTTCTATGTAAAACATGAATTCATTTAAACACAAATAAGTAGTTTTGTATTTTTCATAGTTGAGAAAAGAATCAGTATGATAGTTTATATAAGAATATATTCAATATAACAAATAATTTAATTCTTAAACTTATTAAATGGCAAATTTTGCTTATTAAAAGTGACGTTTTAAAGTTGATATACATGAATATAAGCACAGATTCAGATAGAGGGTGCTATCTATTATTTAATTTGTTTTGTTTCTTTATATCCTTTGTTGGAAAGTATACTTAGGTAGGTTCAGAAGCTGCTGCTTAGTGGCTGCATTTATATGCCTCTTGTCATTGGCTTTTAGCTAACTCCCAGTAGTTGATTGCCGCCCCTTCTACAAAAAATTGTATAATCTCTCTGAATCATGGAAGAAAATTTGGGGATATAATGCTCCTTTAAAGGGACAGGAAAGCCCAACATGTTTTTCCATGATTTGGATAGAACATACAAATTTAAACAACTTTCCAATTTACTTCCATTATCATATTTGCTTTGTTCTTTTGTTATCCTTTGCTGAATAACAGCATTGCACTACTGGCAGCACAATGAACACATTTGTGTGCAGGTATCAATCAGCAGCAGCTCCCACTAGTGTAGGATATGTGCATATTCTTTTTCAACAAGGGATTACAAGAAAACAAAGCACATTTGAAAATAGAAGTGAATATAAAAGTGTCTTAAAATGACATGCTCTATCTGAATCATGCAAGTTTAATTTTTACTTTCCTATCCCTTTAAGTATAGGCTATGTAGTTTCATGCTTAGTGCCAGAACTTCAGGATCAGCTCTGTGACATGTCTCATTCAGATAATACATTTTGTTACTAAGCTTTTACTGCAGTGGCAAAAGTTGTCAAAAAGCTTTTCTAGCCTCTCTAGGGAATCATCTACACAGGAAAACACAGGAACCTGGAATATGGAAGACATAGAGACATCTTGGTATATTTTGTGTATAGTGATTGCAAACAAATAATAAAATGTCCAGCTGAACCAGGTTTAAAGGGATATTCCAGCCAAAATTGGAATCCACACGGATGCATTTCAGTTTTAAGTAGAAGCATTTTTGTAATATACATGTAGTAGCAAAAATGCCTCTAATAAAAGCTATAGCTGTTTCAAAAGTGTATTTAAGTATGCACCATGCACCAGCGAGCATAAGGTACTTATACCATCAAGTAATTATTCAGTTTGTTCATTGCTGACATGATACAAGACCCACTGAGCAGCTGCATTATTTAAAATGCCGGTGCACTGAGAATATCTATCTATCTATGTATGCATCACATGCACGTGAAGACAAAAATGTTAACACTAAAATAGTGATATCTATTACTAGAAGCAGTTTTGCCAATACCTGTATATTGCAAAGATGTACAGTATCTATTTAAAGATGTAATTCATCTATGTGCGTTTAAATTTTGACCGGAATGTCCCTTTAAGCAGTGGATTCAAAATGTATTATTAATACTCAACACCAACAAGCAGCATGACACAAATCCAACACTTGCACACAGTGTGCAGTCTGATTTTACCATCTCTCTTAAGTACTGGACTCTCCTCTGTTTCTTGACTTCAGCAGGTGTGGCAGACTGTCTGTGTGTAGATTTGGCAGCAAATATGATAACTCTGTCTCACTACTTGACTAGCATTGTATTTCACACAAGAGGCTAATACTACATTTAAAGGCACAGCAGCACCAAACAGTAAGTAATTATGACATCACATTCCATTTCTCATCTAATGCAAGGTGCCTTTGCCTTAGGGCCATTTGTCTCAGTCTGTGTTCTGTCTGTTACCTATCCATATAAATGTGACTATTGCACCAATTAATAACAGTTAAAGTTAAAGACATGAGACCCCAACATTTTCTTTCATAATTCAGTGAGAATGTGATTGTAAACATGATTCAGAAATAGCATGTGATTTTAAGCAACCTTCCAAATTACTACTATGATCTAGTTTGCTTCATTCTCATGCTATCCTTAGTTGAAAAGCATACTTTGTTAGGTACAGGAGCAGTAATGCATTATTGTGAGCTAGCTGTTGATTAGTGGTTTTACACAAATGCCTTTTGTCATTGGTTCACTTCACATGCTCAGCTAGCTCCCAGTAGTGCACTCCTGCTTCTTCAACAAAAGATACCAACAGAATGAAGCAAATCGAAAAATAGAAATAAGTTGTTTAAAATCGCATGCTCTATTATTCCTTTAAAAATATATGCATACATATTCACCACGTTTCATATAAACGTGTCTATTAAATAATCCTAATAATCAGAAATGTAATTTAATAACATCAGACCCTTCCTTTCGACATTTCCTCTCCACACGAGGGCAGTATACTTATCTTTTTTTCATTCACAATGAATCAAATATGAAGACAATATAACATCCTTCTTCCAATACAGGTTTTATATGCAATTTTCATGATCTGATATAAAGACTTATGAACGCTCCATTTTTCACTTAGCTTTTTTTTTTTTTTCCTTTTTACACAATTGTATGATTTTTTTTTTTTTTCTCTTTCACAGTTTAAGGAAATTTGCATATAGTTCTCCTAAACTGTAATATTTTCTTTTGTTACCTTAATATGTTCACACTGGCCAGAGCATCACATAAAAAAATAAGCTAAAAGAGATCTGCTTGTCATTATATCTAAAGCTATTTAGCTGTAAAGTTGCATGCAATGTAAAAAAAAAAAAAAAAAAATGTGAAATGTTTTCTGTTCAGTGGTCAGGCAGCTATTTGAGACTTTATGAAGAGGTAAGCTGAAATAGAAAAGAAAATGTGAATGACGGTTGACAATTAACACATGCTACTCATTAAGGGATGCAGAGTACATCTGAGACAAAATGGCAAACTGCCATCATTCTGACAGTTACAGGGCAGTTTATTTTTGACAAATGTGCGCAATGGATTAATGACTATTTTCAACAAGAGGCAGCCTACATTTTCTCATAGCTTTCATTACCAAATTGGAAATCTGTGTAGATTTTGGAAAATTACTTTTAAATGTAGCCAATCTCCTATGCTGCAAGACTTGATTTGCTGGTGAGAGGGACCTGCTGTGAAGTTTTAATGAAAGATCATAGTCACTCTCTGAGATAGTCAAAGAGCTATGGGACCTGGAAGACCTGAAATAATCGGTTTTACTTTTAATGGGATCCATTTTATATTCATTAAGATGAAAATGCAGTTTTGCAGGCAAATTGCAAAGATGTTTCACTCTCAGCTTGAGAACCTGGAGGCTTCACTTTTTTTTATATCTTGGTCATAAGCAAAATATGCAGTTAATATTTTTTATTTGCTTTGAAGTTTGTAACCTTATGGCTCACTGAAGAGTAGGGTGGAGAAAGGCATTGGAAAAAAAAATCTTATTGGCACAGTTGGCAATAATCCTAATCAGTAGTCATTACATTTGCTGTTTAAATAAATTATACGCTACTGTACATTTTTGTGATAACAGAACAAAATGAAATAAATATATAATACAAAGACCTCAATAGTTCTACCAATTCACTGAAGCTGACTTCATAGCAAAATCCTTATAATGTAATATTCATTTTTAATTATAAAAGGAAAAATGCTCTATTTTCTCAATTTAAAAATATTATTATTATGATCATTTTTTGTATAGCTCCACAAAATTCCGTTATATTTTTTTTACAAAAGGCCTCATTTATGAAGTCATGGACAAGTCAACTTCCTGTGAAGAGAATAGCAAAGCCATGATTGGATGATTACTTTAATCCTTTTATAAGTTAAACAAAAACATCTGACAATAAACATATCTTAAATCTTTGTTGATGATACCACACATAACATATTAAATATTAATGTTATTAAAGTTATTAAACATAATAACTTTTAAAAATATGTTACAATATCTAACATACATATAATTTAAAGAATTGTCCTGAGTATACGCATGAGTATTGTTTATTATATTTCCTTTAGTGTTTTACTCAAGCCCATTGTACATAGGTTTCAGTACTGATCAATCAACTCATATGTAGCATGTTGCAGGGTCATTTTTCTATTTTGCAGAATACTTTCCATTCTTAATGGAGCAGAAAAAGTGTAAATTTGCAGAAACAAAATACATGAAAGACAACTAATAGGAATAGGAATAATGTATATGCATTTTTCTATGCTTATTTAAACATGTGGAATTTAATTATCATTTTAATGCCTGTGATGATTGTGTTATACAGTATAAAAAAAGCTTGTTGTTATTCTGAAGTGTTTTTAGATGAGTGTTTTATGTTTCACCTTTAATACCTTACAATAGTTGATCTTATTTACTGAGCTGGTTTTGTGAACATAATAGAGATGTATTGAGGTATAATTTGTCTTTGACAAAATGCATTGACTGTATAATAGTTAACTACTTGAGTATGAGGGATAATTCATTAAGGAAGTATTTTACTGCAGTTAAAAGCTTTTCAGGGCAGGGGATCTGAAAGTGCATGAAATTGTGAAATGTATTGGTTACTGTACTTTTGCTGTATAGATCTATAGCATGGCAATTTCTTATTTACAAAGTACATTACATATGGTTTAAAGGGACACAAAACCCAAACATGTTCTTGCATGATTCTGATAGAACAAGCAATTTTAAACAACTTTCCAATTTACTTTTTTATCTAATTTGATTTGCTCTTTTTGGAATTCTTTGTTGAAAAAATATCTAGGTAGGCTCAGGAGCTGAGAGTTAGTTGATGATTAGTGGCTGCAAATATTTACCTCTTTTCATTGGTTTATTGCTATGTTCAACTAGCTCACAGAAGTGCATTGCTGCTCCTTCAATAAAGGATACAAAGAGAATGAAGCAAACTTGATAATAGAAGTAAATTGGAAAGTTGTTTAAAATTGTATGTTCTATCCCAATCATGAAAGAAAAAAAATGTGTTGTACCTTTAAATATTCGTTTGTGTTGTATTGTGGTTTCTAGACCATGGGGTCAATTTATTAAGGTGCGGATGGACATGATAAGATGTATCGTATCATGTCCGCCGCACATCGATAAATGCTGACAGCATACGCCAATCGGCCGCTAGAAAGGGGGTGTCAATCAACCTGATCGTATCCGATCGGGCTGATTGCTGACCGCCTCCTCAGAGGTGGCAGACGAGTTAAGGCGCAGCGGTCTTAGGACCGCTGCTTCTTAACTTCCGCTTCAGGCGGACCTGAAGCGGAGTGGGTCGGAAGCAGCATCCGCTGCTTCATAAATCGACCCCTAAGAGTTACTATAATGCAATTTAACCTGCACATTTGGTTCTACATTGAGTAGTATCATGTTTGATTTAATCATTATGCTGTTGTTGATGTCATTTGTGATTCTACTGATGTTTATCAGTGTTTATTTTACCTGTTCTTATCCAAAGTAATACTGAAAACCTGGCCTGTTGGGGAGGGCTGAGTACAGGTTTTAAAACCAGTGGTGTATTCCAACCCACTTAAAAAAACTTTAATTTACAAAATCTATATATAGGTCAAGGTATCATAAGGTAGTTATGAACAATATGGTTTTTATCACATTGCTGGTGTAAGCAAGTATTACATGCTCTATTCAAAATAAGCATTTTCTTTTTTGGTTATCAGGAAAGCCTCCTTATATTGAACGTACATGTAATGAAAGTAACTGTACAACAAGCCTGTACATGCCAATTTGTTTTACATCAGGAAGATAGTAAAATATGCGAGATGAATGTGTTCAAGAAGCTGCAAAGACAGACAAAATATGTATATGATACAAACCCCCTCCTTCTTCTGCTTAGATGCTATTTCTCCAACAAAAGATAGAGCATGCCTTTAGGGAAAAGGTCATGCACACACAATACATAATAAGGCATACATCATTATAATGAGGGTTTTTTTTAAAAGTAAGCAGTGTACAATTGTTTTTTTATTATTATTATTATTATTATTTATTTTTTATAATATTGTTTTTAGCATTTAAAGGTATTTATGCAAGGGTAAGACTACCTGGATGTAAATCCTTAAATAGCATCATTATGGAACAAAACATAGACTTGTTTTTGCTTTAAATTTCTTATTCAATAACTACTATAGGCCCCATTTATTAAGCTGTGGATGCAGCGTTGGGGCCTCAGCGAGTGCGTCTGAAATACTAGTGAAGTAGCTGTAGTCTTAAGAGCCTAAAGTGTGGCAGAGTTAAATCATCCCTATCTGATACGATAGCGATGATTTGCCGTGGCTTGTGCAATGTTAAATGCAAACAGCATATGCTGCCCACTCACCTGGCGGACAGGTTTTAATAAATGGAGTACTATGTTTTCATGCATATTTTTGAAAAAAGTTTTAATGAATTTTATTTTTAATTGCTCTTTGTTTTGCTTGTGTTTATTTTCCTCTTGGAATTAATTCTATAAACTGCGAGCCCAAAACATAAACACAATTATTCTTATTCACGAAATATAAACAATCTTTTAGAACAACCTCATAAATGTGTAAAGCAAACTTAACAACAGACATAGGGGCCGATTTATCAAGGGCCAAATGGCCCCTGTTTCCCCTGGTCCCTTCAGGCTCACCGGAAACAGCAGTTAAGAAGCAGTGGTCTTAAGACCGCTGCTCCCTAAGTGGTCTGACATCATTCCGTACGATTCTATACATTCGGGCTTATTGACACCCCCGAATCTGCAGGGGGTGGAATTGCAAGCAGTTCACTGTGATGTCTGGTGGACATTATACGCTACAACTTATCATGTCCGCCAGACATTGATAATTCAGCCCCATAGGATCAAGTTCAATGTTGACCACACAGATCATGCAGGATAACTTGCACCACACCATGATATGCAGGGGAATGCAGGTACGCTGGTATAAATATTTGATAGTATCTCTCTCTCTCTATCTCTCGCTCTCTTACCACTAAATAACCTTAAGTATGTGACACCCCTATTAATTATTGAGTTCAAGTTCAAGGTCATAAAATCCAGCACTTTATAGAAACTACATTTCTATAAAGGGTAGAATTTAGTTTCACTTCTTTCCCAACAAGGTTAAATTTAGATTAAACGGAATTTCATTATATAGTAATATTATAAGTTTAGTGTACGCATTGTTTAGCATGCACTAATTTTCATTTAAGATTTTATTTAGAGAATTTTTGTCGATCTAAACATTTAAAGGGCCATACTATCCAAATGTTTAAACACTTGAAAGTGATGCAGCATAGCTGTAAAAAGCTGACTAGAAAATATCACCTGAACATCTTTATGTAAAAAAGAAAGATATTTTACCTCAAAAGTTCCTCAGTAGCCACATCCCATTGTAAATTACTTCTAAGCAGCAAATCAGTATGTCTGTCCCGGGACAGCGGAAGGAGCGAGCTTACATCCACTCTCATCTTATTTCCCTATTCAGTTTAAGGAAGTTTACAATGAAATCTCATGAGAGTTAAGTGAAATCTCATGAGATCACAGTAAAAGAGTTCATGACCTCAGCACTGTTGATGCTGATTGTCTGCTGTTCATTTCTTCTTCTTTTTTTTTTTTACCTGCAGCTGAGCAGCAGTAGAGTATAACATTTTACACAGAACTTACTCTGCTGAGCTGAGGAAGTTGTGAGGTAAAATATCTTCCTTTTTTTCATAGAGATGCTCAGGTGATATTTTCCTGTCAGCTTTTAACAGTTATACTGCATCAGTTTAAAGTGATTTAGCATATGAGTATTATGTCCCTTTAAGTAACATTGTTTATTTAGATGCAGTTTAGCTATCCCTATAATGATTAGTACATTTGCCAGTATTTTGTTCAGTTAGTGGGTCTCTCCCCTTTTCCATAGCATGGGGATAGGTAATAGTAGGCTAATGCATATGTGTACTAGTAAACACAAGTACAATTTACTATAGGAAGATCATATCAATGCAGAGGAGTTTTATCTCACTTTTTAATTTTCTATAGCTATTAGATCACTAGATTTTATGAGGAGATGTGGCAGAAGTATGGTTTCATGCAATGTATTATTTTTGTTAGCTGACATGTCATGTATTAGTGGCAATGTGTTAGACCTTTCCAGTGAGATCGAGAAATGTATTGTTTGGAGAAAAGCTGATTCACATATAGTAGTACCCATTAGCCAATATAACTATGGAGTTAAGCTGGGGGAGATTCAACCAACCAGTTGAAGGCACATAACAGTTTTTAGGAGGGTTTTTTCTTTCCTTGTCATAGAACCTTCAATGGCATTGGCTGAGGTTTTTTGAGAGAGCATTTGGTACGGAGTTAATTTGCATCATGCATCAGTTGATTCATTTTTTAATTAGATCATTTCGGAACATATAGACAAGATCCGGAATATAAGGACATTGCCACACCACCTTAACAATTATGGGATTTAAAAACTAAGTCACATTCACCATAAGGGTGCACTGGTTACAATACAACAGGTATGGCTAGTTGATGTGTGCAACGGATGTGAGTAATATTTGGATAATGTGATGATATTTATTTGTGTCTGTATTTTTTTAAACTTCTGTAAAGTGGAGGTATTAATATAAGATCTCTATAAGAAACATTGTATTAAGAATTGTATCACAAGATGTTTTTATTGTATCAATTTATAACAAATGTCCGGTGTTAAACAGAAAGAGAAGCAGTCTGCCAGGAATGAACAACAGCCCAGTGGCTTGTTCTATGGCCCGGTTACCATGTGAGAGTAGCTCCTTTTAGCTTTCCTGAAGTATATCAGTCTGATTCACCTAACAAGGTCAGTCCAGCCTGGAAATAGCAGGAAATTCTCCTCTGAACAAGGGAGATGGCAACCCCAGATAATCATTTCTGCCTCCTTTGGGCCTCATTGGTGAGGTGCAGCCATATAACTTTAAGCACATTTGACACGTTATGATGCAAGTTACAACAATAATTTGATTGTGCCAAGTTAGGTTTAAATACTGTTAGGGTTGATGAGTTGATATGCCTGATGAAACTGCCAGAGGGCCGAGAAACGCATAGCGTTATCTGCGCATGGTTACGTTTTATTATATGTTTTAATGTTTTATTAAACTTCTTTCATCATTCACCCTGAGAGCCAAAGTACCTTTTATTGGGGGTTAATTATGATTCCCACATGGCTGCGAGATTGTGTTCCAACTGAGGAGGATCCCACAGTATCCTGTAGTTTGTTGTCAGTAAGCTGAGGCACTGAAATACCTTAGCCCACCCCAAACAGCACGACGGATTGCTTCAGCTTTTGTGAGTACCCGGTATATAGTGGGGAAACTTTTCTATTTTGCTCTGAATGTACTGATTTGCACAAGGAGGCACCTTTTCCATTCTTTTGTTTAGAAGTTTTTCACTTATTATCCTTTGTGGAAAGACGGAAAGACTAAGAAGAGTGCACATGTCTGGGGCCCTTTATGGTTTTACAGTTTTGCAAGAATACCTTAACAATGTTAAACATTTGCAAGAACAGAATGTCAGCAGTGCTTGTTGCCATGTAGTGCTTCAGACCGAAGCATGCAACCTACCTAGGTATGCTTTACAACTAAGAATACAATGAGAATGAAGCAAATTTGATAACAGAAGTTAATCAGAATTTTAAAATTGTATGCTCTGTCTTAATCATAAAAGAACATTTTTGACTTTCATGTCCTTTTAAAATAAGTATCATGCATATACACTCTTACTCAATACACAGTAGATAAAAGAAAAAAACTGGATAGAAGTACTGATTGTCTAATAATTTTTAATTCTTAAAGTAATATAATAGTTTACAGGCTATAGATTCTTACAAAGAAGGCAGCCGCAGACAAATATAATATAATTAAGATGCAGAGGGTGGTGAATATTCACCTAGTTACATCCATCATCTGTATTCCATTCACTCTTTCATAAAAAATGAAGTGTAAAATATGTTCTAGAAACTCACAAAAGGAATTGTTGTCAACTAATTTGCCTGTTAGTATGGCACTGTCTGCTTCTAAGGTTGTTGATTGTAGAAGAGATGATTCAAGTGAGAAAAATACTCTAGCAGGAAAAAATAGCTTTGCATAATTCACTTATCATAGTATGCCTAAGCTATTTTTTCCACTACTAACCATTGTTTCATGATCCTAATTGTATTAAAAACTATAAAATACTGTATTGCATCTAATAGTTTAGTGTCTGTATAATTTCATTTTTTTCTTCATTGTTTCCCAATTCTGAAATAAAGTATATCTGATTCATCTTTAGCTAGTTATAAAAATTCATGCTATAAAGAACATATTATGTGTTATTTTTAAATTAGTATTTTTTATTAATAAGCCAATTTGATACATTAAATGCAGAAAGAATCTGATATAGACTGTTTCTAAAAGCTATATTCCAAAGGGATATGCAATTCTCTCATTATAGCACGGTCAGTGAGGTTTAAGTTCAATGTCACAGATAAGTGCTCTAAAAAAAAAATGAATGTACCACCCACATATATAAAAGAAAAATGAGCATTATATGAACTTTGCAGCCTATTTTGTTGGGTAAACAGAAGAAAATTAGCCTTGTATGTTTTTTGAATTTAAAACCACATATTAACTAGTCAACCATAGAAGGTGACAAGAACCGCAAAGGAGTAAACAAGCTCTCCAAACCACTCGGCTGTAATGATGTTATTAGTATGCATGTTGCTGAGCCCAGATGTAGCATTTAACAGTCCAAGCCCTTCCAGTGTTTTATGTTATAAATGGCTTCAGACTTTTAAAGTAGGGCACTCACAGACTAATGTAGCTAAAGCACATGATCAGGGGATAATTCATGTTGGCAAATGAATGTGGCAACAATGCTCCTTTACACCATACCAAACTGCTCCTTTCAAGCCTAAATCTGTAGAAAACAAAAATCATATTTATCTATAGCTCAAATTTGTATTTAAATTGCAGTGAATTTAATTTTTAAGTAAATAAGTACATTTTCATAGGTTCTTATGGACGGGGATTATTTTAACATGATGTGTTGAATTCATATTTTATTTGTATTCTTCTTAATATTAATAGATTTGTTCTCCTATAGTCAAAGTTCCCTAATATCATTGTGAAACTCTTCAGATAATAATAACGATAAGCCTACTATTATTATTATTATTATTATTAATAATAATAATAATAATAATAATAATGGAATTGAATATTTAAAATAAAAAATTACAAAAAATAAGAAAAATAAATCTGATGTATTATATAGCATTTGAAGTTAGACAAGTTTTATTAATAGGGATATTAAACCTAAAATGTTCTTTCATTATTAAGATTGAGAATACAATTTTTAAAAAAGTTTCCAATTTACTTCTATTATAAAATTTGCTTTGTTCTCATGTTATTCTTTGTTGAAGGGATACTTAGGTAGGTAGCGTGCACATGCCTGAAGCACTACATGACAGGTAATAGTTCTGCCATCTAGTGATCCTGCTAATGTATACCATTGTTGCAAAACTGCTGCCTTATAGTGCTGTAGACACGTGCACACTCATGAGCTTACATCCCAGATTTTCAACAAAGGATAACAAGAAAACAAAGAAAATTTGATAACAAAAGTAAATTGGAAAGTTTTTTAAAATTGTGTGCTCTATATGAATCATAAAAGAAAAAAAATGGGTTTTATGTCCCTTTAAGGTATCACATATTTTTAAAATGAAACAACATATTTTTCAAATATTTTATGCAGCAGGAAGTTTAACAAACTTAGCGCTGAAAAAAATTACCAAATTATAGTTATAGTTATATACGACACACAAAATAATCAAATGATTTACCTATAATACTTCAGAAACACCTGAAATGTGACATACAGTTTTTACAAATGCTCACACAAATGCAAAAAAGCAGAGGTATTATTGAAGTGTTTGTTTAAAGGGATAGTAAAGTCCAAATTAAACTTTCATGATTCAAATAGGACATGTCATTTTAACCAACTTTCTCATTTTCTTTAATCATCAAATTTGCTTTGTTATCTTGTTATTCTTAGTTGAAAGCTAAACCTAGGTAGGCTCATATGCAAATGTCTTAAATCCACCTCTTATATGAGTGCATTTGACAGATTTTCACAGCTAGAGGGTATTAGTTCATGTGTTTCATATAGATAACATTGTGCTCATGCACGTGAAGTTTATCAGCACTAATTGCCTGAAATGCAAGTCTGTCAAAAGATCTGAGATAAGGGGGCAAGGTAATTCCAGAGGTTAAAAGTATATTTCTATAAGAGTGTTGGTTATGCAAAACAGGGGAATGGGTAATAAAGGGATTATCTATCTTTTTAAATAATAACATTTTTGGTATTTACTATCTCTTTAATACAAAGCAAACTATACACAATCAGAAAGTCAGTTTGTTAGACTTTTCTTAAAAAACTAATTCAATTTGATTATCAAAACAAACAAGCTTGTTTTTTTATATTATTCACAATTCCAAAATAATTATAGAAAGTAAAATTGAATATGGCCTTATCCCAAATCATCACATCTTTAAGTTCATTGCTACCAAAAAAAAATCGATTTAAAAGAATGATAATTCCGAATAATAATAATACAAACTACTAATACATTCATTAAGGAGTTTTGTTGGTTACGTTTTACAGCTCATATGGGAATAGCATTGTTGTTATAATCCAGCTTTGAGGCATTATATCTTCAGAACTACTAAATGGATTTTCACTAAATAAAGCCAAGAATACTGTCCCATAAGATAGCAGTAGTTTTAACTTTTGCTAATAATTTTCATATTACCACACTGAACACTTTGCATTTTTTCACGTCATCATATTAGGAAAATACTCAACAGTGTTATTTTTCATTTTTGGCATTTGAAAAGGTGAGCTGCAACATTTCCACTAAATTCATTTAGTTGTGGAAAAATTGTCATTTACTCTATATCTGAAATATTTTTTTTTTCTTTTGGCTATAGCAAAATTGTTCTTCTTGCCAGCATAGCACATTTTGGGCAAGACCCCATAAAGGTTATTGTAATGTTGCTATGAAAAAAATCTAACATATATTTTAGTGACTGAACTAGAATAACGCTGCTATTATTTAAAGATAGTGTGCTACATGTAGGTCACTCAATAATAGCAGCACCTAAATGTGACCAGTTGACAGAGTTTCAGAAGTCAGTCACTATAACACTGGCACCTATACTAAGTACAAGCTGTATAACATTTTATTATTATACCTTATTTAGAAAGCACCAACATATTCCTAAGTGATGTCCATGGGTGCACTTGATTTAAGTAAGACAATGATACAATACTTGCAAGAGACAAGACAGTATTTGACAAATGCATGAAGAATTTAGAGCCCTATTTCTCTTGTAAGGTGTATCCAGTCCACGGATCATCCATTACTTGTGGGATATTCTCATTCCCAACAGGAAGTTGCAAGAGGACACCCACAGCAGAGCTGTAATATAGCTCCTCCCCTAACTGTCATACCCAGTCATTCTCTTGCAACTCTCAACAAGCTAGGACGTTGTAGGAGAGAGTGGTTAAATATAGCTAGTTTATTTTCTTCAATCAAAAGTTTGTTATTTTTAAATAGTACCGGAGTTGTGCTATTTTATCTCAGGCAGTAAATAGAAGAAGAATCTGCCTGAGGTTTCTATGATCTTAGCAAGTTGTAACTAAGATCCATTGCTGTTCTCACATATGTCTGAGGGGATTACACAGATGAGGTTAAACTTCAGCGAGAGAATGGCGTGCAGTTTATTCTGCTATCAGGTATGTGCAGTTATAATTTTTTCTAGAGATGGAAAACACTAGAAAATGCTGCTGATACCGGATTAATGTAAGTTAAGCCTGAATACAGTGATTTAATAACGACTGGTATCATGCTTACTCCCAGGGGTAATACCCTTATGATATTGCAATATAAAACGTTTGCTGGCATGTTTAATCGTTTGTATATATGCTTTGGTGATAAAACTTTATTGGGGCCTAGTTTTTTCCACATGGCTGGCTTAAATTTAAACTAGAAACAGTTTCCTGAGGCTTTCCACTGTTGTAGTATAAAAGTTACAGTTGGTGCAGTTAAAATTGCAAACTGTGACATCCAGCTTCCCTCAAAGGCCCTCTGAATGCTATAGGACATCTCTAAAGGGCCCAAAGGCTTTCCAAAGTCGTTTATTGGGGAAGGTAGGGCCACAGCTTGCTGTGGCAGTTGGTTGTGACTGGTAAAAAACGTCTATTTCGTTTTTTTGATCTGTTTTTTGAACTAAGGGGTTAATCATCCATTTGCAAGTGGGTGCAATGCTCTGTTAGCCTATTATACACACTGTAAAAATTTCGTTTGATTTACTGCATTTTTTCACTGTTTTTCAAATTCTGACAAAATTTGTTTCTCTTAAAGGCACAGTACCGTTTTTTATATTTGCTTGTTAACTTGATTTAAAGTGTTTTCCAAGCTTGCTAGTCTCATTGCTAGTCTGTATAAACATGTCTGACATAGAAGAAACTCCTTGTTTATTATGTTTAAAAGCCATGGTGGAACCCCCTCTTAGAATGTGTACCAAATGTACTGATTTCATTTTATGCAATAAAGATCATTTTCTGTTTTTAAAAAATGTTATCACCAGAGGATTCTGACGAGGGGGAAGTTATGCCGACTAACTTTCCCCACGTGTAAGACCCTTTGACTCCTGCTTAAGGGACTCACGCTCAAATGGCGCCAAGTACATCTAGGGCGCCCATAGCGTTTATTTTACAAGACATGGCGGCAGTCATGGATAATACACTGTCAGCGGTATTAGCCAGACTACCTGAACTTAAAGATAAGCGAGATAGCTCTGGGGTGAGACAAAATGCAGAGCATACTGACGCTTTAAGAACCATGTCTGATACTGCCTCACAATATGCAGAAGCTGAGGAAAGAGAGCTTCAGTCAGTGGGTGATGTTAATGCCTCAGGAAAGATACCTGATTCTAATATTTCTACATTTAAATTTAAGCTTGAACACCTCCGCGTGTTGCTTAGGGAGGTTTTAGCTGCTCTGAATGACTGTGATACCATTGCAGTGCCAGAGAAATTGTGTAGACTGGATAAATACTTTGCAGTGCCGGTGTGTACTGATGTTTTTCCAAATACCTAAAAGGTTTACAGAAATTATTAATAAGGAATGGGATAGACCAGGTGTGCCGTTCTCTTCCCCTCCTATTTTTAGAAAAATGTTTCCAATAGATGCCACCACACGGGACTTATGGCAGACAGTCCCTAAGGTGGAGGGAGCAGTTTCTACTCTAGTAAAGCGTACTACTATCCCTGTCGAGGACAGTTGTGCTTTTTTTTTAGATCCAATGGATAAAAAATGAGAGGTTACCTTAAGAAAATATTTATTCAACAAGGTTTTATCCTACAGCCCCTTGCATGCATTGCCCCTGTCACTGCTGCTGCGGCGTACTGGTTTGAGTCTCTGGAAGAGGCTTTACAGGTAACAACTCCATTGGATGACATACTTGGCAAACTTAGAGCACTTAAGAATTCTGGTTTTGCTATACAGGCGCGCAGAGCGCTATGGCTTAGATCATGGTCAGCTGACGTGACTTCAAAATCTAAGCTACTTAACATTCCCTTCAAGGGGCAGACCCTATTCGGGCCTGGTTTGAAGGAGATTATTGCTGATATCACTGGAGGAAAAGGTCATGCCCTTCCTCAGGACAGGTCCAAATCTAGGGCCAAACAGTCTAATTTTCGTGCCTTTTGAAACTTCAAGGCAGGTGCGGCATCAACTTCCTCTAATGCTAAACAAGAGGGAACTTTTGCTCAATCCAAGACGGTCTGGAGACCAATGCAGACCTGGAAAAAAAGTAAGCAGGCCAAAAAGCCTGCTGCTGCCTATAAGACAGCATGAAGGAACGGCCCCCTATCCGGTAACGGATCTAGTAGGGGGCAGACTTTCACTCTTCGCCCAGGCGTGGGCAAGAGATGTTCAGGATCCCTGGGCATTGGAAATTATATCCCAGGGATATCTCCTGGACTTCAAAGCTTCCCCCCCAAAAGGGAGATTTCACCTTTCACAATTATCTGCAAACCAGATAAAGAGAGAGGCATTCTTACACTGTGTACGAGACCTCCTAGTTATGGGAGTGATCCATCCAGTTCCAAAGGAGGAACAGGGACAGGGTTTTTACTCAAATCTGTCTGTGGTTCCCAAAAAAGAGGGAACATTCAGACCAATTTTGGATCTAAAGATCTTAAACAAGATCATCATTCAAGATGGAAACTATTCGTACCATCCTACCAATGATCCAGGAGGGTCAATATATGACTACAGTGGATCTAAAGGATGCTTATCTTCACATTCCGATACACAAAGATCATCATCGGTTTCTCAGGTTTGCCTTTCTAGACAGGCATTACCAGTTTGTAGCTCTTCCCTTTGGATTAGCTACAGCCCCAAGAATCTTTACAAAGGTTCTAGGGTCGCTTCTGGCGGTCCTAAGGCCGCGGGGCATAGCAGTAGCCCCTTATTTAGACGACATCCTGATACAGGCGTCAAACTTCCAAATTGCCAAGTCTCATACGGACGTAGTACTGGCATTTGTGAGGTTGCATGGGTGGAAAGTGAACGAGGAAAAGAGTTCTCTATCCCCACTCATAAGAGTTTCCTTTCTAGGGACTCTGATAGATTCTGTAGAAATGAAAATTTACCTGACGGAGTCCAGGTTATCAAAGCTTCTAAATTCCTGCCGGGTTCTTCATTCCATTCCGCGCCCTTCGGTTGCTCAGTGTATGGAAGTAATCGGCTTAATGGTAGCGGCAATGGACATAGTGCCGTTTGCACGCTTACATCTCAGACCGCTGCAACTATGCAAGCTCAGTCAGTGGAACGGGGATTACACAGATTTGTCCCCTCAACTGAATCTGGACCAAGAGACCAGGGATTCTCTTCTCTGGTAGCTATCTCGGGTCCATCTGTCCAAAGGTATGACCTTTCGCAAGCCAGATTGGACAATTGTAACAACAGATGCCAGCCTTCTAGGTTGGGGTGCAGTCTGGAATTCCCTGAAGGCTCAGGGATCGTGGACTCAGGAGGAGTCTCTCCTTCCAATAAATATTCTGGAACTAAGAGCGATATTCAATGCTCTTCAGGCTTGGCCTCAGTTAGCAACTCTGAGGTACATCAGATTTCAGTCGGACAACATCACTACTGTAGCTTACATCAACCATCAAGGGGGAACAAGAAGTTCCCTAGCGATGTTAGAAGTTTCAATAATAATTTGCTGGGCAGAGATTCACTCTTGCCACCTATCAGCTATCCATATCCCAGGTGTAGAGAACTGGGAGGCGGATTTTCTAAGTCGTCAGACTTTTCATCCGGGAGAGTGGGAACTCCATCCTGAGGTTTTTGCACAACTGATTCATCGTTGGGGCAAACCAGAACTGGATCTCATGGCATCTCGCCAGAACGCCAAGCTTCCGTGTTATGGATCCAGGTCCAGGGATCCCAAGGCGACACTGATAGATGCTCTAGCAGCGCCCTGGTCTTTCAACCTGGCTTATGTGTTTCCACCGTTTCCACTGCTCCCTTGACTGATTGCCAAGATCAAGCAGGAGAGAGCATCAGTGATTCTGATAGCACCTGCGTGGCCACGCAGGACCTGGTATGCGGATCTAGTGGACATGTCATCCTTTCCACCATGGTCTCTGCCTCTGAGACAGGACCTTCTACTTCAGGGTCCTTTCAACCATCCAAATCTAATTTCTCTGAGGCTGTTTGCCTGGAGATTGAACGCTTGATTTTATCAAAGCGTGGCTTCTCCGAGTCAGTTATTGATACCTTAATACAGGCAGTAAAGCCTGTCACCAGGAAAATTTAACATAGGATATGGCGTAAATATCTTTATTGGTGTGAATCCAAGGGTTACTCATGGAGTAAGGTCAGGATTCCCAGGATATTATCTTTTCTCCAAGAAGGTTTGGAAAAAGGATTGTCAGCTAGTTCCTTAAAGGGACAGATTTCTGCTCTGTCTATTCTTTTGCACAAGCGTCTGGCAGATGTTCCAGACGTTCAGGCATTTTGTCAGGCTTTAGTTAGAATCAAGCCTGTGTTTAAACCTGTTGCTCCACCATGGAGCTTAAATTTGGTTCTTAAGGTTCTTCAAGGAGTTACGTTTGAACCTCTTCATTCCATAGATATCAAACTTTTATCTTGGAAAGTTCTGTTTTTGGTAGCTATTTCCTCGGCTCGTAGAGTCTCTGAGCTATCTGCCTTATAATGTGATTCTCCTTATCTGATTTTTCATACGGATAAGGTAGTCCTGCGTACCAAACCTGGGTTCTTACCTAAGGTGGTATCTAACAAGAATATCAATCAAGAGATTGTTGTTCCATCCTTGTGTCCTAATCCTTCTTCGAAGAAGGAACATCTATTACACAATCTGGACATGGTCCGTGCTTTAAAGTTTTACTTACAAGCTACTAAAGATTTTCGTCAAACATCTGCTTTGTTTGTTGTCTACTCTGGACAGAGGAGAGGTCAAAAGGCTTCGGCAACCTCTCTTTCTTTTTGGCTAAGAAGCATAATCCGGACAGCAGCCTCCTGAAAGGATTACAGCTCATTCTACTAGAGCTGTGGCTTTCCACTTGGGCCTTTAAAAATGAGGCTTCTGTTGAACAGATTTGCAAGGTGGCGACTTGGTCTTCGCTTCATACTTTTTCAAAATTTTACAAATTTGATACTTTTGCTTCTTCGGAGGCAATATTTGGGAGAAAGGTTTTACAGGCAGTGGTTCCTTCCATTTAAGTACCTGCCTTGTCCCTCCCTTCATCCGTGTACTTTAGCTTTGGTATTGGTATCCCACAAGTAATGGATGATCCGTGGACTGGATACACCTTACAAGAGAAAACACAATTTATGCTTACCTGATAAATGTATTTCTCTTGTGGTGTATCCAGTCCATGGCCCGCCCTGTCATTTTAAGGCAGGTAATTTTTAAATTTAAACTACAGTAACCACTGCACCCTATGGTTCCTCCTTTCTCGGCTTGTTTTCGGTCGAATGACTGGCTATGACAGTTAGGGGAGGAGCTATATTACAGCTCTGCTGTGGGTGTCCTCTTGCAACTTCCTGTTGGGAATGAGAATATCCCACAAGTAATGGATGATCCGTGGACTGGATACACCACAAGAGAAATACATTTATCAGGTAAGCATAAATTGTGTTTTCCATGGGAATATACAATCTAGAAGAATAGGAGGGTGAGAAACAGGAGGTGAGGACTGCAAGGGTGAAATTATGTTTATGGAGTGTTGGATGAGGGCAATTGTTAGGTAGGGGGGATTCATTTGTTACTGAGTTGGGTGGTAGGCTTTCCTGAACAGAAATGTCTTTAGGGAGTGTTTAAAAGAAGGCAGATTAGGGGAAAGTCTGACAGCACGAGGAACTGCGTTCCAGTCGGTTGGTGATGCAAGAGAGAAGTCTAGCGTGGGATGTGGTGATTATAGAAGATGCATGGAGCAGGTCATTGTTGGATCTTGGGTGGCAGGCTGGAGTATATTTTACCCCATTTGATCCCTATAAATGTTATCCTGTATACCAACTATGTTTATAGCGCTTCGGAATCTGTTGGCACTCTACGAATAACTTATAATAAAAATAATATTAAAAAATAGTAAAGACAGGTAGTAGAGAGCAGCGTTGCTAAAGGCTTTGTACGTCTGGGTGAGAATTTTGAATTTAATTCTGCTGTAAATGGGGAGCCAGTGAAGGGACTCACAGGGAGGTACAGCAGATACAGAGCGATGGGAAAGATGGATTAGCCTGTCAGAGGCATTTAAGATGGATAGAAGGGGGAGAGATGGTAGAGAGGAAGGCCAGTTAGTAGGTTATTACAGTAGTCAAGTCAGGAAAGGGAGTGAGTTAGTTGCTTAGTGGTGTCAGTGCACAGAAACGGAGGAATGTTTGAACTTTTATATAGGTGATTGTGGCAGGATGGAGACAGCAATTGAATGTGGAGGATGAAGGAAATATTGAATTCAAGTGTAACTCTGAGGCAGCAGACTTGAGGTGATGTTAAGATAGTGATGCCATTGAGAGTGATAGCAAAGTTGAAAAGCAGAGTAGAGGTGGGGGGGAATAGAAGAAATTCAGTCTTGGACATGTTAATCTTTAGGTGGTTAGAGGCCATTCAGGAAGAAATGCCAGATGGGCAGTCACTGACGTGAGAAAGGACACAGGGCGATTGAGCAGGGGTGAAGAGATAGATCTGATTGTCATCAGGATATAGGTGATTTTTGAAACAATAGATGCTGATAAGTTTACCCAGTGAAGAAGTATAAATGAAGAAAAGTAGAGGACCCAGGATAGGCAATGAAGAACAATAATCACCAGCAGTGTCACATTAACCCTAATTTTCACCCACCCATCTACCTTTGCCCCTAATTGTGAATGCTCACCATCCTTTAATTCTAACTGCTCTATTTCAAGCACTCTCACAACAGATAAACTTATATGTGAGCATAATACCCCTTTACAATTAATCCTAACTACAACCTTGCATTGAAAAACATCAGCTTGCCATACTTTAAGTGTGTCTTTAGACTCTTATTGCATCAGCAATATAATCCTCTTCTTGTAAAAACAAATATGTCAGGTCACAGCTATCCCTATGACATGAACTATATCTTTAAGAGGCGTTCATCTAAAGATAAAATGTATCAAAGGGAAATAAAATAAAATCGGAATAACAAAATTACAAAATTAAAATAAAATTAAAAGTAATACAATCAAGAGCAACATATAAGTCCAAAGTGCATACAAAGTAATGATAAACAATTAAAAACAATGGGGGGTAGTTATCAAGCCGTCTACTTTTCTGGCTTCGCCGGCCCAATACGCCCGCCTAAGCTCGCCTACCTTCGCCGCCGCGGACCTTGAATACGTTCGCCTAAGTTATCAAATAAAGCTGTCAAAAAGCCGCGGGGCGATGAGCAGCGGACTGTGACAGTTATCACTCATCCGATCTCGCTGCCCTTCGGCTTTTTCCCAGCTTTATTGCTAGCCAGTCACTAAGCACTCACACTAAACTGCACTGTTCTACCCCCTATACCGGCGCCCCCGGAGCCCCCCGCAACTAAATAAAGTTACTAACCCCTAAACCGCCGCTCCTAGACCCAACCGCAACTCTTATAAATGTATTAACCCCTAAACCGCCGCTCCTAGACCCTGCCGCAACTCTTATAAATGTATTAACCCCTAAACCGCCGCTCCTAGACCCTGCCGCAACTCTTATAAATGTATTAACCCCTAAACCGCCTCTCCCGGACACCGCTGCCACCTACAGTATACCTAGTAACCCCTATCCTGCCCCCCCTACACCGTCGCCCTCTATTATAAAATTATTAACCCCTATCCTGCTGATCCCGCACCTCTCCGCAACTAAATAAATAGTTTAACCCCTAAACCGCCGCTCCATGAACCCGCCGCAACCTATATTAAACCTATTAACCCCTATCCTGCCCCCCCTACACCGTCGCCACCTATAATAAATTTATTAACCCCTATCCTGCCCCCCCACTACACCGCCGCCACTGTAATAAAATTATTAACCCCTAAACCTAAGTCTAACCCTAACGCCCCCCTAACTTAAATATTAATTAAATAAATCTAAATAAATTAACTCTTATTAACTAAATGAATCCTATTTAAAACTAAATACTTACCTTTAAAATAAACCCTAATATAGCTACAATATAAATAAGAATTATATTCTAGCTATCTTAGGATTTATATTTATTTGACAGGTAACTTTCAATTTATTTTAACCATGTACAATAACTATTAAATAGTTATTAACTATTTAATAGCTTACCTAGCTAAAATAAAGAGAAATGTACCTGTGAAATAAATCCTAACCTAAGTTACAATTACACCTAACACTACACTATACTTTAATAAATTATTACTATTTAAAAATAAATACTTACCTGTAAAATAAACCCTAAGATAGCTACAATATAATTAATAATTATATTATAGCTATCTTAGGATTTATATTTATTTTACAGGTAACTTTGTATTTATTTTAGCTAGTTAGAATAGTTATTAAATAGTTATTAACTATTTAATAACTACCTAGCTAAAAGAAATACAAAATTACCTGTAAAATAAATCCTAACCTAAGTTACAATTAAACCCAATACTACACTATCATTAAATTAACTAAATAAACTACCTACAAATAACTACAATTAAATACAATTACATAAACTAACTAAAGTACAAAAAATAAAAAAAGCTAAGTTACAAAAAATAAAAAATTAAGTTACAAACATGTTAAAAATATTACTACAATTTTAAGCTACTTACACCTAATCTAAGCCCCCTAATAAAATAACAAACCCCCCAAAATAAGAAAAAATCCCTACCCTATTCTAAATTAAATAAATTTCAAAGCTCTTTTACCTTACCAGCCCTTAAAAGGGCCATTTGTGGGGGCATGCCCCAAAAAGTTCAGCTCTTTTGCCTGTAAAAGAAAAATACAACCCCCCCCAACATTAAAACCCACCACCCACATACCCCTAATCTAACCCAAACCCCCCTTACAAAAACCTAACACTAATCCCCTGAAGATCATCCTACCTTGAGTCGTCTTCACTCAGCCGAGACACCGATGGAACTGAAGAGGACATCCGGAGCGGAAGAAGTTAATCCTCCAAGCGGCGCTGAAGAAATCTTCCATCCGATGAAGTCATCATCCAGGCGGCGCTGAAGAAGTCTTTGATCCGGCCGATGTCATCTTCCAAGAGGCGCTGAAGATGTCTTCTATCCGGGTGAAGTCATCTTCCAAGCCGGGTCTTGAATCTTCCTTCCGCCGACGCGGAACCACCTTCTTCACCGACGGACTACGACGAATGACGGCTCCTTTAAGGGACGTCATCCAAGATGGCGTCCCCTCAATTCCGATTGGCTGATAGGATTCTATCAGCCAATCGGAATTAAGGTAGGAAAAATCTGATTGGCTGATGGAATCAGCCAATCAGATTGAGCTCGCATTCTATTGGCTGTTCCGATCAGCCAATAGAATGCGAGCTCAATCTGATTGGCTGATTGGATCAGCCAATCGGATTGAACTTGAATCTGATTGGCTGATTCCATCAGCCAATCAGATTTTCCTACCTTAATTTCCGATTGGCTGATAGAATCCTATCAGCCAATCGGAATTGAGGGGACGCCATCTTGGATGACGTCCCTTAAAGGAGCCGTCATTCGTCGTAGTCCGTCGGTGAAGAAGGTGGTTCCGCGTCGGCGGAAGGAAGATTCAAGACCCGGCTTGGAAGATGACTTCACCCGGATAGAAGACATCTTCAGCGCCTCTTGGAAGATGACATCGGCCGGATCAAAGACTTCTTCAGCGCCGCCTGGATGATGACTTCATCGGATGGAAGATTTCTTCAGCGCCGCTTGGAGGATTAACTTCTTCCGCTCCGGATGTCCTCTTCAGTTCCATCGGTGGCTCGGCTGAGTGAAGACGACTCAAGGTAGGATGATCTTCAGGGGATTAGTGTTAGGTTTTTGTAAGGGGGGTTTGGGTTAGATTAGGGGTATGTGGGTGGTGGGTTTTAATGTTGGGGGGGGTTGTATTTTTCTTTTACAGGCAAAAGAGCTGAACTTTTTGGGGCATGCCCCCACAAATGGCCCTTTTAAGGGCTGGTAAGGTAAAAGAGCTTTGAAATTTATTTAATTTAGAATAGGGTAGGGATTTTTCTTATTTTGGGGGGTTTGTTATTTTATTAGGGGGCTTAGATTAGGTGTAAGTAGCTTAAAATTGTTGTAATATTTTTAACATGTTTGTAACTTAATTTTTTATTTTTTGTAACTTAGCTTTTTTTATTTTTTGTACTTTAGTTAGTTTATGTAATTGTATTTAATTGTAGTTATTTGTAGGTAGTTTATTTAGTTAATTTAATGATAGTGTAGTATTAGGTTTAATTGTAACTTAGGTTAGGATTTATTTTACAGGTAATTTTGTATTTCTTTTAGCTAGGTAGTTATTAAATAGTTAATAACTATTTAATAACTATTCTAACTAGCTAAAATAAATACAAAGTTACCTGTAAAATAAATATAAATCCTAAGATAGCTATAATATAATTATTAATTATATTGTAGCTATATTAGGGTTTATTTTAAAGGTAAGTATTTAGTTTTAAATAGGATTCATTTAGTTAATAAGAGTTAATTTATTTAGATTTATTTAATTAATTATTTAAGTTAGGGGGGCGTTAGGGTTAGGGTTAGACTTAGGTTTAGGGGTTAATAATTTTATTACAGTGGCGGCGGCGTAGTGGGGGGCAGGATAGGGGTTAATAAATTTATTATAGGTGGCGACGGTGTAGGGGGGGCAGGATAGGGGTTAATACATTTAATATAGGTTGCGGCGGGTTCAGGGAGCGGCGGTTTAGGGGTTAATACATTTATTATAGTTGCGGTGGGCTCCGGGAGCGGCGGTTTAGGGGGTAATAACTTTATTTAGTTGCGGCGGTGTAGGGGGGGTCAGATTAGCGGTGTTTAGACTCGGGGTACATGTTAGGGTGTTAGGTGTAGACAGCTCCCATAGGAATCAATGGGATGTCTGTCAGCAGCGAACTTGTACTTTCGCTATGGTCAGACTCCCATTGATTCCTATGGGATCCGCCGCCTCCAGGCTGGCACTTTGAAAACCAGGTACGCTGGGCCGTAAAAGTGCAGAGCGTACCTGCTAGTTTTTTGATAACTAGCAAAAGTAGTGAGAATGTGCCGCACTTGTGTGCGGAACATCTGGAGTGACGTAAGAATCGATCTGTGTCGGACTGAGTCCGGCGGATCGAAGTTTACGTCACAAAATTCTACTTTTGCCGGTCTCGAGCCTTTGATAACTAAGGCGAATCAGCCTCGCCACAAATACGCTGCGGAATTCCAGCGTATTTGAGGTTGACGGCTTGATAACTAGGCCCCATTGTGTACACATGTACAAACTGACACAGCCCAGTTATTTACCAGATTTCTCTCAATGCCAGTGGGGAAAAGAGAAAGTTATCCAGCAGATAGTGGAATACCAGAAACGAGGCCACTCTTCTATAATGTCCCGCCAGACAAATTCAAAAGCACTATAATACAAAAAGTATAATGCGCCTCATGGTATAGATCAGCAAAATATCTTATTTTTCCTCTCAATGTTCTAAGGGTTTGAATGTGTTGTTCCTCTGTTTATAGTGTATGATGTTTAATAACCCTGATTGGTTATTTATGTTTATAAATTAAGAGTACTATTGTGTAAGATAATGGTCAACATTTAGCCTGCTCTCTTCTAATTATATGACACATAACTGTAATACATGTGACTAGGTTTGTAATATCACTCAGGTGTTATTGTGCTTCAGATATTCTATCTTTGGCTTTTTGAGCGCATTGGGTTAGCGTGCGAACGATAACTTTTTACTTTCAACTTGTAATACAAAAACAAAGTCCCACAGCACCCAGTCTTAAGAAGAATCTAAGGCCTAGATTTGGAGTTTGGCGTTAGCCGTGAAAACCAGCGTTAGAGGCTCCTAACGCTGGTTTTAGGCTACCGCCGGTATTTGGAGTCACTCAAATAGGGTCTAACGCTCACTTTTCAGCCGCGACTTTTCCATACCGCAGATCCCCTTACGTAAATTGCGTATCCTATCTTTTCAATGGGATTTTTCTAACTCCGGTATTTAGAGTCGTTTCTGAAGTGAGCGTTAGACATCTAACGACAAAACTCCAGCCGCAGGAAAAAAGTCAGTAGTTAAGAGCTTTCTGGGCTAACGCCGGTTTATAAAGCTCTTAACTACTGTACTCTAAAGTACACTAACACCCATAAACTACCTATGTACCCCTAAACCGAGGTCCCCCCACATCGCCGACACTCTATTAAATTTTTTTAACCCCTAATCTGCCGACCGCCACCTACGTTATCCTTATGTACCCCTAATCTGCTCCCCCTAACAACGCCGACCCCTGTATTATATTTATTAACCCCTAATCTGCCCCCCCTCAATGTCGCCTCCATCTGCCTACACTTATTAACCCCTAATCTGCCGACCGCAAAGCGCCGCCACCTACGTTATCCTTATGTACCCCTAATCTGCTGCCCCTAACACCGCCGACCCCTATATTATATTTATTAACCCCTAATCTGCCTGCACAACGTCGCCTCCACCTGCCTACACTTATTAACCCCTAATCTGCCGAGCGGACCTGAGCGCTACTATAATAAAGTTATTAACCCCTAATCCGCATCACTAACCCTATAATAAATAGTATTAACCCCTAATCTGCCCTCCCTAACATCGCCGACACCTAACTTCAATTATTAACCCCTAATCTGCCGACTGGAGCTCACCGCTACTCTAATAAATGTATTAACCCCTAAAGCTAAGTCTAATCCTAACACTAACACCCCCCTAAATTAAATATAATTTCCATCTAACGAAATTAATTAACTCTTATTAAATAAATTATTCCTATTTAAAGATAAATACTTACCTGTAAAATAAATCCTAATATAGCTACAATATAAATTATAATTATATTATAGCTATTTTAGGATTAATATTTATTTTACAGGTAACTTTGTATTTATTTTAGCCAGGTACAATAGCTATTAAATAGTTAAGAACTATTTAATAGCTAAAATAGTTAAAATAATTACAAAATTACCTGTAAAATAAATCCTAACCTAAGTTACAATTAAACCTAACACTACACTATCAATAAATTAATTAAATAAACTACCTACAATTACCTACAATTAACCTAACACTACACTATCAATAAATTAATTAAATACAATTCCTACAAATAAATACAATTAAATAAACTAGCTAAAGTACAAAAAATAAAAAAGAACTAAGTTACAAAAAATAAAAAAATATTTACAAACATAAGAAAAATATTACAACAATTTTAAACTAATTACACCTACTCTAAGCCCCCTAATAAAACAACAAAGCCCCCCAAAATAAAAAATGCCCTACCCTATTCTAAATTACTAAATTTAAAAGCTCTTTTACCTTACCAGCCCTGAACAGGGCCCTTTGCGGGGCATGCCCCAAGAAGTTCAGCTCTTTTGCCTGTAAAAAAAACCCATACAATAACCCCCCCAACATTACAATCCACCACCCACATACCCCTAATCTAACCCAAACCCCCCTTAAATAAACCTAACACTAAGCCCCTGAAGATCATCCTACCTTGTCTTCACCATACCAGGTTCACCGATCCGTCCTGGCTCCAAAATCTTCATCCAACCAAGCGGGGGTTGGCGATCCATCATCCGGTGGCTGAAGAGGTCCAGAAGAGGCTCCAAAGTCTTCATCCTATCCGGGAAGAAGAGGCGATCCGGACCGGCAACCATCTTGATCCAAGCGGCATCTTCTATCTTCATCCGATGACGACCGGCTCCATCCTGGAGACCTCCACCGCGGACCCATCTTCTTCCGGCGACGTCCAACTGAAGAATGACGGTTCCTTTAAGGGACGTCATCCAAGATGGCGTCCCTCGAATTCCGATTGGCTGATAGGATTCTATCAACCAATCGGAATTAAGGTAGGAATATTCGGATTGGCTGATGCAATCAGCCAATCAGAATCAAGTTCAATCCGATTGGCTGATCCAATCAGCCAATCAGATTGAGCTCGCATTCTATTGGCTGATCGGAACAGCCAATAGAATGCGAGCTCAATCTGTTAGGTTTATTAAGGGGGGTTTGGGTTAGATTAGGGGTATGTGGGTTGTAATGTTGGGGGGGGTATTGTATGTTTTTTTTTACAGGCAAAAGAGCTGAACTTCTTGGGGCATGCCCCGCAAAGGGCCCTGTTCAGGGCTGGTAAGGTAAAAGAGCTTTTAACTTTATTAATTTAGAATAGGGTAGGGCATTTTTTATTTTGGGGGGCTTTGTTGTTTTATTAGGGGGCTTAGAGTAGGTGTAATTAGTTTAAAATTGTTGTAATATTTTTCTTATGTTTGTAAATATTTTTTTATTTTTTGTAACTTAGTTCTTTTTTATTTTTTTGTACTTTAGATAGTTTATTTAATTGTATTTATTTGTAGGAATTGTATTTAATTAATTTATTGATAGTGTAGTGTTAGGTTAATTGTAGGTAATTGTAGGTAGTTTATTTAATTAATTTATTGATAGTGTAGTGTTAGGTTTAATTGTAACTTAGGTTAGGATTTATTTTACAGGTAATTTTGTAATTATTTTAACTATTTTAGCTATTAAATAGTTCTTAACTATTTAATAGCTATTGTACCTGGTTAAAATAATTACAAAGTTGCCTGTAAAATAAATATTAATCCTAAAATAGCTACAATGTAATTATAATTTATATTGTAGCTATATTAGGGTTTATTTTACAGGTAAGTATTTAGCTTTAAATAGGAATAATTTATTTAATAAGAGTTAATTAATTTCGTTAGATTAAATTATATTTAATTTAGGGGGGTGTTAGTGTTAGGGTTAGACTTAGCTTTAGGGGTTAATCCATTTATTAGAATAGCAGTGAGCTCCGGTCGGCAGATTAGGGGTTAATAATTGAAGTTAGGTGTCGGCGATGTTAGGGAGGGCAGATTAGGGGTTAATACTATTTATTATAGGGTTAGTGAGGCGGATTAGGGGTTAATAACTTTATTATAATAGCGGTGCGGTCCGCTCGGCAGATTAGGGGTTAATAAGTGTAGGCAGGTGGAGGCGACGTTGAGGGGGGCAGATTAGGGGTTAATAAATATAATATAGGGGTCGGCGGTGTTATGGGCAGCAGATTAGGGGTACATAGGGATAATGTAAGTAGCGGCGGTTTACGGAGCGGCAGATTAGGGGTTAAAAATAAAATGCAGGTGTCAGCGATAGCGGGGGCAGCAGATTAGGGGTTAATAAGTGTAAGGTTAGGGGTTTTTAGACTCGGGGTACATGTTAGAGTGTTAGGTGCAGACGTAGGAAGCGTTTACGCGTAGCAAACAATGGGGCTGCCTTAAGAGCTGAACGCGGCTTTTTTGCAGGTGTTAGGTTTTTTTTCAGCTCAAACAGCCCCATTGTTTCCTATGGGGGAATCGTGCACGAGCACGTTTTTGAGGCTGGCCACTTGCGTAAGCAACTCTGGTATTGAGAGTTGAAGCTGCGTTAAAAATGCTCTACGCTCCTTTTTTGGCTAAGCCTAACGCAGCCTTTATGTGGACTCTCAATACCAGAGTTATTTTTATGGTGCGGCCAGAAAAAAGCCGGCGTTAGTTTTTCGGGTCGTTACCGTCAAAACTCCAAATCTAGCCGTTAGGCTTTTATTGAAGCATCATGGCACACAACAGCAACCAGCAACGTTTCGGGTTATTCACCCTTAATATGATTAAGGGTGTTAGGAGTTGCACCTATATCACTGGCACCAGGACTGTTTCAACTTGTAATATAAGCACAATCCAATGCGCGCAAAATGTTTACTTTTAGTTTAGTTAGCTTGAGAGCGAATCGCTAAATAGTGTTTAACTTGTAATCTGGCCCGCAATTTTCAAACTTATAATACATGAAAACAGGAAAAATTAAAATGAAATTGCATTGCAAAGTTATTTTGCTACCCTGTAATTAATTAGATTACAAGTGAAGCACAAGAAAATGTGTTCTATTGCGCTTTAAAATTGTTTGATTTAAATCAATAGAGAGTTTATTTTTCCACTCATATTGCAAGTTGGAAATATTATTTTCTCACTCAAGCAAAATTATAGGGCATGCTTACATCTTAATGTTGGATAAAGCTGGTTGCTAAATGCCTCACATAATAGACTTCAATGGTTTCTCACTGAAAACCCCATGTTGGCTATCGCAAGAGTTCAATGCTAAAAGTGCACTAAACCTCCACTCAAGTAAATAAGCTTTTTATTTAGATATATCCTATGGTTTTGTACTGAAATTAGAGTTTAAAAACACTGCACACTTACATACATACATTTGTATACATAAATATACATACATTTACATAATGAGGAATGGGTGAATAACCAAAAATGTTACTGAAGTAAATCCAGTGAGTGGGTTTATCCTCTATGAATTGCATACTGCCCACTGCATCCAAGTCTGGTAACTAATGCCTGAATTTTATGTTTTTTATGTGTGTGTATATATATAAATATATATATATATATATATATATATATATATATATATATATATATACAGGTGGCCCTCATTTTACAACGGTTCAATTTACACCGTTTCAGAATAACAACCTTTTTTTCCAGTCATGTGACTGCTATTGAAAAGCATTGAGAAGCAGTGCATTTATTAAAATAGCCAGTAGGTGTAGCTGTCTGCTTGTATTGCAGCAAAGCCAAGCAAGCTGAAATTAATCAGTTTAAACAGACCTGAGCTCTCAAGCAGATTTCAAAGGAACAAGATCTTCCTGTCTATAAATCAGTCCAGATTGGAATGCATAGAAAGAACTGTTTGCAGAAAAATGCAAGTCAAGTCTGTGTTATGTGATTATTTTGTTAGGTTTATAATGCTGTTTAGCAAATGTTTTTGTTCATTTAATTTAGTTTAATTATATATTCTATGTTGTGTGATTATTTTATTAGGATTATAATGCTGTTAAGCATTTAAAGTCTTCATTTCAAAGCTTTAAAAATAATGTATTAGGTTCCAGGCCCCTCTCAAAATTGTCATAAGTAACACCTATCTCCCTCACTTTCCATTGACTTACATTATAAACTGGGTTTCAATTTATATCGGTTTTGATTTACAACCATTCCTTTTGGAACCTAACCCCGGCGTAAACTGAGGGCTACCTGTATATACATACACACAACACACAGAAAACCTGGCACTCTCCAGCAGATTCACAGTAATGTTTAAAAGCAAAACTGGTGGAAGTCAGTTACATTTGGTGCCAAAGGATCAAGCCCAGGACCACAACAAGGTCTCCCCCTTCCTGGAACCCTAAACCAGAACCCACACAATCCAAACTTCCAAACAAACCAACTGAGAACCTCCCAGGGTGACACAGGATTTATTATTTATTATTTCAAATTTGAAAAAGAGTTCTTTTTACAAATAGCAGGGACTGCTATGGGTTCAAATATGGCTCCCGCATATGCCAACCTTTATATGCTCTGGTACGAAACATATGTGATGAGGACCTTGTATGTTTCTAACATAAAATTTATGTTAGGTACATAGACAATGTATTTTTGGTATGGAGGGGCTCAACAGACTCACTTTGTAGTTGGATTGATATTCCTAATAGTGATGTCGCGAACCTAAAAATTTGGGTTCGCGAACTGAGAACTCGAGCTTCCACAAAAGTTGGCGAACCGGCGAACCGGGAGAACCGCCATAGACTTCAATAGGCAGGTGAATTTTAAAACCCACGGGGACTCTTTCTGGCCACAATAGTGACGGAAAAGTTGTTTCAAGGGCACTAACACCTGGACTGTGGCATGCCGGAGGGGGATCCATGGCAAAATTCCCATCGAAAATTACATAGTTGATGCAGAGTCTGGTTTTAATCCATAAATGGCATAAATCACCAAACATTCCTAAATTGTTTGGAATAATGTGCTTTAAAACATCAGGTATGGTTTTGTATCGATCACGTAGTGTAAGGGTTACATGTAAGGGTTACGCCCGCTTCACATTGCACAGTGTAGGTGATATACCTGCCCTGACCATGCTTTGCAGACCAGGTATCAGTGGTCAGATGGACCCTTACCCCAACACTGTGTGCCAGACATGCCATTATATCAGACTTATATGGCTTTGGCGTTGCTTTTTGGTAATTTGAAGGCTGCTAAATGCCACTGCGCAGCACACGTTTTTTATGCCCAGCAGTGAAGGGGTTAATTAGGGAGCATGTAGGCAGCTTGTAGAGTTAATTTTAGCTTAAGTGTAGTGTAGTAGACAACCCAAAGTATTGATCTAGGCCCATTTTGGTATATTTAATGCCATCATTTCACCGCTAAATGCGATCAAATAAAAAAAAATTGTTCACTTTTTAACAAACTTTAGGTTTCTCACAGAAATTATTTACAAACAACTTATGCAATTATGGCATAAATGGTTGTAAATGCTTCTCTGGGATCCCCTTTGTTCAGAAATAGCAGACTTATATGGCTTTGGCGTTGCTTTTTGGTAATTAGAAGGCTGCTAAATGCCACTGCGCACCACACTTGTTTTATGCCCAGCAGTGAAGGGGTTAATTAGGGAGCATGTAGGCAGCTTGTAGAGTTAATTTTAGCTTAAGTGTAGTGTAGTAGAGAACCCAAAATATTAATCTAGGCCCATTTTGGTATATTTCATGCCACCATTTCGCCGCCAAATGCGATCAAATTTTAAAAAAACTTACATTTTTTCGCAATTTTAGGTTTCTCACTGAAATTATTTACAAACAGCTTGTGCAATTATGGCACAAATGGTTGTAAATGCTTCTCTGGGATCCCCTTTGTTCAGAAATAGCAGACATATATGACTTTGGCATTGCTTTCTGGTAATTAGAAGGCCGCTAAATGCTGCTGCGCATCACACATGTATTATGGCTAGCAGTGAAGGGGTTAATTAGGTAGTTTGTAGGGAGCTTGCAGGGTTAATTTTAACTTTAGTGTAGAGATCAGCCTCCCACCTGACACATCAGACCCCCTGATCCCTCCCAAACAGCTCCCTTCCCTCCCCCACCCCACAATTGTCCCTGCCATCTTAAGTACTGGCAGAAAGTCTGCCAGTACTAAAATAAAAGGTTTTTAATTTTTTTTATTTTTTTTTAGCATATTTACATATGCTGTGGTGTAGCATCCCCCCCTAGCCTCCAACCTCCCTGATACCCCCCAAAACAGCTCTCTAACCCTCCCCATCTGCCTTATTGGCGGCCATCTTGGGTACTGGCAGCTGTCTGCTATTATTTCACAGTCAGTTTTTTTTTTAAATGTACACTACTGTTACACCAGATATGAGTAAGTGGGCACAGTATACGCTGTGAGCCTGACACACACGCTGGCAGGCAGGCAACTGAAATTAGATTACACAGGAAAAAAAAAAAAAAGCAGACTGATGTTCTAGCCCTAAAAAGGTCTTTTTGGGGCGCTGTCCTTACAGCAGAGACCAGATGAGTCCTTCAGGACTGTAGTGGACACTGAATACACTAGCCTAGCTATCGATTTCCCTATTAAATCATCAGCAGCTACACTGTCCCTCCTCTCACTAAGAATGCAGCTTCCAAATGAATCTAAAATGGATGCTGTCCAGGAGGTGCAAGGGTCTGGGAGGGAGGGTCTGCTGCTGATTGGCTGTAATGTGTATTCTGACTGTGAGGTACAGGGTCAAAGTTTACTCAATGATGACGAATAGGGGGGGAATCGAACATCGCATATGTTTGCCCGCCGAGGCGAACGCAAACATGCTATGTTCGCCGGCGAACAATTCGCGACATCACTAATTCCTAATAAGTTGGAATCACCAATACGTTTTAAACATGAGTTTAGTATAGACTCAATACCTTTTTTGGATTTGAATATTTCCAAGCATCCGGTGGGAATGGCTTTAGATAAGTAACAAGAGAAATTGTCACAATATGACCAAAGGGCACTCCTACATAAGGTGAAGAATGGGAATGATAATACCAATAATATCAAAATAATCACCACATTTACCCCCCTGCACAAAGTTTTGGAGGAATCTGTTCGAAAGAACTGGGATATTGTGATGTCAGACAAGACACTTCCCTTCATAAAATCAAATGCACCACGTGTGGTATATAAAAAGGCTTCCAACCTAAAAGACATCTTGGTACATAATGACCCGGTGAAATGTTACCAGAAAGGCACTTGGATGGATACCATAAAGAAGTTGGGTTGTTTTAAATGTGGGGACTGTACTACATGTAAGAGCATACTGATGGGATCACAATTCCATCATCCCCGGACGGGGAAGAAATACAAGATCCTCCACAGATTGACATGTACTAATAGTTTTGTGATCTATATCTTGACATGTCCGTGCTCTTTGGTATATGTGGGAAAGACTTCGACCACTTTTAGGGAGAGGATGGCCAGTCATCGCCATACCATAAGAGTAGCCATTGACAAGCAAGAATCAGATCAACCTGTGGCTAGGCATTTTATGCAAGCAGGACACATTGTCACTAGTCTAAGGACTATAATAATTGATCATGTGCCACCAGTGAACAGAGGTGGGGATAGGCACAAAAAGCTCTTACAGGTTGAGGCTTCATGCATTTATTGACTAGATACTTTTACTTCCAGAGGTTTGGACTATAATGTGTTCTTATAGCTGGATTTGGCTATGATTGGACGATCTAGGTCCTATCTGGCAAAACCACCACCCCTGGAGTGAATAGTGATGGCTGTACATTTATCTTCTATATTCAAAATTTGGGGGCTCAACAAATGAGTGTGTAATCCGCCTCTATAAGTTTCTACCATACTGTAATAAACACAAAAAGGATTTAGGTACTGCTAGGTTTAATGCATTGCTAAAATTTTATATAAGCCATATCTGTAATATACTGATGGGCTACTTGTATGTTTTTAACGTATAAACAATGGTGTAGTGCATTTTTAAATAGGATTGTCTGGTGATCAGCCATGCCGTTGCGTATCCATGCTGCAGCTAATAGACCTGATGGTGACGTAGCTTGATACTCGTCACAAGGGGAGTGGCTATGCAAATTAGCCATGTGCTCGGATTGCATGATAAACTATACAGCATCAGCTACATAGCAGGACCACATTGGTTTGGCTAAACCGGATGTTTGAGCACATTAGGGTTTAAATATGGAATGGGTGTGTTAGTTTGTTAGAGATTGTTTTGATATTTGAACTACCAATTGAAAAAGGTGCCAGTCCGGTACCGAAACATCTGGGGGTATTTTGTGCAGTGATATGCTGAGATAATGAGGTGAATAAACTTTATCATTTTCAAGACCGGTGAGTGCAGCGTTTAGATTCTTAAAGAGGATAAAGTAACTTTGTTTATGTGTTATATGCAGCACCCTGGCAGTAGCTTATGTGGTCTTAGTGAGTGCACCTGGAATTGGATTGGTATATATATATATATGCTGTATATATTCAACACACAGAAAACCTGGCACTCTCCAGCAGATTCACAGTAATGTTTAAAGCAAAACTGGTGGTAGTCTTTGGTGCCAAAGGATCAAGCCCAGGACCACAACAAGGTCTCCCCCTCCCCCCTAAACCAGCACCCACACAATGCATACTTTCAAACAAACCAACTGAGAACCTCCCAGGGTGACACAGGCTTTTGTAACCTCCCCTATGTAAAAACAAAACACAAGAATGTACCGCATTCACAGACTGGACTGGGTACACATCCTAAGCCACAGCAAACTCCACAGCCCTGAACACTGACAGAAAGCTGCAAAGTTCCCAGCAACCCAGGCAGTTAACCCCAGAGCAGCCTATGTGACAGCCCGCAGGGAAGCATTACAAACATTATCAACACAACACACAGAAAACCTGGCACTCATCAGCAGATTCACAGTAATGTTTAAAAGCAAAACTGGGGGAAGTCAGTTACATTTGGCGCCAAAGGATCAAGCCCAGGACTACGACAAGGTCTCCACCCTTCCTGGGACCCTAAACCAGCACCCACACAATGCATACTTCCAAACAATCCAACTGGGAACCTCCCAGGGTGACACAGACTTTTGTAACCTCCCCTATGTAAATACAAAACACAGCAATGGGCCGCACTCACAGACTGGACTGGGTACACATCCTAAGCCACAGCAAACTCCACAGCCCTGAACACTGACAGACAGCTGCAAAGTTCCCAGCAACCCAGGCAGTAAACCCCAGAGCAGCCTGGGTGACAGGCCCGCAGGAAAGCATTACAAACATTATCAACACAACACACAGAAAACCTGGCACTCGCCAACAGATTCAAAGTAATGTTTAAAAGCAAAACTGGGGGAAGTCAGTTACATTTGGAGCCAAATGATCAAGCCCAGGACCATGACAAGGTCTCCCACCTTCCTGGGACCATAAACCAGCACCAACACAATGCATACTTCCAAACAAACCAACTGGGAACCTCTCAGAGTGACACAGGCTTTTGTAACTTCCCCTATGTAAATACAAAACACAGGAATGGACCGCACTCACAGACAGGACTGGGTACACATCCTAAACAACAGCAAACTCCACAGCCCTGAACACTGACAGACAGCTGCAAAGTTCCCAGCAACCCAGGCACTTAACCCCAGAGCAGCCTGGGTGACAGGCCCACAGGGAAGCATTACAAACATTATCAACACAACACAATTGATGAACTATTAAAAAATTTGTGTTAACTAAGACCTGTGAGTGCCTCTTCTTTCCTTAAAGTTTATATATATATATATATATATATATATATATATATATATAATATATATATAAATATATATATATATATATATATATATATATATATGTGTGTGTGTGTGTGTGTGTATGGTGTATATAAATGTGAATATATGTGTATATACATGTGTTTTTATGTATTTATATATATGTATATACATACATACATGGCTTTTTGTGGGGTACTCATCGGTACCAAGTACCACCACCTCTGCTATCTCATCACAGGTAATCATCATGTAAATACTCTAGTTTTCATAAGAGGGGGCTGCAAACACCAAACAATCGGCTAGATTACGAGTTATGCAGTACGGCTTTTAACGCTGAAAAATTGGCCATTACGCTGGCATGGCCAGGAACACATATTACGAGTAGCAGCGGGATAGCTATACTGCAAGCATTTTAGCCTGTAACGCAACATCCATTCCGCACTCAAAAAAATTATGTTTGAGTGCGGTATTTTTCATAGCGCCATAGGTTGTGCGGTCTGGCTACAATGCTTGCGTTACAGCCTATACTGACACGATCCATGCTGCCTTCTGAGACCAGTAGATATGGATTTTGCAAAACAAAAATGTTTCACAAAACTCATAACTAAACTGTTACAAAGTACACTAACACCCATAAACTACCTATTAACCCCTAAACGGCCACCCTCTCACATGGCAAATACCATTTTAAACATATTAACCCCTAATCTGCCGCCCACCCACATCACGACTATTAAATAAACCTATTAACCCTTAATCCGACACCCCGACATCGCCAACACTATATAAACATATTAACCCCTAAACGGCCGCTCCCCGAAATCGCTGACACTAATAAAAGTTATTAACCCCTAATCTGCCGCTCCCCGACATCGCCCACACCTAAATAAACCTATTAACCCATAAAAACCGCAGGCCCCCCACATCGCCAACACTATAATAAAGTATTAACCCCTAAACCTCCAGCCCCCCACATCGTAACTACTAAACTAAACCTATTAACCCCTAAACCGCTGGCCCCCTCATATCGCAAAACACTAAATTAAACTATTAAACCCCTAAACCTAACACCCGCCTAACTTTAAATTAAAATTACAATATAACTATCTTTAAAAAATAAAAACTTACCTGTGAAATAAAAAAAAAAACTAACTTTAAAGTATAAATTAGGCTAAAATATTTAAAAATCTAAAATTACAAAAAATAATAAACACTAAATTATGAAGAAAAAAATCTCTAAGATTACAAAAATAAACTAAATGATCAAAAATAAAAACAATTTCACCTAATCTAATAGCCCTATAAAAATAAAAATGCCTCCGCAAAATAAAAACACCCCCTAACCTACAGTAAACTACCAATAGCCTTTAAAAGGGCCTTTTGTAGGGCATTGCCCTAAGTTAAACAGCTCTTTTACCTTAAAAAGTCCCCCTAAAAGTAAACCTCCACCCAACAACCCCCAAAATAAATAAAAACCTAAACCTATCTCTAAAATGTTTTAAGCTACCCATTGCCCCAAAAGGTGCATTTGTATGGGCATTGCCCTTAAAAGGGCATTCAGCTCTTTCACTGCCCTTAAGAAAGCATTCAGCGCTTTTTACAATTGCCCAAAGCCCTAATCTAAAAAAAAAAAAAAAAAACACGCAAAAAACTGAAAGAAAAAAAAACCTAACCACTAACCCCCATAAAATCTACTCACGGTTCCTGAATTCCAGACATTCATCTTCATCCAAGCGGCGAGAAGTCTTCATCCAGGCGGGCGACACCTTCATCCATCTCGGGGACGTCTCGTCTTCTATCTTCATCTTGGTGGTGTGGAGTGGAGCTATCCTGGATGTTGAAGACATCCTGCACGGAGCGTCCTCTTCATACGGTCACCGCTGTACACTGAAGTTGAATGCAAGGTAGCCATATCAAAATGGTATACCTTGCATTCCTAATGGCTGATTTGATTCTTCAAATTCAAATCAGCCAATAGGATGAGAGCTTCTGAAATCATATTGGCTGTTCAAAACAGCCAATAGGATGAGAGATACTGAAATCCTATTGGCTTAATTTATAGTTTAAAACTTATTTTTTTGTATTTCACAGGTAAGTTTTTATTTTTTTTTTAAGATAGTTATATTGTAACTTTTAATTTAAAGTTAGGGGGGTGTTAGGTTTAGGGGTTAATAGTTTAATTTAGTATTTTGCGATGTGGGGGGCCAGCGGTTTAGGGGTTCATACGTTTAGTTTAGTAGTTACTATGTGGGGGGCTTGAGGTTTAGGGTTTAATACTTTATTATAGTGTTGGCGATGTGGGGGGCCGCGGTTTAGGGGGAGTGGCAGAATAGGGGTTTATAATCATTTTTATTAGTGTCGGCAATGTAGGGGAGCGGTGGAAAAGGGTTTAATAATTTTTATTAGTGTCGCGCGATGTCAGGGAGTGGCAGATTAGGGGTTAATAATTGATATTAGTGTCGGTGATGTCAGGGAGCGGTGGATTAGGGGTTAATAACTTTTATTAGTGTCAAGCAATGTCGGGGGCTAGGGGTGTTTAAACTAGTGGTTTTTGTTAGGGTGTTAGGTTTAAAACGTTATCAATGAGTACTGGCACTTTTTTTTTTTGTATTTTCTTTTACAAAAAAAGCACATTTATGTAGATATATGGATTAGGGGAGATTCATGGTAGTGTTTCACAACTTAATTATGTTTCTATTGAAAATTATAATATAATTCAAATTTTCTCTTGTGCACCCCAGAATTCTTTGGAAGTCTTCAGATTTCATAATGCCATGCACACTGTCAAGACATCCAGTGCCTGATGCAGCAAAGCAACCCAAAAACATCAGTGAACCTCCACCATGTTTGACTGTAGGGACTGTATTCTTTTCTTTAAAAGCTTCATTTCTTTTTATGAAAACAGTAAAATGATAGGCTTTAACCAAAAAGCTGGAATTTTGTTTTGTGTGTCCACAGCACATTCTCCCCAAAAGGATTTTGGCAAACTCCAATCTGGCTTTTTTATGTTTCTGTGTCAGCAGTGGGGTCCTCCTGGGTCTCCTATGATTGCGTCCCTTTTCCTTCAGGTGGTGAAGTATAGTGCGAGCTGACACATTTGTAACCTGTGCCTGAAGGTCAGCTTGAATTTGTCTAAAAGTTGATCTAGGTTCTTTATCCACCATTTAAACAATCATTTGTTGCAATCATTGGTAAGTTTTTCTCTTTCTTCCACATCCAGGGAGATTAGCTGCAGTGCCATGGGCTGTAAACTTCTTGACAATGTTGCGCACAGTAGACACAGGAACATTAAGATCTCTGGAGATGGACTTGTAACCTTGAGATTGTCCATGCTTTTCCACAATTTTTGTTCTAAAATCCTCAGACAATTCTTTGCTACTCTTTCTCTTCTTCATGCTCAGTGTGGCACACAGAGAACACAATAGGAAGGTTGAGTCCATTTTTCACCTGGTTGCCGGTGTGATTTCTAAATTGTCAGCACCTATTAATTGATAGAGTTGAGATTAATTACAAATTACAGAAGCATCACAAACTTGGAATGCAATAATTTCTTACAATTTTGAGAAGTTGCCAATAATTTTGTCCAGTCCATTTTTGGAGTTTTGCATGGAATATGTCAGATTTTGCTTTTTTTCTCCACTTTTTTGTGTCATACCATACAAACAAAATAAATGAACATGAGAATGCAAAACATTTGTAATTGCAACAATTTTTCTGGACAAAGTGGTGCATTATCTGACAGAAATGCAGGGGTGCCAATAGTTTTGTCCATGACTGTATGTATGTGTGTATATATATATATATATATATATATATATATATTATATATATATATAGATATATATATATATATATATATATATATTAAAGTGAAGGTCAAGTCTGGGGTTGTGGGTAGCAGTATTCAATATGTTACCTAAAAACAGTATGAGGTTCATTTCATCATATTATAGCTAAAATCAATTAAAAGTTTAAATTTTTACTTTTTTATAACCGCCTCCGTTTCAGCTGTATAATCCGCCCGTCATTGTGCCTTCCTTGATTGACATAGTGACGCTCCAATCGATTGTTTAACCCCGTGGCGTCCAGCCCCTTTTCAGTTTCGTCATTGGAAACCTAATGCGCATGCGTGTTAATACATAGCGGCGTCATCATCGGCATGCTCGTCCATGTTACGCGCATGCGTTGTCCGCATTGAATGCACAGCATCGCTCTCCCTCGCCATCGTAGCAAATCAGCTGTTATCTGTAAGAACGCTATGCAAGTCTGTCAGTGACTCACTCGCAAGATCGCTCTGCACATTCAAAAAGTTCATTGTACAGTGTTTGTCATTACTGTCAGTATATCAATTCAAATGTATTTATAAACCCTAACTTTTTTTTCAATATATGTAAATATATGATAACATTTAAACGATTATTCTACATCTTATTTTTATCAAGCCTTTGTGTACAATTTTTATAATAATCGTTTAAATGTTATCATATATTTACATATATTGAAAAAAAAAATAGGTTTATAAATACATTTGAATTGATATACTGACAGTAATGACAGACACTGTACAATAAACTTTCCGAATGGGCAGAGCGATCTTGCGAGGTGAGTCACTGACAGACTTGCGTAGCAATGATTGCTACAAATTGTTTAGTTTACTGCATACACAGTTACGGCAGTTAATGAAACGCATGCGCTATTGTGCTGACCATCACCATTAGCGATGCGCATTTCAAACATCACAAGGGTGCACGAGCGTAGTCCTCTTGAAATACACAAATCAACGTCATCAAAGCAGAATCAGGAAGTCTGGTATGGGCGGAGATAATTGCGGTAACGGAGGAACATTATAAATACATATTTTTGGAAAAGGGTTAGTTTTTTAAATATATAAAGTCAGCGATTTTAATGTTTTAAACATAATCTTCAACATAATGTATTTAACAGCAGAAAAATTGACCTTCACTTTAAGTACCCTTAATATTATATAATGTGTTTTACTGTTATTTACTGTAAATATTTTACATTACAATGTTCTTCACATAGTGGCAATGCTTTCTAGCATTTTTAAATATATATTTCCTAAATATCTATCTAATCCAGTATATATATATATATATATATATATATATATATACATATATATATATATTATATATATATATATATATATATATACACAGTGGGGCAAAAAGTATTTAGTCAGCCACCAATTGTGCCAATTCTCCCACTTAAGAAGATGAGAGAGGCCTGTAATTTTCTCATAGGTATACCTCAACTATGAGAGACAAAATGTGGGAAAAAATCCAGACAATCACATTGTCTGATTTGAAAATAATTTATTTGCAAAAATATGGTGGAAAATAAGTATTTGGTCAATATCAAAAGTTAATCTCATACTTTGTTATATTTCTGTGTTGGCAATGACAGAGGTCAAATGTGTTTTTGTAAGTCTTCACAAGGTTGTCACACACTGTTGCTGGTATGTTGGCCCCATTCTGCATGTAGATCTCCTCTAGAGCAGTAATGTTTTGGGGCTGTCGCTGGGCAACGCGGACTTTCAAACTCCCTCCAAAGGTTTTCTATGGGGTTGAGATCTGGAGACTGGCTAGGCCACTCCAGGACCTTGAAATGCTTCTTACGAAGCCACTCCTTCATTTCCTGGGCGGTGTGTTTGGGATCATTGTCATGCTGAAAGACCCAGCCATGTTTCATCTTCAATGCCCTTGCTGATGGAAGGAGGTTTGTACTCAAAATCTCACAATACATGGCCCCATTCATTCTTTCATGTACATGGATCAGTCGTCCTGTTCCCTTTGCAGAGAAATAGCCCCAAAGCATGATGTTGCCACCCCCATGCTTCACAGTAGGTATGGTGTTCTTTGGTTGCAACTCAGCATTATCTCTCCTCAAAACAAGCCGAGTTGTGTTTCTACCAAACAGTTCTACTTTGGTTTCATCTGACCATATCATATTCTCCCAATCCACTTCTGGATCATCCAAATACTCTCTAGCATACTTCAGATGGGCCCGGACATGTACTGGCTTAAGCAGCGGGACACATCTGGCACTGCAGGATCGGAGTCCCTGGCTGTGTAGTGTGTTACTGATGGTAGCCTTTGTTACGTTGGTCCCAGCTCTCTGCAGGTCATTCACTAGGTCCCCCTGTGTGGTTCTGGGATGTTTGCTCATCGTTCTTGTGATCATTTTGACCCCACAGGGTGAGATCTTGCGTGGAGCCCCAGATCGAGGGAGATTATCAGTGGTCCTTGTATGGCTTCCATTTTCTAATTATTGCTCCCCACAGTTGATTTCTTCACACCAAGCTGCTTGCCTATTGCAGATTCAGTCCTTCCAGCCTGGTGCAGGTCTACAATTTGTTTCTGGTGTCCTTTGACAGCTCTTTGGTCTTCACCATAGTGGAGTTTGGAGTGTGACTGTTTGAGGTTGTGGACAGGTGTCTATTCTACTGATAACAAGTCCAAACAGGTGCCATTAATACAGGTAATGAGTGGATGACAGAGGAGCCTCTTAAAGAAGAAGATACAGGTCTGTGAGAACCAGAACTCTTGCTTGTTTGTAGGTGACCAAATACTTATTTTCCACTATAATATGCAGAATAAATTCTTTCCAAATCAGACAATGTGATTGTCTGGATTTGTTTTTACATTTTGTCTTTAAGTGGGAGAACTTGCACAATTGGTGGCTGACTAAATACTTTTTTGCCCCCACTGCATATACACACACACACACACACACACACATAGTATATATATATGTGTGTGTGTGTGTGTGTAAATAAATATATTTCAAAAATGTATTTATATATATATATATAGTATATAATATATATTATATATATATATATATATATATATATATATATATATATATTATATTTAAAAATAAAAATAAATTTTTCTCTGTGAAGATAATTTGAATATAAAATATTCATAACTACCTTTGGGTTTAACGCTGAAGGTCTAACTCGGTGTCAGGTTATCTCTCAAGCGTTTTAGGTTGCTTTTTTTATTTTTAATGCACACTCCTTTGAAGTCTATGAGGAGAAGAATTTTTCAAAGTCCTGCAGTTAGCAAACATTTTACTTTCCCACTAACCAGCAGCGTTAAAAGTTTTATTCACTAAATATTGCACCCCTTGTAATCTGGCCCAATGTGTTTAATATTCTAGTTCATGGCTACTTTACCTGTTTTCCAAATCTAACAATCAGTCAAATGGTTATATTACTCTGTGTTGCCTTATCTTAAAACTGAGCAAGAACATTTCCTCATTAACAATATGAACCAACCTAAGTCTTTAATATATTCTAGCCTATTATTTTTAAAATGTGAAATTACATTAATCTGTAAAGATCATGGTATCTTTTCAAAATAATTGTCCTTAATGTATATTATTATTGATCACATAATATATGTCACACATTTATGTAGATATATGGATTAGAGGAATTCATGGTAGTGTTTCACAACTTAATTATGTTTCCATTGAAGATTATAATATAATTCAATTTTTCTCTTGTGTGCCATTAATCATTATTTAACTAGAGTCAATGACTTACAGTTTTGTCTGCAAAAATAACTTTACTGAAAAAAATCTTCAACTGTTATACACGAACAATATGTGGAAAAGCAGCAAATCTTTTGTTCATGCTAGTTCCCTCAGTCCATACAATGCAAAAGACTGGGTTTTAATATAAAACAATATATCTTAATATTAAATGTTTCCATTATAATATGGTTAACCAGACATATAAAAGCATTCTCTTCAAACAAATGTTCAAGCAAAAATTATTGTGGAGACTAACACTATGGGGCATATTTATCAAGCTCTGTATGAAGCTTGAAGCCCCGTGTTGCTGGCGAGTCTTCAGGCTCGCCAGAAACACAAATTATAAAGCCATAACATGTCCGCCTGCTCTGAGGAGGCGAACAGAACTCTCAAGAAATAAACCCGATCCAATACGATCGGGTTGATTGACACCCCCTTCTAAATCTGCAGGGGGCAGCATTGCACCAGCAGTTCACACGAACTGCTGGTGCAATGATAAAGACCGACAGCTTACACATTTATCGATGTCCATCCGCACCTTTTTAAATAGGCCCCTATATGTAAAGCCTATGGATGGTGATTACAATAGGTGTTTTGCAGATAGAGGCTTTGCAGAGAGAGGAGTTTTTGGTGAAGGAACCTTAAACTGGTAGAAATGATTAATTGGTTCTCGGGCTCCCTTGGATATACAGTATGTTCCATTATTATTAATCTTCATTTATGGGTTAGAGTTTTAAAAGGGAAGCGGGGGTTGCTTTTAGGCTAGAAAATGGTTTTCCACTGTTATTAAGGCCATAGTTAAGGATAATTAGATTAAATATTGTTGCAGTTAGGCTAATAGGGCTTAATGCAGATAGACAGTTATGGTTAGTATTTAGTTCTAAGTTGGGTATTAAGTAACTAATTGGATGCATTAGGAATTCTTGTCGATAAGATGACGAATAAGGTTCACTGCAGTAAGAAGCACTGGTGAATGTAAAGGGTAGTTGTGTTCAGGTACAGTTAAAATGGTATTGTAGTTAAATTAAATTAATTCTGAACAGAGAAGTCAATCTTTTGTTCCTTATTCCGACGAAAGGAACAAAAATGATTGGAAGTTTTAGATTTCCCTCTGGACTTTTTGTCTTGAGGAAGAAAGGCTCCTTTACCTCCAGTAGATATTATATAATATAAATCATAACCAAACAACTTATTTCCCTGAAAGGAAAGAGATAATAATATGGATTTTGACTCCATATCAGCAGACCAGGATTTAAACCACAAGACTCTCCTGGCAAGGACTGCCAAAGACATGCTTTTGGCCTTTAATCTTGATAATATCAAATATAGCATCACACATAAATGAATTGGCACTTTTGAGTAAACCCCAAAAAGTTGCACTAGCAGAGTCATTAGAACAATGTTCTGAAAGACTAGACAACCAGTAAGTTGAAGCAGCAGCCCCGTCAGCAATATAAATAGCTGGCCTGAACAAATACCCTACTTGTAAAAAGTCTATAACATCTAAATAATTTTCTATCTAAAGGGTCTGTAAAAGAAGTACAGTCTTCTAAAGAAATAGTAGTACATTTAGCCAGAGTAAAAATGACCCCATCCACCTTGGGAACAGTTTCCCACAAATCAACATCAGCAGCAGGTAAAGTATATAACTTTTTAAACCTTGCAGAAGGAGTAAATTAATTACCTGGCTTAGACCATTCCCTGCCTAGAAATCATGTCAGAGACAGCATAAGGGATAGGCTAAACCCCAGGGAGATTAACAACAGTCTTAAAAACTGAATTTAAATGATTACAAGGCTTATCAACAGAAACTTTAGGATCTTTAACCTCTAACTTAATTTTTTAAAAGAGAATGAATATGTTCAACTTTAAACAAAAAAGCAGAAATAGGTTCAACATCATACTATTCCCCTGTAATAAGCAAACAGAATACTCAAAGAAACAAAATTAGGTTGTCCTGATTGCATTAATTCTAAACATGAGTCACAATAATGAGCTGGAGAAGGTACCACAGCTTTTTTACAATAAGCACACCTAATAATGGAAAAAATGTGTTCAGGGGGCACAGTTTCTCAGGTAGATTTAGGGACAGAATCAATGCAATAAACACTATAACCCCCTTAAAAAAGCTCTTGAGGAAAGGAAATTCATGGTACAATTTTTTTTTTTATCATTTAGTTAAAAAAAATGTGTCTCCTGCCTCTACATTATTTTCTTACAGGAATATAAGACCCCCTCATTTGAAATTGATGGTTCTGTTCTTCCCAAATGAGGGGTCCCACATCCCTGTAAAAATAGGTTATTGCCATACAATCAATAGTCACCTGCTGCCACAGTTAAAGGGACAGAAAGGTCAAAAATATACTTCTATTAGAAAAAATGAACCTACTAAAAGTTGCTGTTTTTCTGTTGTATACACACATATCCTTAAGGGATTAAATGCCCTACATCTCCTGAGTGTCTGCTTGTAACTTAACTTAACTTAACACTTAATATAACTTAATAACTAATAAATAACAACACAACGCAGTTCTGTGGGTGAAAGACCCGTGGGTCGCATTTATTGGTACCAGCCGTGGAACTGGCAGGTAACTTATCCACGAGTTGCGGCAATCGAGGCCTACATCTAACTATGAATAACCCCTTCTAGAAAATAGCCAAGGGACACCGCTGCACGACCACAAGGCGGAGATACTCACGCAGCTTTCATAATTAGGGGTTTTTCCGGCCCAACAATAATCAGCCCGAGCACGCCCAAGCATACCAAGCCTGTGACGTCACCCGGACCGCAATGGCCATTACTCAAACCTCCTTCCAGTCTGCAGCCGTGATCCTGACCACCTGCCAGAGTAGGGTGCAAGCATTATTAACTCCAAACCTGTAGGTCCAGCCTTGACTTGACGAACAGCATGTCAATAACTGGGGAGTTCAAAAATTACCATCCTTGGTCTTAGGGAAGTAGTTCGAGTAACCCTCTTCCGGCCTCAGACACCTAGTCTCGAATAGAGACCTAATGACAAACCGATTGCCGCCTGTTATTTCTTTAACTGAATCAATAGAGCATTACCAGTGCCAATCAGTAATGCCTATCATCGAATCAATAATGCATTACAAGTGCCAATCGTAATGCATAATGAATACATCCATGTGGATGACAAAACAAACAACAGTGCATAACAAATTCAACAACAGTGCATAACAGGGCTGGGAGGGTGGGGAAAGATCTTCTGGGAGGTCCACAGGAACAAAGAGGAAATAGAATCCCTGTACATCCTTCTTATAAGGTTAGTAAACCCCTCCCAACACAATGCAACATTGTAACTAATACACACACACAGCAGCACTCACTCCTCCAGGCCTTAACCCTTAGTTACGCTCCGGGCTATTTGCCCTGCACTTTCTGTAAGAGACAGTGCACCATTATTCAAACACTGCAACTTTCTAGAGAGTCAGCAGCGGCTTGTATGATACAGATTTTTTCTTTGCAGGAAACAATACAGACCACTGGCCAGCTCTCTATGAGCAGGCATAGTGTATGAATACATTAATAACTTTTAGTAGAAGTATTTTTGCTAAAAGAAGTATACTACAAAAATGTGTCTATTTCAAATTGAAATGCAACCATGCACATTTCAATTTTGACCATTCTACCCCTTCTAAGTGCTGTTTTGTCTAAGGCACTGGTTTTTCAAACCTGTCCTCACAGCTCCCCAACAGGCCAGGTTTTCAGGATTACCTTGGATGAGAGCAGGTAAAATTACCATGTTTACGAATCAGCTGATTATTTCCCTGTGCTCCAGTTCAAATATCCTCAAAATGTGGTCTGTAAGGGAGGACTGAGGACAGGTTTTAAAACCAGTGGTCTAAGGGAAAGGGAGCCCTAACAATTCTCAGCAGCACTAGACAATTCTTATTGGTATTTAATTAGAAAGGGAAAAAGACCTCTCATATCTCATTCCACCTCTAATTCCATTTACTGTATCTTTTATGGACTTTTAAAATCATCCATTAATGATTTTTAAACTGCAATAAGGGTTGTAATGTGACCCATCACGATTTAACACTAGAATGATTAACACAACTTCAGAGCTCTGGTTAACTGTTTTACAAAAACAAACAAAACAGTTGTACAAAACACATCAAAAATAAATTACAAAGTACAGTTACACTCATAGCACTATCTAATAAAAATTATTCACAAAAAATATTGCACAAAAAAAGTTATCAGGGCTCAAAGATATGAGATCTCAGATGTTAGAATAAAATAAAGATAGACAAATGGTTTTAACATTGAGATACATACATATACATGTCTAAAGATGTATATTTATGTACAGTATATATGTCTATATATGTATTAGCACCCCTGCATTTCTGTCCAGAAAATTGTTGCAATTAAAAATGTTTAGGTATTCTCATGTTTATTTATTTTGTTTGTATTGGTATGACACAAAAAAGTGGAGAAAAAAAGCCAAATCTTACACATTCCACACAAAACTAAAAAAATGGACTGGAATAAATTATTGGCACCTTCTCAAAATTGTAAGATATAATTGCATTCCAAGTTGGTGATGCACCTGTAATTTTAATTGTATCAATTAATAGGTGCTACAATATAGAAATCACACCGGCAACCAGTTAAAGTGGTGGAAAAATTGACTCAACCTTTCTGTTGTATGTCTCTGTGTGCCACACTGAGCATGGAGAAGAGAAAGAGCAGCAAAAAAATGTCTGAGGATATGAGAACAAAAATTGTGGAAAAGCTTGGACAATCTCAAGGTTATAAGTCCATCTCCAGAGATCCGTAATTTTCCTGTGTCCACTGTGTGAAACATTGTCAAGAAGTTTACAGCCCATGGCACTTTAGTTAATCTCCCTGGACATGGACGAAAGATAAAAATTGTTTAAAGATTTCAATGAAGGATTGTTTGAATGGTGGATAAAGAACCTTGATCAACTTCCAGTCAAATTCAAGCTGACCTTCAGGCACATTGTACAAATCTGTCAGCTCACACTATAAGTCACCATCTGAATGAAAAGGGACACTATGGTAGGAGACCTAGGAGGATCCCCTCCTGACACAGAAACATATAAAAGCCAGATTGGAGTTTGTCAAAACTTACCTGAGGAAGCAAAAATCCTTTTGGGAGAATGTGCTGTGGGACAGACAAAACAATTTTGGTAAAGCCCATAATTGTTCTGTTTTCAGAAAAATAAATGAAGCTTTTAAAGAAAAGAATACAGTCCCCCTACAGTCAAACATGGTGGAGGTTCACTGATGTTTTGGGTTGCTTTGCTGCTTCAGGCACTGGATGTCTTGACTGTGTGCATGGCATTATGAAATTTGAAGACTACCAAATAATTCTATGGTGCAATGTAGAGCCCGGTGGTTAGAAAAATGGGTCTCTGTCAGAGGTCATGGGTATTTACAGCAGGTCAATCACACCAAAGCACATGTCAAAAAACATCCAGACATGGTTTAAGAAAAAGCACTGGAGAGTACTGAAACTGGTCCAGTCCAAATCTCAATCCCAAAGGCCACCTGTCGAGAGATCTCAAACAGCAGTTGGGAAAAGGAACCCTTCCAATCTGAGAGACCTGGAGCAGTTTGCGAAAGAAGAGTGGTCCAAAATCCCAGTAAAATAGGTGTAAGAAACTCATTGATGGTTACAGGAAGTGATTGATTTCAGTTATTTTTTCCAAGGGGTCTGCTAGCAAATATTAAATTGAGGGTTTCAATAATTTTGTCCAGTCCATTTTGGAGTTTAGCATGGAATGTGTCAGATTTGGCTTTTTTATCTCCACTTTTTAGTGTCATATCAATACAAACAAAAGAAATAAACATGAGAATGACTAAACATTTGTAATTGCAACAATTTTCTGTGTGAAGTGGTGCATTATCTGACAGAAATTCCGGGGTTCCAATATTTTTGGCCATGACTGTATATGTATTATTATTATTATTTTCAGGCATTTGTAGAGCGCCAACAGGTTCTGCAGCGCTATGAACATGGGTGGTATATAAAAAAAAAGATCTACAGGGATCAAATGTGGAGAGAGGGTCCTGCCAAGAGTTGCACTGTTGTAGTCGGCTCTTATGAAGGTGAACTAAAAACAGCTGGGCTCATAGGCTTAGATGCTATGGGACTAGGACAGATCAGTATAAAACTGATATTAATGTACATCTGTTTAGCACTCACATTCCTGTAATTTAATTTTAAAGGATGATGACTAATATGAGACTCCTTGGTGGAGTTCTGAGCTAAGATATAAAATTTAACCTTTATTAGGAACCAATTAAAATAATTGCATATAATGTAAATTCACAATAGGACTAGTAGGGTAACAAGTGACGGGTAAATTCAGTGATTGAATTGCCTATAGCTGGATAATTCCAAAATGAAACATTTGGTAATATTGGGTTAAAGGTAACTTTTTCTAGAGATATTAGATGATTGTGTAATTCAAGTGAGTTCTCTAGTTACTCAGATTATAATTCTCTAAAATGATGCTTGGGTAGATTAATATGTATATATGTTACGTTCTAGCACAGTAATTCCAATGTTGGTTAGATATTTCACCTATGAAGTAACAACACTTATACGTGATCTTGCGTTTCCTTAGCTTAGGATATAAGTACAGTTTGTCAGGTTGACAATTTTTTTTTTTATTTTGGCTCTAAAATAGCTTTGATAGATAAATATTATCTTAAATAGCCTTATATGGCAATAACTTTGGTTAAGGTGTCTAAATCGATAGAACTATCTCTATTTTATACAGAGATTACTGCATTAATAATAGTGATTATTCAGCATTTGGTTGCTATTTCACTATTATTAATGCTGTAATCTCTGTATAAAATAGAGATAGTTTCTATCGATTTAGACACCTTAACAAAACTTATGCCATATAAGGTTTTTAAAGATAATATTTATCTATCAAAGCTATTTTAAGAGCCAAAATTACATTTTTTTTGTCAACCTGACAAACTGTACTTATATCTTAAGCTAAGGAAACGCAAGATCACAGTATAAGTGTTGCTACTTACATAGGTGAAATATCTAACCAACAATTGGAATTACTGGGCTAGAACGTAACATTATAACATATTAATCTAACCCATGCATGATTTTAGAGTATTATAATCTGAGTAACTAGAGAACTCACTTGAATTACACAAATCATCTAATATCTCTAGAAAAAGTTACCTTTAACCCAATATTACCAAATGTTTCATTTTGGAATTATCCAGCTATAGGCAATTCAATCAATGGAATTTACCCATCACTTGTTACCCTCCTAGTCCTATGTTGAATTTACACTATAAGAGAAACAAAATTCAACAACAGACGTAATTTTAATAGTTTTTGTCCTTATGTGTATGTAATTATTTTATTGTTCCTAATTAAGGTTAAATTTTATATCTTAGCTCAGAACTCCACCAAGGAGGTCTCATATTAGTCATCATCCTTTAAAATTAAATTACAGGAATGTGAGTGCTAAACAGATGTACATTAATATCAGTTTATACTGATCTGTCCTAGTTCTAAAAAAAGTACATAGCACCTCTCTTTTCTCCTTACCCTATAACCCAGCAACAATATATAGCTGGTTTATTTCAGAGTTAATAAAATTCATGGATTACACCCATAGTAGTGGCCTTAGTAAACCCTTCTGCTCTGTGTTTTAGATGCTATGGGTTTAGGGGATAGGCAGTGGAGATATGAAGGTTTAGTGTAGGTTGTAAGCATCCCTGAATAGTAGAATCTCAGGGAGCACTTGAAGATTTTAAAACTAGGGGAGATTCTTGTGGAGTGAGGCAGAGAGTTCCATAAGATGGGAGCCAGTCTTGAGAAATCTTGTAGATGGGAATGTAAGGAGGTAACAAGAGAGGAGGAGAGGAGGAGATCATGAGCAGAGCGAAGGGGACGGGAGGGAGAGTATCTGGAGACAAGGTCTGTTGTCAACAGTTATTGAGACATGGGGGGTGAGATTTTGGAAGAAGGGGGGGGGGAAATAAGGAGCTCAGTTTGGAGAGATTTAGCTTGAGGTAGTGAGAGGGACATCCAAGATGAGATATGAGAGAGACAGTTAGTGACACGGGGTTTGCAAAGAAGGAGATAGTTCTGGTCAGAGAGGTAGATTTGGGTATCATCGGCATACAAATGATAATAAAACTCAGTGGGACTTTATTAAGGAACCTAGTGAGGACGTGTAGATGGAGAAGAGAAGGGGACGGAGGACAGAGCCTGCAGTACCCCAACAGAAAAACATGCAGTATATACACATATAAACACATTACTACATATGTACACTATATAGACATATATTACCTGTATATACTGTAAGTGCTTGGAGCCCTTTGCAGTTAAGTAGATTAAAACATGTAAAAGTGTATTTATGCTATTGTAATTTTAGTAAAGTGTTTGACTGCACATTTAATGTAAAATATGTAAATTAGTGATCGATGGGAGCTTAAAATAGCACTCCACTTGTAATCTGGCCCAAAATGAGTTTCTAGATTACAATATTATCCCTGCAATTGTACTCAGTGTCCATATCGTCAAGCATTCTGTAAATACTAAGTCATCATAAGCTCTGTGAAATGAAAACTTATGACAAACTCCCATCTTAAATCTTCTACCTAGGTCCAAATGAGGTTTCTGGGCGACATGTAATATATTGCAGGCTGAAAAGTATCCCAGGCAGGGAACTTGTCCCACCTGTGTTCACTAACAGAGTGAGACATCATCAACTGTCAAAATGTATCATTGTAGAGTCTGTCAATCATCATGGCAGAATGAGACTGAGATGTTTTAAGTCAACTATCTCTGAAGTGGCAGAGATCTTAGAAAGCAGCTTCATAAATTGAACTCCTAATGTCCTAGCAGATTGATGCTTTTTCCTGTGAGATACCTTCTCACTTTCCTAATGAATCTTTAATCTTTGGCCACATCAGTCTAGTTTAACCACATTTTGTATCATCCTTGACATTGTAACATCTTGAGGGTAAGTGTAGTGAGCTTACAATAGAACAGGGCCCTTCCAATTCGTGTGCCACTATTTGTTTTAAATGATTGCTTGTAACAATTATATGATGATGATGATGATTATTATTATTTGTAAATCTCTGACAAATTCCATAATGAGAGCACATAATAAAGAATACACAATAAGAATAATTCATGGTGGGGAAAAAATACACATACTGTACATAAAACAGACTAAAAAAAATATATAAAAAATACAAGAGAAAAATATACCAGTCTGAAAAACTTACAATATACAGGTAATACTTCTGAAGTTGAGTTTTGAGTATGTGGATACATTACGATCAAATATTTATAAATAAATAACCACTGTAAACACACAAACACACACACACATACATACATACATACATATAAATATATAATATTAAAAAAAACTAAATTCTACACCCATTCCCTAAAAACAAAGGACTTGTTTATTATACGTTATGTGGTAAAGAAAAATATTAAATGGATATGAAACAGGTCTGTTTTATTGTTGTAATAAATAACACTAAGCAGTTCGCTTTATACTTAAAATAATTCATTGCAATATGTATTAGTCTTCATTTTAAATGGATTTTATACCTTTAATTAGTTTTTTAACTTTGTGTCCATTACTTCCTGTCACACGCTACAAGCAGGCTGGAGCCTCTGCAGTAAGTAATTTATAGCATGATGTAATAAAACTTCTAGAGTAACATGAACTGCTTTAGTATTAGGTGAATTGATTAGATAAACAGAGAGTAAGATTTGGCCCATAATCAGAACAGGCAAAATGCAACCTAAGTTGCCAACATCTTAGCTCACTTATCTACACTGGGAAGTACTCATTTTGATAGAAAACAAGTAAGTTGCTTGCTGTTTTTACACACTCTTTTCTGTTTCTTTATGTTTGCTATTATTTAAAAGGGACAGTCTATTCAGAGTTTTTATTGTTTAAAAAGATAGATAATCCCTTTATTACCATTTCCCCAGTTTTGCATAATCAACATCGTTAAATTAATATACTGATAACCCCTGTGATAACCTTGTATCTAAGCCTCTGCAGACTACCACCTTATTTCAGTTCTTGTATTTAGCCAATCATTGCTGACTCATAAATAACTGCATTGGAGTAAGCACAATGTTATCTTTATGACACACATGAACTAGTGCTGTCTAGCTGTGAAAAACTGACAAAATGCACTCAGATAAGAGGCAGCCTTTAACCCCTTAAGGACCAGACCATTTTTCAATTTCTTACCCTTAAGGACCAGGGCTATTTTTACATTTCTGCGCTGTTTGTGTTTAGCTGTAAATTTCCTCTTACTCATTTACTGTAACCACACATATTATATACCGTTTTTCTCACCATTAAATGGACTTTCTAAAGATACCATTATTTTCATCATATCTTATAATTTACTATAAAAACATTGATAAAATATGATGAAAAAATGAAAAAAAAACACACTTTTTTCTAACTTTGACCCCCAAAATCTGTTACACATCACAACCACCAAAGAACAACCCATGCTTAATAGTTTCTAAATGTTGTCCTGAGTTTTAGAAATACCCAATGATTACATGTTCTTTGCTTCTTTTGCAAGTTATAGAGCAAAAAGTGCAAGTAGCACTTTGCTATTTCCAAAACCATTTTTTTTTTCAATATTAGCTGATAGTTACATTGTAACACTAATATCTGTCAGAAATCCTGAATATTTCTTGACATGTTCATATTTTTTTTTAGTGAACAACCCAAAGTATTGATCTAGGCACATTTTGGTATATTTCATAGCACCATTTCACCGCCAAATTCAATCAAATAAAAAAAATCGTTAACTTTTTCACTAACTTTTTCACAAACGTTAGGTTCTCACTGAAATTATTTACAAACAGCTTGTGCTATTATGGCACAAATGCTTCTCTGGGATCACCTTGTTCAGAAATAGCAGACATTTATGGCTTTGGCATTAATTTTTTGGTAATTAGAATTAGATTAGTGAAATGCTGCTGCGCACCACACTTGTATTATGCAGTGAAGGGGTTAATTAGGTAGCTTGTAGGGAGCTTGTAGGGTTAATTTTAACTTTAGTGTAGTGTAGTAGACTACCCAAAGTATTGATCTAGGCCCATTTTGGTATATTTCATGCCACCATATTACCGCCAAATGCGATCAAATAAAAAAAATCATTACCTTTTCACAAACTTTAGGTTTCTCACTGAAATTATTTACAAGCAGCTTGTGCAATTATGGCACAAATGATTGTAAATGCTTCTCTGGGATCCCCTTTGTTCAGAAATAGCAGACATATATGGCTTTGGCATTGATTTTGGGTAATTAGAAGGCAGCTAATTGCAGCTGAGCACCACACTTTTATTGGTGCCCAGCAGTGAAGGGGGTTAATTAGGTAGCTTGTGGGGTTAATTTTAGCTTTAGTGTAGATATCAGCCTCCCACCTGAAGCATCCCACCCCTAATCCCTCCCTGACCCCACTCATATTTTATTTTTTATAAATTATTCTGCAGTTTTAGATCCCCCTTAGCCCCCAACCTCCCTGATCCCCCCAAACTTTTTAACCCTCCCCCTTTAACCTAATTTTGGGTACTGGCAGCTGTCTGCCAGTACCCACTTTGCAATAAAATTTGTTTTATTTTTTATTTTAAACCCCATCATTTATCGACCCCCCCTCCCTCCCAGCCAACAACACACCCAGATCCCTTTCCCAACCTTTAATTCCCCACCTTTATTACCCCCTCCCTCTCCCACCTTCGCTCACCCGCCTTCCCTCACACAATAACTCTACTGTGATCTGAAGCGGGCACGCATGCGCGCACTGCCCCCCTTGCACACTCCTGTGCACTTCCGCACATTAATAGAAGAGATCACGCTGGACCGGAACAGCTCCAGCGATGGGCCGCCCACCCGCCTCCCTGCTATTGCTCCCACCAACCAACGATTGGCACCACTGCTTTGCGATGCAGAGAGGTCCCAGAGTGCAAATCTATTTATGCAGTGCCCCACTCGTGAGGCATGCAGAAATAGCGCAATCACACTATTTTGGGCGACATTGCGGCAGAGAAAACCCAGATGCAAGTCGTTAAGGGGTTAAGGGCTTAGGTTTAACTTTCAACAAAGACTAAAAAGGGAACAAAGCTAATTTGATGATAAAAGTAAATTGGAAAGTTGTTTAAAATTGCATGCCCTATCTGAATCATGAAAGTTTAATTTTGACTAGACTGTCCCTTTAACATATTTGTTTTTACCACATGATTAATGTTTAATATCCCTTTAAGGTGCAATATCCTGATTTACATCTTTATTAATGTTTATTATTTGCATGTAACGTTATTTTCTGAAATGTTAAAAATATCTTATATATAGTTATCTTATAGTTACACTTTTTTCTCTGAATTGCTAGACCATAGATTATTACACTTCCCTCTTAACTGCCTTCAGTTATAATTTGGATTTCCACAAAGGAAACACCAAAACTCTGGTAACACATGACCAGTCATTCATTATTAAGTACTCTAGAAAAAAAAAAATCTGTAACCAATAGAAATTCTTATATGCCTCACATTCTCCTGAATGTTATCCCTATCATCATTCTAGGTTCACAGAATATATGTTGCAGCCGACAAATAGAGAGCATTCCTTGCATGATGGAGACTGTAAAAGCCAACCCCTAGATGGCAGCAATCCACTTCACTTAGCACAGTAGAAATTAATATTTTCAACTTCTTTCACTCTTGTTAGTTATTCTACCACTCTGAAAATGATAAAATTGACATCTAATCACCATTCAAAATGTTCACCTTATTTTTTTCTCTGTGCTTGCTTACATATTATTAGCCATTTGTCATTGTCATGCCACTCCTTGTTTCCTCAGCTTTTACTCTTTTCTAGCATTTTCTTATTTTGCTCATATACATATATATAAACTGTATTATGTTATCTAATATTATATTAGTACCCCATAAGCTCAAACCACTGTGTATCTCTTTTTACAAGTCTCTTACCTGTTCAAACCACATATTAAATAGCAACATAATTTATAAACACGACTCTATGCACATGCCTATAGTATCTAGCTAAAAGCCTACCAAACTTTCTGGGGATTCCTGTATGAACCCCTTTTCCCTATCCTTCCGTATCTCACATGACCTTATAATTTTAACCGTGTTTTTTTAAACAACCATAAATTTGCAACTGTATATTGTCCCTGTGTCTTTTTACCGAGGTATGATCTAAAAATCTTCTTGTTTAATTATTTTTAACAAGAAAAATAACTACTATATCAGACTCAGTTTTTCCTTTGGTATAATTTGAAAGTGGATTATTATACAGCCATACCCAGCAACACACAGTAAGGATCTAGTATTCAATTCTAAATGGGATTTCCTATACAATATATGGTCTTAATTTTTAAATTGTTATCCTCTAATCTTCTTCTATTTCTCTCTCCTATAAGTTTCAAAACACATAGCAAGGATAATGTCTCCTCTTTTTAAAAAAGTTTATTGTATTCTCCAGACACATTGAGTATGTAGTGGATAATTCTGATATTCTGGTTTATAAATTAAATTTGCTACCAATGTTTAAAGATAAGATGCTGTGATCTAAGACAATAAAATATTGCATTATTGATTCATGACTATAAGAATGGCAATGGCTACAGTGAAGGACATAAATTAAGTTTTGAGAAAGTTTTTTTGTTGTAGTTTGCTTCTAGTTGGCTAATGATAGTTATAAAGACATATCAATGGTGATGTCATAATAATTTATTTCTGATGCATTTAATGATGCTATTGATATATTGTGATGTGTTGTGCAGGACAATATTAATAATGCCTTCTTTATAACATGGTATGTAAAGGCTTATTCTCCACTTAATTTCTCCAGAGCAGACCACAACAAACTTTTCTAATGCTTATTAATGTAAAGAAATAATGAAGAATAACCAAATGTCCCTTTATATTGTTAAGTTCAGCTGCCTGTGATTATGTTTTCTGTGCTTGCTCAATAACATTTAATTGCACCGGTATAGAAATAGCGCTGGGTCTTGTTTCCAGGGCTTGCTTTTTATTCCAAGTCCGGCCCTGGTATCAGAGGGTACATTATCACTGATTTTACTGGAACACTAATATTGGCACCACAGTAGTTAGAAGGGAATGGTAATCATCTGCAACACTGACATTATGTATATTTTTAATAGAAAGTAATGTTATTAAGGAGCTATTTTTATAACCTTACCCAATTTACAGAGAGGGATCTGAGACTTTTCTTTTCAAAAGAAAAAGGTAGTCTGTTCTTTTAAGCAAGTGCTTTCATGTCTATTATGCACGTGACAGTGGTCAATATATTGCTCTCTACCATCTAGAAAAACAAGTGACTTTTTGTTTAACTGGGCCATCACTTGTCTCTAAAGTATGCAAGCTATCATTATAGGAAGTGTTGAAAAAATGGACCGCTGCACACATGAGATATTTTTTAGTAAGGAATTGCAAGATCCCTTCCCCCCTTACCTAGAGGGAAAATAAGAGACTAATTAATAATGTTTTTACAATTCTCTTTTTGAATTTTCATGTGCACCTCTATCATATAGGTAATAACCATGATACTGGGGATAACTTTACCAATGGGCACAAGGGATGAAGCTTTGTTTCATATGACACAATTGTTTAAGTGGGGCCATCCATTTTTTCCAATCTGAGATCTTCTTAACCTGCATTGTTAGGTGAGTGCCCAAAAATATGACATTTACCCAACTAATGAATTTATTGAATTGAAGCATTAATCCCTTAAATAGACCATCAGTCCCATCTGCACACAGTTTTTACCTCTTTATGTAGCAGTTTCCAATAAGTCATTCTGTATGTGATTAGCTGCTAAATAATTGTCAAAGTAATGACAGAAATTTCCCACAAACTTTCCATATTTTGGAGGGGTTGACAATAAATAAACAATTAAAAAGCTCTCATCGCCCCTGGCTATAACATTATATAATACAATTATTTCTTTGTTCCTATATCTGATATGATTATCATGGTAATATCCACCACCTGGCAGCAATGGCTTGACTTATTGGGGTGTATATTACAATCCTTTGGTAAAGCTTATCAAGTGATCAGACTACACTAGACTTTAACTTTGATTTTTTTTTATAGGAAAGTCTTGGTAAGCCTTCAAGGATTTGATTATATCCATTTTTTGCAAGGACTCATTAATCATTGTTTCTTTGAGAAAATACAATTTTGAGGATGTTTTAATAGATTAAGTATAACAATATGTGACATTTTATTGGTGAATAATACCGGATAATATATTGGTTAAAGTATTTATTTATTTATTTTATATTTGCCATGCTAAGGAGTTGCATGGGCAAGTACATTTATGTTTTCAAAAAGAACTAAGCCATTTTTGGTGTTTTATGAATTTTATGAATTGAATGTGGGATCATAAAGTGACTTCAATATTTGGAATAAAATTATTCACATGCTGGTATGTACACTTAACACTATAGGCACGCTTTAATAAAAAGGAAAACAAAAATGTGTTTGGTGAATTAATTTTGGAAAATGCTGGATATTTTCTACATTCATAGGGACCGATTTATAAAGCTGTGAATCGTCCCCAATTCATTTGTTTCCGCGCAAGCCTTCAGGCTTGAATGAGGATTAAGAATATAACTCCACGGATCTTAGTTGTCACATAGAAACATAATGTTAAGAATAAAGTGTGTCTTTTATGTAGAATTAGGATGTTGAAATGTCGGTCATTTCTCCCTTGTGAAATTAAAGGGCCACTAAACCCAAAATCTTTCTTTCATGATTCAGATAGAGAATAGAAATTTAAACAACATTACAATTTACTTCCATTATTTATTTTGCCTCATTTTTTAGATATCCTTAGCAATGCACATGGTGAGCCAATCACACAAGGCTTCTATGTGCAGCAAACAATCAGCAGCTAGTGAGCATCAAAGAATATCAAGAGAATAAAACAAATTAGATAATATAAGTAAATTAGAAAGATGTTTAAAATTGCATTCTCTTTCTAAGTCATAAAAGAAAAATGTGGGTGGCATGTCCCTTTAACAGGGAGAGATGGTAATATTTAAACCTGTGAATAGAAAACCACTATATGAATTGTGAGCAGCAATTTCATATTTTAATAAGAAGGTGGTAATATCTAAGGTTTTTTGATGTATGTATATAGATAAGTTTGTATAAGTAATTAGTTAATAAATTTGTTTTTAATAAGGTAGGATTTGTTTTAACTATGTACAGGTTAAGTACACAAGTTTAATACAGAGGCTATATTAATTTTCTGTATACACATAGCATAAGACTGCAGTAACTAAAATAGCATAGCCGGTTTGCCAATAATAAAGATGGCGACTAGGGGCATGTAATTTGCCAGGTAGCAAATGCTTGAAATCCAAGGTCTGGGGGGGGGCCTTACCTCTGAAGAAGCAACCAATGGTGTCGTGAAATGCGTTAGGCTCCGCTAGAATAAAAACAGCTACAGAAAGAGATCCTGGAAAAAGGTCATTTGAGAGCTGAAATCGATGAGATACCATTTCTACCACTAAGCTGTGCAAATACCTCATAGTGGATGAGGTAGAAACAAGTGAGTGCAGATTTTTCTGTTTACTTAGAAGTGCATCATTTTAAAGATATATTACACTAGGAGTGCCTCTCGTGTGCTTGTCTTTTCTCACACTTTTTTCAGACAGCTTGGGAGGGACCTCATTGTGAAGAGGATAACTCTATACCAGACGAGATGCTGAGTCTACAGGCACATAGGAACCAGTAGCGTGAACTGTATTTAAAGTTACTGCTCCAAGGTCTATCCACTCAGAACTGTGCTGGACTAGTGAGATTAAACATCGCTCTTTGTACTCTACCAATTTATCTTGAATATACTGACTATATACAGTATAGTGAAATGTTGTGAAAACACACAATCATATACACATATATATATATACAGTATATATATATATATATATATATATATATATATATATATATATATATATATATATATATAGAGTGAGAGAGAGAGAGAGAGAGAGAGAGAGAGAGAGAGAGAGAAGGGTATATAGATAAATTAGACCTGCATATATTGATTCCAAGCGCTGATACCCAACTCCTTTTTTGAAATATATATATATATATTCTCATACATATCCATCTTTAGACATGCTTTCGTATATATGTCTATGTTAAAGTCATTTGCCTGCCTTTTTTTTAACACCTGAGACCTCATATCTTCAAGCCTTTATAACTTTTGTGTGCAATTTTTTTTTATTAATAATGTTTAATTAGATAGTGTCATTATGAGTGTAACTGTACTTTGTAATGTATTTTTTAAGTTTTGTGACATTTTTTGTATAGCAAAACAGTTAAAGAACCACTAAATACTCTTGTGAGCTGCTGGTGCAATGTTAAATGCAGAGAGCGTATTGCTCTCCGCATTCAGTGATGTCTTGCGGACCTGATCCGCACTGTCGGATCAGGTCCGCAAGACATTTCTTTAATATGCCTCTTTTGAATTTCACAAAAGTAGTAGATTTTTTTCCTTCCATTTGCCAGCCCCCTGTACCATGTGACAGACATCAGCCAATCATAGACTAGAATACGTATACCACGTTAGCTTGTGCACATGCTCAGTAGGAGCTGATGCCACAAAAAATATGCATATAAAATGATTGCACAAAATTTGATTATGGAAGTAAATTTCTGAATTTGAATCTGAAATTTTTTTACTTGAGCGTCCCTTTAACCAGAGCTCTGAAGACACAGTAATTATTCTAGTGTAAATCATGATAGCTCTCAAGCAATTATATTTACTTTTAACTTGTAATACGAGCGGTAAACCAGACAAACGCAAACAACTGTGATAAACCCCTCATCACTCACACGTAATTGTTAGCATTCCACTCGTAATCTGTCCCAATATCAGAAATTGAGCACTGGTTTGCTAAAAATGTTTAAAATCATTTCATATTGTCATATAATTAGCACAAATTACAAGATATTAAACACCATAGGGAATTGGCAATACTCCTCTTGAAAAGCTTGCTGCAATCCATGTTTTAGGTCTCCTTTGATAGAGTTAACTAGGGACAGAGTTTATGTTGCAAACTAACCTATCATTTTGTAGAATTTTGTAGTAAATCAGTGAACCCTGATACAGACTTGAAACAAGTGTTGGATATATTGATAGGGCCACATATTGCATTATAGGACAATATGTAATAAATACATGTGCAGCTATGAAAAAATATTTTCGGCTAAATTTTATTTTGTTTTAAACTAAATGAATACAGAATATTATTAGAACAATTAAACTATTTACGTTAAACAAATATAAATGTTCTGAAGCTAGAGGTTAAAAAGTTGACTTATAGCTTTATACTTACCTGTAGTGCACTGGAGAGCAGTGCTAACCTGGTCCTCTTCTTCACATAGCTGCTGTCAGGCTAAAAGGAAGCTTAACACTGTGGCTCCCAGGACCAGCACTAAAAGACCTTCTACTTTATTCCAGGCACTGTGAGCCGCTGCGCCTAGCCTCCTAATAGCACAGTCGTGGCTCTGTGAAGATGAGGACCTGGTTACAAGGCTGGACTGGGAATAAAAAGCAGCCCAGGAAAAAATGGAGACCAGCCCTATTTTCCATTGAGTCCATAAAATGCACACACACCATTCCTCTCAAGGGAATTACTGGGATATTCCATCCCCCCAAATATTTTTTTTTTTCCGAATTAAATTACATTAGTTTATAAAAAAAAATAAAAATAAAAAAGATTGTTATATACACCATATAGTCCTAAAAATGGAGAAAAGAAAAGAGGTGATACATCTGCATTGCCTCACCAGCCGCACAAATGCCTTAAATTATAGCTGACCAGCTCCATATGCTCCAGCCCATCGGAAAACCTCCCGGTATCCTGGTAGGCCAATCCAGCCCTTCCTGGTTAGCGTGTCTCTCCAGCACACAAAAGTATTTTAACTATTCAAAGGCATCTAATGAATACTGACAAATGAGTCACTATTTATTCATTTTCGTTATTATTCATATATATATTATTCATTCTTTTTAATTTTGGGGTGTATTCTTTCGGATATGCGATTCATGGAATGAAAATTAATATCCCTGTTTTGGAAACCGAATGCACATGTCTAATAAATATATACTACTTTACATAATATTTAACAGACTGGATTTTATTGTGTGAAATAAAGGATTGTGTGAAAGTGACAGGCTCAGCATATAGAGTATATCTGTGTGAATCCAGAATTTTTTTGTGTTGCCCTTTAACACTAATATATCCAGCGTTGAAAAATGCTACTCCTGGCCATAACTGGAATTGATTTGACAAACAAATATCCAAATCATTTTTCACGTACCTTCTAAAGGCCTGGATAATATGCAAAATTCTTTGGGGTTGCATAAACTGCACAATAATTGCAGCAGATTTAGTGCTGAATTCATACATTAACTCTGTTTAAGTTATAAGATGCATTTTTAAATAAGCATTTTATTCTAGAGGAAGTAAATTATGTAGTATTTAAAGCACCTGCACTGCAAATTAGTTTCTACTAATAGAAACTATGTAACTAGCAAAACACATTATTAATCGTTAGACCAGGGGATAATTATCCAACACCTGCAGCATTTAACCTATATAGCTCATGCTACATTAAAACTGTATTTTGCATTGTTTGATAGTAGAGAGCTCTCCTACTGTACTTTCATAGGTGAAAAGTAATCTCTTGTTTCTATAGCTTTAAATCACAGATTGTGAGAAACTTAAAATTGAACTACAATTATATGTTAGATGTGCAATTTCAATTACCAAAACATATTATAATACCTTATAATAACCATATTGAAGAATAAAAGTCATGTTTCTAAAAAAAAATATTTTGCCCAAATGAACTTTGATGGCTACACTGGTGTGATTTTTTGCAATTATACTTGAAAAGCTGCATCACACAGCTTAATAAATTGGGCCCAATATTCTTCCTCGTTAATTAACCAAAGTATAAATGATAGCACACATGGGTAGATATGAAAGAAATAATCCCATAGACAGTCAGCAAGCACAATTAATTTATCACATTGCAAAACACTATACAAAAAAGGTATAGCTGATGCTTGCTTTAGTAAAATGACTAATACATTTGTTGGGTAAACCAGTGTTTCTCATGGATGCAAAGAAATGATCTGCTTTTTCCTAATTGGTTGTTCATTTGTAATAGTTCACTTACCTTTGCTCTCGTGGGTTAATCTTGTAAATATGTCATATAAGGGGTACTTGAGAAATGCATATCTAGGTAAAAGTTTACAACTAAGGTATGAGTAAGCCCAGCTGAAATTTAGGAAGCAATGGTCATCAGACCACAGCTTCCTAACCAGTAAGCCAGCTATTAGCTGGCATATTAATTCACCCCATGTGCCCCAGGGTGATTGACAACCCCTACTCACATACCATTGGGTTAGAATAAGCAGGGGGCAGCATCATACGGGCTACAATCCGAGTTGATAAATGCCAGCCTAAGTCTACATTTCTTTATAGTGCATTCTTAAGTGAAACCTATAACCTCTTTTACTCTTGACATAAAGTTTTTTCTTCTTGATTGTGATTTCAGGCCCTGCATATGTGACTTCTTCTGTACCTGTTTTGCTTTCACAATAATAAAAAAGAATTCTTCTTCATCTTACTCAAAATTATTTTTTTTAAGTAGTTTAATCCTGTAACTCCTAATTTTGGTTGTAAACTAGCAGAAATACATCCATCAATGTCATGTCCCAGTTTTGACTCCCTTGGAAGTTCAAAAAAGTGATATTAAATATATTTACTAAAGAAAACAGACATTATAAATGTGTTTAAAATATCATGATACATTGCAATAATTGAAAGAAATAGAAAAAAAGGCCTAATTTAATAATTGGTTCTTCTGGATGACCTTGATATGAATTAGAATACTAGAGGTAAACATCCAGTGGTGTGCTGCAGCATTAATTGTACTTAAAGTGATAGTAAATTCTACCCTTTATAAAAACAGATCCGCAATGTTGGTGATATTTTAGATGGAGTTTAATTCATCAGTTGTAATGATGATGCTCTATAACTTACTTTTAAATATAGTTATAAAATTCAAATACCCCCCGCTCCACCACACACTTCAAGAGTCAATTTGTCTGCTAGCTAACAGTATGAATTGTTGTCCACTTTTGTTGTAGATAAAGTGCTGATTGGACAACAATTCAAACTATTAGCTTGAAGAAAAAAATACTTTTAGAACCAGGAACGTAGGAAAGTACAAAATTAAACCTGGAAAAGAACAAGGACCACCGAGCCTGACGAGGATTGAGACGTTTAGCTGTATGGAGGTACAGGAGATTCTTATGGTCTGTCAGAATAAAGAATGGTTGACTAGAACCCTCCAACCAATGCCTCCACTTGTCCAAGGCAAGTTTTATAGCCAACAGTTCTTTGTTGCCAACATCATAGTTTAACTCGGCAGGATTGAACTTTTTGGAAAAGAATGCCACAGGATGTATCTTGCTGGTAGATGGATCTCGTTGGGAGAGAACAGCTCCAGCTGCAATGGAAGAAGCATCTACTTCCAAGATAAATTGGTAATCAGGAATGGGATGACTGAGGAGAGGTGCAGAAGAAAATGCTGATTTTAGCGTTTCAAACGCCTGTAAAGCCGAAGTAGACCAGTTCTTACAATCTTGCCCTTTCTTAGTAAGAGAAGTGAGAGGAGACGTGATGTCAGCAAAGTTTTTAATAAACTTTCGATAGTAGTTGGCAAAGCCAAGAAACCTCTGCAGGGATCTGAGGGTGGTAGGTCTTGGCCAGTCCTTAATTGCAGAAAGCTTAGCAGGGTCCATCTCAAAACCTGATTCTGATATAATATAACCCAAGAAGGGAATGTATCACTGATGAAAAGAGCATTTCTCCAATTTAGCGAAAAGGGAGTTGTCTCGTAATCTCTGTAGCACAAGCTTTACATGGTGTACATGTTCCTGGAAATTACTGGAACAGATTTGAATTTTATCCAGATAGATGATAACAAATCGGTTTAAATAATCTCTGAATATCTCATTGACAAAGTGTTGAAATACTGCTGGTGCATTGCACAATCCAAAAGGAATTACAAGGTACTCATAGTGACCAAATCATGTGTTAAATGCAGTCTTCCATTCATCTCCCTTGCGAATTCTGACCAAATTGTAGGCCCCACGGAGATCCAACTTGGAAAAAACAGAGGCGCCTTGGAGGCGATCAAACAGCTCAGGGATGAATGGAAGAGTATAGCTGTTTTTGACAGTAATCTGATTCAAAACCCGATAATCAATACAGGGACAAAGCTCTCCATCTTTTTTCCCAATAAAGAAAAAAACGTCTCCCACCAGTGATGATGAAGGATGAATAAATCCTCTGGCCAGGTTGTCCTTAATGTATTCCTCAAGATAGGTATTTTCTTGATGAGAGAGAGGATAAGTCCTACCCTTAGGCAGAGGGGCCCCAGGATACAATTCAATCGGACAGTCGAAATCCCGATGAGGAGGCAATGACTCCTCCTCTTTTTTAGAAAATACATCACAGATCACAGAAGGAATGGTAGTGTTTAAGAAGAGATTCGGGTGTTTCCACACAAGCCACTACAGGACTGGATGGTTTGGAGGGATTTTGCAGGCAATGCTTAAAACAGGTGGTTCCCCCGGAAAGAAGCTCTCCCTTAGACCAAGAGAATACAGGATCATGTAATTGCAACCAAGGTAGCCCCAAGATCAACGGAATGTGGGGGGAGGAAATAACATCAAAACATATAATTTCTGAGTGGAGAATGCCCACAGATAGAAGAAGAGGTATAGTAGAATGTTGAATGACTCCAGATCCCAGAGGCTGCCCACTAACTGTAGTTACCTTGATTACTTGTTACTTGACAAGAAGAGGAATCCTGAGAGAGTTTACAAAACTTGAATCAATAAATACACCTGCAGCTCCAGAGTCGATGAGAGCTTGAGCCTGAAACTTTGTGTTCCAAAACAAATGGTTACAGGAACAAATAATTTGGAATTGAGGGAAGTCATGGGATTCTGGCTTAACTCTGTCCCTCTATCAGTAGTTAAGCCTTGGCTTTTACTGGACGGATTGGACAGTCCTTAAGTAAATGTCCTTTTGTATCACAATACAAACATAGCCCAAGAGTGTGTCTCCTATGACATTCAGCTTCAGTTAACTTAATAGCCCCTACTTCCATGGGCTCTACTGACTCAGATGACTGGGAGTTGTTATTAGAGAGATTTGGGGTACGAATAGGAGGATGAAAAGTATATCTAGAAAAGGTTCTCCGATTCCTATCTCTCTCCTGTAATCGTTCAGAATGCCGGGCGTCCAGATTTACACATAAATTGATAAGATCCTCCAATGAGTCAGGAAGGTCCCGAAACACAAGTTCATCCTTCAGGCATTCGCAAAGTCCCTTGCAAAAAGCGGCACGCAAAGCTCCGTGGTTCCAATCAGTCTCAGCAGCTAAAGTCCTGAATTCTATAGCATATTGAGCTACAGATAGAGATCCTTGTCTCAAATCCAACAACCCAGCCTCCGCAGCAGTTAACCTCACAGGTTTATCAAAAACTGAGGAAAAAATAGACACAAATAACTGCAAATCCTGAAGAAGAGGGTCGACTTTCTCCAAAAGAGGGGATACCCAGGCCAATGCCTTGCCCTTCATGAGAGATATGATAAAAGTGATCTTGGCTGAAGAATTAAAGAATACTTGAGGGTTGTTTCTGAAATGTAAGCGACATTGATTAAGGAATCCACTGCATTCTTCTGGGTTACCGTCATACTTATCAGGAAGAAGAATTCTAGGTTTAAGTTGTCCTATTGGCTGTGGTGGATTATAAACAGCAGAGGCACTGGCAGAAGCAGCAGTAGGAGTCGTAGTAGCTTGAGAAGGAGTGGAGAGACTATGTAGCAGAACCATTTTCTGATCAAGCTTGGAATTCAATGATTGCAAGTGTGCAGAATGATTACCAAGAAGTTGTCCTTGCAGGGCCACAGCCCTGGATAACTCATCTGGGTTCATAATATGGTCTGATTGTAATGTCAGGTTAGGTAATGTCCAGTAAAAGACCCAAATGCTAGGGCGAAGTAAAATAACATGTATATGTACCATTAATTGCAAAGAAAAAGAAAAATCTTGCAAAAAAAGACAAAGACTGCCTTTCTCTAGATAGATATATTGACAGAAACCCACTCTTATGAATTATCAGTTTGTTGTAGTAAGGTTATATCGGAGAACAACACATAGGCCTAGATTTAGAGTTTGGCGGTAGCCGTCAAAACCAGCGTTAGAGGCTCCTAACGCTGGTTTTTACCGCCCGCTGGTATTTGGAGTCAGTCAGGAAAGGGTCTAACGCTCACTTTGCAGCCGCGACTTTTCCATACCGCAGATCCCCCTACGCCATTTGCGTATCCTATCTTTTCAATGGGATCTTTCTAATGCTATGTATTTAGAGTCTTGGCTGAAGTGAGCGTTAGAAATCTAACGACAAAACTCCAGCCGCAGAAAAACGTCAGTAGTTAAGAGCTTTCTGGGCTAACGCCGGTTTATAAAGCTCTTAACTACTGTGCTCTAAAGTACACTGACACCCATAAACTACCTATGTACCCCTAAACCGAGGCCCCCCCACATCGCCGCCACTCTATTAAAATTTTTTAACCCCTAATCTGCCGCTCCATACACCGCCGCCACCTACGTTATCCCTATGTACCCCTAATCTGCTGCCCCTAATACCGCCGACACCTACATAATATTTATTAACCCCTAATCTGCCGCCCCCAACGTCGCCGCCACCAACCTACACTTATTAACCCCTAATCTGCCGACCGGACCGCACCGCTACTATAATAAATGTATTAACCCCTAATCCGCCTCACTCCCGCCTCAATAACCCTATAATAAATAGTATTAACCCCTAATCTGCCCTCCCTAACATCGCCGACACCTAATTTCAAGCATTAACCCCTAATCTGCCGACAGGAGCTCACCGCTACTCTAATAAATTTTTTAACCTCTAAAGCTAATTCTAACCCTAACCCTAACACCCCCCTAAGTTAAATATAATTTTTATCTAACAAATTAAATTAACTCTTATTAAATAAATTATTCCTATTTAAAGCTAAAAACTTACCTGTAAAATAAACCCTAATATAGCTACAATATAAATTATAATTATATTGTAGCTATTTTCGGATTAATATTTATTTTACAGGCAACTTTTTATTTATTTTAACCAGGTACAATAGCTATTAAATAGTTAATAACTATTTAATAGCTACCTAGTTAAAATAATTACAAAATTACCTGTAAAATAAATCCTAACCTAAGTTACAATTAAACCTAACACTACACTATCAATAAATTAATTAAATAAAATACCTACAAGTATCTACAATTAAACCTAACACTACACTATCAATAAATTAATTAAATACAATACCTACAAATAAATACAATTAAATAAACTAACTAAAGTACAAAAATAAAAAAGAACTAAGTTACAAAAAATAAAAAAATATTTACAAACATTAGAAAAATATTACAACAATTTTAAACTAATTACACCTACTCTAAGCCCCCTAATAAAATAACAAAGACCCCCAAAATAAAAAAATGTCCTACCCTATTCTAAAATTAAAATAGAAAAGCTTTTTTACCTTACCAGCCCTGAAAAGGGCCCTTTGCGGGGCATGCCCCAAAGAATCCAGCTCTTTTGCCTGTAAAAAAAAACATACAATACCCCCCCCCAACATTACAACCCACCAGCCACATACCCCTAATCTAACCCAAACCCCCCTTAAATAAACCTAACACTAAGCCCCTGAAGATCTCCCTACCTTGTCTTCACCACGCCGGGTTCACCGATCGATCCAGAAGAGCTCCTCCGATGTCTTGATCCAAGCCCAAGCGGGGGGCTGAAGATGTCCATGATCCGACTGAAGTCTTCATCCAAGCGGGAGCTGAAGAGGTCCATGATCGGGCTGAAGTCTTCATCAAAGCGGGAGCTGAAGAGGTCCATGATTGGGCTGAAGTCTTCTATCAAGCGGCATCTTCAATCTTCTTTCTTCCGGATCCATGTTCATCCCGCCGACGCGGAACATCCATCTTCACTGACGACTTCCCAACGAATGACGGTTCCTTTAAGGGACGTCATCCAAGATGGCGTCCCTCGAATTCCGATTGGCTGATAGGATTCTATCAGCCAATCGGAATTAAGGTAAGAAAATCCTGATTGGCTGATGGAATCAGCCAATCAGAATCAAGTTCAATCCGATTGGCTGATCCGATCAGCCAATCAGATTGAGCTTGCATTCTATTGGCTGATCAGAACAGGGGGGTATTAGGGTTAGACTTAGCTTTAGGGGTTAATACATTTATTAGAGTAGCTGTGAGATCCGGTCGGCAGATTAGGGGTTAATTATTGTAGGTAGGTGGAGGCGACGTTGGGGGCGGCAGATTAGGGGTTAATAAATATAATATAGGGGTCGGCGGTGTTAGGGGCAGCAGATTAGGGGTACATAGGGATAACGTAGGTTGCGGCGGTATACGGAGCGGCAGATTAGGGGTTAATAATAATATGCAGGGGTCAGCGATAGCGGGGGCGGCAGATTAGGGGTTAATAAGCGTAAGGTTAGGGGTGTTTAGACTCGGGGTACATGTTAGGGTGTTAGGTGCAGACTTAGGAAGTGTTTCCCCATAGGAAACAATGGGGCTGCGTTAGGAGCTTAACGCTGCTTTTTTGCAGGTGCTAGGTTTTTTTTTCAGCTCAAACAGCCCCATTGTTTTCTATGGGGGAATCGTGCACAAGCACGTTTTTTAAGCTGGCCGCGTCCGTAAGCAACGCTGGTATTGAGAGTTGCAGTGGCGGTAAATATGCTCTACGCTCCCTTTTTTGGAGCCTAACGCAGCCCTTCTGTGAACTCTAAATACCAGCAGTATTTAAAAGGTGCGGGGGAAAAAAATCATGCGTAGCTAACGCACCCCATTGGCCGCAGAACTCTAAATCTAGCCGTTAGTGTCCTAAGGTACATGCATCAGCAAATACCCACTAATAGTTACTTTTAAGTAAAAATTGTCTCAAAAATTACCACTCACACTAAAAAACTTTATTGGAGACAAATGTGAAGTCCAGCACTCACACACACACTGCTTAAAAATAGCTCAAGCTCTTGCTTGTAATCGTAATATTCAAATATATGACGTGGTGAACATATATAATAATATCACAGCAATCTCTCCAAATAATATTTTAAAGGATATCCTTCATAAAGAAAGGTGTTAAGATTGCTGAAAATATAAATTGTGTGCAAACGAATTAACACAGTAAGTAGTAGACCATTAGATGGTATGTCACAATAATAATAGCCAGGATTTATACTGTATTCATATACCAGTTTTAGAATGGCTTGCATTTAGGTTAAGTATTTGGTATCTCGTACACACCGGTGCTATATAGAATTATGGAAAACGGAGAGTGTAGCCGTTATGATAGTAGTGGATTAAATATATATCAGTGTATCGAAGGTCTTATGATTGTGCTGTGTTTCTCAATTTAACACTAGCATGACCTGATCATTGTGTTATAACCCAATACTGTGAATAGATTTGAGAATCCCCACAATTGCTAGTAAACGTTGTTTAATAAGATGTGTATACTTGATACTTGTGAGTACAAAAGTAAACAAAGAGATACAAAGTATATCTTGGTTACAAAGAATCACTTGCTAGGTTGAAGAGCTGTCATTAGCATTGCTTAGTGAGTGAGAGAATACAGTTATTTCACGGTATATAAAGAGGTACTTTTAATTATGATAGTAAGTGAATTATACTATATATATCAATGGTGTACCAATTGACTTCCGTTTTGTATTCCACACTCACATAAGTTATAAGTGTATAATAAACCCAGCACTGAGACTGAGTTGCTGCCTTAATTTCCCAGTTAGATAGCACATATAAGTGAAGATATTGTAAACTATATGCGTTAACATTTCAGAGTAACAAGCCCTCATAACAACTGGCTATGATAAGCCTCTTCTATATTGGAGGCTATAATTAATATTACACTGGCTGATAGAATCAAACATACACAACCTCATCTAAAAAAGTCTCTACTATATCGGAGACTATGTTAATATTATGCTTCACTAGTTTCACACAGACAAATATTGTAGAAGTATTGAAGATATTATATTGAGCGAGCAACTAAAAACAGTGAGGTACTATGACCTCGTGAATAGTGGCACTATTATTATTATTTTTGTGACATACCATCTAATGGTCTACTACTTACTGTGTTAATTTGTTTGCACACAATTTATATTTTCAGCAATCTTAACACCTTTCTGTATGAAGGATATCCTTTAAAATATTATTTGGAGAGATTGCTGTGATATTATTATATATGTTCACCACGTCATATATTTGAATATTACGATTACAAGCAAGAGCTTGAGCTATTTTTAAGCAGTGTGTGTGTGAGTGTCTGTATGAGACCTGCTGGACTTCACATTTGTCTCCAATAAAGATTTTTAGTGTGAGTGGTAATTTTTGAGACAATTTTTACTTAAAAGTAACTATTAGTGGGTAATTGCTGATGCATGTACCTTAGAACACTAACGGCTAGATTTAGAGTTTGGCGTTAGCCGTCAAAACCAGTGTATAGGGCTTCTAACGCTGGTTTTTACCGCCCGCCGGTATTTAGAGTTCACTTACCTACACTCAAAAATCTCCCAACGCACAAATCTCTACCGACAACTCAGACCCAGTAGTTAACATCTACCAACAAAATAAACATCCACGAATAAAAAAAAAATATTACACAAAGTACACTTACACTCATACAAACACTACACTTTATTTATTTTTCGTTTTTTTTTTTTTTTACATCAAAATAGAAAGGATCAAAGTTGCGAGATCTCGGGTGTTAGAAAAAAAAACAACACAAATCCATTTTGCCATTGACTTACATTGACAGACGGGAAAATACCCTCATATAGCTACATCTAACTAATAATATTATCACAAACATACACTCATCGATGCATACCAAAAATATACACCACATTACATACACAAACAAGTTATTTATTACAAAATGAACACGATTTAGCTACTTTTTAACACAAGACCATGACGTCACTCACTTTACGATGAAAACCAGTCTTGGAATTTATTTACACACAAATTTTGAGCCTCCATTGACTTCTATGGGGAAGACGTGCTCGTGCACGTGACCGACAGATTTCCCTAACGCACGCAAAAAGCGTAGACAAAGAAACTCTAAATACCAGCGCTAGAAATCGGAAAATAACTCATGCTTTTCTGCGTTAGACCCAGCTATGAAAAATAGATCAAGAAATGGCTATTTTCCTATGGTGGACTTATGGAGTTTACTTATGGCAAATTCACAACCACATTAAATTGTTTCATACTTTTACATTACATCAACTACAAATCAACATCACTAGTAACAAACATTTACAACAATTACATCACATTTAAACGGACACAAAAATAATTGAAACATTTCAGGATTCACAAACAGTAGACAATGGGAAACACCTCTCGTTTAGCTTTATTATTGCATTTCATTTATTCAATTCATATGCTTGCAGCAACAGCATATCTACATAGGCTTAACACATGATCATTCATGGATGCACATACTTTACTTTTATCATTCACTCATACATGTGCATTCAAATGATGGGGGAAAAACACATTACATTCTCTCTATGAATCACGAAAAAGAAAATAGGGATTTTACTGTACTTTTAGCATCAAGATTCGATCACAATAAACCATTAGGAATTACGTACAATAAGAACATCATTACACCAGATTACAGCTGTCACTTTATGGGAAGTAACAACAATGCGAGACCGCTATATAAAAGTCAGCATATGTGGGACACAATCACAATATATACGTATATGTACATAACACGCATCACGCAACCACAAAGCACACATTTATATTTTATTCAGCACACAATAACAATGTAGTCAAATACAACAACACAATGAGGATTTCATAACTACACAGGCAGGTTAATAATATGATGACGTCATTAGAAGATTCAACCATACACATTACAGATTTACGACTGTACCGCCCCTTTCAGAACTTTACCACTCAATACTACAATACAACATATACGTAAACAACAGTTTGGAACAGCATTATTAGGGCAATTTTAATGGGACGCATACAATATTGACATCTCGGCAATCACTTATATATACAATACTACAGATGACAGACGAAAGTTCAGAATTATTATGCCGATTTTAATGGGACGCATACAATATTGACATCTCGCCAATCACTTATATATACAATACTACAGATGGCAGCCGGAAGTTCTGAATTATTAGGCCGATTTTAATGGGACGCGTACAATATTGACATCTCACCAATCACTTATATATACAATACTACAGATGACAGCCGGAAGTTCTTCAGTATTAGAGCGATTTTAATGGGACGCGTACAATATTTACATCTCGCCAATCACTTATATATACAATACTACAGATGACAGCCAGAAGTTATTCAGTATTAGTGCGATTTGAAAGGGACGCATACAATATTGACATCTCGGAAATCACTTATATATACAATACTACAGATGACAGCCGGAAGTTATTCAGTATTAGTGCGATTTGAAAGGGACGCGTACAATATTGACATCTCGGCAATCACTTATATATACAATACTACAGATGACAGCCGGAAGTTATTCAGTATTAGTGTGATTTGAAAGGGACGCGTACAATATTGACATCTCGGCAATCACTTATATATACAATACTACAGATGACAGCCGGAAGTTCTTCAGTATTATTGCGATTTTAATGGGACGCGTACAATATTGACATCTCGGCAATCACTTATATATACAATACTACAGATGGCAGCTGTTACTTTATCGTTTACAAACAATATTGCAGCAACATTGATCGATCATATTCTATGCACATTATACACAAGTATGCACTTTCATTCATGTTAGCGTGGACGTGTGCTTTTTACTATAAGATCGCGTTTAATAAATATTTATTACGCATATGAACAAACATTACAAACATGCACTGTATGCATGATATTTGACACTTTCACATTGAGATTCATTGGGGGAAAACAACATTTCACCAAACACCTTAAAAAACGCCCACTTTGAAAGCATTCGCGCCGCTCACATACAAACAAGTGTATACAATCAGCAATCATTACAAACTCACTACCATTGGACTAATTGCACTATAAATCCCCCAAACAACATGGCCAAAGCGTCCATGGTGATCGACATCGTATCAATTCGCTTCTGTGTTTTTGCATACCTTGTTACTCCTCGCGCTGTGTTTGCTATGCTTTTTGGCTTCGTGCTGCTAAGCTTGGCAAATATGGATGACGATGATATGGTAGACACTGCTGGTGCTGCTATTGGCCAGGTAGCGGTTGATAGAATCAGGCAGCCTCAGCGGCTTCGAGTGAGACGAAGGGGTCGTCTGGTTAGAGGTCCTCGTGTCTACAGGGTAAGACCCACCTTGGAAAACATGAGCGACTTCGAGGTTTAAGACAAGTATCAGCTCAATCGCGAACAGCTCATTGGCCTTTACGATGTTCTTAAACCTCATTTGGAGCCACGTATAACAATAAGGACTGCTGTCCCCGGCATCACTAAGATGCTAAGTTGTCTATACGTCCTGGCCTCTGGGAGTTTTCAATCAGGAGAGATGTACATGCATGGCCTGTCTCAAGGTACATTCTCTGGGGTGTTTGATAACTTTCTGGACGCCATAGTACGTATCAGTAAGCACTACATAGGATTCCCACAGAATGATGGTGATTGGAGGCGCCTGAAGCGGGAATTCTTTGCTATTGCTCAATTGCCCAATGTCTTGGGAGCCATTGATTGTACCCACATTGCGCTGCGTGCTCCAATTGATGACTTGCCCTTCAGAAATCGCAAACATTTTCATAGCCTCAACGTGCAGTATGTTTGTGATGCACGGATGAGGATTATGCATGTGTGTCCGAATTTTGGGGGTGCTAGTCATGATGCCCGCATCCTCTCTCTGTCCACCCTGTGGCGGCAGTTTGAGGAAAGACAAATGCCCCCTGGGTATCTCGTTGGTGAGTATTTGTGCACAACATGGTTAATTAGTTAGACAATTGCCACTGTAGTCTTAAACTGTTAGTGTAATGTGCAGCTATAGGATGCAATTTAACCATTTCATTGTCTCTTTCCGCAAATGTCTAGTTTTAGTTCAATGCAGATATGTAGCATGTCTTACCTTAAATGCTCAGATAGAAAATGCAATTTAACCTTTTAGTTTGTATTTTACACAAGGTCTGGTTTATGGCAAATACGCATATGTAGCATGTCTTAGCTGAAATGGGAAGATAGCAAAATCAATTGAACCATGTAATTGTCACTTTCCGCAAATGTCTAGTTTTAGTTCAATGCAGATATGTAGCATGTCTTACCTTAAATGCTCAGATAGAAATGCAATTTAACCTTTTAGTTTGTATTTTACACAAGGTCTGGTTTATGGCAAATACGCATATGTAGCATGTCTTAGCTGAAATGGGAAGATAGCAAAATCAATTGAACCATGTCATTGTCACTTTCCGCAAATGTCTAGTTTTAGTTCAATGCAGATATGTAGCATGTCTTACCTTAAATGCTCAGATAGAAAATGCAATTTAACCTATTAGTTTGTATTTTACACAAGGTCTGGTTTATGGCAAATACGCATATGTAGCATGTCTTAGCTGAAATGGGAAGATAGCAAAATCAATTGAACCATGTCATTGTCACTTTCCGCAAATGTCTAGTTTTAGTTCAATGCAGATATGTAGCATGTCTTACCTTAAATGCTCAGATAGAAAATGCAATTTAACCTTTTAGTTTGTATTTTACACAAGGTCTGGTTTATGGCAAATACGCATATGTAGCATGTCTTAGCTGAAATGGGAAGATAGCAAAATCAATCGAACCATGTCATTGTCACTTTCCGCAAATGTCTAGTTTTAGTTCAATGCAGATATGTAGCATGTCTTACCTTAAATGCTCAGATAGAAAATGCAATTTAACCTTTTAGTTTGTATTTTACACAAGGTCTGGTTTATGTAAAATATGCATATGTAGCATGTCTTAGCTGAAATGGGAAGATAGAGAATAAGATTAAACTAGATTATTCTTTTTAAATTTAAACATTTGTTAGTGGATTATCGTGTACAACAAAAATTAGTTTAATATGATTTAATTTTGGTATGTTCATAATTTATAGGTGATTCTGGTTACATGAGCCGGCCTTGGCTCATTACACCGTTACGTAACCCTACTGATGAGGCTCAGGAGCGCTACAATAGGGCGCACAAGAAAACTAGGGCTGTTGTCGAGAGGATGTTTGGGCTCCTCAAAATGAGATTCCGGTGCCTTGACAGGTCGGGAGGAGCCCTCCAGTACAGCCCTAGGAAGGTGGCTAAGATCGTTATAGCCTGTAGCGTCCTGCATAATATTGCAGAGCGGGCTGGGATGCTGCAGGCCGTCCAGGCGCCCCAACGCCTCCTCGAAGATGAGGAGGACGAGCCTGTTCTAGAGGGGCCATTCCGGGACTAGGGGTTCAATGTCAGAGCAGACATCATCAACCGCCACTTCAGACGGTAAATAATTGAAGTTAGATTGGAGTATTGTCTATAGATGTGAACTCTAGGGAAATGACAAGTAGAGAATTGTGCAAACATGTTAGGATTGTTTATCAAATGATAACAATTGTTTTTATTTTATTTATATAGGTGATGCTCTGGTCATTGGGTCCTGTAGCGAGTCTTTGCCATCTGGTTTTTAAAGACAACATCAGCTGGTAAGTATAAATGTATGGACTGTGGCTGGCAGGAAGTTTACACCAATACATCATATGGCATACATTTTCAAAAATAGTATTTAGTTTACACATTACTTTAAATTTAAATACTCAGAAAGGGATCCTCTAGCATGACTATGGTTCTAAGTCACACAGAGGCTCGTTCTGCTCAATATGACTCATCTTCACAATTTTATAGAACATAACACAAGATGCTACACACGCTTAGTAAGCTAGTGTCAGAAATTATTTCCGAAATGGGGGGTGGGAGAGGGGTACAGAACTGATTCACACACTTGTAGTAATTTTAATAAAACCTTTTCTGCCATTAGGGAGATGACTTCATCTAAAGACTGACAGTGAAGAATTCGAAGACTGACAGTGAAGAATTCCCAGACTGACAGTGAAAAAGCCAAGATTGAAATTGAAGAATACCAATGGGATCATGTCTGGCATTATCTTTCAAATCTGCTGACCTTGAAAACCATACAAAGACATGTTCACATGGTAAGTGGCAACTATTTGATGAAATAAGGCTGTGGAGGCATCCTATTGGAGACACTTAGATTATTTTTAATTTTTTAGATGGTATTTCAGTCCTCTATTTTGGAAATGATGAATAAGACACCTATTGAAGATCAACTGTTTTCTAGAGAATTCACTTTCAAAGACCATGCATTATCCAGGTTGGTTTTCCAATGCATGCTAGTTAAGAATCACAGGAAGAAGAATGTAAAATATTTTGAAAATTTACATGTCCTATATTAGCATATTTGTAGCTTACATACATTACCCATACTTTGTTCATAATTTGATATTTATGTATCACAATCAGACAAAGGAATACATATTATAGTTGATATAGAGGTATTTGAATGGACATGAAATATTACATTTATGTTCAGCATACATATATGTATTTTTGATTATTTAAATGTGATATACATTATTATGTAAAATTAGAAATGCTGATATTTAAATGTAATTTTGATTACACAATATAATGGTGTATGTATCTTTTTTGGTTAAAACATTTTAATTCATAAATATCTTGATAAAATGTTGCACAAAGTTAGAGCATAGACACAAGATGATTGTAAATGTATTTTATTTTATGCATATTTTACAACATGTGTATTAACTTTGTTAAAACATTTTTTTTTACAGATTTTCATCTGATGACTTCCAGGATTTATTTATTTTTGTTAAAAGAAAAATATTTTAAAAAAAAATTAAAAAAAATTGGTAATAATAAACATTTTATTATTAAATACCCTCTTTTGAACAGATTATAATAAATATCCATATAATCTGTCAATAAAAACAATTTGACTCCCATGACTGGTAGTTGTCTATTTGACAAGCACATGCATAAGATCAAATTAGGCATCATGTATTGCATTAATGTGAGAAAATCCACTGATTCAGAGAATCTTAAAGTCAACTAGCTTTTTTAAATTAATTGTGGAGTGAAATCCATCAATGCTTTTATCGTGTAATTTTTTGATGTTAATTTGTAAAAATATTTTCGGATATGTAGTCAGAATTTTACATAAATTTATTATTTTCACTTTTAAGAAGGGAAAGTGGTTCACTTACATTAAAGTGACAGTGTTGTTGAATGTAAAATTTCTTTTATAAGATCTTGTATCTTCCTTAGGTATCCAAAAACATATTTTTTTTAAATTTATCTTTAAAAAAAAAAAATGGTAGGTCAGTTAACTTCATATTTTGCACAAGCTAGTTATTGGATGCCATGTTAATTGATTTTATGTTCTAGTGGAGTCATTTAAAGGGTCATTTAACTATAGTTATTAATATTATGTAATTTTTAAAATCTTACCTCTTGGTTAGACATCACATATCTATATATATTTTAATTCCCCTTTAGTTTATTTCTACAATGTTAAATCAACATTCCGAATGTTTTGGTCCTTAAAGGGACATTCCTAAAATATATTGTGTATTGACTTTTAAACAATCCTAAATAAAAATTTTTTAATAATTTTAATGTACTATTTAATTACATTCAGTCTTTAAATATACTTAGAAAAAGATATATCAATGCACATGTCTTAGACAATGACATAAGGCATCTATGTGCAACCAACAATCTGAATCAAAATAGCCTATGTAGATATGTATTTAATCCAAGAATATATATAATTAAAATCTAATGATCGAATAACAAAAAATATTAAGTTGTTAAAATATTATATTATTCTTCAAAATGCGTAAATAACATATAGCTTAATGTCCCTCTAAGCTGAAGACTGCGAAATAAAGCCATTACAATATATATTTCATTCAGTGTGTAAAACAATCCAGAAGTTAATCTGAATATGCTTTAGTCATATGTTATACTAATTTTGCCAAAGGAAGGTGCCTAGGTTTATGATATTTCAAGCATTATTGCGAAATGTCTCCTTAAAGGGACATGAACTCAAAATATCCTTAAAGGGAGACTGATAAAAAATTAATTATTTATACATTCGGAATGAGTATTCAATTTTAAGCAACTTTATAATTGACTCATATTATCAATTTTCCTCGTTATGTTGCTATCATTAATTGAAAAATAAGGCATAAAATTGATAATTTATTTGCTTCAGTACTCTGGACAGAACTTTTTTTTTGGGTGGATTAATTTATCCAACAATCATCAAGGACAACCCAGGTTGTTCTCAAAAAATTGTCCGTAATATAAAATATCATTTTTGATTTGCCAAGAAAGATACCAAGATAATTATTAACATTTGAGAATCGGATTAAATTATAAAGTTGCTTAAAATTTCATGCTCAATCTGAATCACGAACGCTAATTTTTTTTGTACAGTGTCCCTTTAAGAGATTTAAAGAGTGTATTTACTTCTCTTATCTTATTATCTTGACATACTTTGCTTTAAAAGCATATCGAGATAGGCTCAGTAGATGAAGATTGGTGGATGCACAGAGATGCCTTATGTGATTGGCTCAACCATGTGCATTTAAATTTCTTCTGTTGAGGATATCTAAATACAAAGATAAATTGAGTTACATTTTAAAATCTAAACATTTTTGATCTCTACAGATCATTTGATACAATTGTTTGGTTGTAATGTCTCTTTAAAAATAAAGACGCCATTGCACAATAACATATATGAGCAGTTCAGACAAATACAAGCTCAAGGTTTATTTACTAATAAAAAACAAACCTGTAGTTTAACATCTATAAACATATTATCCAAATTACGGACATTTTAACCAGAAATTGCACATTCAGAAATGTTGCGTGGGAAACGTATCTTGAAACACCAGATTTGCATCTTTAAACATTAGAGTCTAATGTCACGCAATAGCACACAATCAATGTGCATTATAAATACATTTAATAGAGCAATTTCAATACTTCACAATAAGTCATGAAATTAATTTTATGAACAATAAAGACATACAATATTAAACGTGTATTAATCCAACGTATTTGTATTAAAGAAACAGACGGTTATTAAACCGAGAAATGTCTACAACATTTAATAATGTGACAGTATTAGATTTTAACGAGAATTTAAACATTAATATTTAACGGATCACGTATATTAAATCTGCGTCATACATATCCGCATGACAGGCCCATGAGTTACAAATAAGTCTACATGAAAAATGAAGTAACAGCACCACCAGGAGGTATGTGTATGGAAGTTACTAAGATATGAAACATTAAGGAACGGCCAATCAGAGTTCATCACACAAACACAACTTGAGTCAGGATGGTCTCACAGACATTCTAACAATATTTCAAACTTTTATCCAATCAGATGTACAGATAGCTTGTCCCATGGTGCATCTCATGTTTACTTCACCATATAAAAGTCCATTACACGTTGCCATCTTTGTCAGTTCTCTAATGCCTGCAGGCTGTTTATATATATATTATATTTTGTTGGGGGCTAGCAGGCATGACATCTCCCAGGTTTACCAAGCAGGAGAGCGCTGCACTGGTCGACGCCGTCCAGACATTTTATCCACAGCTGTTTGGGAACAAGAGGAGGTTGACAGATGTGAAGGTTAAGAAGGCCCTGTGGGAGTCTATCACCAATGCGGTTCAATTGGTGTTGGGTGTCCACAGGAGCCAGGATCAGATAATGCGGATATATCAGGTTGCGCTTGTCCAAAAAAGTCGACCTCATAAGGGAGTGGGTACAAGCCTGTAAAAGAGGGGGCAAAAGAAAGGCCCCGCAGAAACTCTACCTACTCCCTTATGAGGTGACTTTATGCAAGCTCCTCAGTCTCCGGGTCCCCAAAAGATTTAGATCCTCTCCATCCTCGGCCTCCTCTTCTTCCCTCCCAGCTGCTGGATCTGAAAGTCCTGACCCGGGGGCCAGTGCAGCTGCTTCTCCGTCCAGTGGCCTGGGAGGAGCGGACATAGAATCTGAACCAGGTAACTATCTAACTTCATATAATATATTAATATTTTATTCAATTTTATTGAAATTTGTATATAGTCAGATATTAAACCTATATAGATCTCACAACATACGCTTCATATGATGTTTAGATATCTGATTTTAGATTAGTCACACATTAAATATGAATGATGTTTCTTGCGCTCTATAGAATATGCGCCACAGAGCGAAAATGGAATTGCGCATCCGTGAAATCACTATCATCCACCATTTCATACATTAACTATCGATTCCTAAGACAAATATATTCTTTGTTCTTGTTCAATATTAACATATATACTATTTTCATCTCGTAATACACCCAATTGCAAATATATTTGAAGTCTTTATGAAATGATACTCATCACACTACTTTATCCAAAATTATTTCACGGATGCGTAATTCCGCTTGGAATCCTTGCGCAATGATCCCGAGAAATAGAATTGCGCACACACATGAACATGGGTTTGCTGTAAGTGGCATTGCTTTACACATGTTGGTCAAATGACGGATGCGTAATTCCGCTTGGAATCATTGCGCAATGATCCCGAAAAATAGAATTGCGCACACACGTGAACATGGGTTTGCTGTAAGTGGCATTGCTTTACACATGTTGGTCAAATGACGGATGCGTAATTCTGCTTGGAATCATTGCGCAATGATCCCGAAAAATAGAATTGCGCACACACGTGAACATGGGTTTGCTGTAAGTGGCATTGCTTTACACATGTTGGTCAAATGACGGATGCGTAATTACGCTTGGAATCATTGCTCAATGATCCCGAAAAATAGAATTGTGCACACGCGTGAACATGGGTTTGCTGTAAGTGGCATTGCTTTACACATTTTGGTCAAATGACGGATGCATAATTCCGCTTGGAATCATTGCGCAATGATCCCGAAAAATAGAATTGCGCACACACGTGAACATGGGTTTGCTGTAAGTGGCATCGCTTTACACATGTTGGTCAAAATGAAATGTGAATTATTATATATGTGAAGAATACAGTATTCTTATTTTCAATATTATACATAATAAAAAAGATACTAGCAGAATCAAAATAAATAATAAACTATGTCCATCAATTGATGAGAATTAAATAACACAACAAATTAATTAAAGCTACAGTCAACAACATAACTGATTGAAAATAAGAGTACAGGATATATTTATGATGAAATTAATTGAGGAAACAATTAACTCATGGGACTACCAAAAGATTAATAGTTTTTAATTGATTTGGTAATAATGTAAAGTTTTTAAACATGGCATGATTTATATTAATGATATCCAATCCTCATTTAATATATTACAGATCTGGATGTTGGTGCTGGAACCTCAAGCCAGGGCTTGTCACAGTATGGTATGTCTCATTTTAATTTACATTTGTCTTAGAAACATGGACAGAACATTACATAAAAAATCCACATTGTTCAATATTTATATGGATCCTCAAAATAGATTTGTAAAAGATTTACAAATAAGAATAAAAAACAAACAAACATAGGATTACATTGTAATACTAATCTGGAATTTGTTCGATTTTAAGATATCCCATCTATTCTTGATGTCTTCATTTTAATGTAAGATTCTTTGAATGTCCAATTTATATTCTTCCCCTGTGTATTGCTTAATCTTATTTGGATACATTTTGACAACATTCACACACAATGTTTTAAAATATAGATTACATATTTTTAATTGATCAAGTCATTTAAGGGACATGCCAACTAAATTTTACATTGAATGATTTCGACACGTGATTTTATTGTTTTGTATAAACATTTTATGAGCTAAATTGGTTCAGTCTATTGTTTTTGTTATTCTAAAAACATATTGAGTTTGGTTTAGGTTAAGCAATGCATTACTGGTATTAACCGGCTGTTTTTTTATGCATAAATTGGCCTTTTTTTCATAAGTTAAAATCATGTGTTCAGATAACATTAGTACATAGTTTCAAAACGTATACAATTACACATTTGGAGCTTCATGTCCCTTTAAGAGAGGATAATTAAAGATTTTTGAGGATATCCTTCACTAACATATTAGATTGTAATTGCATGCTCCATCCCATTTATTACATCAACATATGGAGTAGAGAATTCATTAACAGCGACATTGTCAAATCAATATATTTTTATATTAAAGGGACACTGAGCTAAAATTATTACTGTTGTCATTCAGATAGAGCATGCAATATTAATCAACATTTAAATATAATACTATAACCATATTTTAAATATTCTCTTGATAAATGTATTTTAAAATCAAGAATGTACGTTTATCTGCAGCTCCATTTTGGTTGACCAACCTGGGTTGTTATTGATGATTGGTGGATACCTTCAACAAACAATATTTATTGAATACAATATTGCTTATCTGCCTTTAAGATTAAAATGTTGCAAAATAAATATTATAATAGGAGTCAATGTTAAATCATTTATAACAGTTTGAACAGTGAAATCACTGATTGAAATAAATCATGTCAGTGTCCCATTAATAAACAATAGATTCATTAATCCTTACATTCTTTTGATTAAACAATATTGATATATAATTCACATATTCACTGTTGGAGTTACTTTATAGATATAAGCATACTCTAACAGCACCATGATTACATATTTGTACAAATCAATTTGGTTTGGTATTGTGATCAATATGTGTTGTGTCCTAAACAAGATTACTGTACATTGCACAAATGGCTCAATGTGCCACATGTCTTTGTTTATATTTGTCAACAGCTGTTATTCAAAATGTGGTTTGTGTGTATTCTTTTAAGAACATTGATCAATGTGTATATTTAGATATGCAGTAGCATCGTATGAGATGAGTTTGATGTCTAATATAGTCAGAAATTAAACATATGTTAAATACATCATTTTTTACATAATCCCCTTGATTCAATCAAGCATTTTTTATTCTAATGACTGCTCTATTCTTGACATTTTCAAGTTGATTATTCTTATAAATCGATACAGATGTGATTTAGTGCTATCCAAAATTTGTTCACTAATATATATCTATATCATTCATAGAGAGAGTTGTTGTGGGGAGCCCAGAGGGATCCAGCACTGACACTGAGCTGCCTTTGCAGTCTTCTGGTAAGTCCATTGACTCATTGAAATGTCATTGAAGGTGTATTGGTAATCAATATTATGAGCATGATTCTGATGAAGCATTACATTTGAAAAAAAAATTATAATATACTCCTCTGATTAGATATCAATTTTAGTTTAATATTGAAAGATTAAGAATTCCAATTTTATTAGTCTACACCTTTGTTATTCAGAAGATGTATAGCATATGTTTGTTTACATTTTCAATTTTGACAACAATAATCAAGTGATACACACATGAGAAATCTGAAATGTTCAATGTACTATGCTTTTATGATTTTTAAAATAATACAAACAATAAATCAAAAATCTGAATCATTGAGAATAACAAATCTAATGTCATTTGTATGCTCCATCAAAATGATGTAAATCATAACTTTGGGTGTGTATATCTTTAATGAAATATTGATGTGTGTCTTTGAGCAACAGTAACATATGTTATAATATCTGATCTTAACATGTACACAACATGTTGTGTTTTACGGAGATTGATTTAACATGTGGGAAGGAGGAGGAAGAGGCTCCCTTGGAGTCTGATGGTATGTGAAATATATCTAACATGTATCCAACATGTTTTTTTATTGGAAAACATTTTATTGAAGACATTCAAAGTCTACAGCTTTTGCACTTTAAAAAGGAATATTATTTTTCTGTTCAAATACACTACTGCCCCCTTTCTATATCAGGCAGCATGAAAATATGCTTGGATTATTCTTTCATTTTTTTGGATTTCTAATTCATGCCATTATGATGTCCCATGCATATTCCAGGCCAAACCAAAATCATAATTTTATAATTGTACAGACAGTCATTGCTATTCATCTGAGTGCCTATATGCATACCATATCCTCATGTCATCATTGTTTAGAAATTAAAACACACTTCTAAGTATATTGCAAACATAATCAAGTTGAAATGCCTTGATTTGATTTCATGATGTATGAGATGTTAATATATTTTTATTATTTATTTCAGATGGATCCTCCACTTCTGGTCATCATGTTTCCACCCCGGCCCAGTCCCCTGCCCAGTCCCCTGCCCAGACCCCTGCCCAGTCCCCTGCCGAGTCCCCTGCCCAGACCCATGCCCAGGCCCCTGCCCAGTCCCCTGCCCAGGCCCCTGCCCCTTCACAGGCCCCTCCACAGACCCAAGACCCTCCCGGCCCTTCACATTTTGCCTGTCCTGCCCCTCCGAAAAAATGCCCCTTCATCCCCCTTCGCCGCTCTCCCCATCTTTTGGCCCGTACAGCTACCCCACCTGCCCAGCCCCCAACTCACCACTCCCCAGCTGTACGGCCTACCCCAGAGCAGCAGCCCATCCCTCCCCAACCCAATCCCATCCCTCCCCAACCCAATCCCATCCCTTCCCCCTGTCTCAACCTTCATTGTCCTGGGTGTCGGATTGTCCTTCCCAGGCACAGCTGTAAGTATCATTCAAAATCAACATTATAAGATACTTAAAGGTACACTGAAGGCAAATTGTTTCTATTGTGATTCAAATAGAGCATGCAATGTTAATCAAATTTATAATTTACTACTCTTATCAATTATTCTTCATTCTCTTGCTATCTTTATTGAAAAAAAGAAATGTCTATAATTATTTTGAAAATCAAAAAATTCTGGACATCATTTCTTTATTGTTGGATGAATGTATCCATCAATCAGCACGGACAACCAAGGTTGATAACCAAAAATGGCCTGCCCTATAAACTTACATCCTTGCATTTAAAATATAGCTATAGAATTCTAACATTTCAAGAATAGGAGTAAATTAAAAAATTTTTAAATGTCATGCTCTATCTAAATCAGTAAATAAAATATTTTGGTTTAGTGTCCCTTTAATTTGATATCACTACATATACCAATCACCACTACTTGGATCCAACAATTTATGTATAAATGTTAAAGGATTACTTTCTGTTATAATTTTTAAGCTAAACAACTAACATATTAAAGTTAATAAACATTAATTAAAACCTACTGACCTATATTTTCTCCAAAACGAAGTTTCATAACGTTCTAAAAGTTATATCTTTTATTCGCCAATGATGTCACGTTATCCTGCCCACTATTTTCAGCACTGCATGTTCAAAATACTTAAACCAATAACTTTGTGTTTAAAGCGCCATTTTGTAAACGGATTGGTACAGAGCAAAGGATACCCACGGAGTGGGTTTGGAAAACAATTAAATTTGCAGACAAGATTTCTGATATACCGTAGAGATATGTTAATGAAATGCTATTGATAAAAAGCGTATTTTGGGTAGTTAGTTAGTAACAGGCATAGAAAATATTTACTTACAGTGGCCCTTTAATACATTATCTCTTGTATAACCCAGTGGGAATGTAATTTCTTCTGGTTGCTATGTTTACACAGCTTGGCCTCAAAGCCAAAATGTTTAAGGATAGGTGTGCCTACCACAGTATAACTAAAATATTGAAATTGCTAATGTAGGGGCGGAGCCGACTGAGGGACTGAGCGGTCGCACATCACAATAGCTCCTGAAACTTTTAACATAAAAATTAATCTTGCGGCCGCTCAGACTTCTCTAACTGCCTGATGTGATGACCCTGGAGACTGCGGAGCCTGCTCACTGAAGGGATTAGCAGCAAGACAATCTTGGCAGACATTTTTGTCACTTTTCTATTTGCCCGACTGATCCGAGATACTAGGAGCGGCCATCTTTGCTCTCATAGAGAACCTGAATGTCGGGTAATCTTTAGTATCGGCTGATGCGGGACGACCTTACATGCAGATACACTCGGCTCGTGAAGTAGCCAAAAGCAAGGGAGTCTCTAAAATACCCTTTATAACAGACGGAGCGGACTTACACACACGGCACACAGTCATCATGCCCCTGACTACCGCAGGACCTATGCACATGGTGGACAAGTGGGAGGCTTGTGTGCAATTACTGCTCGATCACCATTTTAGCAGCATGAGACACCACCTCCTCCAACTATTGGAAAGCCCGATGCCTGAATACAGCCCCGTTAACTCGGTGGCCCAGAGAATCAGACAAGAAACCGCCAGTGCAATAGAACAACACGAAAACGAAGAAGAAAGTAGTGACTTACCTACACAGCCCATGAGTGCGGAGGAAACCCTTACTAATGGAAAAGCACTGCAGTGGAATTGTAGCTCCCCGGTAGGCACGGAACAACATGCTGCTGCCCAACTGGATGCAAAACTCCAGGTAATCGGAGGTTATGATGTTAAGGAGGTAGCTGATAGAGAGGGCTCCGCACAGCGCATAAGACCGGGACATACTTCGGCCCCTCATAACTTACATAACATGAGCTTTACTTGGATCTCCACGAAAACGGACAGAGTCTCACACGCCTACTATATGTTTGCTGATAGAATATGCCTCATCAGTTATGCCGGACAAGCTCACATAGAGGTACACATCACCCTACCTTCTTTAACTTTACTGAGAGAGGGAATCGGTTAGTCTATTTTCCATCACTCGGACTCCTGCTCTGCCAATGCTGAAATTGGAACTGGTAATGTTCATCTCACCATTTAATACCTCCCACTAGGGAACCTGCAGCTTAAGACACTTGCTATTTATTGATATTTGAGTTATTTCTCCAAGTATGCTGATCCCGGTTATGTATATAAATGCTAACTTTGGAACCAGAACTGTGTCACACCACCATATCCTACCTCCCGGCAGGACCTTTTGAAGCTAAAGACTCTCACTATCTACTTATACTTGGGTCATCTGCTTATGAATATTGACCCCTGCTACATATATGGGTTTTGAAAGTTATGGTCTAGTGTTTATATACATGCACTAGCTAACAGAAATGTGACCAGTTGAGATATATCCAATGTACATCTTTACGCAGAGTGATTAGTGAGGCCCCTTACCTCCCATAATTGAGCTCTGGTTTTGTTCTGGTTGCATTTTCTACGCATTTGTCATAACTTTCTCTTTATATAAGCATAACTCTATATTTAGATAATTACTCCGCTTTGATGGAGCTATGCCCATCCCAATAGTCATGTAAATAACAAGCCCTCCCTGTGAAGTCCACCCTTATATCCATCCAATAAGGCTTTCCATACCTGCTCTCATGCCCTATTTGGCTCCGCCCCCCCATTCCCCTCCCCACTCCACTTTGAGCGGCTCTTGCCCGCTGCGTCCCCTTATCCCCCCCCCCCCGCTAAATTGGCCCATAAGTGGCCAAACACAAGCCAATCCATGTTTATCTTACTTTACTAGTTTATATTATGCTACAAACGCTTTTCAGGATAATGTGGAGAATATACTCTATTTCCCCCCTCCCTCTACCCCCATAAAACCAACCCTTCCTTGCTTTCATATTTTCTAAATTAATAACTTATGGTGTATTTATCCATCACAAGGTTGGGTCACTTCTAGTCTACATACCATATAAAAAAATAAAAACTGAGGTCTCAATCTGGATAGTCCAAAATCTTTAATAAACGGGATTTATATGCCCCTTCTGTTTAGATTTATTGCCTAGTAAACCTCCATGCTCCTTCATAACACTAACCAGCTATAGCTTCTCCATTCTTTTACCACTCACCATAGAGTATTACTCTTTATATTTTTGAATCTATACAATGTGGGCATATCTAGTATTGTTTATCTGGCAAGATCATGGTATTAGTATTGTACTATTCTCCTTTGTTATTATTGTTGGACGTTTCATTATTGTTATATTTGTTTATGACTTCAATAAAAAACTATTTAAAAAAAAAAAAAAAAAAAGAAATTGCTAATGTAAGTACAATGGAAATCCTTTTACAAGATTTTATACAATCAAGCTGTAAAAGTGGATCATCGAAAACCAATTAAAGGGGACAACATGTTTGAGTAAACTGTCCCTTTAATGGTTTAGGTCTGTCTGAATAAAATATTTAATGTGTAAATAATCAATTTCAACAAATTAATTTAAAGAATGATTTGTCTTTATGATGACAATGTATCTTTGCTTATTTTTTATTCTGTTGTGTAATTATCATTAATATTTTATTTATTCTTTATTTTAGGCTGTGACTCAACATGGCTTACGCTAGAAGGTCTAGCACGCGTAGAGCAGGCCATGTTGAGGAACGCAGTTGTCCTGAGAGGGATTCACGACACCGTGCATGCCCAGCTACAGGTTCAGCATTTGACTCTCCGTCAGATGATGCGTTTTAATTCAATGCTTGAATCTCTAGCTGGACAGGCACAGGACGATGAAGGGGATGACCAATAAGTGGAGGATCTGGAGATGCTCCAAGGGCGCAGATAAGAATCTTCCGTCCACATGTTGATTTTCTGTTTTTTATGGTTGCCATTTGGCCTTTTTGTTATTATTGTTGTGCCTGTTGCACTCTTTTACCTTGTCATATGGCTCCAATGGGGCTATGCTGGCCCTTGGCAACTCTCTTCATGGACTGTGATGCACTATTTGACCTTGTCATATGGCTCCAGTGGGGCTATGCTGGCCCTTGGCAACTCTCTTCATGGACTGTGATGCACTATTCGACCTTGTCATATGGCTCCAATGGGGCTATGCTGGCCCTTGGCAACTCTCTTCATGGACTGTGATGCACTCTTTTACCTTGTCATATGGCTCCAATGGGTCTATGCTGGCCCTTGGCAACTCTCTTCATGGACTGTGATGCACTCTTTTACCTTGTCAAATGGCTCCAATGGGGCTATGCTGGCCCTTGGCAACTCTCTTCATGGACTGTGATGCACTGTTTGACCTTGTCATATGGCTCCAATGGGGCTATGCTGGCCCTTGGCAACTCTATTCATGGACTGTGATGCACTCTTTGACCTTGTCATATGGCTCCAATGGGGCTATGCTGGCCCTTGGCAACTCTCTTCATGGACTGTGGTGCACTCTTTGACCTTGTCAAATGGATCCAATGGGGCTATGCTGGCCCATGGCAACTCTCTTCATGGACTGTGATGCACTCTTTTACCTTGTCAAATGGATCCAATGGGGCTTTGCTGGCCCTTGGCAACTCTCTTCATGGACTGTGATGCACTCTTTTACCTTGTCAAATGGATCCAATGGGGCTATGCTGGCCCTTGGCAACTCTCTTCATGGACTGTGATGCACTATTTGACCTTGTCATATGGCTCCAATGGGGCTATGCTGGCCCTTGGCAACTCTCTTCATGGACTGTGATGCACTCTTTTACCTTGTCATATGGCTCCAATGGGGCTATGCTGGCCCTTGGAAACTCTCTTCATGGACTGTGATGCACTATTTGACCTTGTCATATGGCTCCAATGGGGCTATGCTGGCCCTTGGCAAATCTCTTCATGGACTGTGATGCACTCTTTTACCTTGTCATATGGCTCCAATGGGGCTATGCTGGCCCTTGGCAACTCTCTTCATGGACTGTGATGCACTATTTGACCTTGTCATATGGCTCCAATGGGGCTATGCTGGCCCTTGGCAACTCTCTTCATGGACTGTGATGCACTATTTGACCTTGTCATATGGCTCCAATGGGGCTATGCTGGCCCTTGGCAACTCTCTTCATGGACTGTGATTCACTATTTGACCTTGTCATATGGCTCCAATGGGGCTATGCTGGCCCTTGGCAACTCTCTTTATGGACTGTGATGCACTATTTGACCTTGTCAAATGGCTCCAATTTTCCTGATCTTTAAAAGATTATTTATAAACGTTGTTGATGTTTTCTGACATACTAATAAAAGACATGTCATTCCACGATTCTTTGTCCTCTTTATTCATGTCATTGATTTAAATCTCTAGTTTATCTGGTTAATCCTTAAAGGTTTGCACCAGCGACAGTGTGGATTTTCTGCATGCCGAGTACAGCTCACCAATTCAGGCCCTGGGAATCGCTGTTATCTGTATAGCTTTGCACCGGGGAAAGAGGTTCCGACGGACCGGAAGTATACAGTGACGTCACACGCCATTAGAGAGGGACCACGTCGAGGAAACCATAGCGGTCAGAGAAGGCGACAAGTGCCGGACTGCCAGAGTGTGCACCTGGTTTGCACACAGAGGGTTATCGTGGATCTCCCTGTTTTCCTTCAACAGAGGTGGCGAACTTGGACGACACTTTTCCAGGAGAGGTGAGAGGCTAAACACACGCCCGTACTGGGCATTAAGGCAATTTGATCATTACTCACTAGCCCTCCAATATACATGAGAGGACGTTTGTTTGTTGCCACGGTAACCTGTTATTTAAGTGCCGACACATATTGACTCTTTTGTTTGCTCATCTCACTTTTTGTTTCAAGTGATAGTGTCTGTGCACTCTGTAAACGGGTTTACATTGCAGAAACTTTAACAATCTTTATTTATATATTGCAAAATGGATCAGGCTGGCAGTGATACACTTATTGTGAAATTTTATTCTTTGCAATCAACGGATGAGAGAAGGGAGGATATTGTGGAAATGGAATCTGTGTTTTCTTCTGATTTTTCTACCTATAATCTCAGCAGACTTTTTGATACAATGGAGTCCCTACTAGAAAAAGAGCTAAGATTGAAATGGGACATTTGGACACTCCAAAAGTATATAAAGAGTGGGATGATACCGAGAGGATTAAGAATAAATAAATTTCCCACATTTACCGTGGAGGACTTGGACTTTATAAGGGTTTGGAATAGCGTCCTGTCAGATTCTGTTAGTAGAATTCAAACTGAAGCAGTTAAATACTATTTCTGATGAAATTAATTGTTTACAAATAGAACTAAATACACGTAGTAATGATAATATGTTTGGTAAATTTGATAAAATCTTGCAAATCACTATGGCAGAGACAAAAAAACCTAATCATGGATATTAAGCATGATAAGTATTTGAGAGATCTAGGGGATTATGAGTCCAATAAAATATATATTTGGAATAGAAAGCAAAGAACTAATTACAGAAGGGAGCATGACCAGATTAAATATCCCAAAGGAAATAAAAATAGAAACAGAAATAAAAATAAAAATAAAAATGGTAACAAGAATCCTAAACCTAAAAAAGTCACATTCAATGAAAGTGAAGCAGAATCCTCAGGGGATTATTCGTCCTCAGGAGAGGAAAGGGAGGAGACAGAAGCCAGTAGTGCAACACACAAATCTGGCAATATGTCTCTTATTACCCCTGTATCTAATGTGGGTACTAAATATTCACTAGAACAAGAAAGAGATGTTGAAGCTTTAGCTTCAGGTAATACCGAGCAGGCTGAAATTGTGCAGGTTTTTTCAAAGGCACCAAAAAGGTTCGAAGGGGGGGGGGGGGGAGAAAAGGGAGAAAAGGGAATCCTCAAAGGGACCCCATTACCCCCGAGAAGGGGCAGATCTCAGACCAAGTACAAGTAAACTCCATTGTCAATTTGTCTTCACGTCCACTCAATGAATTAGAATGCAAAGTTTTGAGCTTTGGTCTCAACTTTGTACCTACCAATAATTTTAACCTTTTTCAAACGTTGGTGGACGTTAACAGGTTGATAAGGAATTTAACTCTAAAAAAACATTACAACACAACATCTAATGAACCTCTATTAGATAGGGAAACTACTGATTGTAATTCAGTTTATAAAGAACCCCCTCTTTCCTTTGGGGAGGCCTGGGATCTAGAGAATTTGGAGGCGTTGCGAACAGAGGGACTACTGGAATTAGATACTTCTGATAACACTATCGGAAAAGGTCCGTCTTTTCGCCCTACCTCCAAATACTATCCCATACATAGTAGAGGCACAATTTTGGAAAAATTTCAGAGCAGGGTGGAATTTGATCTAACCAAATTGGCTTACACCACTCATGGGAGTAATTACTCCAACCTTAGCAAGGAGGAGTTTTCTACCCTAAATAGTCTAAAGGAGAATCAGAACTTGGTGATCAGGTCAGCTGATAAGGGGGGGTCAGTGGTAGTTATGGATAGAAGTTTTTTTATCCAAGAAGCATTAAGACAACTCACTGACCCCTCACAATACCAAGTATTAGATTTTAATCCTGTATATCGCTTCAAACGTGATTTGTTACAGTTATTGGATGATGGTAAGGAAGAAGGGTACATAGATCAATCCACATTTGATTTTTTGGTGGTAGATTGCCCCATAACTCCCATCTTCAATTTTTTGCCCAAAGTCCACAAGTCTCTTGTGGACGTGAAGGGCAGGCCCATCATTAGTGGTATTGGCTCTCTGTTTGAACCCCTTTCTCAGTGGCTGGATGAAATTTTGCAGCCACTGGTTAAGGGTCTTAATAGTTATCTGAGAGACACCAAACAACTATTAAATGAGATGGACAATGTTGTTTGGAGGGAGGGATACAGTTGGCTCACAATTGATGTTGTGGCACTGTACTCCTCCATTCCACATAGCAAGGGCCTAGAAGCTTTAGATTTTTGCCTGTCAAGATTTACCAACTACAGCCACAGGTTCTGTAGCTTTATCCTCAGAGTGACAGAATTTTTACTAACACACAATGCCTTTACTTTTGAGGGAGTTCATTACCTCCAAAGATGTGGGACAGCTATGGGGGCAAAGTTTGCCCCTTCATACGCCAACCTTTTTATGGGTTGGTGGGAGCTGTCCCACATCTTTGGATGTGATGAACTTTGGAAATATAAGATCATGTATTATAGGAGGTACATTGATGACCTGCTAATGATCTGGAATGGTACGGAAGAGGAAGCTTTGAGCTTTGTATCCTTACTTAATGAAAATGGTGTTGGCATAAAATTCACATTTGAATTTAATAAAACAAACATTAATTATTTGGATGTCACTCTGACAGGCAAAAATAACAATCATGTTAGCAGTAGAGTATACAGGAAACCCATCACTGGCAATACCCTCCTCCATGCCAAAAGCAACCATCCGAAAAGAGTCTTTAAGTCAGTCCTTAAAGGACAATTCATTAGACTCCGGAGGAATTGCACAACGGATAAGGAGTATGAAATACAATCCTTAGAGCTGGAGGAGAGGTTCTGTGAAAGAGGCTATAAAAGAGACTATGTCAGTCACCATAGACTGAATATTGGGGAAAACCAAGAAATATTTATCTTGAAGATAAAACCAAAAATAGAACAAAAGGAATTTGAGGGGGTATCTTTTATCACCCAATATAGTAACCAATTCCATCAGATCTGCAATATTGTTAGAAAACATTTTAATATTCTTAAAGCGGATGATGGCTTGGTAGATACAGTTTCAAAAGGGTGTAGATATGCCTTCAGACGTGGTGTAAGCCTTAGCAATATACTTGCTCCAACACAGCTCAGAGCTAGGGATGAAGTAGGTTCATCCTGGATGACATTTAAAGGCACCTTTAAATGCAATTACACTCAGTGTACAGCCTGTGAATTTTTACAACAAGGAGAAGGCTTCAGAAGCTGTGTAACTGGAGAAAATTTTCGACATTTCTCTTGTCTGAATTGCAGAACGAGGTTCGCAATTTATTTACTTACCTGCATCGAATGCAATGTACAGTATACAGGACTTACAACTAGAGAGACTAGAGAAAGGATTAGGGAACACATCTCAAACATTAAAAATGGTAAACTTACCACACCTCTGGTTCAGCATTTTAAAACCTGTCATCAAACAAGCATCAAGTCATTTAGATGGTCTATTATAGAACAGGTCAAAACGAATAAAAGAGGAGGTGATAGAGAGAGATTGCTGGAAAAAAAGGGAGGTATTTTGGATACACAGACTCAGGACCAGAGTCCCAGAAGGGTTAAATTCAGAGTTTGACCTAATAAATTTCTGGGAATAAGAATTCTGGTCCTGGGTCTGTGTTTCCTTATTCTAGCTCTGAAATATACAATTACAACACTGTTTCCTCACATACCCGTTCAGTATGGATTAGAGAGAGAGAAATATCTATACATTAAAATCATCATTGGTATATATATATATATACAACAAAGATATATATGGGTATGTTTGTAAGCTGTATGCTCCTTAGCATGGAGTCAAAATTTTTCACTTTTGTTGGTTCATTCGCATTAGTTAATAAAGTATCTATACGTATCCATTGAATTAATTAGAAGGAGGTATTTGAAAATTAACTATCTCCTTCCAGTTAACTAATGCACGAACAAATATTAATGTGACTCTTTGATTAGATTATATTATCAATATTAGGATTCACCTTCTAACAAATGTAAAACTTTTTTCATTCACATTTATGTATAGTTGATTGTCAATGTTTAGAATTCACATATGATTGTATCTATCACAGATTTTTTGATATGGGACAAATGTTATCCTGTTATATCTAATGTGAGAAGGGCTGGATTTGGCTTCACTCCAGGTATGGTTTTAATCATTTTTTAACCAATCAGGTAACAGGAACCAGTATATAGGACTGGTGCTCACCTGAGACTGCAGCTACGTTTACGGCTTAATTGCCGAAACATGTCAGCAGACAGTCACTGAAGTGAAGCTATCTCCAACTACTGCACAGCTTGAGAATCCTATACCCCTGTTGGGACAAAGATTTTTTAATTGCAATAAAAGAAAAAGAATTTGAATTCACCACCGGCTGCCTGTGTACCTTATTTGTTTGTTGAAATAATCCTTAAAGGGACCTTACCAAAAATAATGGTGTTTCCTGAATCATATATGTAATACAATTGTAAATGACTTTAAGATTTACATCTCCAATTACATTTTATTATTTGTTTATATATATTTTTCTTAAAGCTTTATCATTGCATGATTATGATTAGCATAGTAATTTTTTTAGATATGTATATATATATTTTTATTTTTGTATATATATGTATATTGCAAATTTCACATCCATGTGTTTATTTGTAAACTCTGCGTGAATTGATGCACCTTTAACAAATGATCCCAGGATTGAGACAATGAGATAATCCCTGTAAAGTGTTAATTTTATTGAAATAGTATTCTCTCTGTGTATCCTCTTTATTTATTTTTTATTTCATGTCCCTTTAAGTGATGCTGACCACAATTGTTAATGAATGGATTTCCATTTCTAAAGCGTTTTTGTCCTTTTTACATGAACAAGGACATATAATCTTATTAATAAACAATCTAATTGTAATGTTGACAGCACATGTATTTAAATTTCAATTATATCTTATTGTAGTAGTGTAACCAAATCAATCTCTGTGTGTAATGCGCATATTTTAGATGAGGAATATCTTTATCTAAATATTTTTACAAAATACTTCTCCTCCCATATATGGCTAGAGGTAGGCTGACCATATTTCAATTTGAATAAGTGACACGTTTTATCAATACATGCGTCATTATTGTTATTCCAAAACAATCTAAACATATCTTAAAACATTAATGGCATATGTATTTCTCATGTGTATCTTTTAAATGTTAAAGATATACACCATAGCTATAGTTAAAGGTACAGTCAAGTCCAAAAATATGATTCATGATTTAAATACGGCATGCGAGTTTAACCAACTTCCTATTTAGCTTTTATTCAGCATTTAGCTTTGTTCTCTTGTTATTGTTATTTGAAAGGTAAACAGAGGAGGTTCATATGCTAAGTTCTTCGACCTTGAAGACTGCCTCTAATGTTTTAAAAATATTGACTACTATAAGGCATTAGTTCACATGTTTCATATAGATAACATTGACCTAGGAGTGAGCATTGATTGGCTAAACTGCATGTCTGTCAAAAGAACCTAAATAATGGGGCAGTCAGCAGAAGCTTAGATACAAGATAATAACAGAAGTAAAATGTATATTAATATATAACTGTGCTTGTTGTTCAAAAATGAGTAATGTGTAATAAAGGGATTAGCTATATTTTTGAAAATATAATTTCTGGGGTTGACTGTCCCTTTAACATATAATATCTAACACATCCCTATTTTACTAATGCATCTCCTAGCATTAATTTTCTTTTAAAGGGACAGGAAACACAATAATCCAAAGATTTTCATTTATTGTTACAATGTATTTCAAATTGCAATGTCGTACATAATCGTGTAACCAATATTGATTTCATTTGTACTTAAAACATGCTGCTTGCTAAATAGTTTAGTTATAAATCCTCTGCTTCTAATGAAATATCTCCTTATTTTCGATAATGTATTCTATTTTATAGATCACAGTATTTCGTTATCTATCGTGACATTCCTAGATAGCAATATAGACACATACTAGTTACTAAAATATAAATACGTTTCTTATTGATATGCCAAACTATCAACTGAGTCCTTGTATTGGCTGCAGTTTTTCAGCGATCTCGGATGCGCCATGTTGCTAAGACGTCACCTGCCAGGCTGTCCAATGATTCCTTGTATTGGCTGACGTTTTTACGCGATCAAGGATGCGCATTTTATTGGATGGCATTTTTACGCGATCAAGGATGCGCCTTTTATTGGATTGCGTTTTTACGTGATCAAGGATGCGCCTTTTATTGGATGGCGTTTTTACGCGATCAAGGATGCGCATTTTATTGGATGGCGTTTTTACGCGATCAAGGATGCGCCTTTTATTGGATTGCATTCTTACGTGATCAAGGATGCGCCATGTTAATTAAGATGTCACATGCAAAGGTGTAAAAAATGTCTGATTGTATTACGTAGTCCCGCAATATTTGTTTGGGCACGTTACACACGTTTGTGAATGAGAAGACAAGTTTAAAACCATGGCGAATATGGATTGTGTGCATCATGTAACATTGTTGACCCATAGCTGATAAAGAACACAACATTCTCTTTTGCTGGCTGTCTGGTTGAATAAACGAATGAAAGCAAAATGTTTTCATGCATAAGATATTTCGAGGCAAGTGCAAATCTCTAAATATAGTCCATCTTGTTTAATATGTTTGTCAACAATATGTTCCTTTTTATGAAAAATGACTGTGTTGTGTTTAATTTTAAAGATATCGAATTCATAAATATGCGCTATTGTATTAGAATAAAGTAATCAATATGCATTTATCTTTATCATATGCTAAATCTATGAGATGCCGACTTCTTCTAAATGTTATTTCATCGTATGTTTTATTAAAGGTTCATTAGACACTCACATTAAAAACCAAAATATTTTATTTTGTCTCTAGTTATATAGTCCATTGTTTACCAAATACATGTCTACTTTTGCTTATGTTCAAATAAAATTTAAGTAATTTTCAGGCCCCTGGCCAAAACTCAAAGTTTCATGTAAGTACCATCTCCAGCTTGCTCCTGTTTGTGTAAAGGGTCTTTTCATATGTTAATGATGGGGTATTGTCTTGTTTTACGATTGTAATGGGGTTTACATCTATATTTTCAATAGAGATAACCCCATTTTCTTTGAAAGTGTTTAAAGCTTTTTAATATTGATTTTGATATCAGTATATGTTAATCTTGTTGTTTCTAGTAGTGTATATTACATGCAGTTCTGTTAAAAAGATTGTATACTGTCCCTTTAATGCAAATGTTGATTTTTGTATCATGTATGAGTTCCACATTGGTTAATCTCCAAATATATTATTGTTAGCATACTTTTTTTGTCACTCCTAAAAGGACTTTAAACCATATTCATTGTTAAAATAAATGTCTTTCTAAAAACAAACACAATAACGTCTCTTTAAGAAAATAGACTTTATTTAACACGTCAATAGAAATCTTTTTTGCAATACAATCACCAAATATTATATGTTAGCATATGTAATTTTTTTAAAGGGACAGTCTAGAAAACAAATAATGATTTGCATTATTAAAAAAGCAAATTTTGTAATATAAATGATATCAAAGATTTCTCACCAATTAATCATTTTTCTCTGGTTATTTTTATTTGCTAGCTAAACCTATGAGGTTTGTGTGCTCATTTCTTAGAGCTTGAAGAGTGCATGTAATCAGAATGCAATTTGACCACTAGAGGGCATTTTGAGAGCATTTGTATATATAAAACCTTGAGCTCATACAGCATATTTACCATGTATTGATCATTGATTGTCTAAAATGTTGTTATGTCAGAACAACAAATAAGTGGTCATTTTTCATAGGCATAGATACAAGGGTAAGCACATAAGTCACACGTATTTCTCCATGTTTTTTGTTTCAAACTTGATAATGCGTAATACAGTGTTTTCTTTGTAATCAATAATGTTCTGACGGTCCCTTTAACCCCTTAAGGACCAGCGACGTACCCTGTATGTCACTGGCCTTTTTTTAGGACTTGATTGTTTTATAGGGCGGTCTTGCCACCAGCGTTGAGACTGCTCTATTCCTCAAAGCCTGCTGGAGGGAGGGCATTAATAGCGTGTTCTTGCTAGACTTGTGCTATTATGTCCTGAAAAAACCCTTAACGACCAGTGACATACAGGGTACATTGTGGTCATTAAGGGGTTAAGCTGTGTTATTGGCATTCAAACAGTAATATGCCATCATGGATAATTGTAATGGTAATTTTGTTTGAGATTAGGGAAACAGTTTGGACATCACATCACAGAAACCAATTAATATCATGAACAAGGATAGGTATGTGATGATGTGGTGTCCACACACTTATAACCCACACTCTGCAAACAATCTGCCTCCATGGACCCGGTCACATAGAAGTAGATTATATACAGAGTGTGGTCCACAAGTGTATGAAAACCACATCATCACATACCTATCCATTACACATTAAATAAAAACGAAATAAACATGACAAAAAATACTTACTTCCTCTTCCTTCCCCTCTTCCCACGAGGCTGAGGCTCTGGAAGGGGCAACTGCCACCTCCGACGAGTTCTCATTGGAGATGTTGTGGGAGAGTACTGGGACGACCAAAGTGAGGAGAAGGAGATGGCCCAGAAGGAGATGGCCCAGGAGGAGATGGCCTGGCAGGAGCAGATGGTCCGGCAGGAGCAGATGGTCCGGCAGGAGCAGATGGCCCAGAAGGAGCAGATGGCCCGGCAGGAGCAGATGGCCCGGCAGGAGCAGATGGACCGGCAGGAGCAGATGGACCGGCAGGAGGCCCAGCAGATGGCGGCCCAGGAGCAGGAGGCCCAGCAGGAGGCCGACCAGCAGGAGGCAGAACAGCATGCGCCTCCCGGAAGAAATTAAAAATCTCTTGTTGGAGTAGAAAACTTCTGTTTTGGCCTTCTTCTATTCGAGTAAGGAGGTGTATGATTTGGGTTTGGCCTTCTCAAATGCCACTGAGCTCTTCAATAATTCTACTTCTGCCTTGTATATTTTCGATCCGGGAGGTACGCATCTGGTCAATGTAGTCTAGTAGAACCCGCACTTCAGCTATTTCCTCTTGTTGTGCACGGCAGGGTGCCCGTGCACGGCGGCCTGCTGGTGCTTGAGGGGCCTCTTCCTCTGCTTCCGGGGCCTCTTCGTCAAGGGGGGCCTCTTCCTCAAGGGGGGGCCTCTTCGTCAAGGGGGGCCTCTTCCTCAAGGGGGGCCTTTTCCTCAAGGGGGGCCTCTTCTCTCTGAGGTGGATATTCATCCCCACCACTCTCATACCGGGGAAAAGGAGGAGCCTGTAGTTGCTGTGCTGCCTCCTCCCCAGACTCTGTATATTTGAAAAAGAAAGAAATGTATATATTAGCATATTTCCAAATAAAGCATTAAATCATTTAGCTTACGATACAATTACAAATGCAGCCTCATTAATCCACTTTGAAATCTAACAATCAATACGATTTCCACATTTTCAAAACCGTGTTTGTGATATCTCTGGTCAATCTGAATGTTTTAGCATTTGTTTTCAGTCTGTTTAAATGCACACCTAACCTATAGCCTAGATACTAATGTAACCGCAAAGTAATTGTGAATGTGTTTACGTAATAATGTGTTAAACAGCGTAATAGCATTAATCTTATCCTTAAAGGGACATGAAACCCAATGTTTTTTCTTTCCTGATTTAGAAAGAGCATACAATTATAATCAACTTTCTAATTTACTTCTATTATCTAAGTTGCTTCATTCTCTTGATATTCTTTGCTGAAAAGCATATCTAGATATGCTTAGTAGCTGCTGATTGGTAGCTGCACATTGCTGCCTCCTGTGATTGGTTCACCGTGTGCATGGCTATTTCTTCATTAAAGTATATCTAAAGAATGAAGCAAATTAGGTAATATAAGTAAATTGGAATGTTGTTTAAAATTGTATTCTCTACCTTAATCATGAAAGAAAATGTTTGCATATAGTGTCCCTTTAAATACATTCGGATGTTAATTTATTCTTAAATGAGCTTACCGTCAGATGAGAGTGGCAGGTTCCCGGTATCGATTCCTCCGATACCGACTATATCCACCTCGGAGATGCTGGGACGCAACATTTCCTCCCATCGGCAGTACTCAACTATCAGTGCAGGGCCGCCACCGGTTCCTGCGGCATGTTGGGACTCCCGGGTTATTTTTTTTTTTAAGATCCATCTTGCAGTCCCGGTAGCGATGTTTAATAGAGTCCATATCTCTGTTCCGTCCACCCACTGCATTGACTGCATCCCTTATCTCCTGCCAGAGCTTCCTCTTCTCACTCGGGGTGGTCTTCTGATGCTGCAGCCTCCTATACCTGCCCATATAGGCTTCTACGAGGGCCTCCTTCTCCTCCATAGAAAACCTCGCCTCCCTAGTCGCCTTGGGCTTCCCCTGTGACGATGCCCTCTGTTTCCCGGACTGTGAAGCCCTACTCTGTTCGCCACTGGGCCCAGCCACTTGTTCATCTTGAACCAAGTTGCTGGGTCCACCCACCGCTTCCACCCCCGCTTCCTGCCTCCCTTCCTGTCCTGTTCCTCTCCCCCTCCCTCTCCTCCCCCCTCTACCTCTCCCCTGACTAACCTCCTGCCTGCCCTCCTCCTCCTCCATCTCTTCCCTAAACTAAACCCCAACTAAGCAAACAAAAAGTGAGTGTGATCAAATGAATGGGGGTCAAAATAAAGAAATAAAAAGACAAAAAAAAGTGCTGAAAGTGTGAAAGGGATATAAATAAAAGAGGGTAAGGAGTATTTAAATAAACAAAATGTATAAGAAGACTAAAAGGAGGATATGTAAACTAAATGTAACTAGGGGATGGGATGGGGTATGGGATAAGAGTAAATGGGATGAAAGGGAATGGGACTACAGGGAATGGGGTATGGAGTGTAGTATGAGAGGGTATGGGGTATGGAGTGTATGTAGTGTTATTGATAAGTGTATGTATGTATTGAATGTGTTTGCGTGTAAATGTGTTAAATATGCAGAAAAAGCACTCGCACACTCACCCAAACCAACTGTCACTCACTAACTCACACTACCACTAACTCACAATACCACTAACTCACAATACCACTAACTGACTCTCTCACACTACCACTAACTCTCAATAACTCACACTACCACTAACTCACACTACCACTAACTCACACAACCACTAACTCATGCTCCCACTAACTCTCACTAACTCCCACTAACTCACTCACGACAACACTAACTGACTCTCTCACACTAACTCACAATAAGGCACTAAATCTCAAATCTCAACTCTCCAATCTCCAAAAACCCACCAGCAACACAGTCAAAGAAGCCATGCTTGTGTGGTGCTTATATACCCTGTGTAAATGTTTAATGATGTACCTGTTTGCATTGTAAATTGTGTTCAGGTGTGCTTTGTTAGTAATTAGTATTTGATCAATGTGTATTAGTTGTGTGAATTTGCGCATGCTCATTTCGAGTTAGTATTTGTGGAATGTGTAGAATGCGATGATGTCATAGTGCTCGTTTTCTCTAACATTGTCCCATAGTATTATGTGTAAATGTTAATTTGCGATGGTGTCATATTAGTGAAGTGTTGTATATGTATGTTTGTCCTAATATATAGTAATATTGAATGCAAGTATTTTGCTAGTGTATGATTGTGCATTTATTTTTCCTTGTTGTTATTTTCCGTATTTCCGCATCTTAAATTATATGCGTATTCCCTGTATTTTATTTTATTAATTTTCCCCCGCTTCTGAATGTGTAATGCTTATGTGCTTTGTTTTGTGATTGTTGTTGTGACATTTGCGGTGTGTTATTGTTGTGCATTATGTGGTATACGTCATATGACCGAGCTGTGCGTATTTCTCGCGAGATCGAGTGTTAGGTGAAAAAAGCGTGTTTGTTTGCTTTTCCATTGATCTCTATGGGAGACTGTCTAACGCAGGCGGGATTCAGCATCTGAAATACACGCGTTAGGAGTATCGTTAGAAGGTTGTTTATAAACTTTAGATTTAGAGTTTTGTCGGTAACGACCCGCGTAGCTAACGCTGGCTTTTTTCTGGCCGCACCTTTTAAATACCTCTGGTATTGAGAGTTCACAGAATGGCTGCGTTAGGCTCCAAAAAGGGAGCGTACAGGCATATTTAACGCCTCTGCAACTCTCGATACCAGAGTTGCTTATGGAAGCGGCCAGCTTCAAAAACGTGCTCGTGCACGATTCCCCATAGAAAACAATGGGGCTGTTTGAGCTGAAAAAAAACCTAACACCTGCAAAAAAGCTGCGTTCAGCTCCTAACGCAGCCCCATTGTTTGCTATGGGGAAACACTTCCTATGTCTGCACCTAACACTCTAACATGTACCCCGAGTCTAAACACCCCTAACCTTACACTTATTAACCCCTAATCTGCCGCCCCCGCTATCGCTGACCCCTGCATATTATTATTAACCCCTAATCTGCCGCTCCGTAAACCGCCGCTACTTACATTATCCCTATGTACCCCTAATCTGCTGCCCTAACATCGCCGACCCCTATATTATATTTATTAACCCCTAATCTGCCCCCCACAATGTCGCCTCCACCTGCCTACACTTATTAACCCCTAATCTGCCGAGCGGACAGCACCGCTATTATAATAAAGTTATTAACCCCTAATCCGCCTCACTAACCCTATAATAAATAGTATTAACCCCTAATCTGCCCTCCCTAACATCGCCGACACCTAACTTCAAACATTAACCCCTAATCTGCCGACTGGAGCTCACCGCTATTCTAATAAATGTATTAACCCCTAAAGCTAAGTCTAACCCTAACACTAACACCCCCTAAGTTAAATATAATTTAAATCTAACGAAATTAATTAACTCTTATTAAATAAATTATTCCTATTTAAAGCTAAATACTTACCTGTAAAATAAATCCTAATATAGCTTCAATATAAATTATAATTATATTATAGCTATTTTAGGATTTATATTTATTTTACAGGTAACTTTGTATTTATTTTAACCAGGTACAATAGCTATTAAATAGTTAAGAACTATTTAATAGCTAAAATAGTTAAAATAATTACAAATTTACCTGTAAAATAAATCCTAACCTAAGTTACAATTAAACCTAACACTACACTATCAATAAATTAATTAAATACAATACCTACAATTATCTACAATTAAACCTAACACTACACTATCAATAAATGAATTAAATACAATATCTACAAATAAATACAATTAAATAAACTAACTAAAGTACAAAAAATAAAAAAGAACTAAGTTACAAAAAATAAAAAAATATTTACAAACATTAGAAAAATATTACAATTTTAAACTAATTACACCTACTCTAAGCCCCCTAATAAAATAACAAAGCCCCCCAAAATAAAAAAATGCCCTACCCTATTCTAAATTACAAAAGTTCAAAGCTCTTTTACCTTACCAGCCCTGAACAGGGCCCTTTGCGGGGCATGCCCCAAGAAATTCAGCTCTTTTGCCTGTAAAAAAACACATACAATACCCCCCTCAATATTACAACACACCACCCACATACCCCTAATCTAACCCAAACCCCCCTTAAATAAAGCTAACACTAAGCCCCTGAAGATCTTCCTATCTTATCTTCACCTCACCGGGTATCACCGATCGATCCTGGCTCCAAAATCTTCATCCAACCCAAGCGGGGGCTAGACATACATCATCCGGCGGCTGAAGAGGTCCAGAAGAGGCTCCAAAATCTTCATCCTATCCGGGAAGAAGAGGCGATCCAGACCGGCAACCATCTTCTTCCAAGCGGCATCTTCTATCTTCATCCGATGAGGACCGGCTCCATCGTGAAGACCTCCAGCGCGGACCCATCTTCTTCCGATGACGTCCAACTGAAGAATGACGGTTCCTTTAAGGGACGTCATCCGAGATGGCGTCCCTCGAATTCCGATTGGCTGATAGGATTCTATCAGCCAATCGGAATTAAGGTAGGAAAATTCTGATTGGCTGATGGAATCAGCCAATCAGAATCAAGTTCAATCCGATTGGCTGATCCGATCAGCCAATCAGCTTGATCTCGCATTCTATTGGCTGTTCCAATCAGCCAATATAATGCAAGCTCAATCTGATTGGCTGATCGGATCAGCCAATCGGATTGAACTTGATTCTGATTGGCTGATTCCATCAGCCAATCAGAATTTTCCTACCTTAATTCCGAATTGGCTGACAGAATCCTATCAGCCAATTGGAATTCGAGGGACGCAATCTTGGATGACGTCCCTTAAAGGAACCGTCATTCTTCAGTTGGACGTCGTCGGAAGAAGATGGGTCCGCGCTGGAGGTCTTCACGATGGAGCCGGTCCTCATCGGATGAAGATAGAAGATGCCGCTTGGAAGAAGATGGTTGCCGGTCTGGATCGCCTCTTCTTCCTGGATAGGATGAAGATTTTGGAGCCTCTTCTGGACCTCTTCTGCCGCCGGATGATGGATGTCTAGCCCCCGCTTGGGTTGGATGAAGATTTTGGAGCCAGGATCGATCTTTGATACCCGGTGAGGTGAAGATAAGGTAGGAAGATCTTCAGGGGCTTAGTGTTAGGTTTATTTAAGGGGGGTTTGGGTTAGATTAGGGGTATGTGGGTGGTGGGTTGTAATGTTGGGGGGGTATTGTATGTGTTTTTTTACAGGCAAAAGAGCTGAATTTCTTGGAGCATGCCCCGCAAAGGGCACTGTTCAGGGCTGGTAAGGTAAAAGAGCTTTGAACTTTTGTAATTTAGAATAGGGTAGGGCATTTTTTTATTTTGGGGAGCTTTGTTATTTTATTAGGGGGCTTAGAGTAGGTGTAATAAGTTTAAAATTGTAATATTTTTCTAATGTTTGTAAATATTTTTTTATTTTTGTAACTTAGTTCTTTTTTATTTTTTGTACTTAAGTTAGTTTATTAAATTGTATTTATTTGTAGATATTGTATTTAATTCATTTATTGATAGTGTAGTGTTAGGTTTAATTGTAGATAATTGTAGGTAGTTTATTTAATTAATTTATTGATAGTGTAGTGTTAGGTTTAATTGTAACTTAGGTTAGGATTTATTTTACAGGTAATTTTGTAATTATTTTAACTATTTTAGCTATTAAATAGTTCTTAACTATTTAATAGCTATTGTACCTGGTTAAAATAAATACAAAGTTACCTGTAAAATAAATATAAATCCTAAAATAGCTATAATATAATTATAATTTATATTGTAGCTATATTAGGGTTTATTTTACAGGTAAGTATTTAGCTTTAAATAGGAATAATTTATTTAATAAGAGTTAATTTATTTCGTTAGATTTAAATTATATTTAACTTAGGGGGGTGTTAGGGTTAGGGTTAGACTTAGCTTTAGGGGTTAATACATTTATTACAGTAGCGGCGAGATTCGGTCAGCAGATTAGGGGTTAATAATTGAAGTTAGGTGTCGGCGATGTTAGGGAGGGCAGATTAGGGGTTAATACTATTTATTATAGGGTTATTGAGACGGGAGTGAGGCGGATTAGGGGTTAATAACTTTATTATAGTAGCGGTGCGGTCCGATCGGCAGATTAGGGGTTAATAAGTGTAGGCAGGTGGAGGCGACGTTGAGGGTGGCATTTTAGGGGTTAATAAATATAATATAGGGGTCGGCGGTGTTAGGGGCAGCAGATTAGGGGTACATAAGTATAACGTAGGTGGCGGTCGGCAGATTAGGGGTTAATTATTGTAGGTAGCTGGCGGCGACGTTGTGGGGGGCAGGTTAGGGGTTAATAAATATAATATAAGGGTCGGCGGTGTTAGGGGCAGCAGATTAGGGGTACATAAGGATAACGTAGGTGGCGGTCGGCAGATTAGGGGTTAAAAAAATGTAATCGAGTGGCGGGGATGTGGGGGGACCTCGGTTTAGGGGTACATAGGTAGTTTATGGGTGTTAGTGTACTTTAGAGCACAGTAGTTAAGAGCTTTATGAACCGGCGTTAGCCCAGAAAGCTCTTAACTACTGACTTTTTTCTGCGGCTGGAGTTTTGTCGTTAGAATTCTAACGCTCACTTCAGCTCTAAATACCGGAGTTAGAAAGATCCCATTGAAAAGATAGGATACGCAATTGACCTAAGGGGATCTGCGGTATGGAAAAGTCGCGGCTGAAAAGTGAGCGTTAGACCCTTTCCTGACTGACTCCAAATACCGGCGGTAGCCTAAAACCAGCGTTAGGAGCCTCTAACGCTGGTTTTCACGGCTACCGCCAAACTCTAAATCTAGGCCTCCGTGCGTTAGAAATAAACCATGCGTAGCTAACGAACCCCATCTACCGCCAAACTCTAAATCTAGCCGTAAGTGTTGTTCTCCGATATAACCTTACTACAACAAACTGATAATTCATAAGAGTGGGTTTCTGTCAATATATCTATCTAGAGAAAGGCAGTCTTTGTCTTTTTTGCAAGATTTTTCTTTTTCTTTGCAATTAATGGTACATATACATGTATTTTTCTAGCCTTTCTCTTAAATTATAGGGCCAATACATTGGTACAATTAATTATTTTGCCCTATAATTTTTATTTCTAACCCACTTGCCCTCAGCCCCCCTTTCTTTATCTAGAAGTAAAATAACAGGTATTTTAAGGGTTAAGCCAGGCATGGTAAATGAAGCAGAGTTTGGGAACTTGAAATCAGGCAGTTTGAGGGTGAAGCAATAGAGTAGTCGTTTATGCAGAGTTTGGCAACTTGTAATCAGGCAGTTTGAGGGTTAAGCAATAGAGTAGACATATATGCAGAGTCTGGCAACTTGTAATCAGGCAGTTTGAGGGTTAAGCAATAGAGTAGTCGTATATGCAGATTTTGGCAACTTGTAATCAGGCAGTTTGAGGGTTAAGCAATAGAGTAGTCGTATATGCAGATTTTGGCAACTTGTAATCAGGCAGTTTGAGGGTTAAGCAATAGAGTAGTCGTTTATGCAGAGCTTGGCAACTTGTAATCAGGCAGTTTGAGGGTTAAGCAATAGAGTAGTCGTATATGCAGATTTTGGCAACTTGTAATCAAGCAGTTTGAGGGTTAAGCAATAGAGTAGTCGTATATGCAGATTTTGGCAACTTGTAATCAGGCAGTTTGAGGGTTAAGCAATAGAGTAGTCGTTTATGCAGAGCTTGGCAACTTGTAATCAGGCAGTTTGAGGGTTAAGCAATAGAGTAGTCGTATATGCAGAGTCTGGCAACTTGTAATCAGGCAGTTTGAGGGTTAAGAAATAGAGTGGTCGTTCAGGCAAAGGTTCAAGAATTGAAGTAGCAACAAAGTAAGAGTACTCACAACAGCAACCGAATGAAACAAACAATCAGGCACCGGAGGAAGAGGGAGACCGGAATAAGAAGCTGGTCATGACGTCAGCAGAGGGGGATGGCTCAGAGTGGAGAAGACGTTACCCGGCAACAGACACGCTGAAGGAGCCACCAGAACAACTGATGAATGAAACTTAATCTAAAATATCACCAACAATGCGCACAAAACACCAAAGAGGAAAGAAGGACAGATCCCTCACAAGAATATTGAGGATGATAAGAAGGATGAATGGAAAATCCAACAACGCCCCAGAAAAATGGAGCCATATAAGGATCAACACAAAGATTACCTTATATCAACATCTGCTACAAACACACCATCATCATCGTCTTTTTTAGGACCAGATCACCCACACAACAGGGAGAGAGACAGATCTGCCAAACAACAGAGAGAGATAGGTCCATGAAGACTGATAATACCAACAAGAAGAAGAAACATCGAGGAAGACGAGGAGGAGCAAAAGTAAACAAAAGAAATAAAAACAAAGACGAGGAGACCACTATGGAAGACAACAAGGGTATATTTAACCTCAGTTCTCACACATTGACCAAGGAAGAAAACTCCATATTGAAACTGGGCCTCTCATTTGCTCCAAGTAGAAGCCTGGACAAGTTCCAAACCTTCATCAATACCAAAGAATTTATACGAAAGTTGACATTAAAGAGATTCTTCGCCAAATCAGCAATCGAGAGAACCGTATATAAATCATACGAATACGATGATGTCTACAGACACACAGACTTGAAGCCTAAGTCTACATTTAACCCCACAAACAGCAAAGGAGTAGCCATAGAGGCCTTTGAAACAATTGTATGCAAAGAAATCAAAGATCTACACTCTAAGAAATTGAGACTAAAAACGCAGAATCTCTCTAAACAACAAATTGCAACCATAAAAAATTTGGAAGAAAACCACAACTTGATCATCAAACCGGCTGATAAGGGGGGCGGGATCGTCATCATGGACAAAAGGGATTACAAATCCGAAAACTCCAGAATCCTGAATGACCAAGAGACATATCGAAAACTACCTTCAAATCCGGTAGAGATTTATAAAAAGGAATTATTACAAATATTGGATCCAGCCAAAGAACAAGGAATACTAACCACTAAGGAATATAACTACATTAACATCAGTTATCCAATCACACCGGTACTATACCATCTGCCAAAGATTCATAAATCTCTACAGAAACCACCAGGTAGGCCGATTATTTCAGGTATCGGCTCTTTGAGCAGCAACCTATCTGAATACATTGATCTAAACCTACAGAGATATGTGAAACAATTGCCCTCATACCTCAAGGACTCCACCCAGATATTACATCTCTTACAAGAAACCCCATGGGAAGATGGCTATATTTTAGCAACATGTGACGTGATGTCATTATATACATGCATCCCCCATGAGGAAGGACTAGAAGCAGTAAAATTCTTCCTTGATAAAGATCTGGAAATACCTGAGGCTCAGAAAGACTTCATTTTGGATGGAATCAAATACATCTTGACCCACAATTACTTCCATGATGATGGAAACTTCTACCAACAGATTTGCGGTACGGCGATGGGGACCAGGTTCGCGCCCAGTTATGCAAACCTATTCATGGGAAAATGGGAAAACATCTTCTGGGACTCATGCCCGGCAAGCGCGGACCTGGTCCTCTATCGCCGCTATATAGATGACATCATTATCATCTGGAAAGGGACCCAGGAGGACCTGAACTACACCATTGAAGTCATGAACAGAAGCACCAACAGTCTGAAATTCACTCATTCATGGAGTAAAACTGAACTCATCTTCCTGGATCTAAAAATAGAGGTCATAGACGGTAAGATTGAAACCTCCACTCACTTCAAAACAGTAGACAGTAACACATACATCCACAACATGAGCTGTCACCATAGAAATTGGAAGGAGAACATACCAAAAGGACAACTGGTAAGGATTAAGAAGAACTGCTCGACAGAAGAAAAATGGAATGAACAAGCCAAAATCATCAAAACAAAGTTCCTGGAGAGAGGTTACAAGGAGAGTCTATTGGAACAGAAAAGCGAAGAAGTAAACAACATCGATAGAAATGAACTTTTGAAATATAAAGAAAAAACACCACGGACAGAAGATGACTCCCTCAATGTATTAATGATTACAGAATACAGCGAGAATAAGAGCATCATCGAAAAAATATTTCAAAAACACTGGTCAATTTTAAAAGAAGATGACCTGATTGGTGACAAAATTCCAGAAAGACCCAAATTTGTATACAGGAAAACCAGGAACTTACAGAATAGACTAGCTCCCAGTATAGAAAAAAAGAAGAATCTGGGTATCAAAGACACATTCGGAAAAGAAGTGAAAGGCTTCTTCCCTTGTGGATCTTGTAAAGCCTGCAAAAACGGTAGTAAATCCAACACATTTTACAGTTTTAATACAAAACAAAGATATAAAATACATGAACTGATCAGATGTCAGGACAGCGGAGTGATTTACATACTGCAATGTTCATGTGGTCTACAATACGTGGGCCAAACCTCGAGGTCCTTGAGAGAAAGGATACGTGAACATCTACGACTTATCGAAAAACTAAACACAGATACCGCTTTATATAGACACTTTACAAGCAAACACAAGGGAAATATAAAGGACTTGACATATATGGGCATACAGAAGGTACGAAAAGATTGGAGAGGCGGCAATTACACAAAAAAATTACTAACCGCCGAGTCAAAGTGGATCTTTAACCTGGACTGTCTGTACCCTAAGGGGTTAAACAATAAAGAAGACCTCTCTCATTTATTTAATATGATATAACATCTCTACACCCACAAAAGAATCCTATCCCCTCGGGGTACTTTCCCCTAAGGCTGACTCTCCACTATTTTTCCCTAAGTCTGAATGTCCACTACCAAGGTTCCTCTCCCCATAATGAAGGAGATAAACTCTGTTGCTCTAAAAGCACAGAAGCTTTTATCAGAAACTATCTACTAAAAATTCCAACCTCACTATAATCCTTACCCTTCGATCTCCTTCTCCAAGGCACTGGTCTCCATATGGAATCAATTTATATTAAGAAGAAAAACAACAATCTTCTATATAAAGTTTCAAAATTCAAGTTAACGCAATTTGATGCAATCAAATCCCTCAACCAACTATAGGAAACCGAGCCATACACTGGATACCAGGCCTCCTATTATTATTTCATTCCTCCCACAGTCCCTGAAAACAATTAGCAATATTTTGTGTAAATACAAAGATACGCTAACAAAATCCGCTTTCCCTGCAAGCTCAGCCAATTTGATCACGTTGATATTTCAACCAGCATCGCATACAAGTCTATACTTCAGTCTATGAAAATAGCTAGAAACAGCACAAATTCTCAAAAGATTGGAATATTTTCATATCTGACTAACATTCAATCCAACATATTCCATCCAGTACACTGGTATTAAAAATTTCGTTAACCTATCATATCTCTGAGATCCAATAAACAAAGTTTTTTCCCCAAGTCCACACCCCCGAAATGATGATTCACTATATTTAAAACATAATTAAAATACACGACAAGCATAAAAGCCCAGTTTAGTTTATTTTAGTTTATTTTAGTTTATATATATATGGTCAATTTCTATTTTTATTTATTTTTTAATTTTTGTACCTAACTAATTCAAATAACATTCTACCTTATGAGGGATTACACATAATATACAAGACTGAAACTACCCTAAAGATCTGAACTATTTGGTGTTTAACCTTTTACCCTTTCGCTCCAACCCTCTATGGAGATATTACCCAATCTAGTTATATAGTAGTCCCCAGATCAGCACATAACTTGAACACAGTTATAAAATACACTGATCATTAAAGGCTCATCGCCAACTCCCTAGGGATAAATTTAGCGCATAAATGATTCGAAAGAAATACTCATTAAGTACACTGGAATTCATTGATGTTATATATTTTTATTAAACAAACAGACTTATATTGACAATAGGAAGTGACGCCATAGATAATAAGGAGGATTCATACACAAACGACAGATCACATCTATCGATCAAACTGCCATAATAAAAATAGATAGATCATTTATCTATCTACTAACTGCTATAATAATAAAAAGGCTAGTAGACTTATTTACTTATTTACATCTTGTGACCAATACAAATAACGTCAAACCGGATATAGTTAAACCGGAAGTTACGTCATAAACAAACATGGCGTATTTACACACATAAGAAAAAGTATAAATAAAGACCTTTGAAATACCAACAACACAAAACATCAACCTCTAATATATTAGGTATGATAAAAAATAACCTATCTGATCTAGTTCTACTACTTAGGATAAAAATGAAAATCGTCAAACCGGAAGTACCCAACCGGAAGTGACGTCACAAACAAATATAGCGTACTTACAAACACATAATTAAATTGTAAACAAGGACCCTTCATAATACTAATAATAGAATACAGCAGCAACTTTTTATGTACCACCAAGTTAAGGAATAACATATTTGACTAATTTGGTGAGAAATACAGAAATCGTCAAACCGGAAGTAGCTAAACCAAAGCACTTCCGGTCACAATTACACATCCCCTATATAAGGCCATCAGTAAGCAACACACACCAGTCTTGATAAAGGCCCAGAGAAGGCCGAAACGCGTAGACAACACTGGTAAGCCTTATTTCATTTGAGGAATATATTGTGATTATTCTACACATTGTTTTTATCTTTCTTTCCACAGGTTTTATACATTTTTTTCCCCCTGATTTTTTAATATTTTTATTTTATTTTTGGAATTGTCTGCACTGTGTCATTCAGTGTGCTCTTACCTTCACCACCCCAGCCACTCCAGGCTGGCCACATCTACACTAACATTCTACATTTTTTCTATCCCTTTCTTTTGGAAGCACACCAAAGAGGAGTATCACATTGGATTTATTTTGGATCAAGGTATAAAATTTTTGAAAAAATTTTTTGAAAATTTTGGAAATTTTCTCACATACTGACTACCTCTTGCACTGACTTTTTAAGGACACATTTTTTCACTTTGGACATTTTGATACTTGATTTTTTGAATTTTTTTATCTTTTGAAAGATTTTTTCACTGTTTATATTGCAACCTTTGATGTAATCACCCCAGTTTTAGCTCACTTGGAGTATTACCCCAAGTCACTGTGTAGCACTACTGTTTATATTTTATTGTATACTGTTATTTTCGACTATTAATATCTTTTATTGTATAGCGTGGATCCATGCTTTTTAGCCTTGTATTTCAACTACATTTTTAACATTACATGATGAGCTGTATTAAACATTTTTAACACTTTAAACCTTAGCCATTTATTGGCGCCTGGGATTTACCTTCATATTTACTATTTCTCCAGGTGATAACTAGGTATCACCCCCCTAGGCTGATAAGGTTCTAGTAGGCGCTGGGATATTTTCATATTGTTTTCCACTGTAGTCACTCCTAGTTATATTCCAGCAGCCTCTATACTGTTACTCTATATTCCGTAACATGGAATCCCTAGCTGTACTTAGACAGGATGTATGTATTGATGTGAACAAACAGACCAAATTAATCAGCATTGAAATAGATGAGGATGACACTATAGACATACAGTCCATCTTTAGAGAATTAGAAAAACTATTAATTTCAGAGGTTAAATATAAAGCTGAAATTTCGTTTCTCAAAAAATGCTTAGAATTAGACATCATCCCCAAAGGCCTCATGACACATAAGGAATGCGCTTTCCCTCTATCTGATTCCATCTCTGATAAATGGAAATTAGTCCTGATAAACACATCAAGACATCTGATAAAACTAATTATAGAATATAGAGAATCCCTAGCATGTGACATGGATTCCAAAATAAAAGAGAATGAAGAAATTCTAATTAATTTGGAACACTCTGGACAAGAGTCTATTGATATTTTAGAAAAAAAAGATAACCTTTTTAAAAAAGTGAAAAAAATCAGAGATGAAGTTATTCAAAAAAAGACAAAAAAACTCTTGAGAGAACTGGAAAGTAAGGAAATAACTGTTGAGGAACACACGAATACTGTGACAACAGAAACTACAGATACTAACACAGAGGGAGATATAATAAACAAAATTACGCCTGTAGAATACACTAATGAACACACACAGAACTTAGACTATAACTACGAATATAAAAAACAAACAAAGAGACACTATGGACCCAAAAATCAGGAACAATATACACCATATCGAAGACGATTTACACGACCAAATTACTATATTCAAACACCTTATGCGAACAATAGGTTCAGATCTTATGGTAACAGGTGGCAAAACAATAACTACCGAAGGGACTATGAGGATGAAAGGGATTTTAGACATAGGGAGGAATACAGACCTGAGAGAAGGAGAGATACTGGGTATAACAGATGGGATTATACACGAGACAGAAGACCAGAGTACCCAGAAAATAGGGGAGAGTACCTACACCAAGACCCATCGAGAGGACACTACTACGAGAGGGGATCGAACCATCATAGACAGAACGAACCTAGACCCAATTATGGGATCTATAGAGCAAACGCACCTTTTGAAAGATATAACAAAAGGGACGAATTTTACCAAAACAATGCGCACAAAACACCAAAGAGGAAAGAAGGACAGATCCCTCACAAGAATATTGAGGATGATAAGAAGGATGAATGGAAAATCCAACAACGCCCCAGAAAAATGGAGCCATATAAGGATCAACACAAAGATTACCTTATATCAACATCTGCTACAAACACACCATCATCATCGTCTTTTTTAGGACCAGATCACCCACACAACAGGGAGAGAGACAGATCTGCCAAACAACAGAGAGAGATAGGTCCATGAAGACTGATAATACCAACAAGAAGAAGAAACATCGAGGAAGACGAGGAGGAGCAAAAGTAAACAAAAGAAATAAAAACAAAGACGAGGAGACCACTATGGAAGACAACAAGGGTATATTTAACCTCAGTTCTCACACATTGACCAAGGAAGAAAACTCCATATTGAAACTGGGCCTCTCATTTGCTCCAAGTAGAAGCCTGGACAAGTTCCAAACCTTCATCAATACCAAAGAATTTATACGAAAGTTGACATTAAAGAGATTCTTCGCCAAATCAGCAATCGAGAGAACCGTATATAAATCATACGAATACGATGATGTCTACAGACACACAGACTTGAAGCCTAAGTCTACATTTAACCCCACAAACAGCAAAGGAGTAGCCATAGAGGCCTTTGAAACAATTGTATGCAAAGAAATCAAAGATCTACACTCTAAGAAATTGAGACTAAAAACGCAGAATCTCTCTAAACAACAAATTGCAACCATAAAAAATTTGGAAGAAAACCACAACTTGATCATCAAACCGGCTGATAAGGGGGGCGGGATCGTCATCATGGACAAAAGGGATTACAAATCCGAAAACTCCAGAATCCTGAATGACCAAGAGACATATCGAAAACTACCTTCAAATCCGGTAGAGATTTATAAAAAGGAATTATTACAAATATTGGATCCAGCCAAAGAACAAGGAATACTAACCACTAAGGAATATAACTACATTAACATCAGTTATCCAATCACACCGGTACTATACCATCTGCCAAAGATTCATAAATCTCTACAGAAACCACCAGGTAGGCCGATTATTTCAGGTATCGGCTCTTTGAGCAGCAACCTATCTGAATACATTGATCTAAACCTACAGAGATATGTGAAACAATTGCCCTCATACCTCAAGGACTCCACCCAGATATTACATCTCTTACAAGAAACCCCATGGGAAGATGGCTATATTTTAGCAACATGTGACGTGATGTCATTATATACATGCATCCCCCATGAGGAAGGACTAGAAGCAGTAAAATTCTTCCTTGATAAAGATCTGGAAATACCTGAGGCTCAGAAAGACTTCATTTTGGATGGAATCAAATACATCTTGACCCACAATTACTTCCATGATGATGGAAACTTCTACCAACAGATTTGCGGTACGGCGATGGGGACCAGGTTCGCGCCCAGTTATGCAAACCTATTCATGGGAAAATGGGAAAACATCTTCTGGGACTCATGCCCGGCAAGCGCGGACCTGGTCCTCTATCGCCGCTATATAGATGACATCATTATCATCTGGAAAGGGACCCAGGAGGACCTGAACTACACCATTGAAGTCATGAACAGAAGCACCAACAGTCTGAAATTCACTCATTCATGGAGTAAAACTGAACTCATCTTCCTGGATCTAAAAATAGAGGTCATAGACGGTAAGATTGAAACCTCCACTCACTTCAAAACAGTAGACAGTAACACATACATCCACAACATGAGCTGTCACCATAGAAATTGGAAGGAGAACATACCAAAAGGACAACTGGTAAGGATTAAGAAGAACTGCTCGACAGAAGAAAAATGGAATGAACAAGCCAAAATCATCAAAACAAAGTTCCTGGAGAGAGGTTACAAGGAGAGTCTATTGGAACAGAAAAGCGAAGAAGTAAACAACATCGATAGAAATGAACTTTTGAAATATAAAGAAAAAACACCACGGACAGAAGATGACTCCCTCAATGTATTAATGATTACAGAATACAGCGAGAATAAGAGCATCATCGAAAAAATATTTCAAAAACACTGGTCAATTTTAAAAGAAGATGACCTGATTGGTGACAAAATTCCAGAAAGACCCAAATTTGTATACAGGAAAACCAGGAACTTACAGAATAGACTAGCTCCCAGTATAGAAAAAAAGAAGAATCTGGGTATCAAAGACACATTCGGAAAAGAAGTGAAAGGCTTCTTCCCTTGTGGATCTTGTAAAGCCTGCAAAAACGGTAGTAAATCCAACACATTTTACAGTTTTAATACAAAACAAAGATATAAAATACATGAACTGATCAGATGTCAGGACAGCGGAGTGATTTACATACTGCAATGTTCATGTGGTCTACAATACGTGGGCCAAACCTCGAGGTCCTTGAGAGAAAGGATACGTGAACATCTACGACTTATCGAAAAACTAAACACAGATACCGCTTTATATAGACACTTTACAAGCAAACACAAGGGAAATATAAAGGACTTGACATATATGGGCATACAGAAGGTACGAAAAGATTGGAGAGGCGGCAATTACACAAAAAAATTACTAACCGCCGAGTCAAAGTGGATCTTTAACCTGGACTGTCTGTACCCTAAGGGGTTAAACAATAAAGAAGACCTCTCTCATTTATTTAATATGATATAACATCTCTACACCCACAAAAGAATCCTATCCCCTCGGGGTACTTTCCCCTAAGGCTGACTCTCCACTATTTTTCCCTAAGTCTGAATGTCCACTACCAAGGTTCCTCTCCCCATAATGAAGGAGATAAACTCTGTTGCTCTAAAAGCACAGAAGCTTTTATCAGAAACTATCTACTAAAAATTCCAACCTCACTATAATCCTTACCCTTCGATCTCCTTCTCCAAGGCACTGGTCTCCATATGGAATCAATTTATATTAAGAAGAAAAACAACAATCTTCTATATAAAGTTTCAAAATTCAAGTTAACGCAATTTGATGCAATCAAATCCCTCAACCAACTATAGGAAACCGAGCCATACACTGGATACCAGGCCTCCTATTATTATTTCATTCCTCCCACAGTCCCTGAAAACAATTAGCAATATTTTGTGTAAATACAAAGATACGCTAACAAAATCCGCTTTCCCTGCAAGCTCAGCCAATTTGATCACGTTGATATTTCAACCAGCATCGCATACAAGTCTATACTTCAGTCTATGAAAATAGCTAGAAACAGCACAAATTCTCAAAAGATTGGAATATTTTCATATCTGACTAACATTCAATCCAACATATTCCATCCAGTACACTGGTATTAAAAATTTCGTTAACCTATCATATCTCTGAGATCCAATAAACAAAGTTTTTTCCCCAAGTCCACACCCCCGAAATGATGATTCACTATATTTAAAACATAATTAAAATACACGACAAGCATAAAAGCCCAGTTTAGTTTATTTTAGTTTATTTTAGTTTATATATATATGGTCAATTTCTATTTTTATTTATTTTTTAATTTTTGTACCTAACTAATTCAAATAACATTCTACCTTATGAGGGATTACACATAATATACAAGACTGAAACTACCCTAAAGATCTGAACTATTTGGTGTTTAACCTTTTACCCTTTCGCTCCAACCCTCTATGGAGATATTACCCAATCTAGTTATATAGTAGTCCCCAGATCAGCACATAACTTGAACACAGTTATAAAATACACTGATCATTAAAGGCTCATCGCCAACTCCCTAGGGATAAATTTAGCGCATAAATGATTCGAAAGAAATACTCATTAAGTACACTGGAATTCATTGATGTTATATATTTTTATTAAACAAACAGACTTATATTGACAATAGGAAGTGACGCCATAGATAATAAGGAGGATTCATACACAAACGACAGATCACATCTATCGATCAAACTGCCATAATAAAAATAGATAGATCATTTATCTATCTACTAACTGCTATAATAATAAAAAGGCTAGTAGACTTATTTACTTATTTACATCTTGTGACCAATACAAATAACGTCAAACCGGATATAGTTAAACCGGAAGTTACGTCATAAACAAACATGGCGTATTTACACACATAAGAAAAAGTATAAATAAAGACCTTTGAAATACCAACAACACAAAACATCAACCTCTAATATATTAGGTATGATAAAAAATAACCTATCTGATCTAGTTCTACTACTTAGGATAAAAATGAAAATCGTCAAACCGGAAGTACCCAACCGGAAGTGACGTCACAAACAAATATAGCGTACTTACAAACACATAATTAAATTGTAAACAAGGACCCTTCATAATACTAATAATAGAATACAGCAGCAACTTTTTATGTACCACCAAGTTAAGGAATAACATATTTGACTAATTTGGTGAGAAATACAGAAATCGTCAAACCGGAAGTAGCTAAACCAAAGCACTTCCGGTCACAATTACACATCCCCTATATAAGGCCATCAGTAAGCAACACACACCAGTCTTGATAAAGGCCCAGAGAAGGCCGAAACGCGTAGACAACACTGGTAAGCCTTATTTCATTTGAGGAATATATTGTGATTATTCTACACATTGTTTTTATCTTTCTTTCCACAGGTTTTATACATTTTTTTCCCCCTGATTTTTTAATATTTTTATTTTATTTTTGGAATTGTCTGCACTGTGTCATTCAGTGTGCTCTTACCTTCACCACCCCAGCCACTCCAGGCTGGCCACATCTACACTAACATTCTACATTTTTTCTATCCCTTTCTTTTGGAAGCACACCAAAGAGGAGTATCACATTGGATTTATTTTGGATCAAGGTATAAAATTTTTGAAAAAATTTTTTGAAAATTTTGGAAATTTTCTCACATACTGACTACCTCTTGCACTGACTTTTTAAGGACACATTTTTTCACTTTGGACATTTTGATACTTGATTTTTTGAATTTTTTTATCTTTTGAAAGATTTTTTCACTGTTTATATTGCAACCTTTGATGTAATCACCCCAGTTTTAGCTCACTTGGAGTATTACCCCAAGTCACTGTGTAGCACTACTGTTTATATTTTATTGTATACTGTTATTTTCGACTATTAATATCTTTTATTGTATAGCGTGGATCCATGCTTTTTAGCCTTGTATTTCAACTACATTTTTAACATTACATGATGAGCTGTATTAAACATTTTTAACACTTTAAACCTTAGCCATTTATTGGCGCCTGGGATTTACCTTCATATTTACTATTTCTCCAGGTGATAACTAGGTATCACCCCCCTAGGCTGATAAGGTTCTAGTAGGCGCTGGGATATTTTCATATTGTTTTCCACTGTAGTCACTCCTAGTTATATTCCAGCAGCCTCTATACTGTTACTCTATATTCCGTAACATGGAATCCCTAGCTGTACTTAGACAGGATGTATGTATTGATGTGAACAAACAGACCAAATTAATCAGCATTGAAATAGATGAGGATGACACTATAGACATACAGTCCATCTTTAGAGAATTAGAAAAACTATTAATTTCAGAGGTTAAATATAAAGCTGAAATTTCGTTTCTCAAAAAATGCTTAGAATTAGACATCATCCCCAAAGGCCTCATGACACATAAGGAATGCGCTTTCCCTCTATCTGATTCCATCTCTGATAAATGGAAATTAGTCCTGATAAACACATCAAGACATCTGATAAAACTAATTATAGAATATAGAGAATCCCTAGCATGTGACATGGATTCCAAAATAAAAGAGAATGAAGAAATTCTAATTAATTTGGAACACTCTGGACAAGAGTCTATTGATATTTTAGAAAAAAAAGATAACCTTTTTAAAAAAGTGAAAAAAATCAGAGATGAAGTTATTCAAAAAAAGACAAAAAAACTCTTGAGAGAACTGGAAAGTAAGGAAATAACTGTTGAGGAACACACGAATACTGTGACAACAGAAACTACAGATACTAACACAGAGGGAGATATAATAAACAAAATTACGCCTGTAGAATACACTAATGAACACACACAGAACTTAGACTATAACTACGAATATAAAAAACAAACAAAGAGACACTATGGACCCAAAAATCAGGAACAATATACACCATATCGAAGACGATTTACACGACCAAATTACTATATTCAAACACCTTATGCGAACAATAGGTTCAGATCTTATGGTAACAGGTGGCAAAACAATAACTACCGAAGGGACTATGAGGATGAAAGGGATTTTAGACATAGGGAGGAATACAGACCTGAGAGAAGGAGAGATACTGGGTATAACAGATGGGATTATACACGAGACAGAAGACCAGAGTACCCAGAAAATAGGGGAGAGTACCTACACCAAGACCCATCGAGAGGACACTACTACGAGAGGGGATCGAACCATCATAGACAGAACGAACCTAGACCCAATTATGGGATCTATAGAGCAAACGCACCTTTTGAAAGATATAACAAAAGGGACGAATTTTACCAAAACAATGCGCACAAAACACCAAAGAGGAAAGAAGGACAGATCCCTCACAAGAATATTGAGGATGATAAGAAGGATGAATGGAAAATCCAACAACGCCCCAGAAAAATGGAGCCATATAAGGATCAACACAAAGATTACCTTATATCAACATCTGCTACAAACACACCATCATCATCGTCTTTTTTAGGACCAGATCACCCACACAACAGGGAGAGAGACAGATCTGCCAAACAACAGAGAGAGATAGGTCCATGAAGACTGATAATACCAACAAGAAGAAGAAACATCGAGGAAGACGAGGAGGAGCAAAAGTAAACAAAAGAAATAAAAACAAAGACGAGGAGACCACTATGGAAGACAACAAGGGTATATTTAACCTCAGTTCTCACACATTGACCAAGGAAGAAAACTCCATATTGAAACTGGGCCTCTCATTTGCTCCAAGTAGAAGCCTGGACAAGTTCCAAACCTTCATCAATACCAAAGAATTTATACGAAAGTTGACATTAAAGAGATTCTTCGCCAAATCAGCAATCGAGAGAACCGTATATAAATCATACGAATACGATGATGTCTACAGACACACAGACTTGAAGCCTAAGTCTACATTTAACCCCACAAACAGCAAAGGAGTAGCCATAGAGGCCTTTGAAACAATTGTATGCAAAGAAATCAAAGATCTACACTCTAAGAAATTGAGACTAAAAACGCAGAATCTCTCTAAACAACAAATTGCAACCATAAAAAATTTGGAAGAAAACCACAACTTGATCATCAAACCGGCTGATAAGGGGGGCGGGATCGTCATCATGGACAAAAGGGATTACAAATCCGAAAACTCCAGAATCCTGAATGACCAAGAGACATATCGAAAACTACCTTCAAATCCGGTAGAGATTTATAAAAAGGAATTATTACAAATATTGGATCCAGCCAAAGAACAAGGAATACTAACCACTAAGGAATATAACTACATTAACATCAGTTATCCAATCACACCGGTACTATACCATCTGCCAAAGATTCATAAATCTCTACAGAAACCACCAGGTAGGCCGATTATTTCAGGTATCGGCTCTTTGAGCAGCAACCTATCTGAATACATTGATCTAAACCTACAGAGATATGTGAAACAATTGCCCTCATACCTCAAGGACTCCACCCAGATATTACATCTCTTACAAGAAACCCCATGGGAAGATGGCTATATTTTAGCAACATGTGACGTGATGTCATTATATACATGCATCCCCCATGAGGAAGGACTAGAAGCAGTAAAATTCTTCCTTGATAAAGATCTGGAAATACCTGAGGCTCAGAAAGACTTCATTTTGGATGGAATCAAATACATCTTGACCCACAATTACTTCCATGATGATGGAAACTTCTACCAACAGATTTGCGGTACGGCGATGGGGACCAGGTTCGCGCCCAGTTATGCAAACCTATTCATGGGAAAATGGGAAAACATCTTCTGGGACTCATGCCCGGCAAGCGCGGACCTGGTCCTCTATCGCCGCTATATAGATGACATCATTATCATCTGGAAAGGGACCCAGGAGGACCTGAACTACACCATTGAAGTCATGAACAGAAGCACCAACAGTCTGAAATTCACTCATTCATGGAGTAAAACTGAACTCATCTTCCTGGATCTAAAAATAGAGGTCATAGACGGTAAGATTGAAACCTCCACTCACTTCAAAACAGTAGACAGTAACACATACATCCACAACATGAGCTGTCACCATAGAAATTGGAAGGAGAACATACCAAAAGGACAACTGGTAAGGATTAAGAAGAACTGCTCGACAGAAGAAAAATGGAATGAACAAGCCAAAATCATCAAAACAAAGTTCCTGGAGAGAGGTTACAAGGAGAGTCTATTGGAACAGAAAAGCGAAGAAGTAAACAACATCGATAGAAATGAACTTTTGAAATATAAAGAAAAAACACCACGGACAGAAGATGACTCCCTCAATGTATTAATGATTACAGAATACAGCGAGAATAAGAGCATCATCGAAAAAATATTTCAAAAACACTGGTCAATTTTAAAAGAAGATGACCTGATTGGTGACAAAATTCCAGAAAGACCCAAATTTGTATACAGGAAAACCAGGAACTTACAGAATAGACTAGCTCCCAGTATAGAAAAAAAGAAGAATCTGGGTATCAAAGACACATTCGGAAAAGAAGTGAAAGGCTTCTTCCCTTGTGGATCTTGTAAAGCCTGCAAAAACGGTAGTAAATCCAACACATTTTACAGTTTTAATACAAAACAAAGATATAAAATACATGAACTGATCAGATGTCAGGACAGCGGAGTGATTTACATACTGCAATGTTCATGTGGTCTACAATACGTGGGCCAAACCTCGAGGTCCTTGAGAGAAAGGATACGTGAACATCTACGACTTATCGAAAAACTAAACACAGATACCGCTTTATATAGACACTTTACAAGCAAACACAAGGGAAATATAAAGGACTTGACATATATGGGCATACAGAAGGTACGAAAAGATTGGAGAGGCGGCAATTACACAAAAAAATTACTAACCGCCGAGTCAAAGTGGATCTTTAACCTGGACTGTCTGTACCCTAAGGGGTTAAACAATAAAGAAGACCTCTCTCATTTATTTAATATGATATAACATCTCTACACCCACAAAAGAATCCTATCCCCTCGGGGTACTTTCCCCTAAGGCTGACTCTCCACTATTTTTCCCTAAGTCTGAATGTCCACTACCAAGGTTCCTCTCCCCATAATGAAGGAGATAAACTCTGTTGCTCTAAAAGCACAGAAGCTTTTATCAGAAACTATCTACTAAAAATTCCAACCTCACTATAATCCTTACCCTTCGATCTCCTTCTCCAAGGCACTGGTCTCCATATGGAATCAATTTATATTAAGAAGAAAAACAACAATCTTCTATATAAAGTTTCAAAATTCAAGTTAACGCAATTTGATGCAATCAAATCCCTCAACCAACTATAGGAAACCGAGCCATACACTGGATACCAGGCCTCCTATTATTATTTCATTCCTCCCACAGTCCCTGAAAACAATTAGCAATATTTTGTGTAAATACAAAGATACGCTAACAAAATCCGCTTTCCCTGCAAGCTCAGCCAATTTGATCACGTTGATATTTCAACCAGCATCGCATACAAGTCTATACTTCAGTCTATGAAAATAGCTAGAAACAGCACAAATTCTCAAAAGATTGGAATATTTTCATATCTGACTAACATTCAATCCAACATATTCCATCCAGTACACTGGTATTAAAAATTTCGTTAACCTATCATATCTCTGAGATCCAATAAACAAAGTTTTTTCCCCAAGTCCACACCCCCGAAATGATGATTCACTATATTTAAAACATAATTAAAATACACGACAAGCATAAAAGCCCAGTTTAGTTTATTTTAGTTTATTTTAGTTTATATATATATGGTCAATTTCTATTTTTATTTATTTTTTAATTTTTGTACCTAACTAATTCAAATAACATTCTACCTTATGAGGGATTACACATAATATACAAGACTGAAACTACCCTAAAGATCTGAACTATTTGGTGTTTAACCTTTTACCCTTTCGCTCCAACCCTCTATGGAGATATTACCCAATCTAGTTATATAGTAGTCCCCAGATCAGCACATAACTTGAACACAGTTATAAAATACACTGATCATTAAAGGCTCATCGCCAACTCCCTAGGGATAAATTTAGCGCATAAATGATTCGAAAGAAATACTCATTAAGTACACTGGAATTCATTGATGTTATATATTTTTATTAAACAAACAGACTTATATTGACAATAGGAAGTGACGCCATAGATAATAAGGAGGATTCATACACAAACGACAGATCACATCTATCGATCAAACTGCCATAATAAAAATAGATAGATCATTTATCTATCTACTAACTGCTATAATAATAAAAAGGCTAGTAGACTTATTTACTTATTTACATCTTGTGACCAATACAAATAACGTCAAACCGGATATAGTTAAACCGGAAGTTACGTCATAAACAAACATGGCGTATTTACACACATAAGAAAAAGTATAAATAAAGACCTTTGAAATACCAACAACACAAAACATCAACCTCTAATATATTAGGTATGATAAAAAATAACCTATCTGATCTAGTTCTACTACTTAGGATAAAAATGAAAATCGTCAAACCGGAAGTACCCAACCGGAAGTGACGTCACAAACAAATATAGCGTACTTACAAACACATAATTAAATTGTAAACAAGGACCCTTCATAATACTAATAATAGAATACAGCAGCAACTTTTTATGTACCACCAAGTTAAGGAATAACATATTTGACTAATTTGGTGAGAAATACAGAAATCGTCAAACCGGAAGTAGCTAAACCAAAGCACTTCCGGTCACAATTACACATCCCCTATATAAGGCCATCAGTAAGCAACACACACCAGTCTTGATAAAGGCCCAGAGAAGGCCGAAACGCGTAGACAACACTGGTAAGCCTTATTTCATTTGAGGAATATATTGTGATTATTCTACACATTGTTTTTATCTTTCTTTCCACAGGTTTTATACATTTTTTTCCCCCTGATTTTTTAATATTTTTATTTTATTTTTGGAATTGTCTGCACTGTGTCATTCAGTGTGCTCTTACCTTCACCACCCCAGCCACTCCAGGCTGGCCACATCTACACTAACATTCTACATTTTTTCTATCCCTTTCTTTTGGAAGCACACCAAAGAGGAGTATCACATTGGATTTATTTTGGATCAAGGTATAAAATTTTTGAAAAAATTTTTTGAAAATTTTGGAAATTTTCTCACATACTGACTACCTCTTGCACTGACTTTTTAAGGACACATTTTTTCACTTTGGACATTTTGATACTTGATTTTTTGAATTTTTTTATCTTTTGAAAGATTTTTTCACTGTTTATATTGCAACCTTTGATGTAATCACCCCAGTTTTAGCTCACTTGGAGTATTACCCCAAGTCACTGTGTAGCACTACTGTTTATATTTTATTGTATACTGTTATTTTCGACTATTAATATCTTTTATTGTATAGCGTGGATCCATGCTTTTTAGCCTTGTATTTCAACTACATTTTTAACATTACATGATGAGCTGTATTAAACATTTTTAACACTTTAAACCTTAGCCATTTATTGGCGCCTGGGATTTACCTTCATATTTACTATTTCTCCAGGTGATAACTAGGTATCACCCCCCTAGGCTGATAAGGTTCTAGTAGGCGCTGGGATATTTTCATATTGTTTTCCAAAGTAAGAGTACTCACAACAGCAACCGAATGAAACAAACAATCAGGCACCGGAGGAAGAGGGAGACCGGAATAAGAAGCTGGTCATGACGTCAGCAGAGGGGGATGGCTCAGAGTGGAGAAGACGTTACCCGGCAACAGACACGCTGAAGGAGCCACCAGAACAACTGATGAATGAAACTTAATCTAAAATATCACCAACCTTCCGGATCTGATTTTAAAAAGGGGAGAGTTTACCATTACTTTAAATAAAAAAATATAAAACTATAACAGATAGGTAAATTCAAGAATGCTTTGAAGAACAAAACAATAATAAATAAAATGTAACGTTTAATAATATTTATATAAAAAGAAGCGATGATCTGTTGCCCCATACTAATTTTAAAAACACATATCTGCCTGCCTGTAACTTAGTATAAAAATTGTGTATAGAATGATTTTATTGGAAAAAAGGAAGCTCAAAGGCTAAATCTGAGGTCTAGTAAATTTTATATAATGGTACACAAACTTGAAATATATTAACCGTACCTTCAGTATAAATAAATATTGGAAAGTTTTCCCTCCATAATTTTTCCTTTTTAAACAAACATTCAGCTATTAATTAATTTGAGTCTCTTATATTAAAGTATCACATTAGAAATCAAGTCAAAATATTAATAAGGGGGCTGTTTATTATTATTCTGTGCTTATAAGCATTCTTGAATTTACCTATCCAATATTGTTTTTTTATTTTTTTATTTAACTGGCAATAATTATAGCAATTTCCATGTTCATTTGATCATAACCATATCAGTCAGCTGCCTACCACTGCAAATTAAGAAGCAGCAGTCTACAGAACTCTGTGTTTTAAGCCATTTGCCATCTCAGAGGTGGAAGACTTAAATTAGTCAGGACTCATATTCAGTGCTCTTGCACAATTTGATGTGTGAAAACAATAGGAGGGGCTAAGAAAAGACTACTGCAGTGATTAATGTGGATTGTAAATGCCACCCTGCTAGCTCCAAATTTGAGGGGACAGGTTTCCTGACTCAGGTCCTTGACTTTCCCTGACTTAGGTCTTGCCTGTTAATTGATCTAAAACTTGCATAGGTCAACTTGAGTATAAAATACATGTTTTCAAGACAGATCGGTCATATTTTCTGGCATGGTGTAATATAATAGTTGATATTTCATGTTTTTACACATATTTTTTTCAAATATTTTCATTGTATCACAAGTATCACATATTCTCTATATATACCTTTTTGGAAATACAGTACATCAACATGAAAAATAAATGCAGTTCCCTACCACATTTAGCACAGACGTTTGAGGTAAATTTGTTGTACCTATTCTGAAGTGCTAAATGTCTTTTTGGTACTTAGACTCCCAGTGAAGGAGTGAGTGGATTGATTTTTGTCTATAGTTGTTATTTAGCAGAGAACAAATATGAAAGATTGAAATCCAGACCAATATTTATTTAATTACCAAACATTTAACATTTCTGTATTATTATTTTGTATTTCTATGTTTTGCTCTCTTTTTCCATGATGAAGTTTCCTGCAATGGGGCAATAAAGTATTTCTATAAACATTGGGATGCATATACTGTATATATAAATCACATTTTACAAAAAATAAGCAAATAAATGTGTTTAATGTCTCTTTAGTTGCTCTTCTATAGTCAGATTCTATGTCACCTACTACAATAGAGAAATTATGAGATTATCTAGAGCAGTGGTTTTCAAAGTGTGAAGTGGGCCTCAATAGGGGGCGCTAGAGAATATAAAGGGAGGCATGGGGGCAGTAACATTTTGCACTATCCTATGGAAACCACAAGCAGTAGCTTACTTTGGCAAAACTTAGAATGTTTTTTTAAGAGCCAACAATGACAATTGCCATTGTGAACTTTTGAGGAAGAAACAAAAATCCAAACAGGAGGAAATAAGATTTATTTCAATTTACAATCCTAAAAGTATTCAAATACTGGTACATTCTCAGATCGGATCCAATTCTTTCCCAGATTTTGAGAGACAAATTACACTCAGGTTATAGAAGAACAGGTAACCTCAAGGACTTGTTAAGTCCAAGCCATCTGGAGGGTCCCAAAACCACTGGAGCCTTCTCAAAAGGGTAATATAAATGTGGAACTTGTAGTACCTGTAGCTTTATGCTAAAAAAATTAGACATATATGATCGTTTTAACAAAACCCATATAATCAATGAATACATCAACTGCCAGACAGAGGGAGTCATTTACGCTTTAATCTGCAAATGTGAAAAAATTTACGTTTGCATGCCGACCAGAAAAATAAGAACAAGATTACAGGAGAATCAGAGAAACATCAAAAATGCTTCTAAAGATCTCCAAGCGGGGAAACAACTCACGTCGGTAGCTCGTCATTTTTATAACAAACATAATAACAAACATAATTCCAAACAATCAGACCTGGGCCTCTATTTATCAAAGTCTGGCGGACCTGATCCGACAGTGCGGGTCAGGTCCGCCAGACCTCGCTGAATACGGAGAACAATAAGCTCTTCGTATTCAGCATTGCACCAGCAGCTCACAAGAACTGCTGATGCAATGCCGCCCCCTGCAGAATTGCGGCCAATCGGCCGCCAGCAGGGTGGTGTCAATCAACCTGATCGTACTCGATCGGGTTAAATTGCAGCGATGTCTGTCCGCCTGCTCAGAGCAGGCGGACAGGTCATGGAGCAGCGGTCTTTAGGCTTCATAACTGGTGTTTCTGGCGAGCCTGCACAGGGCCTCAAGCTCTATCCGGAGCTTGATAGATATGCCCCCTGAAATGCTTTGGTATTCAAAAAATCAAAATGGAAATTAGAGGTGGAAACCTAGAAAAATGTCTATTACAAGCTGAAAAGTAGATGGATTTTTTTTACTAAACACTGTTCAACCATGCGTCTTGAATGAACAAAATAATTTCTCTCCCTTTCTCTAATACCTGTAAACTATTAGCCAGTAACCAGTTATTGTAAATACCAGCCAAGATAAGAGAATAAATATCTCAAACTCATTAGACAAATTATCATTAGTCCTAAAATGTAAAAATCGATTCAATCAGCAAATTTTTTTTTAATGCTGTTAAGGTGGAAACCCAATAGGGAGCTATTAATACCACTGTTGAGGATTATAGATATTCCTTTCCTCTGAAACAACTTTCTTAGAATTACTCTAACTCACATATAGTATAAAAGAGCATATTTGGAGGTTACCAGACTAGATAGAGAGTCCATGCTAAAAGATACGAAAGTCACTAATAGCGTTAAGAGAAGGGAGTTTGATCGTACTAAACCTGTATTCATAACCACTTTCAGCCCCCACTTCCCACAGATATGTGACATAATAAATAAACATCTCCTGATACTCACTGCTGAGGATAGTCTTAAAGACTTTGCATCAGCAGGTTGTAAATGTGTTGCCAAGTGGGGTTGTACTCTGGGCAATATACTGTCACAGAGTATGCTAAGGCCCTTAAGATCACAAACGAGTAGTTGGCTAAGCATCAATGGACACTATAAGTGTCACTTTAGAAACTGCATAGCCTGAGGCTTTTCTGATACTACTAGGACTTTTCACTCTAGAACCACACAGAGGGTTTATGATTTATCATGTTGTACAAATTGCCAACCACTTTCGTGGTTTACCTGGTAGAATGCACCCAATGCCAAAAACATTGGGTGCACCTCCAGGGAATATAGAAAATTGTTTGGAATGTTCTAACTTAGTGAGACATTTAATCCATGTGACAGACAAGATGTGACCAGCTTTAAATGGCAGGTTATTGAATAGGTTCATCCCCCTGTGAGAGGAGGTGATAAGACTGATAGACTTTTTCACCGGGAAGCCTTCTGGATCTTCAAGATGAAGACCAGGAAACCTTATGGCTTTAATTTATTGGGTGATATTATTAATTTCTGGCCTAGTAAGAACTAGCTATGTGTCAATCCAATCCATTAGGGCTATGATGAGCTTTCAAATAGGTTACAGATATATTATGATCTCATATTGATACTGTTCATTTATGTAGCTTAAGCTCTACGGAGATAGGTTTCCATGGTTGTTAACCTAGTAAGGATGAGGTAATGTGGTTATGTGTCCCTAATAAACTAGTGTACACTGAGCTTCCCCCAAATCTGACATGTTATCTTATACTATGTTTATAAAGGTTTGAACATTATTTAGTGTGTATAGTAATGTCAAGGGGTATTGAAAGTGATGTGAGATTTATGTGCACATTTAATAGCTACACTTTTCTATAGCAGCCCTATCTACCCATTCTGTACAACATATGGGATTGTTTGCCCTTTCCAAATATGGCTGCTGAAACTTTAATAGGGGTTTAATGAGAATTGATGTGTGTTTTTTTACTTTACACCGCCTCTTTCCAATTAGTAATTAATATGTATAGATATATAAGCTCAGACATTTCATTATGGCATTGTGTCTATGATTAAGGCATAAGTCTGCAGAAACGCGTAAGACAGGAGTAAGATGCCGTGATTTTAAAATTGTTTTCTTTACTGTGTTGGTTATGTGATCATTATTATATTAAATTGGATTTTATACTCAATCTGGTGCTTGGAGGTTTGTTGGTCTTTTGATTGTTTATCACATATAGTATACCCTAAGACTTTACACTTAACATTACTCCTGTATTAACACCATTACAGGATACATTGTTAACTTTATTACTGTCACTTCAAAACATTTTATATCACCATGCTACTATTACACTAATCCAATAGTATCATGATTATAAGACTCATTGTCCACTGCATCACTGTCTCCTCAAGACATTTCACCACGCTATTATTACACTTAATTCATTTTTTAATTTATTTTTTAAATTTTTAGTATTTTTTATTTTCATTTTTTAGCACAACATCACAACACATCATAAGTAGACATCACACAATCAATTAACTTATTTGTTAATAACACTATTAAAACAATTATATATAGTTTATTTGGTTTATCCGGATAAGTGCACTCATTATCACTTGTACACAGCTCCCTTTCTATTTCTACTATGTTCAAATCTTTATTTGGTGTTACTTAATCCAATTTCACAAAATATCTATACTGTAATATCGATTATAATTACAACATTATTCCTTATGCGACTGGAACAGTTAATTCCCTTTAACCCCAAGACACTTAACAAAGTTAATGGTTATTATATATTTTTTTGCAATCTTTTTACTATTAAATTCTCCTTTATTACACTAACCTCCTATCGATTATAGCAATATGCTTAACGGGAGGATGGCCGAGATATCCAATAGATTCTCAGCTACATGATGACATCACACATGTGGGCGTGTTAGAACACGCTATAAAAAGCCAACAACCTGGCGGCGCAATCACCCTTTGAAAAAGCCGGTTCACGGCGAAACATGTCAGGGAAGCTAGGGTTTTGGTGAGGAGTCCTAGGAGCTCCTGTGATTTTAGTCGGCCTTAGGCTATCCTTAAATACTGTAGTATATTCACTTTAATACTGGAGTGACCCTATGTTCTCATGTGGAGGTTGTGCAGCGAGCCAGTAAATATAATCACAAATTCTGCTTGAACTACACTCTGGCAGACTTTTCTATACGAGTGGTCATGTTTGTTGACTCTGCTCTGAATATATTATACTTCGATGGAGTTTAATGCTTAATTGCAGTACAGAATTAGTTTGTTCATGTTTGTTTGTAGTTAACAGTGTACTAACTATTATATTTAAAAACTTCCTGTGAGTTAACTTAATGCACACATTGATAGCGTTATCACAGCCTCTAACCCGGATGACTCAGTTAGAATTTTCCACTCTTGAATGTGAGTTTGACTTATTCTGTAGTTAAATATTTGGTTGTGGTGCAGGAAGAGTTTGCTCTATGACATGTATTTCACAATTTATTAATATATATATTGGATAATCTCCTGTGTGCCAACCGATATTTAAAGTAGTAGTTTCATCACTGCCATTTAAATGCTGTAGATTGGGGAGCACCCAAATGGCATGCTGTGCCCCCTCAAAAAATATTGATATGATCATAATCTTTAAAAATAATAAATAAAATAACGAATTGTTAGGTAATGCTGTATGCTGGGGGCGGAGTTAGCTGCTGAACTGTGAGGTTGCATCACGCATCTGCAAGGAGCTCCGTGTCTTAATCTCTTATTTGGAATAGGAAGTTAATTAAAGACTTTTTGGACTTGCCTTTAACCCTATTAATTTGACCTATCATGAGTTACTAATTTTCTTAAACCATAGACCATGATAAGAATATGATGGTATCATATAAATACAAGTCTCTAAATGGCTACCGGCTTCTATCGAAGCCTCAAAAGTGCACTGTAATCTTAGGCTAGGACTAAGATCACAGTGCACTTTTAAGGCGTCAATAGAAGCCGGTAGCCATTTATAGACTTATATTTATATGATACAATCATATTCTTATAGGTTCACAGTACATAGGTTGTATTATGTGGCCGGATATCCGTTAGTTATTGCGAAACAGGTATAGCTAAATCTAATCTACACAATTACCAGTACCTGAAAACCTAGTATCCTCACTGCTATTGCAAACAAAGGGGTTAATTGCTTGGGGGGTTTGGGGTGCATGGCTGTTTAGGGGACATGATTGAGATTTGAGAATGAGTTTAAGGGTTTTGGATCATGGTGATTAAGGGGTAATTTTTTTTTAAGGAGCTATTGCACTGGGGGTCTCAAGTTTAATGGCTCTGTTTTAGTGCACTGCATAGGATTTAGACTTCAATCTTTTACTTAGTGATTTAGCACATATTCTCCAAAATGTTAATAGTTGGGCATAAGCCAGCCAGAAGCTACACTTTGCTGCAGAATATGTAGGTCTGCTCTTATTTTGACTCTCATACATGCTTTGTAAATGAGTGCCCCCTCGTGAAAAAAAATGCCCCCCCCATTTCCTTTGTTCTGAAGCCGACCCTGACAAACACACTGTGATTCATGATCTATGATCCGCATATGGAAAGCACACAACCAGAGATTACATTAATAACGAAATACTTTGCGCTTAATAGTACTCAGTTCGCTCTCACCACTAGTGAATCTCAAAACGATTGTCACTGCATATATATTTAGATCTACTACTTAAGGATCCTAAGTGTGGTTTTAACAAGTATTTTCCTATTTTAAGATATAAGCTGTGATTACATTATCAGCTCACTTTGCTGCAAGTAACTGTTAAACCCAGTGTGCTATAGGTGTATTCTTCCATTGAATAGACTCTCTCTACTCATGTATGTGTTTAACTTTGATTAATACACGCAGCACCTATAATCCCTCTATATACAAACTCAATTATTTTTACAATCACGAGGATTAAGAAGGGTTTATAATTTCAATGAGTAGTGCCATTGGCCTTTTTGTTTTAAAAATTACAATTGCCATGTTGGGTTGAAATAAGGCAAAGGACGGGAAGTATGTGGAAGAAAGGCACTGAGGTTGATATCCCTCAGCAATTGTGTTGTATTTGTTGTCTTGAATTTAACACAGGCGTAACAGTGCAAATTGAAATGTGAGTGAAGCTCTTTTGGTTGAGCAGAATCAGCTCTTGAGAGTTGTGTGTGGACGCTGGATCAGATGTAAATTCCCAATATTAAAACTAAAAATAAATAGTATAATTTTCTTTAAAGCGACATTAAACTCTAAATTTTTATTTCATGAATCAGATAGACTATACAATTTTAAACAACTTTCAGATTTACTTCAATTATCGGATTTGATTAATTCTCTTGGTATTTTTTGTTAAAGGAGCAGCAATGCAGTCCTGGGAGCAATCTCAACACAGCAGGTTAGCCAATGACAAGAGCCATATATGTACAGCCACCAATCAGCTGCTAGATCCTAATAGTACATTGCTGCTCCTGAGCCTACCTAGGTATGCTATTTAACAAGGGATACAGAAGTAAATTAGAAAGCTGTTTAAGATTACATGTTCTGATTCACAAAACAAACATTTTTTTGTTTTTTGTTTCATGTGCCTTTAAAAAGAAAAATAAAGTAACTGATAATACACTGGAATCCCGCATCAAATTCAACGCGAGATTGATCCTGCCATAGTTAACAAAACGTCAAGATCGTCAAATGTTGAAATGTGTGACGTAATATACGCTTTCTATATACTCTTTCTGAATCAAACAATATTATTGCTCCATATTTGGTGCACTAGTAAATATAGGGATAAAAATTAAATAAATACATTACTACTTATGTATTATGTTATATCTTTGTCTCTCATTACAAAGAAAGGGGACAATATTATTGCTCCAAACTTTGTACAAAGTATTGCTTCAAACTTGGTGCACTAGTAGATATAAAGATACAAATTAAATAAATACATAACATAATATAGTTTACTTCTTTTTTTTCAATATATTCAATATAATCTTAAGCTGATAGCTCAAAGGGATAGTTTACCTATCAATAAACTGTCATGATTCAGATACAGCAGAAATTAAAATCACCTCTTTACTGTCATGCTATTTTTGCAGTGTTTTTCTTCCTTCTCTTGAATTTCATTTTCATGAAGAAATGTCATCTTAAATGCCAGCCCATTTTATAACTTCTGTGTAGGGGTGGTGTTTAAACCTAGACTGCAATCAGGAGGGGTTACACAGGTGCATAGAGAAAACTAGCCCAGTTCTTAAAAATATCCATTGATTCAAATAAATACATATGATACCATGATTACATGTTATAGTCACAATTATTCCTGCTCAGAATAATAATAAATTTACACTATATACAAATAGTGGTATAAATAAACACAGAGATATGAAAGACAACATTGTTTAGAACAAAAAAAAAACAGAATATCCGCAACATTGATGAATCTTATTTATCAACAGTCCAATGCTCATCGATCCGTACTTGACGCCTGTGTTTTTGACAGACTTTTTAATAAATAAGGCCGTTGTATGTAGATTCACGGCAGCGATGTCTGGTGATGTCTGGAGAGCTTATTGACTCCAGCGAATGCTTTGAGATTGACGCAATGATAAATAGGCCCCTCTATATGGATATAAATATATGTAAACACATGTGTATTTATGGGTTTATTTGTATAAATATGTATACACATACATATATACATAATACACATTTAAGCACACATATATACACATGTATATACAAATATATACCCACACATATATATATATATATATATATATATATATATATATATATATATATATACACTTTTGAGCCTTTTCCAGTCAAAAACCTTGAAACATAAAAAAAATGCAATACATTTTAAATATGTTAAAATGGGCTTACTGTGTTTTGAATAGAAATATTTTACATTCTGATGATCTTCACTATTGCTAGATATATAGGTATATATATATTTTTTTTTTACAAAAAACAACAAATATATATAGAAATAAATATTTAAAATAAATTTAAATACATCTTCTATGTGAAGAACATTGAAATGTAAAATATTCATAACTACCTTCGACTTTAGCACTGTTAGTCTAATAGGGTGTTAAGTTAGTGCAAAACTGACAAGTGTTAGATTTTTTTTAAAACAGCGCACCCCATTGAAGTCTATGGGCAGAATAAGTTCACAATATCCGAAGTCTTGAAGTTAGCGCACATATGACTTATGCTTTTAACTTAATATGCGTGCTAGCTTGGCCGTATTAAAACTTAACTTTGAGAGGTGTTTCTGAGTGGCTGCTATTGCAGGCAACACAATTTGAAAGCTGTGCTAGATACACTGTCCATCCGCCATGGATCAAATTCATCTTCTTATTATTTAAACAGTTTTTTTATTGATGGTTTTGTATAATAACAATATGTAAATATGGCACATCAATATTACATTGCAGAAAAAATGGATATCTAAGCAACAATATTAATAAAAACAACATGTCATGTAATACTTGCCCATTTATAACTGAAAACCAACTTTTTAAAAATTTTAATACATCGTAATGACTGTAGCTATTAGTCCAGGCTCTCGTGTCAAGACACATTCTAAGAGAACATTGTAGCTACTGAGGAGACCCAATTTGTTATGAGCTACATAAACGTTGATGTATCTAGCTTATTTGATTCTCTTCACTTTGTCAACCTCCTACTACTTTAATCAGGTAGGATATATGTGTGGAGGGGAAAGGGAGGGAGGTGTCCTGGGGAGGGGGGATGGGAAAAAAATGGAGGGGGGTGATGTGATCAGATCACTTACAGGAGCTAGTTCCGTCTAGTTCTATCCATCTACTCCAGATCTCGTAGTATGTGTCTAGTTTGTTCAGGTAGCCATATACATATTTCTCCATGTTTTTAAGATAGTCTACAATATCCTTTACTTTCTTTAATGATGGAGGGGAAGATTGTTTCCAATCTCTAGCTATAGCTAATTTTGTAGCTATCAGTATATACACGATCAAGGCTCTGTCGGATTCAGAGAAAGTCAAACTGCCCTGATGCAGGAGACCCATGGCCGGGTGTAAGGGGATAGGCAATCCCATGTTACTAAGTAGCTCTAATACATTTCTCCATAGGCCTGAGATTTTTGGGCATTCCCACCAGATGTGGATATGCGTACCTAGATTACCACAATTTCTCCAGCAGAGGGGTGAGGCTGATCTATAATATTTGTTTAGAGATACCGGTACAAGATGCCATCTGGTGATGATTTTGTAATACAGTTCCCATAAGGTTGCACAGTGCAAGTATTTTTTGGTTCTAATTATCTCTCTGAGCCAAATGTCTGTCTCAATGTCTACCCCAATGTCCCTCTCCCATGCTCTAAACTGATTTAGCTTGACTGGTTCTGTCGGAGATAACAAAAGGTTATAGTTAAATGATAGAGTTCCCTTAAGTGCTTTGTGAATATTCCATCTCTGTTCCCATTTTGTCTGTTCCCTGACTTTCTGTCCAGTTAGGTCCCATGATCTTAGGAAACTGATTAGTCTGAGGAATTCAAAGTGTAGCAAGTCAGGGAGAGAAAACTTCTGTCTAGTCTCTTTAAAGGAGATTGGAGTACCATTACTGAGAAGAACCATAATTGGGAGTTCTTCCATCTCTGCCCAAGCTCTAATATGGGTCTGGGAGAGAGTGATCAAGATGCTCTGGATACTATAGGCTGGCGAAGGATGGGGGGAAATTGTTACTACATTCCTTTTTTGATCCCAGAGTTTAAGGAGTCTAGTATCAGAGGGTGAGTTATTTTCAATGTTTGTCTCACATGCATTGGGATCCATGGTAAATCTAAGAGTAGGATTCCCTTGGGTAGTAAAGACTGTTCGATATCCTGCCATCTATATGAGTTCGCTTTGATACTCCAACCTAGAATATGCGAAAGCCTGGCCGCGTCATGATATAATAGGACACTCGGAGATGCCAACCCACCTCTTTGTATTGGTTGTTGGATAATTGAGGATGCTATTCTGGGTCATTTACCCACCCAAATATATGTATTAATGATATTTTTTGGGAGTAGGGACATTTTTTTTTATTTTTTTTTAGATAATTTTTTTATTGAGGTTTGATATACAATAAAATATAAACAAAACATCAACCACTGCAATGACACAGAAATAAGAATCACATCAGATGTCTTGAAAGAAGTATTATACAATCATACAGATTACATCACAGGACAGTTGAAAGCGTGTATAGAGTGAACCTCACATTTTCAAATCTTTTTCTTTGTTTTGCAACAATTAGAAATAGAGCTCACATAATACATATATATTCTATAACATATGAAGATATAGGAAATAAGCCATAAGCTCTAAGGTAGAGCAACCATAAAGAAGAAAGAAAAAAAAATATATATTACATTGTTAACACCAACTGGTATCTCTTATATTAAAATGCAGACTCTTTACAATATTAGTTCTAGATAGTACAATTATTGTAATAGCTGAAATTCTGTGAACACAATATTGCTTATATATAATACGTAGAGATATAAATATTAAGACCATAGGTTAATTGCGGTTTTGTGACGAGAGAAACCGCTTTAAAGACTCAGGATGAATCCAGCCTATACTGAGTACTATAATATGGGGGGGTACGGAGGTCATTATGTATGTTTAACAGGAGCTCCTTTTTTCATAGGTACTTAACTTTAATCATGTCTTACTCAGTAATTGTGGTTTGTGGGGTACACCTTACAATTGCAATCAACTCAAAATACTGAACGATGTGTAAAATAAAGCCATAAAAGTACTAGTGTCGGGAAGACTAAACTCCACAAGCTGTGACAAAGAAATCTACATAATCACTATAATAGCCCAACTGCTACCAGGTCAAGATATGTAGGTAGAGCAGTCGTGCAGCATTTATATATTTAATTAGTATGTGCACCTCACGAAGCTTTTATAAAACAATAAGGTTCAGCAAGGGATAAGAACCATCTAATCAGTCATTTCTAAGCTAAGCACATAGCTTTACGGGGAGCGACTGGTTGTTAGGTGGCAATCTCCGCCTATTCAAAACATAGTGACGTAAAAATTAAATCTGCCACAGGACACGGGCCCCTATGCCTTGCAGCAGTAGATATAAGGGTCTAATAGACAGTTGAATATATTACATATCTTCTATGATAATACCTCTAATGTTCAGCAAATACGCAGGCCTCCCCTGTATAGATTAGTGAGACAAAAGCTAGGACAGTAGAAAAAACACGTAACCATACACCAAATGACATGATAAAAATTTTGCCTTTAAGATAAGAAACATAAAAGAACTGTAACTGTGAACATGCAGATAGTGATGTTAAAAACAGGCTAGTGGGAGATTGGAGCAAGGGGCAGAATACAACTGGTATGTGGGTAGCTATTAAGCTTCTATATAAATGCTAATAGAAGGTGACAAGAGACATGTGAACAGAACACCTAGCTCAGAGAAATGAAAACATGTATAGGATCTGACATACAAAAACAAAAAAGTAGTAATCTGGTTAACATTTGATAATTATCAGCAAAGTCCCATATACTCAACAACTTATGAACCTGTAATGAAAACAAATTGTCCTGTACAAGCTTCTTCAAGTCTATAAGATTGAGGTGAGAAGCACAATAAGAACTAGGGGAAAATAAGTATATTTAATAATATGTTCATGAATATAATCACTAGGCTGAGTGTAAAAACCCAGTGACTGTTGTGTCCACAGAAAGCATGGTGGGCTCAATAGTTGTCAGGACAGTTCATCTATCCAATTCCTCTAGGGATCAGAAGTTGGGCCGCAGCAGCTAAGGCAAAGCAGAGGTCTGACAGGACCGCAGATATAACAGCACCAAGTGTCCATAGTTCATATCCCCATGTTGAATTAAGGTGCCATGAAAATAAAGTAGCAAGCGGTGTAAAGGTGTGCCGCTCATCTCTCTCCTGCATTGTAGAATGGATCTGTGTTAATACAGGATCTGCGTGTGGGATAGTAAGAGAGTGAGCCGGCATAAACTGGTAGAGCGTAGCTGCCACCGCTTCATGTGTGTAGAGGGAGATTGTAGCTGGGTTCTTCCAAGGAGAATTAGTAACAAGTGGTGTTACAGCTTGTGGCATTATAGGGGGTAAAACACTCACCCTGGTAAGCCTTAACTTGCAGCTCGCTACATCGGCGGTGTCTGTATCTGCTGTAGGGACTGTAGTAATCGCCATTTCCTCACTCACCGCGGCTGCTCTTGTGAGCTCAGTGACAGCTGTAGATTTTGTGCGAGCAAGATTAAGCTGCGCCTTTTCTGCAAAGTTGTCCAGCAGCACCCACATCTGTGAGTAAAAATCCATCATAATTAGCCGTGTAGTCGCTCGAACCTCCTGCATGAAATTGCGACTGAGAGGTTGACAGCCCTCGTGGCCTCGTGGTCACCGCGGGTGTCTGTAGCTCCAGTTAATATTAGATCAAGCGTGTAAATTGTCCTCAAGTCAGTCTCTGCTACGGCTGCCCTCCTCAGAAATAATCATAGGTTGGAAATTTTGTGAAAATGCAAGCTTTAGATCGCCAAAACTAAAAAAATCTTTGGGAGCTGTTAAATTGTGCGTCTTGGTTCTTCTCTAGTTGGCTCCGCCCCCGGAGTAGGGACATTTTAACAGCCGCTATCCTGCCTGTCCATGAGAATTCTCTAAATTCCCAGCTTACTAATAACTTCTTAAATTCCGGCAGACATTCTGAAATTTTTTTGGTAATAACCGCCTCCAAGCTGGGGCTTAAGTATATGCCCAAGTGTTTTATATATGTGGGAGACCAGTGAAAGGCATATTTCTTTTTTAGGCAGGACGGTTCTGGGGCAGGGATATTAATATGTAAGGCCTCAGTTTTAGTATAATTTAATTTATAGAAACTGCATTGTGAGAATCTCTCAATAGTTTTAAATAAGGACGGTACTGAAGTAGTGGGTGAGGTAAGCAGAAGCGTGACATCATCAGCAAAAAGAGCTATTTTATGGCAGGAGTCACCTAACTGTATTCCAGTAATGTCTTTATTTATCCTTATAGCCTGAGCTAAAGGCTCAATGGACAGAGCGAACAGAAGAGGGGATAGGGGCATCCCTGTCTAGTTCTGTTTAAAATGTTAAATGACTCCGATTTAAAGCCCGGACCACACACTATGGCATGAGGATTAGAATATAAGACGCGAGTTGCTTTTATGAAGTTAGGTGGAAGCCCAAAGATCCTAAGCACCTCCCAGAGGTAGTCCCACCTGACCCTGTCAAACGCCTTTTCGGCATCCAAAGACAGGGCCAGGAAAGGGACCCCCCTGACTTTAGCTTCATAAAGAGTGGATATAATTCTATGCGTGTTATCTGGGCCTTCTCTGTTGGGTATAAAACCTACTTGATCTATGTGAGCAATTTTGCCTATTACTCCCGAAATCCTGTTAGCAAGAATTTTAGAATAGAGTTTATTGTCAATGTCGATCAAAGAAATACTTTGACACAATTGAGGATCCTTATTGGGCTGTAAGATAGTTATTATTTCAGCAGCTAGAAATTCCTCAAGACATGACCCTGTGGTCATGAACTCGTTGAATGTCCTAGTCAGGATAGGGTAGAGAAGCTTGCCGAAAGTCTTAAAGAACTTCCCCGTAAAGCCATCTGGTCCCGGAGCCTTGTCGTTTTTCAATTGCCCTATTACTTGCTTCACTTCCTCCATTGAGATAGCTGCATTTAAGATATCAGAGGCTTCATTGTCTATACTCGGTAATCCCAAGCTCAACAGAAAACTCTGAATCTCTGGTACAGAGAGGGCACATGGAGCCGACTCTTCCTGAATATTGTACAGGCTAATATAATATGATGTAAATATCTCCCCTATGTCCTTTGGAGCTATTGCTAATTTGTTTTTGTAGCTGATTGAGGGAATGATTCTCTGGGCCTGTCTGCCTCTGAGCTTGGTTGCTAGCAGGGAATTAGCTTTATTGCTATAATAATAGAATTTTTGTTTAAACTGACTAAGAGTTTTTTGTGCTTTGCTTAGTTCTAAAGTAAGTAGTTCAGTTTTTGTAGTTTCTAACGATTTAGCCCCTGTCAGGGTATGGTTTCTTTTCTGTTCCTCTAATTGATTTCTGTATAAGCAGGTAAGCTCCGCCAATGTTCTACCTGTATCTTTTTTATGGTGAGCAGCTTTTTTTATTAGAAAGCCTCTGACATATGCTTTCAGGGAGGCCCACACCGTCTGAACCCTAGTCTGTCCATTATCATTGAGCTTAAGAAACTCCCTCAGCTCATTCTCTATCTCTCCAAAAATCTTAGGATTTGCAACCAGCCAATTAGGATATTTCCGTTTTCCTCTGGGGGCTCTCAGAGAGTTCGAAAATGTGGCGATTACTGGGTCATCAAATTCATCTTCTGTTATACAGCCTCCTATTATATTGTTATCGTAGCTAACTCAGGATATTTTACAATACCAACTGACATAGGATTTGCAAACTATATCAGCCATCCATTGATAAAGAAGCACTGGACCTGAAGAAAGGGAAAAGTGTAAATACATTTTAGTACCCTGAGCCCAAGCAACTGCCTTCTGAGAGGTCATATTATTACACTCGCTAAACTCTAGGGATAGGTTGAGCTTGAAAACAAAATCTTTTGTGATGGAAAATAAGCCAGGTCTGAAACATCAGATTCTCCCGAGTGTAGTTTTTATTTCTTTGTGTTTTCCTTGCACCCTCAGGTCTGAGAATACTTTGCATTAGTTGTTGGAGACCTCCAAAATGAATATGATACCTAAAAGGTTGCTTGCACCCGCTTTGAATATTTATGCAGGTCTGGTGTAGGTTAAGCCCCTACCAACTCAGTCTTCCTACCTCTCTGAGGCGGACTCCATCTAAGTATTTCTTTAAAAACACATTGGGCCAGATTACGAGTGGTGTGTTAACGTTAACCATTCATATTACAAGTTGAACGTAAATGTGATCACTTGCTGGAATGATTACTGCATCCTCATAGCTCTGGTTAACTGTTTTAGCAAAACAAAAAAGTGTCACATAACACGTCAAAAATACATTATAAAATACAGTTGTGCTTATAAAAACATTATCTAATAAAAATTATTTAAAAAAATATTGCACAAAAAAGTTATAAGGGCTCAAAGATATGAGGTCTCAGGCAAAGGGCTTTAACATAGAGATACATACATACACATTTCTAAATATATATACACATATATATTTATATGTGTGTACAGATGTATTTATATGTGTACTGTATATATGTACTGTATTTACAGACATACTGTACATACATATATAAACACATAAATAGATATTATACATATGTACACACATATATACATATAAATATATATATATATATATATATATATATATATATATATATATATATATATATATATATATATATATATATATATATATATATGTTTGTGTGTGTGTGTGCAATGGAGCCTTTGGAGGTCAAGTAGATGAAGAAATGTAAAAACTTATTAATGCAATATTCAAATTTAATAAAGTGTTATGCTGTGTATTTACTGTAAATTGTTCACATTTCAATGTTCTTCACATAGCAGAATATGTTCTATGTATTTCTAAATAGATATTCCTATATGCATCTGTATATATCTATACCTATATATAATCATCTAAATATATATCGGTATAGATAAATATTGTTGCCCTTAAATCCCTGCAAGAGAATTATAATATCATAATCAAACAGGCGGATAAGGGGGGCAATGTAGTGGTACTCAATAGAGGGGACTACATTGAAGAAGCCAATCGTCAACTTAATGATACCCAGGTTTATGCTAAGTTGGGAAAAAATCCAACACTTGACTACCAGAGACTTGTGTATGATCTATTGGATGATGGGAGAGAAGCTGGATTCTTTGATAGTGATACTTTTGACTTTCTTTAAGTCAAGGATCCTGTCATTCCTATCTTTCACCATCTTCCAAAGATCCACAAGTCTCTGGAGTCTATAAAGGGAAGGCCCATTGTTTCGGGCATTGGTTCCCTTTTGGAGAGATTATCAGCTTGGATTGACAGTATCCTCCAACCATTAGTATTACTTGTCCCCAGCTTTTTAAGAGACACTAAGCATCTTCTGAATCTTTTGGATAATGAGACCTGGTCCTCAAATCAAGTTTGGCTTACTGTGGATGTTGTTGGTCTGTATTCGGCCATACCGCATGATTTAGGCCTACGGGCCGTTACATTTTTCTTGGACCGATATAGTAATTATTCAACGGATTTCAGAAATTATGTTATTGATATAATAGAGTTCTTGCTTAATCATAATTATTTTCTTTTTGAAAATGAGTTTTTCCTCCAGAAACGTGGAACAGCTATGGGGGCAAAATTTGCCCTCTCCTATGCCAACCTATACATGGGTTGGTGGGAGCTGTTCCACGTTTATGGACAGGAAAACTCTTTTCAACACTGCATCAAATTCTATAGACGTTATATCGAGGATTTGCTTTTTATATGGGGGGGTACAGTACAAGAGGCTGATGAAATTGTTGCAAGCCTCAACAATAACAGATATGGTTTAAGTTTCACATATACCTGTGACTCCACTAAGGTTCCATATTTGGACTTAACACTTATAGGTGATGTTTGCAATGGAGTCGTCATCTCTGAGCTGTACTCTAAGCCAATCAAGTCCAACTCTCTGTTGCATGCAAAGAGTTTGCATCCTAGGTGCACAGGCTTTGGTATGATAAAAGGCGAATACATAAGATTAAAACGCAACTGTTCTAGCGAACAGACCTTCGTATTAGAGGGTGTTGCATTAAGACAAAAGTTCATTGAACGAGGATATGAAGTCTCTGTAATAGAGAAAGCAGCAGCTCAAGTGAAAGCTATGGACAGGACATCTCTCCTAAAGGACAAACCTGGGTATAGGTCAGAAAAAATTGCTGCACAAGATGATAAAATTATTTTTAGCACAAGATACAGTAGACAATATGATGCCATCATTAAAATTATAAAGAAAAATTTACCCATATTAATGGGTGATGCATCTTTGAACCCTATTGTCAAAAAAGCTTTTCGCTTCGTCTCAAGACGAAATCAAACCTTAGGCAACCACTTGTCTCCTAGTATGATTCGTGGTCATGCTAAAAAAGACAGTTGGTTAACCACTAAAGGTCACTTCAAGTGTGGCAAATCAAGCTGCAAAGCATGTGGCCAAGCGATAGTCACAAAGCAATTTCAATCGTGCGTTACTCAACGGATATATAATGTGGATCATTTCTCCAATTGTAGAAATAAGTATGTTGTCTACATGATCAAGTGCACATCGTGTAACCTACAGTATGTAGGTATGACCACCAGGGAAGTCCGAGAAAGGATTAGGGAACATCTCAATGATATCTCCAATGTCAATCCATGTTCAGCATTGGCAGAGCATTTTATTGTCGAACATGATTGTAAGGTGGACTCATTCAGATGGCTGGTAATTGAGTTAATTCGCCGTCCTGTAAGAGGGGGCAATGTGGATGAGATCCTTTCCAAAAGAGAAGCCTTTTGGATTTTCACCCTGAGAACAAGGGTACCTTTGGGTTTTAACATTGATTCAGACATAATCAATGTCTGGAAATAGATAACCCACTTAATATTAATTGATTTAGAAATTACTCACAGTTAGGTTTGATGAAACATATGGGCAATCTCTTATTTACATCCTTTGGGGTTATTAGAAATTAGGTTTATTCTACAGCACAATGGTAATAACAGCAATAGGAAATATTCACTACAAACTCAGTTTATTTAAGTGACATCTCTCTGATAAATTACTAACTCTGATAATTTCATTCCCCCTCTTTTCAGGGCTCTATTTTAAGCTCTTATATGTTACATCAAGTTTTATTAGACTGTCCCATATTATTTGTAGAATAGTCACAATTTTTTTTATTTTTTTTTTCTTATATGATCTCATTATTAGGTGGGCAAATTTGTGTTCGGCTATTCTCAGTGACAGAGCAATTATGTTTGTTATAATATTATGGGTGGTGTTTTGCCAGTGTTGTAGCTTTGTCCAATACCATATGTTAAACTGTCAAGCTTAAATATTATGCCAATATCTGGTATGGATGGAAGCTGTGATAAAAATGGCATATATATAATTTATCAGTAATTGATAAGGGCCTCCCCCAGACTTCTATTTGCACTCTCACTCAGTGAAGTCGAATATAATTAAACATAAAATGTAAAACCTTATATGGGGAAAAAGATGTGTGACACTCATAAGCATGGGGGCATTCTTTCATATTTTGAACAATGTGTGTTTTTCTTTCTCTTTTTCTTTTTATTAAGTCATTTGAATGAAGGGTTAAAACATTTATAGGGGCGGTTACTATGATCTCCTCAATCAATTACTTATTATGTAAATTGTCCAATCAGCTTTCCGCTGAGGGTATTTATATGTCTAGCATTGTATAATTCACTGGTCACGAATGAAGGCGTGAGCCGAAACGCGTCTGACCATTCCCTGCTACATGTAGTTTGTTTTTATTTATGTATTGTAATCTCTCCCAAGTGATACCAGCAATAAATGTGCTTTGTTTCGCAAACTACTTCTATGCCTGAGACCCGCTTTCTTTGTTACTGAATAGATAAATATTGTACCACTTTTTTGGCTCCATTGATATTCTAACTTCGGCTTTTTGCGCATATTAGGTTAGTGCCTGAGAGAAAACTGTTTAATTTCAACTTGTAATATGAGTGCTACCCGACATGCACAAAAAGTTTACTTCTAGAGTAGTTAGCGCTTGAGCAGGAGCATAAAATACTTCTCCAGTAATCTGGTCCATTATCTGTTATCTTTGCACAGCTTGTTTTACGGTTCTTAAGGTGTCACTTCAGCCAATGTTCTGATTACTGTAGTTTCAGCCCTAGCGTCCATGTTAATATGCTTAAGATTCAGTACCTAATAGTAGAGGGGTACAACTTAGATTAATACATTAAGCCTAAGCTTTTGTTTCGCTAAATGTTTGAGTTAATTTTCTAAATTCTACTATATGAAAACATTTTTCTTTGCTGCTCTACTTAATCATATGTCTCACATCTGATGTGTGTCAGCTAATTACTTTTTTTTAACACATAGGGGCCCATTTATCAAGCTCCGGATGGAGCTTGAGGGCCCGTGTTTCTATCAAGCCTGCAGGCTCGCCAGAAAAACAGTTATGAAGCAGCGGTCTAAAGACCTCTGCTCCATAACTTGTCCGCCTTCTCTGAGCAGGCGGACAGACATCGCCGCAATTCAACCCGATCGAGTGCGATTGGGTTGATTTAAACCCCCAGGGGGCAGCGTTGCACCAGCAGTTCACAAGAGCTGCTGGTGCAATGCTGAATATGGAGATCGTATTGCTCTCCGCATTCAGCGAGGTCTGTTGGACCTGATCGGCACTGTCTAATCAGGTCTGACAGACCTTTGTTAAATAGGCCCCATTACCTCTTGCAATACTATACTAAACTATAAAATAACTTAGGGCTATGCTGTCTGCAGTTGGGATAGCACATGCTAGGTCCTTCTAACATTAAGCTTGGGATCAGATACATTTATTTAATTGCTTCTATCTATAATCTCCACTGAGGCTGACAGGTTATGCTTATATACCCATTACTCTTAGCTTATGATGATGAGGTGAGACTTTTTATTAGCTTTTTTAAATAATTTTTTACTACTCTTGCACAATATTTTGTCTACTCTCACATCATTTTCAGCATGTTTACCAGCTATCAAAAGCTTTAATTTATTTGGTCTCAATGAGTTTAAGCATTGTTGCCTTTCAGGAGCTCACTGTAGCTTCCATTTATTTTGATAGTTCCTTCCTGGACACTACCGATGGACTCTATCTCAACATAAAAAGAGACTACCCAACTGCAGAACTATTGAGACTGCTCACTTTAATAGCTCTCTTATACCTATATATTCTCTATGTATGTGATCACCATTGTTGATAAAGAACACAAACAATCTTAATAATAATCCTATAAGAACTGTAGGGTTGTCGGTATATTATACAAGTAAATTCAGTTTATTATATGTACTGTATGTATTATGATTTTAAATACTATAATATGTATTTAAAGTATTTCTGTGATTTGAAAAGAAACATGTTTTTATCTTTTGATGTGTTCTTTTTAGGAAGAAAATTTCATGTACATTATATTTTTATCCCAAAGACTTGCATCTTTTAGTTCTAATATTGGGACTGCACTGTAACAAATGTGTTCTATATTGTTTGTTACAGTGTAGCCACAATTTTAGAAGTAAAACATGTACCGTACAATCTGAGCTTATAGCGGCTAAAGAAATTCAATTAGTGTCAGAGAAACATCACCTCCCATAGAGAAGTATAGAAAAACTCTTCTTGTCGATACTATCTTCAGCCCTTTATAAAATGTAACCAGCAATCTTGATTGCAAGATTGATCCCTTTTTAAAATATCACTATTATCACATGTACACATCAGGGCCTATATGCTTGCCCTAAATAATAGCCCCTTCTTACTGGTGGTTATGACTAGCTGCCAGAGATTTCTGACACTTACCAATATTATAATTTATTAAACCTAACTGCAGCCTCCCCTGAAGCTAATAACCCTATCCTCAAGTGACCTGCCTCCAACCATAAGTAAAAGTAGCTGCCACTGTTGCAGTCCTCCAAACCTCAATTAGCCCTAACCCTATACCTTTTAATTTTTTTTAACCTTATGAATGACCCAGTCCCCACCACTTAACACCTAGGAGTGGGTTGAAGGTAGTTCATGTTCTTTGTTTATAATACCTGCAATTTGATGCTGCAGAGACAGTGTGGGTTAATTGTGGTTTGGTCGTCTGGGCAACAGCTATTGAGAATACACCCTCTTGGTATGAAGGGATTTAAGGTTGAGGGGGTAAGTTAACAAATTTCTTTATAATTCTCCTTATTTAGTTTTGTATGCCAAAAATCAGGACAAGGACATTCTGGAGCATTGTGAGCTCCTGCCTTTAATTGTAAAAGTCATAGGATAGACAAATAAAAAAGTAATAGCTTTCTTTGCTAAGGATCTTACCCATTTTTACAGCAAAATGAGACAGAAAGATAGACAGACAGACAGATAGATAGATAGATAGATAGATAGATAGATAGATAGATAGATAGATAGATAGATAGATAGATAGATAGATAGATTATGACTGCAAATCCATAAAGGCAGTAAGTAGATGTACCAATAACAGTATCATAGTGGTAGTTTGAAAGAAATATTAACTTGCTGCATCACCTGTGATATTTCAGAGTAAATTATATTTTAAAAAAATGGTGAGTGGAAAATGTGTACAACGTTTGTGAATAAATTTAACATTTTACTTTTTAACAAAAGTAAATTGGTTTTATCCTAGATATAAAACATTTCATGTGGCAGAAGTCCCAGAACACTGCTACTGTCTTACTTTGACATCTTCTTGGACAGTTAGTTAAAAATAAAGACACAGACTACCACAAAAGTACAAAGAAAGGCACATTTTAGTCAAATAATTTCAAATTGGAACCAATGACTTTTAAAATGAAAGGTCTAGTCTATTATTGTTAATGGGTAGGCTTTCATAACTCTTAGCTACTTCAATACCAGTTCCTCTTCTGAAACCCTTTCTACACCTCTCATTGTCCAGCATTTGTATCCTTCATTTTAATGAGTGCTAACTAAGAATTATATAAGTATTTCAATAATTCTCACTGGACAGTTAATTAAGCAGCAGTGAATCTAAGAGCAGTCAGCTATTACCTTACCGCCTTTTACAATCAAGTACTTTCTCAGACACGAAAAGAAGAGGTTAGAATTCTTCTTTAATAATAAAAAAATGATGTGTGGATTATTACTTTTTTTTCTGTAATAAATGCTCAGGTTTTGACATTAAAACAATGAAATACAAATTCAGTTTCATATTCTCATATTGGCCATATATACTGTACAGGTAGCCCTCAGTTTACGCCGGGGTTAGGTTCCAGAAGGAATGGTTGTAAATCGAAACCGTTGTAAATTGAAACCCAGTTTTAATGTAAGTCAATGGAAAGTGAGGGGGTTAGGTTCCAGGCCCCTCTCAAAATTATCATAAGTAACACCTAATACATTATTTTTAAAGCTTTGAAATGAAGACTTTAAATGCTAAATAGCATTATAAACCTAATAAAATAATCACACAACACAGAATATATAATTAAACTAAGTTAAATGAACAAAAACATTTGCTAAGCAGCATTATAAACCTAATAAAATAATCACACAACACAGACTTCACTTGCATTTTTCTGCAAACAGTTCTTTCTATGCATTCCAATCTATATAACCTATATATAATTTATATTTGTTCCTTTGAAATCTGCTCGATAGCTCAGGTCTGGTTAAACTGATTAATTTCAGCTTACTTGGTTTTGCTGCAACACAAGCGGACAGCTCCACCTACTGGCTATTTTAATAAATGCACTGCTTCTCAATGCTTTTCAATAGCAGTCACATGACTGGAAAAAAAGGTTGTTATTCTGAAACGGTGTAAATTGAACCGTTGTAAAACGAGGGCCACCTGTATATATATATATATATATATATATATATATATATATATATATATATATATATATATATATATATATATACAGTATATATTGATACATAAAAAATATACTGTACATCAGTGATTCGGCTAGTTAACCCCAGACAAGGCTGAGTGCAAAAGGAAAAATCCCATGTGAATATGAAACATAACACACAAGATGATGACCAGCACTCATTCCCCCATTTAGATCCATATAGCTAGATTAAAAGCATGAAGTGTTAGGTACAGCAATTTGTTCATATTCAGATAGGTCCAAATGCTTCTACAAAGCCTTCTTATCTTACCTATATATGGCTAATGTTGATTGTTGAGTTTTTGGTCTGTTATGGGCATTCATGAAAGACTCGAGATGGAAAAGGTAGGGGTTACTAAGTCCACAAAAAGTATATTGTATTAGTAAAAAGATAAAATATAAAGTGAAATACAATATTTATTGGTGGTATTGGGTTAGAAAGGGGTGCGTTTTAGGGATGTTTGGTGTTTAAGTGTTTGTATATTGGGAGTCAAAGAAACTGCAGAGCCACATTGACTCTAAGATGACAGATCAGGGTAGTGATTACATTTTTTTCAAGCAAAGATGGGGAAACAGAGATTAACAGAAGGGCTGTGACTGAATCAAGTGGTACCCCCAAATAGAGATCTAAAAGATCAGATAAAATGTCAATGAAGATTAAATGATCAGTAATTGTCTACTATTTCAAGTGTTGCAGTCATGACAAATAATACAGAATTAATTCTTAACTTTAGCATCTACTAGAACATGAACTATCTTTCAGGTAGATTACGAGTTGTGCGTTCATGTTTTAACGCTGAAAAAATGGTAATTTCAGCGTTAAAACAGCACCTCAGCCATTACAAGTCTTGTCGGTTTAGCTGTACCGCAAGCCTTTTAGACTATAACACAACGTCAGTCCCGTACTCGTAAAAATTATGTTTTTTCAATGGACTTCCATAGCACAGCCATTACGAGTTTTGCGGTGAGGCTAAAAGGCTTGCGTTCTAGCCTATACCGACAAGATCCATTTCACCATCTGAGAGCAGTAGTTATGAGTTTTACGCAACAAAACTGTTACATAAAACTCATAACTAAAGTGTTAAAAAGTACACTAACAACCATAAACTACCTATTAACCACTAAACCGAGGCCCTCCCGCATCGCAAATACTATATAAAAGTTATTAACCCCTAATCTGCCGCTCCCTGACATCGCCGCCACTATACTAATGTTATTAACCCCTATTCCCCCGCACCCCAACATCGCCCACACTATAATAAATATATTAATCCCTATTCCGCCACTCCCCGACACTGCCGTCAATATAATAAATTTATTAAACCTAAACCGCCGCCCTCCCACATCGCAAACACTATTTAAATATTATTAACCCCTAATCTGCTGTCCACCCACATCGCCCCCACTATACTAAAGATATCAACCCCTATTCTGCCGCTCCCCGACATCACCGCCACTATAATAAACCTATTAACACCTAAACCGCAAGCCCCCCACAATGAAATATACTAAATAAAACTATTAACCCCTAAACCGAAAGCCTCCATATCGCAATAAACTTATTTAAACTAGTAAACCCTAAACCTAACGCACCCCTAACTTTATATTAAAATTACAATTTCCATATCTTTAAAGGGACAGTCTAGGCCAAAATAAACTTTCATGATTCAGATAGAGCATGTAATTTTAAACAATTTTCCAATTTACTTTTATCACCAATTTTGCTTTGTTCTCTTGGTATTCTTAGTTGAAAGCTTAACCTAGGAGGTTCATATGCTCATTTCTTAGACCTTGAAGCCCACCTCTTTCAGATTGCATTTTAACAGTTTTTCACCACTAGAGGGTGTTAGTTCACGTATTTCATATAGATAACACTGTGCTCGTGCACGAGAAGTTATCTGGGAGCAGGCACTGATTGGCTAGACTGCAAGTCTGTCAAAAGAACTGAAAAAAGGGGCAGTTTGCAGAGGCTTAGATACAAGATAATCACAGAGGTTAAAAGTATATTATTATAACTGTGTTGGTTATGCAAAACTGGGAAATGGGTAATAAAGGGATTATCTATCTTTTAAAACAATAAAAATTTTGGTGTAGACTGTCCCTTTAATTAAATTAAAACTTACCTGTCAAATTAAAAAAAACTAAATTTAAACTAACAATTAAACTAATATAACTATTAAACTAACAATTAAACTACCTACCAATTAAAGAAAACTAAAATAGAGTTAAAAAAATCCTAACACTACTATAAAAATTACAAACTATCTAATTACAAAAAATAAAAAAAAATCTAAATTACAAAAAATAACAAACACTAAATTATGAAAAATAACAAGCAAAATTATCAAAAATAAAAAAGAATTACACCTAATCTAATAGCCCTATAAAAATAAAAAAGTCCACCCAAAATAAAAACCCACTTAGCCTACAATAAACTACCAATAGCCCTTAAAAGGGCCACATGTAAGGCATTGCCCTAAGTTAAACAGCTCTTTTACCTGTAAAAAAATATAAATCCCCCCAACAGTAAAACCCACGACCCAACCAACCCCCTAAAATATAAAACCTAACTTAAACAAATACCTAAGCTACCCATTGCCCTGAAAAGGGCATTTATATGGGCATTGCTCTTAAAAGGGCATTTAGATCTTTTGCATTGCCCTAAAAAGGGAATTTAGCTCTTTTAAGAAAAGTCCAAACCCTAAACTAAAAAAAAAAAACACCCAAAAAACTTTAAAAAATCCTAACACTAACCCCCGAAGATCCACTTACAGTTTCTGTAGTCCGGACATCCAGGCGGTGAGACGTCTTCATCCAGGTGGCTCCATCTTTATCCATCGCGGGACCGGCATCTTCTTCTTCCCTGCGGAGGCGGAGCGGTCAATGCGCAGAGTCAGAGGTCCAGGCGGAGTTCCAAGGTGGAGGTCCAGGCGGAGGTCCAAGGTGGAGGTCCAAGCAGAGGTTCAAGGCGGAGGTCCAGGTGGAGGTCCATCGATCTGATGTAGAGGTCCTCTTCATGTGATCGTCTGCTGCACACTGAGGATTGAAATGCAAGGTACCCCCTTTATACTGGGGGTACCATTGCATTCCTATTCGCTGAAAAATTTGAATCAGCCAATAGGAATTAAGGCTGCTAAAATCCTATAGGCTTTTCAAATAAGCCAATAGGATTTAAGCAGCTCTTATTCTATTGGCTGATTCAAATCTTTTTCTCATTTCAATACTCCACATTAACCTACCAGGGAAGCAGGCCTATTATGAAACTGACATCTATTCTCAAAATAATGGTTAATTTGGTGATCAATCTGAATTACTTAAAGGGACAGTCAACACCAGATTTTTTTTTTTTTTTTTTTTTAAAGATAGATAATCCCTTAATTACCCATTTCCCAGTTTTGCATAATCAACACAAATTTAATTATACAAGTATTAACTCTGTAATTACCTTGTATCTAAGCCTCTGCAGATTGCCCCCTTTTTAAGTTCTTTTGACAGACTTGTATTTTAGCCAATCAGTGCTCACTCCTCTGTAAATTCACGTGCATGAGCTCAATGTTATCTGTATGAAACACATGAACTCATGCTCTCTAGTGGTGAGCAACACACTTTAACACCTAGTAGGGGGAAAATATGAATATATTCACATATATCCAATCTTATCTCAACACCATGGAAGATAACCAATATATCCTTGATCTCTTTTGTATTATGGCTTGAAATACGGATGAGCCATGGACGCAAGATTAATAAGAAATTATTATTTATTTTTTTCTTCCTCCCCTTTAATTTCAACAGTTTGACGTCATTTAAAGGAACCTTCATTTGGGAAGAAGACTTCGTTCGAAGAGTATGCTCCAAGCCGGATCTCTTGAAGATGGACCCGATGCCGGATGGATGAAGAAAGAAGATGGCGTCTGGATGAAGACTTCTGCCCGTCTGGAGGACCACTTCTCCCGGCTTGGATGAAGACTTCTCCCGGCTTCATTGAGGACTACTTGCAGCTTCGATGAGGACTTCTCCCGGCTTCGTTGAGGATGGATGTTGGATCTTCAAAACTGTAAGTGGATCTTCAGGGGGTTAGTGTTAGGTTTTTTAAGGGTTTATTGGGTGGGTTTTATTTTTAGGTTAGGGCTTTGGGCTGCAATAGAGCTAATTTCCCTTTTAAGGGCAATGCCCATCCAAATGCCCTTTTCAGGGCAATGGGGAGCTTAGGTTTTTTTTAGTTAAGGTTTTATTTGGAGGGTTGGTTGTGTGGGTGGTGGGTTTTACTGCTGGGGGGTTGTTTGTATTTTTTTTCAGGTAAAAGAGCGGATTTCTTTGGGGCAATGCCCCGCAAAAGACCCTTTTAGGGGCTATTGGTAGTTTAGTTTAGGCTAGGGTTTTTTTATTTGGGGGGGGCCTTTTTTTAATTTGATAGTGCTATTAGATTAGGTGTAATTAGTTTAAATATCTTGTAATTTGTTTTTTTATTTTGTGTAATTTAGTGTTTTTTTTGTAATTTAGGTAATTGTATTTAATTTATTTAATTGTATTTAATTTAGGTAATTTATTTAATTGTAGTGTAGTGTTAGGTGTTCGTGTAATTTAGGTTAGGTTTTATTTTACAGGTAAATTTGTATTTATTTTAGCTAGGTAGTTAGTAAATAGTTAATAACTATTTAGTAACTATTCTACCTAGTTAAAATAAATACAAACTTGCCTGTTAAATAAAAATAAACACTTAGGCCTAGATTTGGAGTTTTGCGGCCAAGGGGGTGCATTAGCTACGCATGCTTTTTTTCCCCCGCACCTTTTAAATACCGCTGGTATTTAGAGTTCACAGAATGGCAGGGTTTTCAGTGCGTTAGGCTCCAAAAAGGGAGCGTAGAGCATAATTTAACGCCACTGCAACTCTAGATACCAGCGGTGCTTATGGACGCGGCCAGCCTCAAAAACGTGCTCGTGCACGATTCCCCCATAGGAAACAATGGGGCTGTTTGAGCTGAAAAAAAACCTAACACCTGCAAAAAAGCAGCGTTCAGCTCCTAACGCAGCCCCATTGTTTGCTATGGGGAAACACTTCCTACGTCTGCACCTAACACCCTAACATGTACTCCGAGTCTAAACACCCCTAACCTTACACTTATTAACCCCTAATCTGCCGCCCCCGCTATCGCTGACACCTGCATATTTTTTTTAACCCCTAATCTGCCGCTTCATAAACCGCTGCTACTTACATTATCCCTATATACCCCTAATCTGCTGCCCCTAACACCGCCAACCCCTATATTATATTTATTAACCCCTAATCTGCCGCCCCCAACGTCGCCTCCACCTAACTACACTTATTAACCCCTAATCTGGCGACCGGACCTGAGCGCTACGATAATAAATGTATTAACCCCTAATCCGCCTCACTCCCGCCTCAATAACCCTATAAGAAATAGTATTAACCCCTTATCTGCCCTCCCTAACATTGCCGACACCTAACTTCAATTATTAACCCCTAATCTGCCGACCGGAGCTCACCTCTACTCTAATAAATTTTTTAACCCCTAAAGCTAATTCTTAACCTAACCCTAACACCCCCCTAAGTTAAATATAATTTTATTCTAACGAAATAAATTATCTCTTATTAAATAACTTATTCCTATTTAAAGCTAAATACTTACCTGTAAAATAAACCCTAATATCGCTACAATATAAATTATAATTACATTGTAGCTATTTTAGGATTAATATTTATTTTACAGGCAACTTTGTAATTATTTTAACCAGGTACAATAGCTATTAAATAGTTAATAACTATTTAATAGTTACCTAGTTAAAATAATAACAAAATTACCTGTAAAATAAATCCTAACCTAAGTTACAATTAAACCTAACACTACATTATCTAGTTTAGTTTAGGCTAGGGTTTTTTTTATTTGGGGGGGCCTTTTTTTAATTTGATAGTGCTATTAGATTAGGTGTAATTAGTTTAAATATCTTGTAATTTGTTTTTTTATTTTGTGTAATTTAGTGTTTTTTTGTAATTTAGGTAATTGTATTTAATTTATTTAATTGTATTTAATTTAGGTAATTTATTTAATTGTAGTGTAGTGTTAGGTGTTAGTGTAATTTAGGTTAGGTTTTATTTTACAGGTAAATTTGTATTTATTTTAGCTAGGTAGTTAGTAAATAGTTAATAACTATTTAGTAACTATTCTACCTAGTTAAAATAAATACAAACTTGCCTGTTAAATAAAAATAAACACTTAGGCCTAGATTTGGAGTTTAGCGGCCAAGGGGGTGCGTTAGCTATGCATGCTTTTTTTCCCCCGCACCTTTTAAATACCGCTGGTATTTAGAGTTCACAGAATGGCAGGGTTTTCAGTGCGTTAGGCTCCAAAAAGGGAGCGTAGAGCATAATTTAACGCCACTGCAACTCTAGATACCAGCTGTGCTTATGGACGCGGCCAGCCTCAAAAACGTGCCGTGCACGATTCCCCCATAGGAAACAATGCGGCTGTTTGAGCTGCAAAAAACCCGCGTTCAGCTCCTAACGCAGCCGCATTGTTTCCTATGGGGAAACACTTCCTACGTCTGCACCTAACACCCTAACATGTACTCCGAGTCTAAACACCCCTGACCTTACACTTATTAACCCCTAATCTGCCGCCCCCGCTATCGCTGACACCTGCATATTTTTTTTAACCCCTAATCTGCCGCTTCGTAAACCGCCGCTACTTACATTATCCCTATATACCCCTAATCTGCTGCCCCTAACACCGCCAACCCCTATATTATATTTATTAACCCCTAATCTGCCGCCCCAACGTCGCCTCCACCTAACTACACTTATTAACCCCTAATCTGCCGACCGGACCTGAGCGCTACGATAATAAATGTATTAACCCCTAATCTGCCTCACTCCCGCCTCAATAACCCTATAAGAAATAGTATTAACCCCTTATCTGCCCTCCCTAACATTGCCGACACCTAACTTCAATTATTAACCCCTAATCTGCCGACCGGAGCTCACCGCTACTCTAATAAATTTTTTAACCCCTAAAGCTAATTCTAACCCTAACCCTAACACCCCCCTAAGTTAAATATAATTTTATTCTAACGAAATAAATTAACTCTTATTAAATAACTTATTCCTATTTAAAGCTAAATACTTACCTGTAAAATAAACCCTAATATCGCTACAATATAAATTATAATTACATTGTAGCTATTTTAGGATTAATATTTATTTTACAGGCAACTTTGTAATTATTTTAACCAGGTACAATAGCTATTAAATAGTTAATAACTATTTAATAGTTACCTAGTTAAAATAATAACAAAATTACCTGTAAAATAAATCCCAACCTAAGTTACAATTAAACCTAACACTACATTATCAATAAATTAATTAAAAAAAATACCTACAATTATCTACAATTAAACCTAACACTACACTATCAATAAATAAATTAAATACAATTCCTACAAATAAATACAATGAAATAAACTAACTAAAGTACAAAAAATAAAAAAGAACTAAGTTACAAAAAATAAAAAAATATTTACAAACATTAGAAAAAAATTACAACAATTTTAAAAGAATTACACCTACTTTAAACCCCCTAATAAAATAACAAAGACCCCCAAAATAAAAAAATGCCCTACCCTATTCTAAATTACAAAAGTTCAAAGCTCTTTTACCTTACCAGCCCTTAAAAGGGCCCTTTGCGGGGCATGCCCCAAAAAATTCAGCTCTTTTGCCTGTAAAAAAAAACATACAATACCCCCCCAACATTACAACCCACCACCCACATACCCCTAATCTAACCCAAACCCCCCTTAAATAAATCTAACACTAAGCCCCTGAAGATCTTCCTACCTTGTCTTCACCTTGCCGGGTTCACCGATCGATCCAGAAGAGCTCCTCCGATGTCTTGATCCAAGCCCAAGCGGGGGGCTGAAGAGGTCCATGATCTGACTGAAGTCTTCATCCAAGCGGGAGCTGAAGAGGTCCATGATCCGGCTGAAGTCTTCATCCAAGCGGGAGCTGAAGAGGTCCATGATCCGGCTGAAGTCTTCCATCAAGCGGCATCTTCAATCTTCTTCCTTCCGGATCCATGTTCATCCCGCCGACGCGGAACATCCATCTTCACCGACGACTTCCCGACGAATGACGGTTCCTTTAAGGGACGTCATCCAAGATGGCGTCCCTCGAATTCCGATTGGCTGATAGGATTCTATCAGCCAATCGGAATTAAGGTAGGAAAATTCTGATTGGCTGATGGAATCAGCCATTCAGAATCAAGTTCAATCCGATTGGCTGATCCAATCAGCCAATCAGATTGAGCTCGCATTCTTTTGGCTGTTCCGATCAGCCAATAGAATGCGAGCTCAATCTGATTGGCTGATCGGATCAGCCAATCAGATTGAACTTGATTCTGATTGGCTGATTCCATCAGCCAATCAGAATTTTCCTACCTTAATTCCGATTGGCTAATAGAATCCTATCAGCCAATCGGAATTCGAGGGACGCCATCTTGGATGACGTCCCTTAAAGGAACCTTCATTCGGCGAGTAGGCGTCGGTTGAAGAGGTTGGATCCGCGTCGGTTGGAAAGAAGATGGCTCCGCTCCACTCTGGTCCGCTCCAGAAGAAAGAAGATTGAAGATGCGGCTTGATAGAAGACTTCATCCCGATGATGGACTTCCGACTTCAGCCCGATGATGGATTTCTTCAGCCGCCGCTTGGATCCAGACTTCAGCCCTAGGATGGACGTCACTCTTCAGCCCCCCGCTTGGGCTTGGATCAAGACTCTGGACCGATCGGTGAACCTGGCATGGTGAAGACAAGGTAGGAAGATCTTCAGGGGCTTAGTGTTAGGTTTATTTAAGGGGGGTTTGGGTTAGATTAGGGGTATGTGGATGGTGGGTTGTAATGTTGGGGGGGTATTGTATGTTTTTTTTTACAGGCAAAAGAGCTGAATTCTTTGGGGCATGCCCCGCAAAGGGCCCTGTTCAGGGCTGGTAAGGTAAAAGAGCTTTGAACTTTTGTAATTTAGAATAGGGTAGGGCATTTTTTTATTTTGGGGGTCTTTGTTATTTTATTAGGGGGCTTAGAGTAGGTGTAATTAGTTTAAAATTGTTGTAATATTTTTCTAATGTTTGTAAATATTTTTTTATTTTTTGTAACTTAGTTCTTTTTTATTTTTTGTACTTTAGTTAGTTTATTTCATTGTATTTATTTGTAGATATTGTATTTAATTAATTTATTGATAGTGTAGTGTTAGGTTTAATTGTAACTTAGGTTAGGATTTATTTTACAGGTGATTTTGTAATTATTTTAACTATTTTAGCTATTAAATAGTTCTTAACTATTTAATAGCTATTGTACCTGGTTAAAATAAATACAAAGTTACCTGTAAAATAAATATTAATCCTAAAATAGCTACAATATAATTATAATTTATATTGTAGCTATATTAGGGTTTATTTTACAGGTAAGTATTTAGCTTTAAATTGGAATAATTTATATAATAAGAGTTAATTTATTTCGTTAGATTTAAATTATATTTAACTTAGGGGGGTGTTAGTGTTAGGGTTAGACTTAGCTTTAGGGGTTAAAAAAATTATTAGAATAGCGGTGAGGTCCGGTCGGCAGATTAGGGGTTAATGTTTGAAGTTAGGTGTCGGCGATGTTAGGGAGGGCAGATTAGGGGTTAATACTATTTCTTATAGGGTTATTGAGGCGGGAGTGAGGCGGATTAGGGGTTAATAACTTTATTATAGTAGCGGTGCGGTCCGCTCGGCAGATTACGGGTTAATAAGTGTAGGTAGGTGGCGGCGACGTTGTGGGGGGCAGATTAGGGGTTAATAAATATAATATAGGGGTCTGCGGTGTTAGGGGCAGCAGATTAGGGGTACGTAAGGATAACGTAGGTGGCGGTCGGCAGATTAGGGGTTAAAATTTTTTTAATAGAGTGGCGGCGATGTGGGGGGACCTCGGTTTAGGGGTACATAGGTAGTTTATGGGTGTTAGTGTACTTTAGAGCACAGTAGTTAAGAGCCTTATAAACCGGCGTTAGCCCAGAAAGCTCTTAACTACTGACTTTTTTCTGCAGCTGGAGTTTGGTCGTTAGATTTCTAACGCTCACTCTAGACACAACTCTAAATACCGTCGTTAGAAAGATCCCATTGAAAAGATAGGATACGCAATTGACGTAAGGGGATCTGCGGTATGGAAAAGTCGCGGCTGGAAAGTGAGCGTTAGACCCTTTAATCACTGACTCCAAATACCTGAGGGCGGTAAAAACCAGCGTTAGTAGCCTCTAACGCTGGTTTTCACGGCTACCGCAAAACTCCAAATCTAGGCCTAAGCTAGCTACAATGTAACTATTAGTTAGATTGTAGCTAGCTTAGGGTTTATTTTACAGGTAAGTATTTAGTTTTAAATAGGAATTATTTAGTTATTAATTGTAGGTTTTATTCAGATTTATTTTAATTATATTTAAGTTAGGGGGTTAGACTTAGGTTTAGGGGTTAATAAATATAATATAGTGGCGGCGAGGTTGACGGCGGCAGATTAGGGTTTACTAAATGTAGGTAGGTGGCAGCGATGTTAGGGACAGCAGATTAGGGGTTAATAATATTTAACTAGTGTTTGAGAAGCGGAAGTGCGGCGGTTTAGGGGTTAATATGTTTATTCTAGTGGCGGAGATGTCCGGAGGGCCAGATTAGAGGTTAATAATTTTATTTTAGTGTATGCAATGCGGGAGGGCCTCGGTTTAGGGGTTAATAGGTAGTTTATGGGTGTAAGTGTACTTTTTAGCACTTAAGTTATGAGTTTTATGCTACGGCTTTGTAGTGTAAAACTCATAACTACTGACTTTAGAATGCGTTACGAATCTTGCGGGATAGGCTGTACCGTTCACTTTTTGGCCTAAAAAAAAGCTTTTAATACCGGTGCAATGGAAGTCCCATTGAAAAAAGAATTTACGCAAATTGCGTAAGTTGATTAGCGGTAAGGCAAAAAAAGTGTGCGGGACAGCCATACTTACAAGACTCGTAATAGCATCGGTAGTTAAAAAAACAGCGTTATGAGCCTTAACGCTGCTTTTTTACTCATAATGCAAGACTCGTAATCTAGCCGTAAGACTTTATCAAACTTATTATGCAAATATCCCTGTCTTTGTACTTATACTGTTTTTTTGATGTTTGTACCATATTTGAAAAGTTCAATAAAAAAAAAAAAAAATTGAGTCTTTAGGCAACAGGGATCTTTAAGGTATTTGCAAGGTATTTTAGCTGGTATATGACATGTTGTATGGGTCTTGATTGGCTTAATACAGTGGGGATGCATCAAGGTTTTGAATAATTGCAGTGGTGTTGCATTGCAATTAGAATTGATTACAGTGGTGTTGGGCCATGGTTATAGATATTGATATTACTTTGTAATAAACAAATACATTGTTAATCACAAATAGTTAATATTAAGTAATTCCAGTCAATAAAATTGGTCCACTATAAAGAAAAAAAATCTGCTACACCTATTTTTTATTTTTTTTAAACATGCAAAAGAGAGGTACTCCATTGATGCATTAACCAGACATCAATCAGATGTAGTAAACAACACAAAGGGGCCTATTTATGAAATGCCTGTCGGACATGATCCGACATTGCGGATCATGTCCGACAGACCTCGCTGAATGCAGAGAGCAATACGCTCTCCACATTCAGCATTGCACCAGCAGCTCTTGATACGCTCTCCACATTCAGCATTGCACCAGCAGCTCTTTTGAACTGCTGGTTAAACGCCGCCTCCTGCAGATTTGCGGCCGCTAGCAGGGGGTGTCAATCAACCCGATTGTATTCGATCAGGTTGAATTGGGGCGATGTCTGTCCACCTCCTCAGAGCAGGTGGACAGGTTAAGGAGCATTGGTCTTTAGACCGCTGCTTCATAACTGGTGTTTCTGGCGAGCCTGAAGGCTCACCAGAAACATGTGACTTCAAGCTCCATACAGAGTTTGATAGATAGGCCCCAAAGAAAATTGGAGTAAATGAGCAGCCACCCAGCAAGCTGTCCTCTTGGTATAACGGGCCTCTTATAATGTATGGGTACCTAAACAGTGCTAATCTTGCCGTCTGGGAATGTTGGCAGCCACCAGCTAACTGTTTTTGCTGTTGATCAAGTTTTCTTCTCCAGATATGGACTTCCAAACTGGAGAATAGAAAGAAAATGCATTCAAAGTGAGCATGCATAGGCTCAAAACCAAATTAAGATTACAAGGAGGAGAGATTGATTTAATAACAGGCTTGATACGAACCAAAGCCTGAACAAAACAGTGAATATCAGAAAGCTTAGCAATCTTTCTATGAAATAAAAAATAAAGAGCAGAGATTTGTCCCTTCAAAGTACTTGCAGACAAACCTTTATCCAAACCATCCTGAAGAAATTCCAGGAATTCTAAAAGAATGCCAAGAGAATTTATGAGAACACCATGAAATATAGGTCTTCCAAACTCGATAATAAATCTTTTTTTAAACAGACTTACGAGCCTGTAGCATACTATTAATCACTGAGTCAGAGAAACTTCTATGACTAAGCACTAAGCGTTCAATTTCCATACCTTCAAATTTAACGATTTGAGATCCTGATGGAAAAACGGCCCTTGAGATAGAAGGTCTGGTCTTAGAGGAAGAGCCAAGGCTGGCAACTGGACATCCGAACAAGATCCGCAAACCAAAACCTGTGAGACCACGCTGGTGCTATCAGAAACACATACTATTGTTCCATAATGATCTTGGAGATCACTTTTAGAAGAAGAACTAGTGGCGGAAAGATATAAGCAGGTTAGTAAAACCAAGGAACTGCTAAAGCATCCACCATCTATGCCTGAGGATCCCTGGACCTGGACAGGTACCTGGGAAGTTTCTTGTTTAGATCAGGAGCCATCAGATCTATTTCTGTACAATCTGACAAAATACATCTGGATGGAGAGGCCACTCCTCCGGATGTAAGGTCTGATGGCTGAGATAATCTGCTTCCCAATTGTCTACACCTGGGATATGCACAGCAGAAATTAGACAAGAGCTGGATTCTGCCCAAGAAAGTATCCGAGATACTTCTTTCATAGCTAGGAGACTGCGAGTCCCAGCCTGATGATTGACATATGCCACAGTTTTAATATTGTCCTTCTGAAAACAAATGAATTGTTCTCTCTTTAACAGAGGCCAAACCTGAAGGGCCCTGAGAAAAGCACGGAGTTCTAAAATATTGATTGGTAACCACGCCTCTTGAGGTTTCCAAACCCCTTGTGCTGTCGGAGATCCCCAGACAGCTCCCTAACCTGAAAGACTTGCATCTGTTGTGATCACAGTCCAGGTAGGATGAACAAAAGAGCCCCCCTGAATTAAACAATGATGGTCTAACCACCAAGTCAGAGAGAGTTGAATGTTGGGATTTTAGTATATCAATTGTGATATCCGAGTATAATCCCTGCACCATTGATTCAGCATACAAAGCTGTAGAGGTCTCATGTGAAAACGAGCAAAGGGAATTGCGTCCGATGCTGCAGTCATGAGACCTAAAACATCCATGCACATAGCCACTGAAGGGAATGATAGAGACTGAAGGTTTCGACAAGCTGAAACCAATTTCATTCATCTCTTGTCTGTTAAGGATAGAGTCATGGACACTGAATCTATCTGGAAACCTAAAAAGGTGACCCTTGTCTGAGGAATCCAGAAACTCTTTGGTAAATTGATCCTCCAACCATGTCTTTGAAGAAACAACACTAGTTGTTTTTTTTGAGATTTGGCTAACTATAAAGACTGAGCTAGAACCAAGATATTGTCCAAATAAGGAAACACTGCAATACCCTGTCCTCTGATTACAGAGACACTGAGAACCTTTGAAAAGACACTTGGGGCTGTTGCTAGGCCAAATGCAAGAGCAACAAATTGGTAATGCTTGTCTAGAAAAGAGAATCTCAGAAACTGATAGTGGTCTGGATGAATCGGAATGTGAAAATATGCATCCTGTAAGTCTATCGTGGACATATAATAACCTTGCTGAACAAAAGGCAAAATAGTCCTTTTATAGTCACCATCTTGAAAGTTGGGATTCTTACAAAACTATTCAAAAACTTCAGATCCAGAACTGGCCTGAATCAATTTTCTTTCTTTGGAACAATGAATAGATTCAAATAAAACCCCAGACCCTGTTCCTGAAACGAAACTGGTATTTTTACCCCTGAAAGCTCTAGATCTGAAACACACTTCAGAAAAGCCTGAGCCTTCACCGGCTTTGCTGGAAAGTGAGAGAGAAAGAATCTTCTCACAGGAGGTCTTACTCTGAATCCTATTTGATACCCTTGAGAGACAATACTCTGAATCCACTGATTTTGAACAGAATCTGCCCAAATTTCTTGGAATAATTTCAATCTGCCCCCCACCAGCTGAACTGGATCGAGGGCCGCACCTTCATGCAGACTTGGAGGCTGACTTTTGTTTCTAATTTATTGACATTTCGGGGAGTAAACCTCCCCTTCCTCAGAACATAAAGTGTATACAAACACACTTGTTTAAATAAATATACAAACACACATTTACCTCCTACTTCCTGTTCAAAAAGGCACCAAAAGGACATCAATCCGGTGTGTCTCTAAGTGATTTTTTACAAGAGGTACATCAATGACATCTTATTGATCTGGAGAGGGAGCCCAGAAAGTCTACTGGGGTGGTTCCAAGAATTCAAAAATACTGACACTACTGTCAGGTTTAAGATGTCATTCAGTGATCATCATATTGAATTTTTGGATTTGATGATCACTAAAGAACAGACTGGGCTAGAGACCACTTTGTATTCTAAACCAACTGATCGTAACTCCCTACCAAAAGCTGCCATCCACCATCTCTGGTTAAAGGGATTATAAAATCACAGTATATTGGGGCCATTAGAAACAATTCTAGCAGAGAGAAGGGGGAGTCACAGGTACGAGAGATGCAGAATAGATTTGCCCAAAGAGGCTATCTTTCCACTGTCCTGGAAGCCGTTAAAGAACAGATTAAAGATATCACACAAGAGACACTTCTAAGGAAGAAGGATCAGCAACAGGACCCTGACCGAAATGTCATCTTTACAACTACTTTTGCACCTAATACATCTAAGGTTGGACAGACCATAAGACAACATTGGCATATTTTACTTTCTGATCCTAAATTGAAATTTGTGCAAAATACTCGCCCTTTAGTCAGATACAGATGTAGTACTAATCTCATGGACCTTTTGGTTATCTCAGATCCAGTTAAGTGTTATACTAATGAGGAACGTAAAAACACACAGAAGCGATGCTTTTGATGCCCCAATTGCACAACTTGTAATGCTATGATAGCCACCAAAAAGTTTAATCATCCGCATGGAAATCAAGTATATGCCATAAATCATCCAATGGCTTGTACTACGACATTTGTAGTCTACTTGATTATTTGTCCATATGGTCTACACTACATAGGAAAGACTCAAGGAACCATACGCAAAATAATGGCTAACCATCGATCAGTGATCAGACCAGCCTTCAAGAAAGGGGACTCGGATAACCCGGTGGCACGCCACTGGCTGACAGCGAAGCATTCTGTATCTGCAATTAAGTTTATTCTCATTGATCATATTCCAAAGCTGACCTGAGGAGGGGATAGAAACAACTTGCTGCTAAGAAGAGAGGAAGAATGGATAATCCGATTAGGAACGATACACCCTAAGGGACTCAACTTTCCACTGGACTTTGGTGCTTTGACTTAATGTGGATTTAAGCTCTGTAGCAAACAGTGAGTGTATGTGTCGACTAGGACCTCATCACCTGCAGGTTGTGGATGGGTACTGGGGGAGTGGCCTTCCACCTTTAGGCGTGATATCTACCCCTTACTACAGTCAAGTGTATTGCAGTGGACAGTGTGGATCATTATGGTTCATATTATCACAGGCTTTACCCCCTAAACCTTGGTGGCGGTGTTGTCGTTCCTTTTTTGACCCATGCACATTCTGGCTACACTGTTCACACTAGTCAGCACATTATAGTTTACAGTCTATGATGACTATGTTCCGATTTAATATGTATAAATATATCCCTACATTGTAGTATAACACTTTAGGATTCTGATATTACTTTGTATTGTCTAAATCCAATGGGTACAAGGGGTAAGTCCCCTAGAAGCACTTAACCAGTGGCAGTAGTGTTTTGTGTGCATATGTCCATCGCTAGACTCGTACGTTATATGCTAGTATCCATCCTCCAAGCTTTTTTATTTTAATGTATGATATTGCCAGTACACTGTTTTGCCATGTCTGACCTTTGTTTATCACCTCAGTTATTCACGAGTTCATTGCTAACACAATATTACCTGTTCTTCTAAGATGTACATCTATATTATGGTGACACATTATGATTGGTGGCTGTGTGGAGCCGATAAGGCGCATGTATGTTGGTAAACATGAAGATGGAATGACATCAGAAATGATGCCTATTTGGGTAAACTGGAACCGGTTACCGGATATGAGGTAGTAGTGGTTTGACACTATAGAGGAGGCAGAATATACATGAGATGTTTGCTCTGGGTTTATGGTATACACACAACAATGTTTTGTTTATTCAATGCACAAGTATTATGTGATTAAGTTTGGTTTATGTTGAATAATAATGTTGATGTAATGTTGTGTAAACTTCCGGGTTTACTAAGAGACACACCGGATATGATGTACTTTTGGCGCCTTTTAAACAGGAAGTAGGAGGTAACTGTGTGTTTGTACACTTATTTAAACACGTGTGTTTGTATACACTTTATGTTCTGAGGGAGGTTTACTCCCTGAAATGTCAATAAATTTGACTCCACACTTGAAAAAATTCTGGTTTGTTTCTGTCTTTTGGTGAAGCTGTATTATTTACACAGAATAACCAGGTGGTTGACCCTGGGAGGGCAGATTCACATGAAGTTGTATATATATATATATATATATATATATATATATATATATATATATATATATATATATATATACACACACACACACACACATATATATATATATATATATATATATATTTATATCCCTGATGTTTTTGCACAAATATATATTTATACCTATATATATATATATATTTTATATATATATATATATATATATATATATATATATATATATATATATATATATATATATATATATATATATATATAAATAACAAGAGTATTGCATTGAGCAATGATACTTTTTAATTGGACTAACTTTACATTTATAAGATGACAAGCTTTCAGAAGAATGTCCTCCTTTTTCAAGTCTGAAGCAATACTGACCAATTTGATGGAATTTACAGATTATATCTTAAAACACAGGCTAAAAAGACCGAAAGTGTAACAGAGGTCTGATTGCAGGGGGGAGGAGGGTGTGTCGTAAAAATCATGAGGGGGGTTTAGGAGACATACAGTGTCTAATGAAGGATAACAGACAGGGTAAATATATGGTTATACACCAGTGTTAATTTTGACGTCAAATTTCGATTTAATCTTAGTTTTAGTCTTTTGACTAAAATGCCATTTTAGTTTTAGTCATATTTTAGTCATCTGAATTTTTTTAGTTTTAGTCGACTAAATCTTCAGTAGATTTTAGTCGTCTAAATCTCCAATAGATTTTAGTCGACTAAAATCTAAGGGGTTAAGTTATAGTGTAATGCATTATTTAAGCATTTCTCTATAATTTTCAACCATTATATACTCCAGGAGTAAACATTAAACCTGTTATTATTTATGGTATTAAGATTTAAGCATGCAATACAAACACAGATTTAGCCGTTGTGATATATAACATCTTGATTAAACTAAAAATGAAATAAAACCAAGTTTTATAAACAAACAGAAGCGCAACTTTAAAATATAAAAAACAAACTATTAACTGTATTGGCTGTAATGCAATTGCATATATTACCCAATATAAAAACTTTAACAATTCTCTGTTAAAAATTAAAACAAGTATCAAGTAACTCAACACAACAAAAGGTTTCTGCAGCTAGCACAGGCACAGAATAACTTAGACCCATACTCATGGGTTATTCTTATTTCTATAGGAAGAATCAATTGATTGTTCACAGATTTGAACATTTTTTGCCAACGAAATTAACACTGCTCTAGAACTTCCAAACTCATTATATACTCCTGGAGTAAAGGTTTATTAACCTGTTTTTATTTTTTGTATTAAGGATTGAACATGAAATACCAAGTTTCGTCAACAAACAAGAAGATAGCCTTGCTTTTTTTTTTTCCTTTTACAAAAGAGCAGTAATTAGATATGGATTAATTATAACCAATTGCATTGTGTTAATTTTGACAGCAAATTTTGATTTAATTTAAGTCATAGGCCTAGATTTGGAGTTCGGCGGTAAAAGGGCTGTTAACGCTCCGCGGGCTTTTTTCTGGCCGCACCATAAAATTAACTCTGGTATCGAGAGTTCAAACAAATGCTGCGTTAGGCTCCAAAAAAGGAGCGTAGAGCATTTTTACCGCAAATGCAACTCTCGATACCAGAGTTGCTTACGGACGCGGCCGGCCTCAAAAACGTGCTCGTGCACGATTCCCCCATAGGAAACAATGGGGCTGTTTGAGCTGAAAAAAAACCTAACACCTGCAAAAAAGCAGCGTTCAGCTCCTAACGCAGCCCCATTGTTTCCTATGGGGAAACACTTCCTACGTCTGCACCTAACACTCTAACATGTACCCCGAGTCTAAACACCCCTAACCTTACACTTATTAACCCCTAATCTGCCGCCCCCGCTATCGCTGACCCCTGCATATTTTTTTAAACCCCTAATCTGCCGCTCCGTAAACCGCCGCCACCTACGTTATCCCTATGTACCCCTAATCTGCTACCCCTAACACCGCCGACCCCTATATTATATTTATTAACCCCTAATCTGCCCCCCTCAACGTCGCCGACACCTGCCTACACTTATTAACCCCTAATCTGCCGAGCGGACCTGAGCGCTACTATAATAAAGTTATTAACCCCTAATCCGCCTCACTAACCCTATCATAAATAGTATTAACCCCTAATCTGCCCTCCCTAACATCGCCGACACCTAACTTCAATTATTAACCCCTAATCTTCCGATCGGAGCTCATCGCTATTCTAATAAATGGATTAACCCCTAAAGCTAAGTCTAACCCTAACACTAACACCCCCCTAAGTTAAATATAATATTTATCTAACGAAATAAATTAACTCTTATTAAATAACTTATTTCTATTTAAAGCTAAATACTTACCTGTAAAATAAACCCTAATATAGCTACAATATAAATTATAATTATATTATAGCTATTTTAGGATTAATATTTATTTTACAGGCAACTTTGTAATTATTTTAACCAGGTACAATAGCTATTAAATAGTTAAGAACTATTTAATAGTTACCTAGTTAAAATAATAACAAATTTACCTGTAAAATAAATCCTAACCTAAGTTATAATTAAACCTAACACTACCCTATCAATAAAATAATTAAATAAACTACCTACAATTACCTACAATTAACCTAACACTACACTATCAATAAATTAATTAAACACAATTCCTACAAATAAATACAATTAAATAAACTAGCTAAAGTACAAAAAATAAAAAAGAACTAAGTTACAGAAAATAAAAAAATATTTACAAACATAAGAAAAATATTACAACAATTTTAAACTAATTACACCTACTCTAAGCACCCTAATAAAATAACAAAGCCCCCCAAAATAAAAAATTCCCTACCCTATTCTAAATTAAAAAAGTTACAAGCTCTTTTACCTTACCAGCCCTGAACAGGGCCCTTTGCGGGGCATGCCCCAAGAATTTCAGCTCTTTTGCCTGTAAAAAAAAACATACAATACCCCCCCCCCAACATTACAACCCACCACCCACATACCCCTAATCTAACCCAAACCCCCTTAAAGAAACCTAACACTAAGCCCCTGAAGATCTTCCTACCTTGTCTTCACCATACCAGGTTCACCGATCCGTCCTGGCTCCAACATCTTCATCCAACCCAAGCGGGGGTTGGCGATCCATAATCCGGCCCAGAAGAGGCTCCAAAGTCTTCCTCCTATCCGGCAAGAAGAGGACATCCGGACCGGCAAACATCTTCTCCAAGCGGCATCTTCGATCTTCTTCCATCCGGAGCGAAGCGGCAGGATCCTGAAGACATCCAGCGCGGAACATCCATCCGGACCGACGACTGAACGACGAATGACTGTTCCTTTAAGGGACGTCATCCAAGATGGCGTCCCTCGAATTCCGATTGGCTGATAGGATTCTATCAGCCAATCGGAATTAAGGTAGGAATTTTCTGATTGGCTGATGGAATCAGCCAATCAGAATAAAGTTCAATCCGATTGGCTGATCCAATCAGCCAATCAGATTGAGCTTGCATTCTATTGGCTGATCGGAACAGCCAATAGAATGCGAGCTCAATCTGATTGGCTGATTGGATCAGCCAATCGGATTGAACTTGATTCTGATTGGCTGATTCCATCAGCCAATCAGAAAATTCCTACCTTAATTCCAATTGGCTGATAGAATCCTATCAGCCAATCGGAATTCGAGGGACGCCATCTTGGATGACGTCCCTTAAAGGAACAGTCATTCGTCGTTCAGTCGTCGGTCCGGATGGATGTTCCGCGCTGGATGTCTTCAGGATCCTGCCGCTTCGCTCCGGATGGAAGAAGATCGAAGATGCCGATTGGAGAAGATGTTTGCCGGTCCGGATGTCCTCTTCTTGCCGGATAGGAGGAAGACTTTGGAGCCTCTTCTGGACCGGATTATGGATCGCCAACCCCCGCTTTGGTTGGATGAAGATGTTGGAGCCAGGACGGATCGGTGAACCTGGTATGGTGAAGACAAGGTAGGAAGATCTTCAGGGGCTTAGTGTTAGGTTTCTTTAAGGGGGTTTGGGTTAGATTAGGGGTATGTGGGTGGTGGGTTGTAATGTTGGGGGGGGGTATTGTATGTTTTTTTTTACAGGCAAAAGAGCTGAAATTCTTGGGGCATGCCCCGCAAAGGGCCCTGTTCAGGGCTGGTAAGGTAAAAGAGCTTGTAACTTTTTTTAATTTAGAATAGGGTAGGGAATTTTTTATTTTGGGGGGCTTTGTTATTTTATTAGGGGGCTTAGAGTAGGTGTAATTAGTTTAAAATTGTTGTAATATTTTTCTTATGTTTGTAAATATTTTTTTATTTTCTGTAACTTAGTTCTTTTTTATTTTTTGTACTTTAGCTAGTTTATTTAATTGTATTTATTTGTAGGAATTGTGTTTAATTAATTTATTGATAGTGTAGTGTTAGGTTAATTGTAGGTAATTGTAGGTAGTTTATTTAATTATTTTATTGATAGGGTAGTGTTAGGTTTAATTATAACTTAGGTTAGGATTTATTTTACAGGTAAATTTGTTATTATTTTAACTAGGTAACTATTAAATAGTTCTTAACTATTTAATAGCTATTGTACCTGGTTAAAATAATTACAAAGTTGCCTGTAAAATAAATATTAATCCTAAAATAGCTATAATATAATTATAATTTATATTGTAGCTATATTAGGATTTATTTTACAGGTAAGTATTTAGCTTTAAATAGGAATAATTTATTTAATAAGAGTTAATTTATTTCGTTAGATTTAAATTATATTTAAGTTAGGGGGGTGTTAGTGTTAGGGTTAGACTTAGCTTTAGGGGTTAATACATTTATTAGAATAGCGGTGAGCTCCGGTCGGCAGATTAGGGGTTAATAATTGAAGTTAGGTGTCGGCGATGTTAGGGAGGGCAGATTAGGGGTTAATACTATTTATGATAGGGTTAGTGAGGCGGATTAGGGGTTAATACATTTATTATAGTAGCGCTCAGGTCCGCTCGGCAGATTAGGGGTTAATAAGTGTAGGCAGGTGTCGGCGACCTTGAGGGGGGCAGATTAGGGGTTAATAAATATAATATAGGGGTCGGCGATGTCAGGAGCAGCAGATTAGGGGTACATAGGGATAACGTAGGTGGCGGCGATTTGCGGTCGGAAGATTAGGGGTTAATTATTTTAAGTAGCTGGCGGCGACGTTGTGGGGGGCAAGTTAGGGGTTAATAAATGTAATACAGGGGTCGGCGGGGTTAGGGGCAGCAGATTAGGGGTACATAAATATAACGTAGGTGGCGGTCGGCAGATTAGGGGTTAAAAATTTTAATCGAGTGGCGGCGGTGTGGGGGGACCTCGGTTTAGGGGTACATAGGTAGTTTATGGGTGTTAGTGTACTTTAGGGTACAGTAGTTAAGAGCTTTATGAACCGGCGTTAGCCAGAAAGCTCTTAACTCCTGCTATTTTCAGGCGGCTGGAATCTTGTCGTTAGAGCTCTAACGCTCACTTCAGAAACGACTCTAAATACCAGCGTTAGAAAGATCCCATTGAAAAGATAGGCTACGCAAATGGCGTAGGGGGATCTGCGGTATGGAAAAGTCGCGGCTGAAAAGTGAGCGTTAGACCCTTTAATCACTGACTCCAAATACCAGCGGGCGGCCAAAACCAGCGTTAGGAGCCTCTAACGCTGGTTTTGACGGCTACCGCCGAACTCCAAATCTAGGCCATAGTCTTTTGACTAAAATGACATTTTGATATAGTTTTAGTCATAGTCTTTTGACTAAAATGACATTTTAGTTTTAGTCATATTTTAGTCATCAGAATTTCTTTAGTTTTATGCTCATTTTAGTCTAGTTCTAGTCGACGAAACTAACACTGTTATACACAGAGCATATACTGATATAAAGTTATATATATCAAGATGGAATCAATATGTATAAAGATGTGAAATTAGGTATACAGGGGAATATAAAATAGTCAAAAAAGGTGAAAGGAAAGAAAGAAAAAGGGAAATAATAATAATGATAAAAGTGTGGACATAGGCTTTCCTGTGTACCTATGCATAGAGAGTGTGATATATATACAATGTAATTGACTATGACACCCCCTCCTCCCCCTACAATCAGACCTCTGTAACACTTTCTGTCTTTTTGGCCTGTGTTTTAAGATATAATCTGTAAATTCCATCAAATTGGTCAGTATTGCTTCAGACTTGAAAAAGGAGGACATTCTTCCAAAAGCTTGTCAACTTATTAATGTACAGTTAGCCCAATAAAAAAGTATCATTGCACTCTTGTTATTTTGATATCTAAATCTCTGGACTAACACGGCTGCTCATATATATATATATATATATATATATATATATATATATATATATATATATATATATATATATATATATATATATACACACACACTGTATATACAGTGTATATATATATATATATATATATATTTTTTTTTTTTTTTTTTATTCTACTTAACTATATATATATGTTTTATTCTACTTAGCTGCAAAGGGCTCCACAGCACTTTTAAGTAGATGAAGACATGTAAAATCATAGTTATGCAATATACATATTTATTAAGTGTTATACTGTGCATTTACTGCAATTATTTCACATTCCAATGTTTTGCACATAGCAGAATATGTTCTATGCATTTTTAATAGATATTCCTATATATATATATATATATCTGTATATATCTATAATATATATTATCATCAATATATAGATATATACTGTATATTTTAGCAAAATAGCATCAGATACTTATATAAATATGCATTTATGAATAAATAGAACATATTTTTCTATGTGAAGAACATTGGAATGTGAAATATTCATATTTTCTGGCATGAACATAGGAGCGGGTTCATGGGTTTAGAGCTCATGTGTGGAGTTGTCATACTTAGGTCTGCCTTTTGCACTAAAAGGGGCCAGTGAGATGGACTCTTTAAGGCATAGCTGAAGAAACAGACAGTCAATGCAAGTTTATTGTACAGGACACTAAAGGATCGGATACTGAAAGAAGGGTAGGTGAGCAGGTGCTCCTACTCCAGAGCTGGAATCAGAGGTAATGCCCACGTTAGGGCTAATAACAGGAATGCCCACTCTAAAGCTGAGACTGAAGTGCCCATTTGAGGCTGAAGATAAGAATGCCCACTTGCGATTGAAGACTGGAATACCCACTTGAGGCTGGAGACTGGAATACCAACTGCAAAATTTAAGAACAATAGCTGGGAGCCCTCTGCAGGGCTTGGAAGCAGGAACTGGAGACTAGTACTTGGCAGACACCTTCTGCAGAGCTTGGGTACAGGAACTGGATACAGGAACTTGGAAGACACCCACGGCAGAACTTGAGAGCAGTAGCTGGAGACTGAAACTTGGCAAGCACTCTCTGCAGGGCTAGGCACTGAAACAGGATACCAGTATTTGACAGGTGCCCTCTGCAGGACCTGGGTACAGGAGCAGGATACGAGAGAAAGCAGGATGGTTAGACAAGATAACAGGCAGCAGTGACCAGCTGGTGATGAGAGAAAATCCAGGAGCCGAGAGTCATATACCAGAGAGCTGTCCGATAAGTCACCAATAACAGGAAGAATCCGTTAGAGTAGTCAGGAGACAAGGCCAAGTTTTGTATACCAGAATAGCAAGCTAAATTTAAGCACCAGAGGGAAAAACCAAACAGGATCTCAGGCAAGGTCAGAGGCACTAACAGACTGGTAGAACCACAATGTCAGGGCAGGGAGTGGTCTATGAGGCTACCTTAAATAGCATTTCTAATTGAGAAACTTCCTGCAGCTGGCGAGCAGATACAGCCAGAGAGCTAGCAGTGCAGGTAGCAACACAAAGAAACTCTGAACTAGAACCCTCCAGTGGCACAGAGAGACAGAGCTATATGCATGAAGATAATCAGCAGCAGAGGTCTCAGGTTTGAACCTGGGAACAGCCATGACATTTTCATAGTAGGTTTGCGCACTTGAGAATATGTGATCGGGTTTGCGCAGGAGTAGGGTGTTGGTTTTTTCCCCCACATTTTTTTGCTCCATTGACTTCTATGGGGGAATAAGTTATTGTGGGTGATATTCTAATCTGGCCCAGAAAATGAACATTGAACACATACTACATTGCCAAAGGGCAATCTCAAGCCAATGTACTGTCTATGTTCAAGAATAAAATGATGCCCCCTAACTCCACTATAATCTAAACATCCACTGCAATTCAAATACAACCACAGTCTCAAAGATTAATCTTCAGGATTAGAACTAGAAAATGCTGATACCAAGATCATTATCGACCCCATAAGGGTCTTTTTTTTTCCTTAAAAATCTGTATTAACTTATGTCTTCCATCTTTGCCTTATACCACCTCAGTCCCATGGTCCAACCGAGTTCCATTAAAGAACCAGTCCTGCTAGTGTTATCATATCAATATTAAATATTACACTGACTTTTTAAATTATTTTTGCTTTATAGGTAAACTTTTAAAATGTGTGTACTATTTATTATGTATTGTATACTTCAAAGACTCACAAAATTATATAAAGTTGTTTCTTATTATTTGTAAAATATACGAATTCCCCCTGATTTCCAATAGTGTTGTTTACCCAATAGTATTCAATACAAGCAGAAATTTAATAAAAAATAATAAAAAATAGAGCCAATGTTTTAATATTTATTTATCTATCTATCTATCTATCTATCTATCTATCTATCTATCTATCTATCTATTATATATATATATATATATATATATATATATATATATATATATATATATATATATATATATATATATATATATATATATATATATATATATATATATATACAGTATATGTGTGTGTGTGTATTTATATATACATTACAATTTTGGATAATAAAATATATACAGTTGGATATTTGCATTATTTAAAAGTACAAATTGAGCATAATTATCCATTGATGAATGCATGGGGTTTCTAAAAAAAGAATATTTATTTACATACCACAGCTATGGTACTATAAAGTTACTTTAATAATTTATAAGGTTGATCTTTTCAAAATTCTATCAAGGCTAAATGTCATTAAAAATGTTCAGAACTTATTTAAAGGTTTATGCTTGAGCAGGGCATTTACCTGCTTCACTGCTGATAGTCTAAAAATACATCCATGTCCATAATATTATCCATTCTTCACGTCCAATTGCTCTGTTATGGTAATAGTCAGAATCACACCATGTAGTAATTAATTACAGCTGACTTAAGAAAGGAATATTCTACTCCCCCACTGTTCCACTAGAAGATCTTTATGCACTATTAACTCATTCCTGTTTATTAATGCTATACTGGTAATTCTGACTGCTGAGTTCCAGCTTTTTAACAGTAGGATGATTAAACCACAATTATTAACCTTATAAGTAAGTGAGTATTACACAAATTAAATACCTTCAAAATACTTTTTTTATACAGAACTGTAAAACAATGACACATAAAACTAAATTGCAATTAGTTACTGTACATAGTTCTTTATTTATATATGTAGGGAGAGTTAATTTAATTATCTGTATATTTAGTAGCAGAAAAAGAAAACTTCTTATTTAAAATAAATAAATACATACATTACCCTTAAAAGGACAGTCAACACCAGAATTGTTGTTGTTTAAAAAGAAAGATAATCCCTTAATTACCCATTCCCCAGTTTTACATAACCAATACAGTTATATTATTACACTTTGTACCTCTGTGATTACCTTGTATCTAAGCCTCTGCAAACTGCCCCCCTTATTTCAGTTTTTTTGACAGACTTGCATTTTAGCCAATCAGTGCTCACTCCTAGGTAACTTCATGTGAATGAGCTCAATGTAATCTATATGAAACACATGGGGCCCGATCCGATATGCAGCGTCGCCCGCAAAAGCCGGCAATGCTAAATTTTGCGCGGGTTTGGTATCACATATATACGGCGTAGCATACAAGTTACGCGCGTATATTTCAGCCTTCGCCTGTATTTTTTTCACCCATAGACTGACATAGCAAACACGCGCAATTTGGTATCCAATATACAGCGTAAGGACTTACGCGCGCAGAATTCAGAAAATCTACTCCATTCTCAACTCGCCACAAATTGCAGGTGCAGGAACTCTTGCACTGACTTATAAACCAATGTAACTCTCTGAAGGCCTAACAAATGCATGCTCAACAACATACATATCAGCAGCTTGATCACAAATAGTTAAACCTCTTCAAAGCATTTATTATCCCTGCCCCTGCAAGTGTGTCAAACCAATCACAAACAGCACAACCTCACAACAGGAAGCCTAAAAAACCAGCCAATGCACATCCTCATTAGCCACCATGTTTTCCTGCTTTCCATAGAGAGGCAGCATCATGGGGCACAAGGGTGCATCATGGGGCACAAGGGGTGCATCATGGGGCACAAGGGGTGCTGGAAGCCCTACAAGCCCCTGTTGTTCCCTCTATACATGCTGATTCTATAGTTGCTGCTGAGGTCCCTGGTCATGTTGCTGCCCCTGCTGCTGCCCCTGCTGCAGCTGGTCATAGAATTACATACTGTGGATTTCCACTGAATGTAAGTGAAACTGCTACATCCCACCCCCTTCCCTTAACCACCCTAATTACTGAAAATATCTCATTTGTTTAATTCATGTTTAGGTCACTATGATTTATTGACTATCATTAAGAAGAATGAAAATGGATGTTTATACCTTATGTTCATACCTTCTGTAAAAACATTATTATTTAGATATATATACCCATGTGCAGGGATAGGCAAGGTGTCCTTCACTAAAGGTCTTTACCTTAGAAAATGTCCGCCACAGCCTTGGCTCGTGCCTATCCCTGCACATGTGTCAATTTCCATTGGATGTGAGAAACCTTGATTTGCATCTTATAAGTGAATATTACTATATGGACCCTTCATACACAAATATGTGATGTGGTTTATAGAACATGAATATGTCATAAACATGATGATATTACCTTTTTTGGACCATTTCCACACAGGCCTTATTATATGTTTAAACAATATTAGTGTACTAAAACACCCCTCACATGGTTGTGGATGACAATTATATGGTAAATAACAGAGGACAAGATTTATGTTGAACTATAAGAATATATATATTTTTTAGGCTTCTTGGATGAGGGGGCTGAGGTGACTGGAGTGGATTTCCTGGTTTTCCTGGTTTGGGAAGATTCAGATGATTCTGCTGGAGTGCTGGCCACAGATGATAGGCTGGAGGCAGTGTCCTGCTGGTGTGTGAAGTGCTCAACCAACACACCCAAGAGTTGGTTTTGTTCCCGCCATCTGTTGTCAATCTGCATCTGCATATCAGAAATAACTCTCATCATCTGCGACTGGTTTTGTACAATTCCATTTAATGATGCTGCCATGTCCCTCTGCAGCTCTATGGTATGCTGGAGTAACCTCTGTTGGCTCCTGTGAAACCTGTGTTGGCCTTTTTGTCTGCTCTCGCAGCTTTTTATGAGCCTCCTCTGGAGTGAAATGTATTCCTCGCCCAGGGGAGAATACAGTGGGGGGTAGTTATCAATGTGTCTACTTTACCTGCCTACGCCGGTCCAATACGCCCGCCTAAGCTCGCCTACGTTCATCGCCGCGGACCTGCAAAATTTCGCCTAAGTTATCAAAAAAGCTATCAAAAAGCTGCGCACCAAGTACGGGGCGATGAACAGCAGACTGTGATAGTTATCACTCATCCAATCTCGCTGCTCTTTGGCTTTTTGACAGCTTTCTAGCTAGCCTGTCACTAAGCACCCACACTAACTACCACCTATACCGGCGCCCCCGGAGCCCCCCGCAACTAAATAAAGTTATTAACCCCTAAACCGCTGCTCCTAGACCACGCCACAACTCTTATAAATGTATTAACCCCTAAACCGCCGCTCCCGGACCCAGCCGCCACCTACATTATACCTAGTAACCCCTATCCTGCCACCCTATACCGCCGCCCTCTATAATAAACTTATTAACCCCTATCCTGCTGATCCCGGACCTCGCCGCAACTAAATACATAGTTTAACCCCTAAACCGCCGCTCCCGGACCCCGCCGCAACCTATATTAAACTTATTAACCCCTAATCTGCCCCGCCTACACCGTCGCCACCTATAATAAATTTATTAACCCCTATCCTGCCCCCCTACACCGTCGCCAAATATAATAAATTTATTAACCCCTATCCTGCCCCCCCTACACCGTAGCCACCTATAATAAATTTATTAACCCCTATCCTGCCCCCCCTACACCGTTGCGACCTATAATAAATGTATTAACCCCTATCCTGCCCACCACTACACCGCCGCCACTGTAATAAAATTATTAACCCCTAAACCTAAGTCTAACACTAACCCTAACACCCCCCTAACTTAAATATTAATTAAATAAATCTAAATAATATTTCTCTTATTAACTAACGGCTAGATTTGGAGTTTTGTCGGTAACGACCCGAAAAGCTAACGCCGGCTTTTTTCTGGCCGCACCATAAAAATAACTCTGGTATTGAGAGTCCACATAAAGGCTGCGTTAGGCTCCAAAAAAGGAGCGTAGAGCATTTTTAACGCAACTTCAACTCTCGATATCAGAGTTGCTTACGGACGCGGCCAGCCTCAAAAACGTGCTTGTGCACAATTCCCCCATAGGAAACAATGGGGCTGTTTGAGCTGAAAAAAAACCTAACACCTGCAAAAAAACCGCGTTCAGCTCTTAACGCAGCCCCATTGTTTGCTAGGCATAAAAACTTCCTACGTCTGCACCTAACACCCTAACATGTACCCCGAGTCTAAACACCCCTAATCTAACACTTATTAACCCCTAATCTGCCGCTCTGTAAACTGCCGCTACTTACATTATCCCTAAGTACCCCTAATCTGCTGCCCCTAACACCGCCAACCCCTATATTATATTTATTAACCCCTAATCTGCTCCCCACAATGTTGCCTCCACCTGCCTACACTTATTAACCCCTAAACTGCCGACCGGACCTGAGCGCAACTATAATAAAGTTATTAACCCCTAATCCGCCTCACTAACCCTATAATAAATAGTATTAACCCCTAATCTGCCCTCCCTAACATCGCCGACACCTAACTTCAATTATTAACCCCTAATCTGCCGACCGGAGCTCACCGCTATTCTAATAAATGTATTAACCCCTAAAGCTAAGTCTAACCCTAACACTAACACCCCCCTAAGTTAAATATAATTTTAATCTAACTAAATAAATTAACTCTTATTAAATAAATTATTCCTATTTAAAGCTAAATACTTACCTGTAAAATAAATCCTAATATAGCTACAATATAAATTATAATTACATTGTAGCTATTTTAGGATTAATATTTATTTTACAGGCAACTTTGTAATTATTTTAACCAGGTACAATAGCTATTAAATAGTTAAGAACTATTTAATAGCTACCTAGTTAAAATAATTACAAAATTACCTGTAAAATAAATCCTAACCTAAGTTACAATTAAACCTAACACTATACTATCATTAAATTAATTAAATAAAATACCTATAATTACCTACAATTAAACCTAACACTACACTATCAATACATTAATTAAATACAATATCTACAAATAACTACAATGAAATAAACTAACTAAAGTACAAAAAATAAAAAAGAACTAAGTTACAAAAAATAAAAAAATATCTACAAACATAAGAAAAATATTACAACAATTTTAAACTAATTACACCTACTCTAAGCCCCCTAATAAAATAACAAAGACCCCCAAAATAAAAAATGCCCTACCCTATTCTAAATTAATAAAGTTCAAAGCTCTTTTACCTTACCAGCCCTGAACAGGGCCCTTTGCGGGGCATGCCCCAAGAAGTTCATCTCTTTTGCCTGTAAAAAAAAAACATACAATACCCCCCCCAACATTACAACCCACCACCCACATACCCCTAATCTAACCCAAACCCCCCTTAAATAAACCTAACACTAAGCCCCTGAAGATCATCCTACCTTGTCTTCACCTCACCAGGTATCACCGATCCGTCCTGGCTCCAAAATCTTCATCCAACCCAAGCGGGGGCTGGCAATCCATCATCCGGTGGCTGAAGAGGTCCAGAAGAGGCTCCAAAGTCTTCATCCTATCCGGGAATAAGAGGCGATCCGGACCGGCAACCATCTTGATCCAAGCGGCATCTTCTATCTTCATCTGATGACGACCGGCTCCATCCTGAAGACCTCCACCGCGGACCCATCTTCTTCCGGCGACGTCCAACTGAAGAATGATGGTTCCTTTAAGGGACGTCATCCAAGATGGTGTCCCTCGAATTCCGATTGGCTGATAGGATTCTATCAGCCAATCGGAATTAAGGTAGGAATATTCTGATTGGCTGATGAATATTCTGATTGAGCTCGCATTCTATTGGCTGATCGGAACAGCCAATAGAATGCAAGCTCAATCTGATTGGCTGATTGGATCAGCCAATCGGATTGAACTTGATTCTGATTGGCTGATTCCATCAGCCAATCAGAATATTCCTACCTTAATTCCGATTGGCTGATAGAATCCTATCAGCCAATCGGAATTCGAGGGACGCCATCTTGGATGACGTCCCTTAAAGGAACCGTCATTCTTCAGTTGGACGTCGCCGGAAGAAGATGGGTCCGCGGTGGAGGTCTTCAGGATGGAGCCGGTCGTCATCGGATGAAGATAGAAGATGCCGCTTGGATCAAGATGGTTGCCGGTCCGGATCGCCTCTTCTTCCTGGATAGGATGAAGACTTTGGAGCCTCTTCTGGACCTCTTCAGCCACCGGATGATGGATCGCCAGCCCCCGCTTGGGTTGGATGAAGATTTTGGAGCCAGGACGGATCGGTGATACCTGGTGAGGTGAAGACAAGGTAGGATGATCTTCAGGGGCTTAGTGTTAGGTTTATTTAAGGGGGGTTTGGGTTAGATTAGTGGTATGTGGGTGGTGGGTTGTAATGTTGGGGGGGGGGGTATTGTATGTTTTTTTTTTACAGGCAAAAGAGCTGAACTTCTTGGGGCATGCCCCGCAAAGGGCCCTGTTCAGGGCTGGTAAGGTAAAAGAGCTTTGAACTTTATTAATTTAGAATAGGGTAGGGCATTTTTTATTTTGGGGGTCTTTGTTATTTTGTTAGGGGGCTTAGAGTAGGTGTAATTAGTTTAAAATTGTTGTAATATTTTTCTTATGTTTGTAAATATTTTTTTATTTTTTGTAACTTAGTTCTTTTTTATTTTTTGTACTTTAGTTAGTTTATTTCATTGTAGTTATTTGTAGATATTGTATTTAATTAATGTATTGATAGTGTAGTGTTAGGTTTTTAATTGTAGGTAATTGTAGGTATTTTATTTAATTAATTTAATGATAGTATAGTGTTAGGTTTAATTGCAACTTAGGTTAGGATTTATTTACAGGTAATTTTGTAATTATTTTAACTAGGTAGCTATTAAATAGTTCTTAACTATTTAATAGCTATTGTACATGGTTAAAATAATTACAAAGTTGCCTGTAAAATAAATATTAATCCTAAAATAGCTACAATGTAATTATAATTTATATTGTAGCTATATTAGGATTTATTTTACAGGTAAATATTTATCTTTAAATAGGAATAATTTATTTAATAAGAATTAATTTATTTCGTTAGATTAAAATTATATTTAATTTAGGGGGGTGTTAGTGTTAGGGTTAGACTTAGCTTTAGGGGTTAATACATTTATTAGAATAGCGGTGAGCTCCGGTCGGCAGATTAGGGGTTAATAATTGAAGTTAGGTGTCGGCGATGTTAGGGAGGGCAGATTAGGGGTTAATACTATTTATTAAAGGGTTAGTGAGGCGGATTAGGGGTTAATAACTTTATTATAGTAGCAGTGCGGTCCGCTCGGCAGATTAGGGGTTAATAAGTGTAGGCAGGTGGAGGCGACGTTGAGGGGGGCAGATTAGGGGTTAATAAATATAATATAGGGGTCGGCGGTGTTAGGGGCAGCAGATTAGGGGTACATAGCTATAATGTAGGTGGCGGCGCTTTGCGGTCAGCAGATTAGGGGTTAATTATTGTAGGTAGCTGGCGGCGATGTTGTGGGGGGGCAGATTAGGGGTTAATAAATATAATACAGGGGTCGGCGGTGTTAGGGGCAGCAGATAAGGGGTACATAAGTATAACGTAGGTGGCGGTCGGCAGATTAGGGGTTAAAAAAAATTAATCGAGTGGCGGCGATGTGGGGGGACCTCGGTTTAGGGGTACATAGGTAGTTTATGGGTGTTAGTGTACTTTAGAGCACAGTAGTTAAGAGCTTTATGAACTGGCATTAGCCCAGAAAGCTCTTAACTACTGACTTTTTTCTGCGGCTGGAGTTTTGTTGTTAGATTTCTAACGCTCACTTCAGCCACGACTCTAAATACCGGAGTTAGAAAAATCCCATTGAAAAGATAGGATACGCAATTTACGTAAGGGGATCTGCGGTATGGAAAAGTCGCGGCTGAAAAGTGAGCGTTAGACCCTTTTTTGAGTGACTCCAAATACCGGAGTTAGCCTAAAACCAGCGTTAGGAGCCTCTAACGCTGGTTTTCACGGCTACCGCCAAACTCCAAATCTAGGCCTAAGTTAATCCTATTTAAAACTAAATACTTACCTTTAAAATAAACCCTAATATAGCTTCAATATAAATAATAATTATATTGTAGCTATCTTAGGATTTATTTTTATTTTACAGGCAACTTTCAATTTATTTTAACTAGGTACAATAGCTATTAAATAGTTATTAACTATTTAATAGCTACCTAGCTAAAATAAAGAGAAATTAACCTGTAAAATAAAAACTAACCTAAGTTACAATTACACCTAACACTTCACTATACTTTAATAAATTATTCCTATTTAAAACTAAATACTTACCTGTAAAATAAACCCTAAGATAGCTACAATGTAATTAATAATTACATTGTAGCTATTTTAGGATTTATATTTATTTTACAGGTAACTTTATATTTATTTTAGCTAGGTACAATAGTTATTAAATAGTGATTAACTATTTAATAACTACCTAGCTAAAAGAAATACAAATTTACCTGTAAAATAAATCCTAACCTAAGTTACAATTAAACCTAACACTACACTATCAATAAATAAATTAAATTAATTAACTACAAATACCTACAATTAAATACAATTACATAAACTAACTAAAGTGCAAAAAATAAAAAAAGCTAGGTTACAAAAAATTAAAAAAATAAGTTACAAACATTTAAAAAATAATACAACAATTTTAAGCTACTTACACCTAATCTACGCCCCCTAATAAAATAACAAAGCCCCCCAAAATAAAAAAATTCCCTACCCTATTCTAAATTAAAAAGTTCAAAGCTCTTTTACCTTACCAGCCCTTAAAAGGGCCTTTTGCGGGGCATGCCCAAAAGAAAACTGCTCTTTTGCCTGTAAAAGAAAAATACAACCCCCCCAACATTAAAACCCACCACCCACATACCCCTAATCTAACCTAAACCCCCCTTAAAAAAAAACTAACACTACCCCTCTGAAGATCATCCTACCTTGAGTTGTCTTCAGCCATCCGACCATCGATGGAACCGAAGAGGAGATCCCGAGCGGCAGAAGTCATCATCCAAGGGGCGCTGAAGAAATCTTCCATCCGATGAAGTCATCATCCAGGCGGCGCTGAAGAAGTCTTCCATCCGGGCGATGTGATGTCATCTTCCAAGCAGCGTCTTCAATCTTCATCCATCCGGAGCGGAGCGCCATCTTCAGACGAGCCGACGCGGATCCATCCTCTTCTTCCCGACGACTACCGACGAATGGATATTCCTTTAAGGGACGTCATCCAAGATGGCGTCCCTTCAATTCTGATTGGCTGATAGGATTCTATCACCCAATCGGAATTAAGGTAGGAAAATACTGATTTGCTGATTGAATCAGCCAATCAGATTGAGCTCGCATTCTATTGGCTGATCGGAACAGCCAATAGAATGCAAACTCAATCTGATTGGCTGATTGGATCAGCCAATCGGATTGAACTTCAATCTGCTTGGCTGATTCAATCAGCCAATCAAATTTTTCCTACCTTAATTCCGATTGGCTGATAGAATCCTATCAGCCAATCAGAATTGAAGGGACGCCATCTTGGATGACGTCCCTTAAAGGAATATCCGTTGGGAAGAAGAGGATGGATCCGCGTTGGCTCGTCTGAAGATGGCGCTCCGCTCCGGATGGATGAAGATTGAAGATGCCGCTTGGAAGATGACATCGCCCGGATGGAAGACTTCTTCAGCGCTGCCTGGATGATGACTTCTGCCGCTCCGGATCTCCTCTTCGGTTCCATTGATTAGGGGTATGTGGGTGGTGGGTTTTAATGTTGGGGGGGGGGTTTGTATTTTTCTTTTACAGGCAAAAGAGCAGTTTTCTTTGGGGCATGCCCTGCAAAAGGCCCTTTTAAGGGCTGGTAAGGTAAAAGAGCTTTGAACTTTTAAATTTAGAATAGGGTAGGGAATTTTTTATTTTGGGGGGCTTTGTTATTTTATTAGGGGGCTTTGATTAGGTGTATGTAGATTAAAATTGTTGTAATCTTTTTTAAATGTTTGTAACTTATTTTTTTTATTTTTTGTAACTTAGCTTTTTTTATTTTTTGTACTTTAGTTAGTTTATGTAATTGTATTTAATTGTAGGTATTTGTAGTTAATTAATTTAATTTATTTATTGATAGTGTAGTGTTAGGTTTAATTGTAACTTAGGTTAGGATTTATTTTACAGGTAAATTTGTATTTCTTTTAGCGAGGTAGTTATTAAATAGTTAATAACTATTTAATAACTATTCAAACTAGCTAAAATAAATACAAAGTTACCTGTAAAATAAATATAAATCCTAAAATAGCTACAATGTAATTATTAATTATATTGTAGCTATCTTAGGGTTTATTTTACAGGTAAGTATTTAGTTTTAAATAGAAATAATTTATTAAAGTATAGTGAAGTGTTAGGTGTAATTGTAACTTAGGTTAGTTTTTATTTTACAGGTTAATGTCTCTTTATTTTAACTAGGTAGCTATTAAATAGTTAATAACTATTTAATAGCTATTGTACCTAGTTAAAATAAATTGAAAGTTGCCTGTAAAATAAAAATAAATCCTAAGATAGCTACAATATAATTATTATTTATATTGTAGCTATATTAGGGTTTATTTTAAAGGTAAGTATTTAGTTTTAAATAGGATTAACTTAGTTAATAAGAGAAATATTATTTAGATTTATTTAATTAATATTTAAGTTAGGGGGTGTTAGGGTTAGTGTTAGACTTAGTTTTAGGGGTTAATAAATTTATTATAGGTCGTGACGGTGTAGGGGGGGCAGATTAGGGGTTAATAAGTTTAATATAGGTTGCGGCGGGGTCCGGGAGCGGCGGTTTAGGGGTTAAACTATTTATTTAGTTGCGGCGAGGTCCGGGATCGGCATGATAGGGGTTAATAACTTTATTATAGGTGGCGATGGTATAGGGGGGCATGATAGGGGTTAATAGGTATCATGTAGGTGGCGGCGGGGTCTGGGAGCGGCGGTTTAGGGGTTAATACATATATTATAGTTGCGGCGGGGACCGGGAGCGGCGGTTTAGGGGTTAACATATTTATTATAGCTTGTGGTGGGCTCCAGGAGCGGAGGTTTAGGGGTTAATCAGTTTATTAGAGTGGCGGTGGGCTCCGGGAGTGGCGGTTTAGGGGGTAATAACTTTATTTAGTTGCGGCGGTGTAGGGGGGCAGATTAGGGGTGTTTAGACTCGGGGTAAATGTTAGGGTGTTAGGTGTAGACAGCTCCCATAGAAATCAATGGGATATCTGGCAGCAAACATGAAATTTCGCTATGCTCAGACTCTTATTGATTGCTATGGGATCCGCCGCCTCCAGGGCGGCGGATTGAAAACCAGGTACGCTCGGCCGGAAAAGTGCCGAGCGTACCTTCTTGTTTTTTGATAACTAGCAAAAGTAGTCAGATTGTGCCGCACTTGTGTGCGGAACATCTGGAGTGACATAAGAATCGTTCTGTGTTGGACTGAGTCCGGCGGATCGAAGCTTACGTCACAAAATTCTACTTTTGCCGGTATCTAGGGCTTGATAACTTAGGCGAATCAGCCTCGCCACAAATACGCTGCAGAATTTCAGCGTATTTGAGGTTGACGGCTTGATAACTACCCCCCAGTGGATCTACAGGCTCTTGAGCAGCAATGATTCTAGGTGCATTTTCAGCTCTATCTGCTGGTGCATCATGGACAACTTCAGCTGCTGGTGCATCATGGACAACTTCAGCTGCTGGTGCATCATGGAAGACTTCAGCTGCTGGTGCATCATGGACAACTTCAGCTGCTGGTGCATCATGGACAACTTCAGCTGCTGGTGCTTCAGGGACAATTTCAGCTGCTGGTGCATCATGGACATCTTCAGCTGCATCTGCTTCATGGACAACTTCAGCTGCTGGTGTTTCAGGGACAACTTCAGCTATATGCTCATCTGAGGATGGTGGAGCTCTCCCGAGGGAAGAGGATGGTGGAGCTCTCCCAAGGGAAGAGGATGGTGGAGCTCTCCCAAGGGAAGAGGATGGTGGAGCTCTCCCAAGAGAAGAGGATGGTGGAACTCTCAGGGTGGATTCGTAGTCCCATTGACGACTAGTGTGTGACCACCAGTGCCACTCAGCCTGTCCAGTTTGCATTTCTTGCGACATCCCCTGTGTGTAAAAGCCATGACTGCCTGATATTGTTTTGGGGGGGGGTAAAGACATGGACCCTTCATGGCTGATTTGGCTACCCCTGAAAGCCAAAAGAATATTCCTCAGGTCAGGTATCTTGCCAGGGGTCGTATGCCAATGGTGGTGGCATCACTTCTGGGTCCTCAACTGAGGCAATCCAACCCTGCTCATGCCTGGGAGCATACTGTCCATGTTGCTGCCTGAAGACTGGTGGTGGAGGTGGCTGCATGCCTGTGACTGGTGGTGGTGGAGGTGGCGGCATGCCTGTTTGCAGCCTGGTGACAGGAGGTTCTGTGGAGGAGTCAAATGATTATAGGGATTAGTACAGTCATATATATGTCCATGTGGGCATACAATGTACATTGATACATGCTAGGGACAATACTCATTCTCATGTCAAACTGTATAACATGCATGCGCACAATGTGATTTGTTATATGAGGGATTTTAATCTGCACAGTATACAGGTATGTGTTTCATACAATAGTTTTGTGTACATGTCAGTGATGGAGAAAATGTGTTCTTTAAGTGACACTATGGTCACACAATTTACTTTAGCCTGATATAGGCACAGAACCTGCTTTCTGAGCTAAAAGTATTGTGATGGCTATAGTGTCCATTTACTGAAAACTCAACATGTGGCTTGTGGCCTGTGTTACTCTGAGACATGTTAGTATTGCACTATTCCACCTCATATCATGAATTGCATTGTGTTAAGTAGCATTAATGTGAAATATAATTGTAGATATTTTTGTTAGTAGGCCAAATACCATGCTCCTCATTGTGTACATGAATGTGTGACATTAAAGGATGTTATATCTCAAATACATATAATACTGGTGTGTGGGATGTTACTCACACGCATGAGGTGCTGTGGTTGCAGCCCCTGAGTCATGAGCCCCTGGAAGTCCACGGACTGCTGTGATACTCAGGGAGCTGCGTATCATCTCCTGCCAGGTGTTGTATTCGGTTTCCAGGGGTGGACCACCGCCTGTTCCCCTCTGATGCATGGCTTCCTGCCCCATCTTCTCTTTCACTCGCCTCTTACAATCATTCCACCTTTTTTTAAGTCCCTCGACAGTCCTCTTCTGTGGGGCCACACTGTTTACAGCATCCTCTACCGCCAACCATGCTGTCTTATGCCTTCGGGCAATACCTTTGCCCTTATCCTGGCCAAAGAGGGCACTGTGGTTGTCCATGATGGCCTGGACTAGCGCAACATTCTCATCGAATGAGAAGTTTGGGCATCTCATGTGCTCATCCTCTGTCGCCACCTGGCTTGCTCCCTGGGGTGTCCCTGGTGTGGGTTCCTCCCTATCCTCTCCCTCCTCCCCCCTTCTGTCCCCATGTGCACCCTCTGTCCGTCTTCTAAGTGTGCCTGGTCTCTGAGCATCTCCCCTCCCATCATCCCTTCTAACTCTCCCTCTCCCCACTCCACTTACTCCCTGACGGGGACCCCGCTGCTCCTCCTGTCTGCTACAATACTCCTCTCCCTGCAACTCCGCTCCCCTTCTTCCCTCCGCCCTACCTCTCCCTGACATCCTCACACTACACACACTCACACACTCACACTCACTCCCAGTTCAATCACACACAATCACAACCAAACACTCAGCCTTTCACACTGTAAAATTGAAATAAAATGTTTGAGGTGTTAGAAAAAAAAAAGTGTTGTGTATTTTGTATATGTATGCATGCAAAATGTGTGCCATATGTAAAAATAAGTGTAAGTATATGTACAAGCTTACCCAAACAAAAATCTGACTTAATTAACTATTATGCTGTGCCTCTCTCACTACTCTTACTAATCCTAAACTCACTGTAGTGTGCTGTAGCTCAACGAACCATCCAAACACACTGAAGAAAATGGCGGCTGCGCATGGGTTTGTATATGACTTTTGAATAGCGTAATTGCGTTGCGCTTTTTTAGATGGAGTCGCAGGTAATTTTTACGAGTATTAGTCTAATTTGCATAAAACTACACTTTATTGAGACTTTACGTGGACAAAATACTGGCGTAAGTACTTGCGACGACTAAAATGTGAATTTGCACACTTTTCGGAACAAGTTTGTCCTACTTACGCCACTTAAGCATCTGACGGCGCCATATATTGGATATCCCGATGTGCAAGGTGAAATTACGGCCGGCGCGGGTTCCCTCGATTGCACCAAAAACTACGCCGTATATCGGATCTCGCCAATGAACTAATTCCCTCTTAGTGGTTAAAATGCATTCAGATTAAAGTCAGTCTTCAAGGTCTAAGAAATTAGCATATGAACCTCCTAGGTTTAGCTTTCAACTAAGAATACCAATAGAACAAAGCAAAATTGGTGATAAAAGTAAATTGGAAAGTTGTTTAAAATTACATTCCCTATTTAAGTCATGAAAGGATTTTTTTGTACTTGACTGTCTTCTGCCTTATTGAAGGCTCTTCATTTTTTTAGCCAGCAGCAACATGGGTCCTCTTAATTTTGTTCCTTGCCATTTTATGACTCATTATAAGAGTATTTCCCTATATTTTTAAAAAAAGCATGAGATTGGGCTCACTGTCAAAATACTAGTCAAAATTAATTCTTCTACAGAATTGTGATGTTGGTAGTGGGGGTGATATAAATGTAAGTTAGATTTTTATATAAGATTTAAAAATAGATGTGTATAGGGAGTTTAGTTTTAATTGAGGATATTTATGAACCTGAGGGGGTGATCATGTAAGGGAGGTTTGCAGTGGTGGGGTTGTGTATGGGGGTAAATGAAGTTTGGACAGAGTTACAGTTTATATGTTTGCTTTTTTTAAGGAACCAGGGCAGAAGCAGTTATAGTTAATAGTGATTTGAGGCCCTTATACAGGGCCATATTACAAATAATGTGCTAATTAACACTTCTGCTCGACCATTAACTGCTCTAGAAGTTCTAGATTTTGCGCTTGTCGTGTTGCGCTGTTATTATTAATTTAAAGTAAACTGTTTCTGCTTGCGCGCTAACCCGGTGAGTGCAAAAAGCAGAACTTAGAATATTGAGTGCACGTTCACGTATTCCCCCATAAAAGTTAATGGAGTAAAAATGAACTAATACCCCACTCTTGCGTAAACCCAATTGCATATTCTCAAGTGTGCTAACCCAACATGAAAAATTAATATTTCCCAATCTAATGTTCTTCACATAGAAGAATATATTATATTTATTTATAAATAAATATGTTTTATTTATTTATTTATTTATATATATATATATATATATATATATATATATATATATATATATACAAAATGTATATATACTACAAGTGCTGCTTACAGTCTCACAGACCACACAGCACACTCTACAAATATGAGAGTACCTTATTCACAATTGGGACGTCTTCACATCACGTCAGGCCAGTTTTCCACTTGCTTTATATCCCTTTCGGTGCAGGCATGTACAGGCTGCTCTCAAACACACCAGCGTGACTTACAGCTCCCGGGTAGTAGCGTCCTTGCGGCAGGCGTAGTCGGCACGTCACACTCAGGTGACTGCTACTGTCCAATGGGGTGAAAGACAACACCTTCTCCGGAAGGTATGGTATATCGGCATAGACCACAAAACAGCTAGTAGATGCAATATCAAGGAAAGAAGAAATTTGTCTTGGCAAATTAAAACTCCACTTTATTACTCTAAAGTTAAAACAGGGTTACAGCAAACCTCAGCATACACATCAACACAATGTAGCACAGAATGGCTTACGCATTTCGGCTCTAGGCTGTAGTCATAGCCTGCTGTGCTGTCTTACACTGTCAGTTTAAAAAGGGTATAGCACACAACTATTAGTTAAAAATAAAGCACACCCATGTTGAGTGAGCCAATAATATCTAAGCTTAACTCATAATATAATACAGCACAAAAAGTTACCTAAGACTTTTAACAGGAGAAGCCAACTTGTTGAATACATTACATTTCTGATGCCAGATTGATACAGTATTACAATATTACAGACAGTCAAGGCTAGGCAGATGCGTACATAAAAACAGAAGAGAAACTACAGGTGAAACAATTATATGTTATGCTCAAAGGTCCGGTTACCAAATAGACCAAAATTAAGGTTGGATACCTAGTTAATAGTCATGCATACCTTTTAATACCTATATGAGCATATGCTAAAATAATACTTCCCAACTCATAGGACCATCGTCTAAATTAAATTAAATTAAGCATCCATGTTAACTCCAAGGGAGGATAAACTCCCAAGTAGAAAATTAGAGTTGGTTTACATAGTTAATCTCCATAAACACTTACAATGCACAGATATTATTCCATCGAAAGTGTGGAAACCCCTATACATAAATTCACCTTATCTAATTTATAGACTAAGAAGGGAAAGTGGACATCAACAAAACTTTAGTAAATATATGAGATATAGATATACTAACACACGGATACTCCTTTACTGCAGTTATGCCATCATGAGAAGAATGAAACGGTTTATCACATAACAGTTTGAAAAAATATGTATAATGCCCAGTTAGGCTAATGACAATGATTCATGACATCATACCGAGAATTCAGGCCTGATGGAAATATGGTGCCTAATGTAAAAATCCAATATGCCTCTCTTTTGGCTAAAATATGATCCAGATCACCCCCTCTCTTAAGTTTTTGTGTTCTCTCTATAGCACACCATGAAAAGGTACTCAAGTTGCCTTTATGCTAAATACCAAAATGTCAAACAAGCAGGGTAGATGATCTGTTTGTTTTAAAAGAGGAAAAATGTTCCCTCATTCTCGTGTTGACATCAGGAGTCGTGAGCCTGACATATTGGACCCTACATTGGGTACACTCGATTAAAGATACAACATAGCTAGAGGTGCAGTTAAGGCAGGAACCTATATTGTATGTCCTATGTGTATTGAAATATGTATATGTCTTGGTTACCTGGACAAATTCACAGGGTTTGCATCTGTAATGCCCACATTTATACATCCCTAAGTGTCTCAGCCAGGAACTCTTGTTATCATTGATAGATTTCAACTGAGTGGGGGAAAGAATGGAACCTAATGTGGGGCTCTTCCTATATGAACATCTGAGACATTGTTTGACTACATCCACCAGATTATCTTCTGCAGGTAAAATGGAAAAGTGCTTGCACACAATATAACATACCTCTGGGTATTGCACACTGTGTTCAGTGAACAAACGTCACCCCCCTAAAATCTTTTTTTGTTGAAACACTTCTGACTTAAAAGACCTTCTCTAGATCTAGATTGGACTGATAATTTGGCCCTTTTAATGTCTCTTTGGGGATACTTTCTGTCCCTCAATCTCTGTTCAAAATCTACTACCAGTTTGCAGTTATCATCATGGGCTGAACAGTTTCATTTTAGACGAGTAAACTCAATATCAAAGAGTACGTGTTTGGGATGACAACTAGTACCATATAACAGTGAATTACCTGCTATCAGTTTTCTGTACACTGTGGATTTAATCTTGTCATTAATTTGGCCCACCAGAGTGAGATCAAGAAAATTAATCCGCTCTGTATTCGATTCTTACGTAAAGCGAAGGCAAAGCTCGTTCTGATTTAACCAGTCTACAAAAGGCTGTATAATTTCTTCTGGTCCTGACCAAATGAAAAGAAGGTCATCTATATACCGCTTGTAAACAGCAATGTGTTCTCTATAGGGGTTTCTATTTCCAAAGATGTGGAAAAACTCCCACCAGCCAAAGTACAAGTTGGCAAACGATGGAGCAAATTTTTCTCCCATGACTGTGCCACATCTTTGGAGATAGAATACCTCCTCAAATTGGAAGAAATTATGTGTTAATAGAAAGGCCACAATGGTAGCCTTTGATCCTTCTGTACAGGCCTTGGGGGTTGAGTTGCTTGATATTATCTCTTGGAAACTAGTTTATTCAGAAGGGTTCGGCTTTCCTTACTATAGCAAAATGTTATTTTTCAGTTATACAGGTATTACATATGGTATCCTTTAAATGTGAAGGAAGAGACAATACCAGGGGCTAAAGGATAGAATCCAACCATTGCGACAAATTAGCCAGAAGTGAGTCCACCCCACTAACTATGGGGCATCCCTGAATGTTGTCAAGAGATTTATGGACTTTTGGAAAATGGTGGAACAGGGGAATTTTGGAATGTTCAACATACAAGAAATCTACTGTATCCATGTCCAAGATCTCCTGTTCCAACCCATCATCCAAAATCTGTTTTAATTCTCTTTGAAAAAGGGTCATTGGATCCCCCTTCAAAATAAGATACTCATTGTCATTAGTTAATTGCCGTTTAGCTTCCTGAACATAGTTTGCTCGGTCCATTACTACTACCATTCCATATACCTATATACATATATATAAACATGTGTATATATGTATCTCTATGTTAGATTAGTTTTTTTTCTCTTACACCTGAGACCTCATATCTTTGAGCCTTTATAACATTTTTGTGCAGTCATTTTTTTAGATAGTATTATTATGAGTGTAACTGTCTTTTGTAATGTGTTTTTGATGTGTTTTGTGCACTTTTTTGTTTTGTGAAACAGTTAAACAGAGCTCTGAGGTTACGCAAACCCGTCCCACTTCAATTGCACTCAAGTGATCGCGTTTACTTTCAACTTGTAATTCGAGCAAAAAACCCTTATCGTTTGAGCATAACTGTTAATGCGCCTCGTGTAATCTTTTCCTTTATTTTATAGATTCTTTGAAGAAAAGTCCTGTTTAAAGTGGAGCAGCTGGGTGACCCCCGTTTTGATGTTACCTAGAGGAATGTTTTTCGTTTTTTTTTTTACATAAAAGCCCAATTTTTGGACTATATATTTATCTGGGTGGTACCTCTGTTCTATTTATGTAAATTAATTAGTTTAGTAGATATTTAAAAATATATAGGTGTCTCTACTGCAACTCAGTTAATCACTGGTGAGGTTTGGAAAAGTAAAGTCATCTTGTTAGAGCTGCTAAGCATCCTTCTCAATGATGCCAATTTTTCTCATAAAATGACCAAGTTTCTGTACAAACTAAAGATTTTTGTCTTGTAACTGGGTGAAAGGGACATCCTGGAAAATAGAAGAAGGGGTTAATTGACCCCATTTGGAAGATGAGAAACAGCTCAAGTTTAGGGCAAGGGGATGGCATAGTTAGGATGGGTTTATAAACCCCTGAAGCAGAAGTGTAGTTCTCTTTTAAAGGGACACTATACCCAAACATTTTCTTTCATGATTAAGGTAGAGAATACAATTTTAAACAACATTCCAATTTACTTCTATTACCTAATTTGCTTCATTCTTTAGATATACATTAATGAAGAAATAGCAATGCACACGGTGAACCAATCACAGGAGGCTTCTATGTGCAGCAACCAATCAGCAGCTACTAAGCATATCTAGATATGCTTTTCAGCAAAGAATATCAAGAGAATGAAGCAAATTAGATAATAGAAGTAAATTAGAAAGTTGTTTATAATTGTATGCTCTTTCTAAATGATGAAAGAAAAAAATTGGTTTTCATGTCCCTTTAACTGGACCAGACAGCAAGTGAAGTTCCCGTCTGCCCTCCCCATATGTTGGATTTGTAGTGTTATGTCCTGGTTTGTAGGGACTTACGCCTGTTATGAGGTAGCAGGTGCCTACTGTGAGGTTATCAGGAGAGTTATTATTTGGGGGCATGCCTTAGAGTGGTGTTAAGACATGTGAATGGAAAAGGGCAAGCATTGTGGTTTGGTTTTATAAAAGTTATAGGTTGTAATGGTTGTAATTTAAGATCACTGTACATTACACTGGATGGTCAATATTAAGTTCACCAATCATCTCTGGGGTCAGCGAACAAAACTACAGATTTCAGATTTAAATTTCAGATAAAGGTGGCAAAATATGTAATACAAATTCTAAATAGTAATTGCAATGTTTGTTCACTATGCATTAACATTTTAAGAGACATAACATTTGAATTTAAAGTCATTTTAAAGAGACATTAATCACACGATATTTCTATTGCTATAGAATAATATTTTAGCTGAGTGAATATTTTTAAAACAAATTAAAATCCTGTTTGCTGCAATTATTGTTCAATAGCTAAGCTCCACCCACCAACCCCATTATTTGGAAGGTCCAGATTTGATTTGATTTGTGTGTGCAATAGGGTTAGAAATTACCATAATGCTAGTATAAAATGCATTTTTATGCAATTATTATCTAACATTTTATAGTAAAATGTTAAGGTATTTACTGATCCTACATAGACACTGGCAATAAAACACTTTTACATTTTGATCAGAAGCACTTACGTATTTGCTTGTTGGCTTTTATGGAGTAAAGAAATGTAAGAAATATAATATTATCCCTCAACCCTCCCCATGTTTTCTCAACCTGAAATGAAACCTGATATATAAATGTATGTATATATACTGTATATAAATATATATATATATATATATATATATATATATATATATATATATATATATATATATATATATATATATATATATGTATATATATATATCCATTGTGCAAATATAAGTTTTCATATACTTAAACTAATCCTGAGATAAACTAAATGGATGCTGTTTTCCTCATCATGTTCTTTTTCGGCAACAAACAGTTGATCAGGCAAATTTGCGTGTGCACAATTAAAAATGAATATTTTATAATGAATGCAAATAGCTCCTATTTGTTTTTATTCTTCAGTTAGTAAATTTGCATTCTCATTCCTTAAAATGCCGTGGACTTTTTTGGTGCAGATTTGCTTTGTCTTGCTCTGTTTTCATTTATTTTAGATTAACTGACTAAGCAGCATGTTAATATTCTATACCAAAAGATGCATTTATCTGTCTTCTTCTTTTGCTCTGAGATATTCACTAATCTACATTCCAATACATAATAATTTGATGTAACTGCAGGTGTTTTATTTCTCCTTCCATTATACATAACAACTAATAATAACATAACTGGTATAGCATTTTATACTCCATCTAAGGCACAAAGCCTGCGGCTGGGTAATTAGCTTTTCTATCCAAAATAGAATAAGCAAACATGTACAATTTGAGGGGGAAAAGTGCCACATGCTACACTGTAGAATCAAAGGCACAGTGTACTGTAAAATATCTACACTTTTATATGCTCCCAAATATCTATTTTACCTGCTGGTGGTTTAAATTGGTTACGGTTTGTAATACTTAAAGGGACAGTCTAGTCAAAACTTTCTTGATTCAGATAGGGTATGCAATTTAAAAAACAACTTTCCATTTTACTTTTATCATCAAATTAGCTTTTTACTCTTGGTATTCTTTGTTTAAAGCTAAACCTAGGTAGGCTCATATGCTACACCCTTGAAGGCTGACTCTCATCTCAGTGCATTTTGACAAATTTTCACAGCTAGGCAGCGCTAGTTCATGTGTCCCATATATATAACATTGTGCTCATTTCCGTGGAGTTATTTATGAGTCAGCGCTTATTGGGTAAGATGCTAGTCTGTCAAAATAACTAAAATAAGTGGACAGTCTGCAGACTTAGGTACAAGTTAATCACAAAGGTAAGAAGTATATTAATATAACTGTTTTGGTTATGCAAAATTGGGGAATGTGTAATAAAGGGAGTATCTATCTTTTTAAACAATACAAATTCTGGGATAGACTACACGTTTAAGTATTGGTTATAAAAAAAGGAATATAAAGATAGCCAGATGAAGTTACACTCCCAGTGGGAGGTAGAAGAGTTAAGTAATAAAATGCTAATTTCTAATTGTTCTCTTTGAGTATTGGGCTGTATACAGACAAGCCAGACAAGCAGAGATAAGATGAGGAAGTATGTTGGTGTTAAGAAAGTGATAAAATAAGGAGATCTGATTTCCCTGTAGGTTCAACCCATTTTAATGTGTTGTGGTGTCAACGAAACCCCCCCCCCCAGCTAATTTATATACAAAAATAAAGCCAATTTAGCAATTTCCCATACATTTTATACTCTGATGCTGGTATAACCAATATTCCAATAAGTCATTGGAAACGCATTAAAGGAAAGTCAACACCAGAATTTTTGTTGTTTAAAAAGATAGATAATCCCTTTATTACTCATTCCCCAGTTTTGTATAACCAACACTTATATTAATAATTATTTTACCTCTGTGGTTACCTTGTATCTAAGCCTCTGCAGACTGCCCCCTTATTTCAGGTTTTTTGACAGGCTTGCAATTTTGCCAATCAGTGCTGACTCATAAGTAACTCCATGGGAGTGAGCACAATGTTATCTGTATGACACACATGAACTAGCGCTTTCTAGCTGTGAAAAAACTGTCAAAATGCACTGAGATAAGAGGCGGCCTTTAAGGTCTAAGAAATTAGAATATGAACCTCCTAGACTTACCTTTCAACTAAGAATACCAAGAGAACAAAGCAAAATTGATGATAAAAGTAAATTGGAAAGTTGTTTAAAATTACATGCCCTATTTGAATCATGAAAGGTTTTTTGGACTTGACTGTCCCTTTAGGGTAGATAAACATAATGTAACCTCAAGCTTGGCCAAGACCCTGCTGAGGAACAGAACTGGAAATAATTGTGTTTGTGTTGCTTCTGCTTAAAAGAAGCAGAAGATAAAGGACGCTTGAACTGAATGATTGTAACTTAATTTTAAACATGCAAATATATTTATTTTAACAAATAAATGCATCAATAAATATGTTTATTCTTTTTAATGAGGTATGTTGAGAGGGTAGGGAGGCATCAATGTGATCTGCAGCATTGAACTTCCATTCACTGTTGTCAGTACTTCTAATCCTGGGGCAAGATTACGAATGTGACGGTTTTGGTATCACATATACAGCGTCGCATATAAATGCAGCGCGTATATTTAAACCATCACCCGCAATTTTTAATCCAGTGTTGCAAATCGGTATCATATATTCAGAGCAAGGATTTATGCAGCGAAAATTGAGAAATTTTACTCCATTTTCACCTCATCACACATAGACAGGCGCAGCGAGACTTGCACTGAGTATGTGAGCACTGTAACCCCCTGAAAATAATAACTAACACCTAACGCATGCACAATATCTATCTACCTTCTGATTAATTAAATTACTACCTAAATTTAAAAATACTAAGTTACAAACAATTAAAATAAAACAGCTAACATTAATTAAAAATAAAAAAACCTATAATTAAATTAATCTAAGATTAAAAAATTCTAAGATTACATAAAATAATAAACCAAATAATCAAAAATAAAAAAAATAATCCTAATCCCTATGAAAATAAAAAAGCCCCCAAAAATAAAAACACCCCCTAATCTAATGCTAAACTACCAATAGCCCTTAAAAGGGCCTTTTGTAGGGCATTGTCCTAAATTAAACAGCTCTTTTACCTTAAAAAATCCCCCTCTAACAGTAAACCCCCCCACCCACCAAACCCCCCCAAAATAAAAAAAACTAACACTAAAAAATTCTAAATTAACCATTGCCCCTAAAGGGGCATTTGTATGGGCTGAATCTAATCCCCATATAGGTACTCACGGTTCCTAAAGTACGGCGGTGAAGTCTTCTTCCAAGCGGTGATATCTTCTATCATCTTTCTGGAACAAGTCTTCAAATTCAAATCAGCCAATAGGATGAGAGCTACTGAAATCCTATTGGCTGATTTAAATTTGAAGACTCAAATCAGCCAATAGGAATGCAAGGTACCCCATATTTAAACGCATGCCTTGAATTCAATCCTCAGTGTGCGCCGATGATCGTACAAAGAGGATCTCCACACTCCATGGCTCCGTGGTCGCCGGTCTTCAGTTCCGCCATTGCCGGTCTTCAGTTCCGTGGTCGCCGGTCTTTAGTTCCGTGGTCGCCGGTCTTCAGTTCCGCTGCCGCCAGTCTTCAGTTCTGCGGTCGCCGGTCTTCAGTTCCGCCATCGCCGGTCTTCAATTCCGCGGTCACCGGTCTTTAGTTCCGCGCTCCACTCCGCACTGCGCCAGCTTGTTCCTGGAGGAAGATAGAAGATATTGCCGCTTAGAAGAAGACTTCACCACACTTCAGGAACCTTGAGTACCTATCTAGGGGTTAGACTTAGGCTTTTTTTTTAATTCTTTGGGTTTTTTTTTTTTTTCAGATTAGGGATTTAATGGGCCTTTGAAAAAGAGCTGAATGCTCTTTTAAGGGCAGTAAAAAAGCTGAATGCCCTTTTAAGGGCAATGCCCATACAAATGCCCCTTTAGGGGCAATGGGTAGTTTAGGATTTTTTAGTGTTAGGTTTTTTATTTTGGGGGTTTGGTGGGTGGGGGGTTTTACTGTAAGAGGGGGGACTTAGTTTTTTAACTTAGGGCAATGCCCTACAAATGGCCCTTTTAAGAGGGGCTCTTTTATTTTGGAGGGGCTCTCTTATTTTCATAGGGATTAGGTTTAATTTTTTAATTTTTGATTATTTGGTTTATTATTTTATGTAATCTTAGAATTTTTTAATCTTAGATTAATTTAATTTTTTATTTTTTTATTTTTAATTAATGTTAGCTGTTTTATTTTAATTGTTTGTAACAGTATTTTTAAATTTAGTTAGTAATTTAATTAATCAGAAGGTAGATAGATATTGTGCATGCGTTAGGTGTTAGTTATTATTTTCAGGGGGTTACGGTGCTCACATACTTAATTATTTTATGTAATGTTAGAATTTTTTATTTTTGCAATCTTAGATTCATTTTTATTTTTTTATTTTTTATGTTTAAGTAATGTTAACTTTTTTATTTTGTTTCTAACTTAGTATAATTTGGGGGTGTGAGGTTAGAGGGTGTTAGGTTAGGGGGATTAGTAATTTAATTAGTTATTTGCGTTGTGTGAGTTTGGAGGTTTAGGGGTTAATAGTTTTATTAGGATTATTGTGTTGTGTGGGTTTGGCGGTTTAGGGGTTAATAGTTTTATTAGGATTATTGCATTGTGTGGGTTTGGCGGATTAGGGGTTAATAGATGTAAGGTTTGTTGCGATGTGGGTTAATGGTGGATTAGGGGTTAAAAGTTTTAATATGTACTTTGCAATGTGGGTTAATGACAGATTAGGGGTTAATAGTTTTAATAGGGACTTTGTGATGTGGGTGAATGGCGGATTAGGGGTAAAAACATTTATTAGGTAGTTTGCAATGTTGGGGTTGGCGGATTTAGGGGTTAATACTTTTATTAGGTAGATTGCGATGTGGGTGAATGGCGGATTAGGAGTTAATAGTTTAATTAGGCATATTGAGTTGTGGGGGGTTGTCGGTGTAGTGGTTAATACTTTTATTATTAGTTCCGATGTGGGTTTGATGGCGGATATAGGGGTTTTACATGTCAGGTTTATTTTTGGGACGCAGGTTTGACTTTTACAGGAGTTTTGACTTTTTTTTTTTTATAGGTGCCGGCAGTTTCTAAAGTGCCATAGGTCACTGGCGACTCCAGAAATTTGTATTTACTCTTATTTATGGACATCGCTAGTTTATTTGATTTATGGCACTTTATGAACTGCCGGCTGGGTTTATGTGATACTCCGATGTACGAGGTGAAATTACAGGTGGCGTGGGTTTCAGCAGTTGCACTGAAGCTTGCACCGCATATGTAATCTCGCCCCTGGTGGGCAGGCTAGTTAGTCCTTGGTAGTACTAGATTAGTGATTGATGATGTCAATTCCACTTATACACCCCAGACATCCACCCTAATGCACATACCCTTTCTCTCAAATATTAGCACCAGTTTAGTTGCCAGAAAGTGCTTATGGGGACACTTGTAAAGAGCCCCCTACATGTTTTTATAGGTTGGGGTGCAATGAGAGGGGCAGGGTTGAGCATGCTGTGGGCATAATTGAAATTTTTTGTGTTTTGCTTTTATGCAAGATTGAGTGGGGCCAAGCAGGGTATTGGTGGGACCTGGAGGGGCTTTGGTTTTCAGGGGGGGATCACGGGGGGGGGCAAAGTTGGGGGTGCACATGTGTGGCAGTCATTTTGCTGGAGGTTAATGTCCTCCTGCCCCCTGACAACACCACCGGCTATCACTCTCCTAACCTCATGCTTACACACCACCAGGTACTTTTCCATCCTTATGTGCACAAAATTACTCTTTTTACACTTTCAAGTGTTTCATGTGTTTCCCTTAGCCAACACTCGCCATGCACTATCCCACAATAACATCCACCATGTTGCTCTTCTACTATTAGACGGTCCTCTAGGTCGACTCCTATCCCTATTCACTCTGTCAAGCACTCTCCCACCCTTATGCTCAAATTTTTAGGTATTTTATATTAAAGTGATAGTCAAGTCCAAAATAAACTTTCATGATTCAGATAGGGCATGCAATTTTAAACAACTTTACAATTTACTTTTATCACCAATTTTGCTTTGTTCTCTTGGAATTCTTAGTTGAAAGCTAAACCTAGGTAGGCTCATACGCTAATTTCTTAGACCTTGAAGGCTGCCTCTTATCTAAATGCATTTTAACAGTTTTTCACCACTAGAGGTCGTTAGTTCATGTGTCATATCGATAACACTGAGCTCATGCTTGTGGAGTTACCTAGGAGTCCTCACTGATAGGCTAAAATGCAAGTCTGTCAAAAGAACTGAAACAAGGGGGCAGTTTACAGAGGCTTAGGTACAAGGTGATCACACAAGTAAAAAGTATATTATTATAACTGTGTTGGTTATGTAAAACTTGGGAATGGGTAATAAAGGGATTATCTATCTTTTTAAACAACAAAAATTCTGATGTTGACTGTCCCTTTAATTTAGATGTGCACTTTTAGAAAATATGCACCTTTATGGGGTTAAACTGAGCCTGTATAAAAATTTAGCGCTAAAAGATAAAGGAATTATTTTTTAGTTATGTCATGGAAATGTCATACTTATATAGGTGTCATAACAGGGGTTTGGTGAAAAAAGTATTTTGCTATGGCTTCTAAATTAATTGCAGTCATCTGTACAATCCCTGATTTGTTCAATGTTTGGTTGCTTGTGAATTGAGATTTTCCATACTCTGGCATTTGTTCCCTGTTTTTGTACTCCTGGTTTTTGACATTGGCTTTCCGACTTGACTTATGTTCTCTTGTGATTCTTGCTACCGACTTTGGCTTGTTTCCAACTAAACTTCTGTTTGATGATTTGGTATTATATTTGTTTGAGCTGGTTTTGACCCAGACTGTCTGACTATGTTTTCTCTGTCTTTTCTGCCCTAATATATTTTGACCTGTTATTGATAAATTAGAGTTCAGGATACTTGCTTGTTTCCGTGCAACAGATTTCCTCTTTTTCTGTGTAAACTGCACTACAGGTATTGTTAAATAACTCTTTTGTACTAAATCAATTTCTCAGTCTAATAATGGTTCATTTGTACTTATTTGTTAATTGTTTTTCCAGTGTTGCATATTCATCTGGATTACATGACCAAATTTATGTTAAGGTATATACATTATAATCTGGGGCAAGATTACATATGGTTTTTATGCGGTTTTGCTATCAGATATATATATAGATGCGGCGCATATATTTCACCCGTCGCACGCAATTTTTACTCCCATAAGGTAATATAGAACCGCGTCGCAAATTGGTATCACATATTCAGCGCAAGCACTTACATGGCAAAAATTGAGAAATTTGACTACGTTTTCACCTCACAGCAAGCCTTGCTCTGTAACTGGCTGAAAATATTAACTAACACCTAACGCATGCTCAATAACTATCTACCTGTCAACCACCAACCCCAACCGCAATTACTAATAAAACTATTAACCCCTAACCCGCCATTAATCCACATCCCAATAAACCTAATACATGTATATTAACCCCTAATCCGCCATTCACCCACATCGCAATCTACCTAATAAAACTAAAAACCCCTAATCCGCCATTTACCCACATCGCAAGTTACCTCATAAAACTATTAACCTCATACGGATTTGGTTTAATTTATTTATTTTTGATAATTTGCTTTATTATTTTATGTAATGTTTTTTAATTATTTGTAATTTTAGATTAGTTTCAACTTTAGTTTTTTTATTTTTAAAGTAGGTTTTTTATTTTAATTGTACCTTAGTATTTTTTAATTTAGGTAATTAGAGTTAATTTAGAGGGTGTTAGGTTAGGGGGCTTAGTAATTTAAATTGGTTAATTGCATTGTGGGGTTTTGGCAGTTTAGGGGTTAATAGATTGATTATGTTAATTGTGATGTGGGTTAATGGCAGATTAGGGGTTAATAGTTTAATTAGGCTAAGTGAGATGTGGCTCAATGGCAGGTTAGGGGTTAATACATATATTACGGAAATTGCAATGTTGGCAATTGGCGGATTAGGGGTTAATAGTTTAATTAGGTTAATTGCAATGTGGGTGAATGGCGGGTTAGGGGTTAATAGTTTAAGTAGGCATATTGCATTGGGGGGTTGTCTGTTTAGGGGTTAATACTTTTATTATTAGTTGCAATGTGGGGGTATTGCAAATATATATATTTCTGCTGTTATGAAGCCTTCTAATTATGTCCCTAAACCTGCTTTTAGTAGCTGAGCCCTCTGAACACGCCCCTACCAATGTCAAATGTGTTTATTGTAAACAGGCTGAGGTATTACCCATAGCAGATTTATGTAACACATTTTTAAATGTTTTAATGAATTCAGTCCAACTAATTGCTGCATTTGCTTCTAAAAGTGTTAATGTCCTTCTGTTTTTTCCTTACAGGGGAATTCTTCAGATTTTGCTCCTGCAGTTAAGGACTTCATCTGAACTGTTGGCAGCTATGCCCTCTTGAAGTAAGCATAAAAGGTCATTCCATAATTTACCTTCTACTAGCTCAAAGCCTGCTGATGTTAATGTATTTGGTCATGAAGCTGCTGAATCCTCAGAGGGATAGCTTTTTATCTGATGATCAGGGTCTTATTCTAATCATGAATCAAAGTCATCCTCTTTTTTTATTTATAGTTTAACATATTTTTTAAAGGAGAATTTGCTTACTTTAGAGGTTAAAGGGACACTGAACCCAAATTTTTTTCTTTTGTGATTCAGATAAAGCATGACATTTTAAGCAACTTTCTAATTTACTCTTATTATCAAATTTTCTTCATTCTCTTGGTATCTTTATTTGAAATGCAAAAATGTTAGTTTTGATGTCGGCCCATTTTTGGTGAACAACCTGGGTTGTCTTTGATGAATGGTGAATAAATTCATCCACCAATAAAAACTGCTGTCCAGAGTTCGGAACAAAAAAAAAAGCTTAGGTGCCTTCTTTTTCAAATAAAGATAGCAAGAGAACAACGAAATTTGATAATAGGAGTAAATTAGAAAGTTGCTTAAAATTGCAGGCTCTATCTGAATCACAAAAAGAAAAAAAAATGGGTTCAGTGTCCCTTTAAAGATCCTGAGGTAGCTAAAGATAAGTAGCTAAATAGTTAAGACTTAATTTATAAATCTATGGTTAAATCTTCTTAGGTTCTTTCCTATTCTTGATGTTGAACCAGGTAATCCCTTTAATCCATCTGAAAGGTTTAAGAAAATGTATCCTTTACTGGCTTCTTAGATTGAACATGAAGTCATATGAGCCATTTTAACTTCAGCTAAGCATTCTACTATTTGGTAGGGCATTACCCTAAAGTGATTATAGCTATTTTACTTTTAAAAATAATTTTAGGATAAAAAAATCACTATCCTAAAAAAAAGATTACCATGAGAAGAGCATTTGGTAGGGCATTGACCTTAGAAGGGCATTTGGTAGGACATTGCCCTAAAGGGATTATAGCTCCTTTGACCTAAAAAAATCCTATTTAAAAACAAAATCCTATTCTAAAAAAATTTAGGATATCCCTAAAGCAATTACACTCTGTTGCATAAAAAATATCGTATTCTAAACAAAATGAAATAAGTAAAATTAAAAAACCCTATCCCCCCAAAAAAACACCCACACAAAATAAAAACGCTAAATCCCAAAGATGGTACTCACCACTTTGAATCTCGCTCCTAGGTGGGCAGCTACTACTCCAATGTGGTGCTACTCTTCTAGCATCATCCATGGTTGCAGTCCTTCTTCCCTCTTCAGACATGGTGGTGCTCCAATGGGTGCCCTTGCATTCCTATTATTCAAATTCAAATTCAAATCAACCAATAGAAAATACTTTTATTCAATTTTATTCCTGTGTTGACAGCATAAAGCAGGAGTATCAGGTGGAAGATGGTAGACGATATTGGATGGAAGATGGAAGATGAAAGAAGACATCAGATGAAGAGGACAGTCACCAAGGAGTGCCGCAATTGACCAGCTGCCCCCCCCCTCCCAAAAAGGAGTGGGATTCAAGTTGGTGAGTACAAAGTTTTTGGGGTTTAGAGCTAGGAATTTTTATGAGGGAGCGTTTTTTAGTTTTAGTATAAGGTTGGTTTTTTTAAACAGCAAAAGAGCTTAAACACTGATTCCCCCTTCAGTGAATTATTTTTAAGAAAGGGTTTTTTAACTGATTAGGATTTTGTTTTTTAAACAGCAAAAGTGCTAAAATACGTAAACCCTTCTCAGGGCATTTGTTTTAGAATAGTTTTTCTTTAAATTTTTATAGGTTTTTTGTTTTTGTTATTTGCAAAAGTTCTAAATCCTTGATGCCCTTTTAAAGGGACAGTCAAGTCGAAAAAAACTTTCATGTTTCATAAACATGGCCACTAATAACTTTTACTCATTACTATACCTGGAGGATTTGGATAAAAGCAGACCTACCCTTAAAGATACATTTAATCCAGATAAAGAAATTAAAGACATTTCAGAGGTGTTTCTGTTAATGGAGAGAGCATTGCTAAAATAATACCAAACATGGTGGGATAAAAGGTCATTGGAAAAATATGTGGATATGAGAATGATTCCACGAGGCCTCAGATTAAAGAAAAGGCCCACATTTTTGGTAATTTATGATGCCTTTATGCTTGAATGGAATGATATACTTACGGAGTGTTTAATTAGACTTATGCATCTAATCATCAGACATAAAGACCTCCATTGTTATTATGGATAGATCCTCCTATATCCAAGAGGCACTCAGACATCTTGAGGATAAAGAAGTTTATGCTATACTCAGTGTAATCCAACATTGGCTTATGGGAGAGAACTAAGAGGTTTACTTGATGATGGGTTGGAGCTGGGAGTTATTGATCCAGTGACTTTGGAGTATCTGATGGTAGAAGAACCAGTTGTGCCAATCTTCCATCACTTACCGAAGGTCTATAAGTCCATAGAGGATGTCAGAGGACACCCTACAGTGTCAGGAATAGGTTCTCTCCTTGAGAACCGCTCAAACTGGATTAATCCCTGCTACAACCAATAGTCTGGAGATTACCCTCTTTCTTAAAAGATACTAAACATCTTCTCAACCTGACTGAGGAATTCATCTGTGGGGTGTGTAGAGGTTTATGGGTTAATAGTGTAGCAGGGTTATTTGTGATGGGGGTGTGGCAGTGTAGGGGTTAATAGTGTATTTGGTGTCAACTTTTTTCTCAGTCCAAACTCTTTACACAAACATACAAGTCGCGTAAAAAGTTTGAGCGTAGTATGCGTTTGCGCAATTGCATTTACAACCTGTAATACACTTTTAATTTAAGTTAAATTGTAATTAAAACACTGCTCCGCTTGTAAAAATACTAATTGCGCTCTATCTGCAATCTAGCCTTTAATTATATGTCTCTCCTTCTATAATTTTTTGATATATAATCCCCAGTTGTGGGATTTATATAGGGCTAGATTATGAGTGGATCGCATTAACACCCCTAGAAGTAAGGATAATACAGGTAGTGCTTGTATTACAAGTTGAAAGTAAAAAGGTTTTCGCTTGCACGCTAACATCTGAGACCTTATATCCTTGAGGCATTATAACTTTTTTGTGCAATATTGTTTTTGAATCATTTTTATTAGATGGTGTTGTTATGAGTGTAACTGTACTTTTCAATGTATTTTTGAAGTGTTTTGTGACACTTTTTGTTTTTGCGTAACAGTTTACCAGAGCTCTGAGGTCATGGTAATTATTCTAGCATAAATGGTGATTGCGCTCGCATTTACTTTCAACTTGCAACATGAGCGCTCCTTCTGACGTGTGCAAACAGCAGCAATAACCCAATATCGCTTGCACATAACTGTTAGTGCACCACTCATAATTGTGCCCATAGTGTCTTATATATGTAGCCTGTTTAAAATAGTGGCAGCATACCACTAGTACTATTCTATGTGTACAAATATATAGTACTATATAAGTTTACCCAACAAATTTACTTTGAAAGACACAAGGGGCTAGATTACAAGTGGTGCCAATTGCAGGTGCGCAATAAATAGTGGCTGGTTATTGCTACCGCAAGCTCGGGGTAGCAATTAGCTCTTATTAAATTAACCAGAGATCAGATCTCTGGTTAATTTTATAAATGTCCACTAAATGCCCCAAAAAACAAGTGTAATATACTTTATAAAAAATAAAGATAGTAGCATCTCTATTTTTTTAATAAAATAACTACACTAGGCATTTTTGGGGGGCTAAAGTAGGTGGGTCTGTGGTATAAGAAAAAAAAACGGCACTGAAAAGTGTCTTTACATAGCAGTCTATGGGCACTGTGTCCGCAGTAAATATATATTTATATGCTTACATACATATATATTTATGTGTTCCTATGTGTATATACACATATTAACACATAAATATATATGTATATAGTCATATATACATATATATCTACAATTTGCTGCCATCGCTGCGTGACTTCCCCCTTCACTGTGCTAGTCCTCATTCAGTGTCTCAAGGCATGAGAATGAGGCTTCCATTGGAGCCCATAGAAGCGCGCTCTTTCTTGTGAGCACAAAGCTTCCGTGCAATGAGAATGCGAGGTCACATTCGCATTGCACCTAACTTGTAATACCAGCGCACATTTTATTTTGCGCTACAGTTATAATCTGGCCCAAGATGTTTTCAGTTTGTATATTCCTGATAAATTTTAAGTTTTCATGTAAACCAGAAAAATGTTCATGTATGAGTTTTCTTTCCAATTTTGCACAAAAACTACTAAATTAATTCAAATTGCATTTGAATGGTTTACGTGGATTAACAATTCAACTTAAAATTTGAAATGTCCTATCATTTTTGTTATGGATTACATATATGTAATAACATGCAAGCCTAAATGCATTAATATACTTAATATCTCTGCCTGAAAGAGTGCTACCATTTTGACAAATTGTGCTCCTTTGTGTTAGACTTTACAACGGAATTTTGACTATTGTAAAATAATAATAATAACCTTCTATTTCCATTAAAACACTTCAAACTACTTAATAGGTGTTTAGCCCATTCATTTCTAATAGCTTTTGAATTATATAACATAATATTTTAGCATAAGTAGATATATTACAGACTGCAGGTTTATTAAAACTATCTCAGAGCTTACAGCCCCTGCAAATTGTATTGAGTTTTTAAATGTAATGCCTTCTTACTGCTGGTGTGAAAATTATTTCCTTCTCTCCATCATAAAGTTATTCTAAGCGAAATAATACAACGAAATAGCAGCTACATTATCTTCAAATAAAAGTCTACAGATGAATATGGTCTGGGATTCTTAGCATGCCGAAAGTATCCTTAGCAGTGAAAATGATAGAAATTATCATAGAAAATGGTTTATGCAGATATTATGCTATTAATTATACCTGGACCTGAGAATTTTTGAGAAGCAAAAATGATTTGGTCCCATTGAATTTGCTCTATATCCACATTTAGTATAATCTAAAAAAGGGCAAGTCATAGAGGAAGATAGCTTTTTTTACTAACAATTTGAATTCATATATTTCATTTGTATATGTGCTTATGGGATGATATAATTAACTTAAATAATTCATTTAAAGAACCATTATATCCAATAAAATTACATGTTCTAATTTTCATGTCATTTTAAGACTAGCAAACCTTTAATGCTATTTGCTCCATGTGTTAAGCAGCGTTTGCACATGTGCGCTGGCTTTCCACAATATAAGAAGACATGTAATGAGCATGTATTGAGCACGTAATGGTACATAGGGCAGCAGACCCTGTTTGTGAAGCCATTCAGACAAGTTCTCAAGTAGAGAAGCTTGTCCTCACGCACTTTAATACACGTGGCCTACATAGTACAAGTCATGTGACTAACATTACTGATTGGATCAGCTGCAGTTTTTGCAGGTCCTGAGCGGTACTAGAATTAAAAGATCGCTTGTCTGAAAATGACATTCTATAACAAATAAGAGAATGTCAGTTTTTGTCTATTATGTGCCTTTAAATACTTATAAAATATAGACAATCTTAATTTAAAATACAATCTTTGAAAAAATGGCATATTTGATATGCCAGAATCACTAAACACAAAATACAATTGTAGATTAAATTATCTTTTTTATTTTTTTTTATTTTTTTGTTGTTGCTATTTTTAAAAAAAATGACCATGGCTTTCTTAAAGGGACACTGAACCCAAGCAATTTTAAGCAACTTTCTAATTTACACCTATTATCAATTTTTCTTTGTTCTCTTGCTTTCTTTATTTAAAAAAGAAGACATCTAAGCTAAGGAGCCAGCCAATATCTGGTTCAGAACCATGGACCGCACTTGTTTATTGGTGCTGTCCAATCAGCAAGGACAACCCAGGTTGTTCACCAAAAATGGGCCGGCATCTAAACTTAAATTCTTGCTTTTCAAATATAGATACCAAGAGAATAAAGAATATTTGACAATAGGAGTAAATTAGAAAGATGCTTAAAATTGCATGCTCTATCTGAATCATGAAAGAAAAATTTTGGGTACAGTGTCCCTTTAATTGTTTAAAATGGATATCAAACTGATTTTTTTCTTTCATGATGCAACTTTCCAATTTACTTTTATTATAAAATGTGTTTTATTCTCTTGGTATCCTTTAATGAATTAAAAGCAATGCACTACGGGGAGCTAGCTGACCATGATGAAAGGCATTTCTGTGCAGGCATCAATCATCATCTAGCTCCCAGTAGTGCACTGTTTCTCCTGAGTCTACCTACCTACCTTTTTAACAAAGGATTCAAAGAGAATGAAGAAAAGTAGATAATAAAATTAAACTGGAAACTATATAAATTGCATGCTCTCTCTCTGAATCATGAACATTTAATTTTGACTTCACTGTCCCTTTAAGCCTTCAAGCAATGAGTTAACCATGTCAACCATCAAAGCTCACACCAAGGTTAACATTTTAAATGCCAGTATCCTAAAAATATCAGAGATACCTGAAAATAAATCATTTCACACTTCTCTTAGGCCTAGATTTGGAGTTTGGCGGTAAAAGGGCTGTTAACGCTCCGCGGGCTTTTTTCTGGCCACACCATAAATTTAACTCTGGTATCGAGAGTTTAATCAAATGCTGCGTTAGGCTCCAAAAAAGGAGCGTAGAGCATTTTTACCGCAAATGCAACTCTCGATACCAGAGTTGCTTACGGACGCGGCCGGCCTCAAAAACGTGCTCGTGCACGATTCTCCCATAGGAAACAATGGGGCTGTTTGAGCTGAAAAAAAACCTAACACCTGCAAAAAAGCAGCGTTCAGCTCCTAACGCAGCCCCATTGTTTCCTATGGGGAAACACTTCCTACGTCTGCACCTAACACTCTAACATGTACCCCGAGTCTAAACACCCCTAGCCTTACACTTATTAACCCCTAATCTGCCGCCCCCGCTATCGCTGACACCTGCATATTTTTTTTAACCCCTAATCTGCCGCTCCGTAAACCGCCGCAACCTACGTTATCCCTATGTACCCCTAATCTGCTGCCCTAACATCGCCGACCCCTATATTATATTTATTAACCCCTAATCTGCCCCCCTCAACGTCGCCGACACCTGCCTACACTTATTAACTCCTAATCTGCCGAGCGGACCTGAGCGCTACTATAATAAAGTTATTAACCCCTAATCCGCCTCACTAACCCTATCATAAATAGTATTAACCCCTAATCTGCCCTCCCTAACATCGCCGACACCTACCTTCAATTATTAACCCCTAATCTGCCGAGCGGACCTCACCGCTACTCTAATAAATGTATTAACCCCTAAAGCTAAGTCTAACCCTAATACTAACACCCCCCTAAGTTAAATATAATTTACATCTAACGAAATTAATTAACTCTTATTAAATAAATGATTCCTATTTAAAGCTAAATACTTACCTGTAAAATAAATCCTAATATAGCTACAATATAAATTATAATTATATTAGAGCTATTTTAGGATTAATATTTATTTTACAGGCAACTTTGTAATTATTTTAACCAGGTACAATAGCTATTAAATAGTTAAGAACTATTTAATAGTTACCTAGTTAAAATAATAACAAATTTACCTGTAAAATAAATCCTAACCTAAGATATAATTAAACCTAACACTACCCTATCAATAAATTAATTAAATAAACTACCTACAATTACCTACAATTAACCTAACACTACACTATCAATAAATTAATTAAACACAATTCCTACAAATAAATACAATTAAATAAACTAGCTAAAGTACAAAAAATAAAAAAGAACTAAGTTACAAAATATAATAAAATATTTACAAACATAAGAAAAATATTACAACAATTTTAAACTAATTACACCTACTCTAAGCCCCCTAATAAAATAACAAAGCCCCCCAAAATAAAAAATTCCCTACCCTATTCTAAATTAAAAAAGTTACAAGCTCTTTTACCTTACCAGCCCTGAACAGGGCCCTTTGCGGGGCATGCCCCAAGGATTTCAGCTCTTTTGCCTGTAAAAAAAAACATACCATACCCCCCCCCCCAACATTACAACCCACCACCCACATACACCTAATCTAACCCAAACCCCCCTTAAATAAACCTAACACTAAGCCCCTGAAGATCTTCCTACCTTGTCTTCACCATACCAGGTTCACCGATCCGTCCTGGCTCCAACATCTTCATCCAACCCAAGCGGGGGTTGGCGATCCATCATCCGGTGCTGAAGAGGTCCAGAAGAGGCTCCAAAGTCTTCCTCCTATCCGGCAAGAAGAGGACATCCGGACCGGCAAACATCTTCTCCAAGCGGCATCTTCAATCTTCTTCCATCCGGTGCGGAGCGGGTCCATCTTGAAGCAGGCGACGCGGATCCATCCTCTTCTTCCGTTGTCTCCCGACGAATGACGGTTCCTTTAAGGGACGTCATCCAAGATGGCGTCCCTCGAATTCCGATTGGCTGATAGGATTCTATCAGCCAATCGGAATTAAGGTAGGAATTTTCTGATTGGCTGATGGAATCAGCCAATCAGAATCAAGTTCAATCCGATTGGCTGATCCAATCAGCCAATCAGATTGAGCTTGCATTCTATTGGCTGATCGGAACAGCCAATAGAATGCGAGCTCAATCTGATTGGCTGATTGGATCAGCCAATCGGATTGAACTTGATTCTGATTGGCTGATTCCATCAGCCAATCAGAAAATTCCTACCTTAATTCCGATTGGCTGATAGAATCCTATCAGCCAATCGGAATTCGAGGGACGCCATCTTGGATGACGTCCCTTAAAGGAACCGTCATTCGTCGGGAGACAACGGAAGAAGAGGATGGATCCGCGTCGCCTGCTTCAAGATGGACCCGCTCCGCACCGGATGGAAGAAGATTGAAGATGCCGCTTGGAGAAGATGTTTGCCGGTCCGGATGTCCTCTTCTTGCCGGATAGGAGGAAGACTTTGGAGCCTCTTCTGGACCTCTTCAGCACCGGATGATGGATCGCCAACCCCCGCTGTGGTTGGATGAAGATGTTGGAGCCAGGACGGATCGGTGAACCTGGTATGGTGAAGACAAGGTAGGAAGATCTTCAGGGGCTTAGTGTTAGGTTTATTTAAGGGGGGTTTGGGTTAGATTAGGGGTATGTGGGTGGTGGGCTGTAATGTTGGGGGGGGGGTATGGTATGTTTTTTTTTACAGGCAAAAGAGCTGAAATCCTTGGGGCATGCCCCGCAAAGGGCCCTGTTCAGGGCTGGTAAGGTAAAAGAGCTTGTAACTTTTTTAATTTAGAATAGGGTAGGGAATTTTTTATTTTGGGGGCTTTGTTATTTTATTAGGGGGCTTAGAGTAGGTGTAATTAGTTTAAAATTGTTGTAATATTTTTCTTATGTTTGTAAATATTTTATTATTTTTTGTAACTTAGTTCTTTTTTATTTTTTGTACTTTAGCTAGTTTATTTAATTGTATTTATTTGTAGGAATTGTGTTTAATTAATTTATTGATAGTGTAGTGTTAGGTTAATTGTAGGTAATTGTAGGTAGTTTATTTAATTAATTTATTGATAGGGTAGTGTTAGGTTTAATTATATCTTAGGTTAGGATTTATTTTACAGGTAAATTTGTTATTATTTTAACTAAGTAACTATTAAATAGCTATTGTACCTGGTTAAAATAATTACAAAGTTGCCTGTAAAATAAATATTAATCCTAAAATAGCTATAATATAATTATAATTTATATTGTAGCTATATTAGGATTTATTTTACAGGTAAGTATTTAGCTTTAAATAGGAATCATTTATTTAATAAGAGTTAATTAATTTCGTTAGATGTAAATTATATTTAACTTAGGGGGGTGTTAGTATTAGGGTTAGACTTAGCTTTAGGGGTTAATACATTTATTATAGTAGCGGTGAGGTCCGCTCGGCAGATTAGGGGTTAATAATTGAAGGTAGGTGTCGGCGATGTTAGGGAGGGCAGATTAGGGGTTAATACTATTTATGATAGGGTTAGTGAGGCGGGTTAGGGGTTAATACATTTATTAGAATAGCGGTGAGCTCCAGTCGGCAGATTAGGGGTTAATGTTTGAAGTTAGGTGTCGGCGATGTTAGGGAGGGCAGATTAGGGGTTAAAACTATTTATGATAGGGTTAGTGAGGCGGGTTAGGGGTTAATAACTTTATTATAGTAGCGCTCAGGTCCGCTCGGCAGATTAGGGGTTAATAAGTGTAGGCAGGTGTCGGCGACGTTGAGGGGGGCAGATTAGGGGTTAATAAATATAATATAGGGGTCGGCGGTGTTAGGGGTAGCAGATTAGGGGTACATAGAGATAACGTAGGTGGCGGCGCTTTGCGGTCGGAAGATTAGGGGTTAATTATTTTAAGTAGCTGGCGGCGACGTTGTGGGGGGCAGGTTAGGGGTTAATAAATGTAATACAGGGGTCGGCGGGGTTAGGGGCAGCAGATTAGGGGTACATAAGTATAACGTAGGTGGCGGTCGGCAGATTAGGGGTTAAAAATTTTAATCGAGTGGCGGCGATGTGGGGGGAGCTCGGTTTAGGGGTACATAGGTAGTTTATGGGTGTTAGTGTACTTTAGGGTACAGTAGTTAAGAGCTTTATGAACCGGCGTTAGCCAGAAAGCTCTTAACTCCTGCTATTTTCAGGCGGCTGGAATTTTGTCGTTAGAGCTCTAACGCTCACTTCAGAAACGACTCTAAATACCAGCGTTAGAAAGATCCCATTGAAAAGATAGGATACGCAAATGGCGTAGGGGGATCTGCGGTATGGAAAAGTCGCGGCTGAAAAGTGAGCGTTAGACCCTTTAATCACTGACTCCAAATACCAGCGGGCGGCCAAAACCAGCGTTAGGAGCCTCTAACGCTGGTTTTGACGGCTACCGCCGAACTCCAAATCTAGGCCTTATAGAGTATAATTGTTATGCTCACTATGCTATAATGTTGAGTTTAGCTGAAGTCCTTTTAATTTATGAGTAGCTGTTTTTATTATTATTATTAATAATAATAATAATGATTGACATAAAAACCTTTAAAAAAATGACAACTCTGGTAGTTAAAGAGACATAAAAATCTGACGACTAGCTAATGCACAGATTTTCCTTACTGCTCACCTAAAGCAACGCTGGTATTACGGGTTTTTTTAAACCCGGTGTTAGCCGCAAAAAGGTGAGCGTAGAGCAGAATTTAGCTCCACATTTCACCTCAATACCAGAGCTTACGGTAGCGGTGAGCTGGCAAAACGCGCTTGTGCACAATTTCCCCATAGGAATCAATGGGGCAGAGCCGGTTGAAAAAAAAACCTAGCAAACCTGCAAAAAAGCAGCGTTCAGCTTCTAACGCTGCCCCATTGATTCCTATGGGGAAACACATTTATGTCTACACCTAACACCCTAACATGAACCCCGAGTCTAAACACTCCTAATCTTACACTTATTAACCCCTAATCTGCCGCCCCCGACATCACTGACACCTGCATTTTATTATTAACCCCTAATCTGCCGCTCCGGACACCGCCGCCACCTACATTATCCCTATGAACCCCTAATCTGCTGCCCCCAACATCGCTGACACCTACTTTTAATTTATTAACCCCTACTCTGCCGCCCCCAATGTCGCCGCCACCTAACTACACTTATTAACCCCTAATCTGCTGCCGTCAACGTTGCTGCCACTATAATAAAGTTATTAACCCCTAAATCTAAGTCTAAACCGAACCCTAACACCCCCCTAACTTAAATATAATTTAAATACATCTAAATAAAATTACTATTATTAACTAATTCCTATTTAAAACTAAATACTTACCTATAAAATAAACCCAAAGATAGCTAAAATATAACTAATTATTATTTTACAGGCAACTTTGTATTTATTTTAGCTAGGTAGAATAGTTATTAAATAGTTATTAACTATTTAATAACTACCTAGTTAAAATAAAGACAAATTTACCTGTAAAATAAACCCTAAAATAAACCCTAACCTAAGTTACAATTACACCTAACACTACACTATAATTAAATAAATTACCTAAATTAACTACAATTAATTACAATTAAATTAAATAAACTAAAGTACAAAAACCCCCCACTAAATTACAGAAAATAAGTTTTTTAAAACTAATTACACCTAATCTAATCCCCCTAATAAAATAAAAAAGCCCTCAAAATAATAAAAAGCCCTACCCTATACTAAATTACAAATAGCCCTTAAAAGGGCCTTTTGCGGGGCATTGCCCCAAAGTAATCAGCTCTTTACCTGTAAAAAAAAATACAATACCCCCCAACATTAAAATCCACCACCCACACACCCAACCCTACTCTAAAACCCACCCAATCCCACCTTAATAAAACCTAACACTACCCCCTTGAAGATCACTCTACCTTGAGACGTCTTCACACAACTGGGCAGAAGTGGTCCTCCAGACAACCAGAAGTCTTCATCCGATCCGGGCAGAAGAGGACCTCCAGACGGGCAGAAGTCTTCATCCAGACGGCATCTTCTATCTTCATCCATCCGGAGTGGAGCGGGTCCATCTTCAAGCCATATGACGCGGAGCATCCTCTTCCATCCGACGACTAACACTAAATGACGGTACCTTTAAGTCACGTCATCCAAGATGGTGTCCATTCAATTCCGATTGGCTGATAGAATTCAGCCAATCAGAATTAAGGTAGAAACAATCCTATTGGCTGATCCAATCAGCCAATAGGATTGAGCTTGCATTCTATTGGCTGTTCCAATCAGCCAATAGAATGAGAGCTCAATCATATTGGCTGATTGGATCAGCCAATAGGATTGAATTTCAATTCTATTGGCTGATTGGATCAGCCAACAGGTTTTTTTCTACCTTAATTCAGATTGGCTGATAGAATTCTATTTAGGGTTTGGGGGTTAATAGGTAGTTTATGGGTGTTAGTGTACTATTTAGCACTTTAGTTAAGAGTTTTATGTTACGGTGTTAGCTACTACTACTGGTTTTAAAATGCGGTAGGAGTCTTGACAGGAGAGGGTTTACTGCTCACTTTTTCCAAGACTTGTAATACCAGCGTTAGGAAAACAACATTGAAAAGATAGGATACATAATTGACGTAAGGGGATTTGCAGTATGCTAGAGTCACGGAAAAAAAAATGAACGGTACACCTGTACCTGCCAGACTCGTAATACCAGCGGGCGTTAAAAAGCAGCATTGGGACCTCTCAACGCAGCTTTTTAAGGCTAATGCAAGGCTTGTAATCTAGCCGTTTGATTGCAAAATAAATTGCATAGAGGGACATGAAACCCCAATTTTTTCTTCCATGATTTAGAAAGAGCATGCAATTTTTAACCACTTTCTAATTTACTTCTATTATCTAATATACTTAATTTGCTTTATATTCTTTCCTGAAATGCATTTCTAGATATGCTCAGTAGCAGCTGATTGGTGACTGCGCATATATGCCTCGCGTGATTGGCTCACCCATGTGCATTGCTGTTTATTTAACAAAGGATATCTAAAATATGAAGCAAATTGGATAATAGAAGTAAATTGGAATGTTGTTTAAAATTGTATAAGGTATAAACCCCCTATTCCGTCCTATGTACTATAGTATAACCTTAAATAAAACAAGACTAGACAACTTTGTTGGGAGAAAAGACCGGTCATGGTCACGTTTATTAAATAAACGATTAACTAGTGCTAATATTCTTTATTATTATTAGGCACTCAAACATATATTAACTAAAAAACTTGAAATCAAGTTCGTCATAAAAAAATGGTGGCGGCAACTAACCCTAACCTAACCCATACCAGCAGGCGGACAAGGCCCCTTTCAGTGTTTGCAGTGTGACACCCAGCTGTTCACACCCAATGGCACAGAGAGAGAGCTGTGATGTTTAGAGATCTTCGGTCTGCATCCACAAGGGAGAGGACCCCTAGGCCGGCACCTAGTGGGCATATCCCCTCCCATTTTTCTGACCATCACTCTTCTCTCCCGGTGCCAACTCCCCAGGGCCTTGACCACCCATCAGCTAGGGCATATCCAACCAACCCTGTAAGGCAACCTCTTACAGGCGAATCGTACAACCCTCCTGATAGGGGTTGAAGGCTATATTAACAACCCAGGCTTACTAAAGGCTAGCTCAATTAAACCTACCCCAGCCGGGCTAATCTCACCATCAATCTGCCGCATCGCTGTAAACCACCATCTTCTTCTCCGGGACGGGCGGGCGGGGAAACGTTCTCCTTGAAGTCTAGAACAGGAAGAGGCCAGTATCACTGCTGCAACGGTAAGCACAAACACCTGTCTCCACACCTGCAACATTGTAACAACACAATCTAGCATCCTCCAGACTTCAAGTTAGTAATCCCTTAATGTTGTTCCAGGCCCACTAGTGGGCCCTCCACTATCATAAGGTATAAACCCCCTATTTTGTCCTACGTACTCTAGTATAACCCTAAATAAAACAAGACAAGACAACTTTGTTAGGATAAAAGACCGGTCACGGTCACGTTTATTAAATAAATGATTAACTAGTGGTTAATATTCTTTATTATTTTTAGGCACTCAAACATATATTAACTAAAAAACTTGAAATCAAGTTTGCCATAAAAAAACTGTGGCGGCATCTAACCCTAACCTAACTCCTACCAGCAAGCGGACAATGTCCCTTTCGGTATTTGCAGCATGACACCCGGCTGTTCAAGCCCAATGGCACAGAGAGAGAGCTGTGATGTTTAGAGATCTTCGGTCTGCAAGGGAGAGGACCCCTAGGCTGGCACCTAGTGGGCGTATCCCCTCCCCTATTTCAGACTGTCACTCTTCTTTCCCTGTGCCCGCTTCCCAGGGCCTTGACCACCCACTACAAGAACTTCATGAACAAGTCCAGCCCAACGTCCGTTAGGTATACCCCATCAGGGCGAAATAGGTCCTTTTTGTCAGCTGTAATTGCCTCGTGTCTGATTACAAAGCCCCTCAGGGCTGTGACCGTTCTACCCATCTCCCTGTTGACCTTTTTCATAATGTTGTAGGCTGCTTTCTGGGTCACTATATATCTCCACTGCAGCCGAGCAACTACATTGGACCATCCCAGCCTCACGTCACGGAGCCAGGTGTGCAACCACTTCAAGTCAGCTGTCATACTCTTAATGAGGTCCAAAGCAGGCACCAAACCCAAGTCATTCCCCCCCAAGTGCAGCACAATGATGTGTGACTGCACCCACCTCCTGTGGGCCTCTTGCAAAAGAGCTGGCAATTCTGCCCATGTCAGGCCCCTATGCCCTAACCAGCGGAAGTTGGCCCTGGACATTGGAAATCCAAGCTTCTGACCTTCCGGAGACTGCAACGCCCTGATGAACGCCCAATGTATATGAGTGACCTACTATCCACACACAAACTGGAGGGGAATTCACTCCTAACATACCTGGCATAACATGAGTAAACCACGTTAACCCTTTTCACCAGTCAAACTTAGACAGACCCAACCATTCTTGTTCCAATAGAGCTTTAACTAACAAACCCTCTTAGCAGCGAAAATTTGTTCCTAAGCCAAAAAAACCCACAACTTTTTTTTTTATATATATATGTCTTGCGTTTGCCTGATATATGTTTTATAACAATCCGATTTCCATTGCCCTATGTATTTAATCTCCTGCGCAGAAGCGCCTCACACTGCTGCACTGGTAGCCACTCCAATCCGAAATTAATATTGGGCGATCCTTTTAGGATCAAACCCCGCCCTTTCCGTTGCCTTGGCGAGGATCCTGCAGAACTGGAATACCGACAAGGAGCTACCATCCTCATGAACAAGGAACTGCTGGGAGCTCACAGGCCTCATTTAACTAAATTCCTTGATGCAGCACCCAGGACAACATTAATGGAAATCCTGCTTTGCAAGGGACAACCAAGACCATTTACCCTCCTGGTCTGTCTTTGACCTAGGCACTAGCAAGAGCAGCCCCCCATCCACCGCTCGGATGTGATCCACTTGGATTCCCCCCAAATGCTACCAATTCTCCTAAATGTAGCAACCCTGTGAATGCTAAAGCAAAAGCAGCCTTGAAAGCAACTTCTCCTACTCAGACGTGCAAACCGCGTTCAGCTCCAATGCCAACTTCATCAGGCAAAGTGGTGTGATGGGTTCCCTCTGATCCTTTGGACGGGGGTCCACCCTACCCCACCCCTTCAGGACCTGCCTGGCCAAAAATGCTCTGGAGTGATCAACATTCCCCAATGCTTTATTGAAGAAGGCTAGAGCAGAGAACCTGCTCCCTGCTTCTAATCTGCTGATCCCTTCCTGCCTCAAAGCTGCTAACTATTCAAGCACCTGTACCTATGATGCCTGCTGTACCTGGACACCTTTCTGATGACAGAATGCCTCCCATCTTTTCCAATGGCCCATGTAAGCTGTCCAAGTCTTCGGTGCCAATGATGCTCTGATTAAGGGGAGGATGCCTTCCCAACTTTTAACAGCTGCCAAAGAAAAGTAGGGCACGTTAAACCCTCTTTCGCCACCCTGGGTGCTGCTTTCCTAAACTGCTCCCAATTAAATCAAGAGAGTGCATCCGCAATTACGTTCTGCACTCCCGGGACGTGTTTGGCGGTGAAACAAATGTTGATCTGCAAGTAGCGCAACACCAAGTGCCTCAAGTAATGCACAACCCCTGGTGAGGACACAGACAATATGTTAATGGCATATACCACACTCATGTTGTCCATCCAGAACACCACCAACCTATTTGCTAGTTGCCTGCCCCAAATTTCTACGGCTAACACGATCAGAAAGAGTTCCAACAAGGTCAGGTTTCTTGTCAAACCCACATCTATCCAATCCGGGGCCATGGAGCAGCGCTCCACTCCCCATCCAGGTATGCATCATACCCCGAGCTACCTGCCGCATCTGTAAAGAGGTGCAGCATTTGGTTTAAAACTGGTGGATCCCTCCAGAGACAAACTCCATTGAAATGCACCATAAACCTTTCCCACACATCAAGGTCTTCCTCCACCTCGGATGTGACCCTGGCCCACTTCACCTACCCAATAGGACCTTTCAGCTGGCTCTCCAAATGGTGGTTAAAAACTCTTCCCATCGTGAAATTAAGGAGTCCAAACAACGACTGTACCTCCTTAATGGGGTCCCTGTCTTTCCTGTGCACCTTCCGCACAAATTGCAACATGCAAGATACCTTGTCCTCTGGCAGTCTGCATACTGCCTGCACTGTGTCAATCTCTATTCCTAGAAATGTGAGCAATGTGCATGGGCCTTGCGTTTTTTCCAGCGGAACCTCAAACCTTGGCGTCATATCCTGCATTACCTCCATATGCCGTTTGCACTCCATGGAACCTAATCTCCCAACCAACAGAAAATCATCCAGGTAGTGGGCCACGACCCACCTCCGGATGCCCTCTGTACCACCCAGTGAAGGAATGAACTGAAGCACTTGGGTAGGGAACAGGATAATGAACACCCCATTGGTAAACATCTGTCCACGTAGTAAGCTCTCTCAAACTTCATCCCCATCAGCCTGAAGACTGATGGGTGTAAGGGCAGCAACCGGAAAGGGGACTCAATGTCCAGCTTTGCCATTAGGGCCCCTGGGCTACAAGTTCTGACTATCTCTAATGCCTCGTCAAAAGACTGATAGTGCACAGAGCTAAGCTCTGCGTTATTTGTGTCATTTATTGACCCCCCTTTTGGGAATGACAAGTGATGGATCAACCTGAACTTCCCTGGCTCCTTTTTGGGCACCACTCCCACAGGAGAGACCACAAGATCTGCGAAAGGGATTGCCTCAAACGGGCCAGACACCCTGCCCATCGCTACCTCCTTTGCCAATTTTTCCCTAACAACCTGCGGGAATTCGTATGCTGTCTTTAAATTCCTACGTACCAAAGACCCCGCTACCTTGCCTAGCACTGGGATTCAAACCCCCCCCTTCCATCCCCAATCAGAGCAATTGTGCTGCATCCTGGTCCGGGTAATGTGCCAGCCATGTTCCCATGGCCGCCAGCTTAAGCAGGGTTGGCGCCCTTGACACCAATCCCTGGCTTGGGACCTGGTCTATCCTGTCCATGCTCTTTCCTTTTGCTAAACTCGACTCCCGGGTGGGGGCCACAACAGTGCTTGAATATGAGACGAAAGGAGCAACTGCTCCCCCGATCACACTGTGGGTTCTGACATTTCCAGCACTCCCTACCCGCCTTTTTGGGCGGGGTCCCTGATGTGCTGCTCCCTGCCACACTGGGGAGGGGAATTCCCTCTCCAACCCCAATTTGGACCATAGATGCAGGTCCAGTGTACCACCATGCCCCTTCCTAAATCTATTGTGGATATCCTCTATGTTATCCTGATACTTGAATAAGTTATGCCCCTGCAGAGGCCACTTACCTATGTATGACGCTGCCAAAACCCTGAAGCATTTTAGCCATTCCTCATAGGTCTCAGGCCTGTGCATTTTCTTAGGGCCTGTGCCTTCCGCCGCCCTTTCCTTAGCTCTATATGCATCCAGAGAGAGCTTGAATACTTTCACGTATCGCCCCTCCTGAATTTCCTTAATTCATTTTTGTTTGAGGTGGCCATACAGGGAGTGCACCAGACAGGGATAGGTATCCCCCTGTGCAGCCATCTTACTCGGAACCTGCCCTGCGGGGTGCGTGGTGCTACCTAGCCCTGATGCCCCCACTGGCACTTCAGCCAACCCAGAGACCCCAGCCTTAGCCTTCGCCTGCCCAGCCGCCATTTTTTTAATCCACCTAAACATTCTCTGCTGACCCTTACCCAGTAGTCCCAAGTCCTCCCCACTGTCAGAGCCTGACCCGCTAGTGGATGACCCTGTATTAGCTTGTGTAATGTCAGGTGCATAGAACTCACAGTCTGCTGGCTGAGCTCCTTCCTTCGATGCCTGGGGCACTGCTCTCTTCTCCACTGGTTGCTCCCTGCTGGGCCCTGCAACCACCAGTGCACTTAATGCTCCAGTTGTCATAGCTGTTGATTCTTTTTCTCGAACCTGTGGGGACAAAGCAATTTGTGGAGTACTTCGGTCCATGAATGAGGCCTCAAAAAGTGCACTCGCATTAGGTTACCCTGTCCTCCTCCAACATTCATCCCCAAAGTCGTAGACACATCCGTCCTGATCAGCTCCTCTTGTTCTGACCCTCCCGGGTGTGCACACTGAACCCAGGGGGGGCTTGAGGCCTGCTACCCTCATGCAGCGCAGCCTCCACTGCCCTTCTAATGGTTTCCTCTGTAATCCCACCAGATTGAGCATGCATACCAGCACCCTGGCCTAAACACCTGTTCACCATGCGCAACATTCCCAGCACCCCTGCACTCTCCATTGGGCCTACAGTCCTGCTATTGCCACCATCTTCTGATGCTCCATGGGCCATCCGCTTCACCCACAATGTAAATGCCTCCATCACCGCAGCCCAGTAAGTCCCCTGGAGCCCCAAAGACCCACCCCTTGCCATTTAAGGCCCCACCCTTAACCCGGAGACTCCCCAACTTACTTTGAGAGCACCGGTCACGTGGGCCTTCTTCTCTGCCTCTCCTCCCAAGATGGCGGTCGTGATCCTCCTCCCCTGAAGTTTTCAAGGAGGAGGTATTGTGAGAGCCGCCACACGAGGGGGCGTAGCCTGACGCACCCGATCTTCCTGGACCATTATTAGGCCGCAATCCTCAGACCTACACATCAGCAGCCCCTGGGACCCCCTGACCCTGCGCTAGGCTGGACTGGCCCATCACCGCAGCTAGTGATTGCACAAGGGCCAGGACACCGGTGGTAAGTTGTAATGGTTGGGCAGTGACCCCCCCCTGCCTGTTCTCCCTGCTCGGCCTGACTACCCTGGGAACCAGCCTGACTACCTTGTGGCCCATCCTGCACCAAAGGAGGGGAACTGCCTAACGACATGGGCTGCTGAGAGGGACCTGGGCCTACCCCCTCAACCACACCACCCTGGGCCTGTACTGTGGGGCCTGCCTCCCCACCCACCACCTTCCTTCCCCTGTTAAATTGTCTACTTGAGGGTGTTTTCTAGGGTGTGGGGGGTACCGCCTCATGAGAAAGATGATCCTCTCTTTCTCTTGCAGGTCCCTACTTCCTGGCCTTCATCTCCACCACTTCACGGTATCTCTTCAGTGGCATCGCCTTCTTCCTGGCCCTATCCATCATTCAAGCTCAGCACAGGACACAAAGAAACTTTCCCCTTGAAGTCTGGAACAGAATGAGGCCGGTATCAATGCTGCAGGACCCTATAAAGGTAAGCACAAACACCCGCCTCCACACCTGCAACATTGTAACAACACAATCTAGCATCCTCCAGACTTAAAGTTGGTAATCCCTTAATGTTGTTCCAGGCCCACTAGAGGGCCCTCCACTATCATTCTCTATCTGAATCATGAAAGAAAAATGTTGGGTTTAGTGTCCCTTTAACTATGTAAGCAATAAGTGAAAAAAATGCTTTGCAATTTACATTCATTATTTGTTTTGCTTCCTTTTAAATAAAAATTGTGCTTGTCCCTGTCAGGCTTGTAGTATGTGTCATCCAGGTATGGACCAGTTGTTGAGAAGCGGCATCATTAACAAAGTTCCAACACACAGGATGTCACTAAGGGCCTGATATTCAAAAGCTCGCCGGCATGGAGAGAAATCATGCAAAATCTTTGGGATTTTCGTTAGACCTTATATTGTAATGTAGGTGTCTCTCTTTTACATTAAGAAGCCTGCACAGTGAGATAAATATCTTTCAATTTAAAATTTGTGCATCTTTAGGGACCTCTACATGCTGACGAGACGTCTTAGATCAGATCGCCTGAGCAGAGAGCTTTTGAATTTTAGGCCCTGAGGGTGTCAACTGGCAGTAAAAACAAATGCAGAATCTAGATCCAGAAGAGTAGATGTATTCTGTGAATACAGTAGAAGTGAAGCACAGTCAGCAGGCAGGAAAATCATCAATATATAGATATATTTGCCAGCAAGTATACAGCAAATTAAGAAGCACACTCAAGATGATATCCAGTACACTGGAAAAGATTGATACTATGGTTACAAGACACACCTTCAGGCCACACCCACAAAAAAATCTAAGCAACTCAACAAACAAGTACAAACAAGACTGATGTGACCTGGAAGTAAAACATACATTGTGCTTGAAAATAATACGCAACAAACAAGACTGATGTGACCTGGAAGTAAAACATACATTGTGCTTGAAAATAATATGCAATGCTACCATGGAGATGAAAAACATTGGAAAAATCACCTGTTGCTAGGATACCAGCAACTGATGTTACAGTTCCACATTTCCTAGAGGGGCCAAAAAGCAAATTCTATTAATTAGGTTTCATTCAGAAGGCAGAAAATTGCTTAAACGAGTACATACTAGACAGCAATTGTTTAGAGGAAGTACAAGTAGATCTAATTGGCCATAATTAAGGGTGATAAAATTAGCAATCATACCATAACTTTGAAGTAGTTTCGCAAATCATTACTGAAGTGACAGTTTTAAATGGATTAAAATATTTGCTTTGTATGTATGTATAAACTGTGCAAATCGGTACTTAAAGGGATGTAAACCTCTTTTTTTTTTAATGATTCAGATTGAGAATACAAATTTAAACAACTTTCCAATTTACTTCTATTATCTAATTTGCTTTATTCTTTTGGTATCCTTTGTTCAAGAAAAACCAATGCACATACTGTAAGTGAGCCAATAACATGAAGCATATATGTGCAGCCACCAATCAGCAGCTCCTGGGCCCACCTAGGAATGTTTTTCAACAAAGGACACCAAGAGAACAAAACAAATGATATAATAGTAGTAAATTAAAAAGTTGTTTAAAATTGCATGCTGCATCTGAATCATGAAAAAAAAAGCTTTTCATGTCCCTTTAATTACTGATATAAATAACACTTTTATATATATAATATAATCAACAAGCCAATCTCCTCTGGTCAGCAATGAGCATTTGCAACCTTTATGCTCAGTCTCCAAACAACTTCAAACTCCCATTAGCTAATATTAATTGGTTCAGCTTCTTTGTAACCTCTTTCAATTACTTGAATTGACTAGTCATGTGATAAATATCAGCAATTCTTATAAGTGCTTGATTAAGGGAGATAGTATTGAGCACCAATGGGGACAAGGGAGAATGACACACGTAGGGAAAAACCCATCCAATGATGCTGCAAATGTAACCATAAACCTTCCTAAGTCATTCATTAAAAAATGTATTAAACTCATGTTCGCGAAGGGGTGATCCCGAATTTCGACTTGTGCTTGAAGTAACGCCCCCTATAACAACCTGGTCATGAAGGTGCTATTTCATTTGAACATCGTCTATGTAGATACCTTGTTGTGAGGGAGCAGGTTCACAATTTACAGTTTCAGTACTGTTAAAATCCATTATAAAAAGATATAAAAATTCCTTCTAATAGAAACCCATTGTCTTAATCATGTTTAAGGATCTAGTCCTTGCATATACTCTTGGCACTAGTATAAAGATCAAGGTTAATTATCTGTCCAAAAGTACATTATAGAGATGTGCATTCGGCAGTTTTGTTCACTTCCAAATGCGGAAGTAGAAGGCTGTTTACGGTATTCAACTCTTTCCAGAGCCAAATAGCCTCTTGTGCAAGTGAAACGCACTAAGATCTGGATTTGCACAGATGTTATAAGCATTCCACATGCACAAGTGGATATTCAGCTCAAATAGAGTTGAAAATGAAAAGCAGCCTACTACTTCTGCATTCGTCAGTGTGGCAACAGGCACAGGTACCTTGCTTTACAATCTGGAATTAAAATTGATTTTTTGGGGGTTTGTATCATTTGATTTACACAACATGCCTTGCCCACCACTTTGAAGATGCAATTTTTTTTTTACCGTGTTAAAAATAAGACAAAAAAACTGAAAACCTGAGCGTGCACAACTATTCACCCCCCAAAGCCAATACTTTGTAGAACAACTGTTTGCAGCAATTACAGCTGCAAGTCTCTTGATGTATGTCTCGATAAGCTTGGCACATGTAGTCATTTGGATTTTTGCCAATTCTTTAAGGCAAAACTGCTCTAGCTCCTTTAACTTGGATGGGTTCCACTGGTGTACAGCAATCTTTAAGTCATTCCCCAGATTCTAAATTGGATTGAGATCTAGGCTTTGAATAGGCCGTTCCAAGACATTTAAATGTTTCCCCTTAAACCACTCAAGTGTAGCTTTAGCAGTATGCTTAGGGTCATTGTCCTGCTGGTGAGAGTTGTTGGGTTTTCACCAGACATTCCATTTTCCATATTTGGTAAAAAGCTCATTTTTAGTCTCATCGGACCAGAGTACTTTTTTCCATATACTTGGTGAGTCTTCCACATGCCTTTTGGTGAACAGCAAATGTATCTGCTTATTTTTGTTCTTTAAGCATTGGCTTTTATTCTGGTCACTCTTCCATGAAGCCCAGCTCTGTGGAGTGTACGGCTTAAAAATAGTCCTATGGACAGATACTCCAATCTCCGCTGAGGAGCTTTGCAGCTCCCTCAGGGTTAGCGTTGGTCTTTTTGTTGCCTCTCTGTTTAATGCCCTCCTTGCGTAGTCCATGAGTTTTGGTGGTCGGCCCTCTCTTTGCAGGTTTTATGTGGTGCCATATTCTTTCCATTTTTAATAATGGATTTAATAGTGTTCCATAGAATGTTCAAAGTTTTGGATATTTTTTATAACCCAACACTGATCTGTACTTCTCCACAACTTTGCCCCTGACATGTTTGGAGAGCTCATTGGTCTTCAGTGTGCCACTTGCTCAGTGGTGTTGCAGACTCTGGGGCCTTTCAGAACAGGTTTATATATACTGAGATCATGTGATAGATCATGTAACATTTAGATTACACATAGGTGGACTTATAATACATATTAAATGTCTATTTTAAGAGCAATTAGGGTACTATCTCTTTTAAAAAAATCCCTTAATTCTTATATACACATCTATACAAATATATACATCTGTATATATACTTTGGTGCCCTTTACAGTCATATATACAGGGAGTGCAGAATTATTAGGCAAATGAGTATTTTGACCACATCATCCTCTTTATGCATGTTGTCTTACTCCAAGCTGTATAGGCTTGAAAGCCTACTACCAATTAAGCATATTAGGTGATGTGCATCTCTGTAATGAGAAGGGGTGTGGTCTAATGACATCAACACCCTATATCAGGTGTGCATAATTATTAGGCAACTTCCTTTCCTTTGGCAAAATGGGTCAAAAGAAGGACTTGACAGGCTCAGAAAAGTCAAAAATAGTGAGATATCTTGCAGAGGGATGCAGCACTCTTAAAATTGCAAAGCTTCTGAAGCGTGATCATTGAACAATCAAGCGTTTCATTCAAAATAGTCAACAGGGTCGCAAGAAGCGTGTGGAAAAACCAAGGCGCAAAATAACTGCCCATGAACAGAGAAAAGTCAAGCGTGCAGTTGCCAAGATGCCACTTGCCACCAGTTTGGCCATATTTCAGAGCTGCAACATCACTGGAGTGCCCAAAAGCACAAGGTGTGCAATACTCAGAGACATGGCCAAGGTAAGAAAGGCTGAAAGACGACCACCACTGAACAAGACACACAAGCTGAAACATCAAGACTGGGCCAAGAAATATCTCAAGACTGATTTTTCTAAGGTTTTATGGACTGATGAAATGAGAGTGAGTCTTGATGGGCCAGATGGATGGGCCCGTGGCTGGATTGGTAAAGGGCAGAGAGCTCCAGTCCGACTCAGACGCCAGCAAGGTGGAGGTGGAGTACTGGTTTGGGCTGGTATCATCAAAGATGAGCTTGTGGGGCCTTTTCGGGTTGAGGATGGAGTCAAGCTCAACTCCCAGTCCTACTGCCAGTTTCTGGAAGACACCTTCTTCAAGCAGTGGTACAGGAAGAAGTCTGCATCCTTCAAGAAAAACATGATTTTCATGCAGGACAATGCTCCATCACACGCGTCCAAGTACTCCACAGCGTGGCTGGCAAGAAAGGGTATAAAATAAGAAAATCTAATGACATGGCCTCCTTGTTTACCTGATCTGAACCCCATTGAGAACCTGTGGTCCATCATCAAATGGGAGATTTACAAGGAGGGAAAACAGTACACCTCTCTGAACAGTGCCTGGGAGGCTGTGGTTGCTGCTGCACGCAATGTTGATGGTGAACAGATCAAAACATTGACAGAATCCATGGATGGCAGGCTTTTGAGTGTCCTTGCAAAGAAAGGTGGCTATATTGGTCACTGATTTGTTTTTGTTTTGTTTTTGAATGTCAGAAATGTATATTTGTGAATGTTGAGATGTTATATTGGTTTCACTGGTAAAAATAAATAATTGAAATGGGTATATATTTGTTTTTTGTTAAGTTGCCTAATAATTATGCACAGTAATAGTCACCTGCACACACAGATATCCCCCTAAAATAGCTATAACTAAAAACAAACTAAAAACTACTTCCAAAACTATTCAGCTTTGATATTAATGAGTTTTTTGGGTTCATTGAGAACATGGTTGTTGTTCAATAATAAAATTAATCCTCAAAAATACAACTTGCCTAATAATTCTGCACTCCCTGTATATATATATATATATATATATATATATATATATATATATATATATATATATATATATATATATAAAATATTTCTGGATAGTGCTGTTGGTCTAACACAGGTTAGCGTTTAATAAATCTTAGTTTATTTTCACCAGTTTGCGTGCTCCAAGTCTAAGGGGAGAAGAAGTTAGTGCGATCATGGTATCCGAAGTCTGCTTTCGTTCATGCAAACATTTTACTTTCAACTTGTAATATGTGCATTAAATTGCACTGTTTGCACGTGAGCAAAAGTACCAAATAGAGTGCCACTTGTAATTTGGCAGATAGCCATTGGTATTGGGTGAAGCAGCAGCATCTTTTTTGAAAATAGACAGATGCTTGAAAAATTGATATATACTGGGAAAAAAGTTTCTTGGCATACCAGTTGGATCTTGCTGAGTTCCAAGTTTATCAAGAAGCTACTGGTAAAACTTCACAGGACAGATATATATATATATATATATATATATATATATATATATATATATATATATATATATATATATATATATTTGTAACAATTGTATACGCTCTCCATATTCAGCATTGCACCAGCAGCTCTTGTGAGCTGCTGGTGCAATGCCGCCCCCTGCAGATACGCGGCCAATCGGCCACCAGCAGGGGGTTGTCAATCAACCTGATCGTACTCGATCGGGTTGATTTGTGGTGATGTCTGTCCACCTGCTCAAAGCAGGCGGACAGGTTATGGAGCAGAGGTTATGGATCAGCCATAACTGGTGTTTCTGGCGAGCCTGCAGGCTCGCCAGAAACATGGGCCCTCAAGCTCCTTCCGGAGCTTGATAAATGGGCCCCTATGGCTGAAATTATATAACATCGTATAACTTCTGATATGTATATCTATTTCATATACACAGATAGACAATCCCTAAGTGATGTTGTGAGGAGTATTTTGATACCAAACACTATATATATTTTGCATTCTTTATGCTTCTGAGGCATTATAACATATACAATTATATTTATTTACAAGGCTGGTTGTCCTGTCATTGACCTCAGGCTAGTTCCTGGATAGAGGCTCTGTGTTCCATCATTCCCTGTGCTGAAAGGTTGGGGCAATAAACTGACCAATTAGACCATAAAGTTCTCTCTTGTGCATCTTACAAACTATTTATGAGTGCTCTGGATTATCTAAGTGAAAACACAGCAACACATTTCTTCTGAATAAACAAAGGTTTTTAGCACAGAAGCTAAAGAAAATTAACCCATTAGCATCTAAATCATGAGGTATTTATTACATAGATATAGATATCTTTTCCTACCTTTTTTTTCTAACACCTGAGACCTCGTATCTTTGAGCTCTTATACATTTTTTGTGCAATTTTTTTCCAAGAATTTTTATTAGATGTTGTTATTATGAGTGTAACTACACTTTGTAGTGTATTTTTTTTCCAGTTAATCAGAACTCTGAGGATGCACTATCCCCATATGAATAAACTTCAATTACACTCAAGCGATCACGTTTACTTTCAACTTGTAATATGAGCACTACATCCAACGTGCATAAAACCCTTTTTCCCTTGTGCAGAACTGTAAGCGTGCCACTCGTAATCTGGCCCTAATTGGGTAGAGAAAAGAATTTTAAAAAATGAATAAATACCAGAGTGAATCCACTCATGCTGTGCAACTGACTAACCAATCGCAGACTACCTAATAGATATTGAGATTCAATGACAACTATTTTTATGACTAATCTTACTCTTTAGCTTTTGCCACCCTACTTTTTAGCAAAACTTAATTTCTGCTTGTGTTTTTTAAACATTTATTTTAAACCCGGTTTATGGGGAACCAGTTTTTAGTTAGGTTGCATATAAAGTATATGCACAATTCTTAAAGAAACATATGCCTAGATTTAGAGTTTTGCGGCCAAAGGGGTGCGTTAGCTACGTGTGTTTTTTTCCCCCCGCACCTTTTAAATAACGCTGGTATTTAGAGTTCTCTGAAGGGCTGCGTTAGGCTCCAAAAAGGGAGCGTAGAGGCATATTTACCGCCACTTCAACTCTCAATTCCAGCGTTCGGTCGGCAGATTAGGGGTTAATACTTGAAGTTAGGTGTCGCCGATGTTAGGGAGGGCAGATTTGGGGTTAATAATATTTATTATAGGGTTTTTGAGGTGGGAGTGCGGCAGTTTAGGGGTTAATACATTTATTATAGTGGCGGCGAGGTCCGGTCGGAAGACTAGGGGTTAATAAGTGTAGGTAAGGTAGCGGCGACGTGGGGGGGGCAGATTAGGGGTTAATAAATATTATGTAGGTGTAGGTGTCGGCGATTATTATTATTAGAGTGGCGGCGATGTGGGGGGGCCTCGGTTTAGGGGTACATAGGTAGTTTATGGGTGTTAGTGTACTTTAGAGCACAGTAGTTAAGAGCTTTATGAACCGGCGTTAGCCCAGAAAGCTCTTAACTCCTGACTTTTTTCTGCGGCTGGAGTCTTGTCGGTAGAGGCTCTACCGCTCACTTCAGCCAAGACTCTAAATACCGGCATTAGGAAGATCCCATTGAAAAGATAGGATACGCAATTGGCGTAAGGGGATCTGCGGTATGGAAAAGTCGTGGCTGGAAAGTGAGCGTTAGACCCTTTCCTGACTGACTCTAAATACCAGCGGGCAGTAAAAAGCAGCGTTAGGACCCCTTAATGCTGCTTTTGACGGCTAACGCAGAACTCTAAATCTAGGCGATACTCTTTTCTGCATATATTGTTGTGTTAAATGGCCCAATACGTTATATCTCACAAAGTAATGGAAAACGTCCAACAATGCAGAAAAGTAATTGTTACAACTGCAACTCTTTGGAAACAATAATATCTGTTCTGTGTTATGCGAATGAGGAGTTTACTATGGGCATAAAGGATTTTTCATCTAAACCACAGCTCAGATTGCTGGTTTTTGAAATATGCAATAGCCTGTGTGAAATGTATGATCTCACTATTGTGTCTAACTATGTCAAACCTGATGAAGTTGTTGTTTTCATGTTTTATTTTTGAGCTTTTATTATTCGTTAAAACATTTTTTGTTATGCCAGTATTCTTGACAGTCATTATATGCAGAAGGATGTTAATAGTTGTGACATAAAAGCAGCTTTATTGACTTCACTTTGAATAATACAGTTTTCAAGTGGCAAGGTTGCTGTTTTTTTCAGTGATATATTAGTTTTAGGAACCAGTTTTATTGAATCTAGGTCTTGTTGTTGATAGCTGCACTAATTGAGCTCAATTTTCCTTTCTAGACTCAGTCTTGTCCTCTATCTCGGCATATACCCTGTCCCCTATTTTCTGAGCTTTTCTTTCTATTTTCTAGTGAACAACATGCTGTCCTTTTTCAACCTGGTCCACAATTTTATTTTTCTGTGGTTCTTCACCTTTTTTTTAGTTTGGCCCTTTGTTCTGCTCTCAGTCTGGTCTTTTACTCTGTTCTTATTCTGGATCTTTGGTAACAAGCCATTGGGTTTCAGGTTTATCCATTAATCTGGTCTCAATATTATCCTATATCTTTTTGTACTTGTCTGGTCTATCCCTCAGAACTGCAGCTGATCCTTAGTTTTTTGTTGTCTTCACAGCTCTTCTATTAGTTTATTGTTCATGTCACTTGTGATGACTTTCTACTTCTACTAATGCTACCAGTACTGTACTATCTGTTTATCTTATCACACTTCATTATTCTAACCAATCTTTGTAGAACTCAAGTCATTATCAATTATTTTAGAAATCAGCTTCTTCAAATATATTCCAGCCTCTGCTATATCTTCAATAGTAAAGTTGTAGCTTATTGTGCAAACTCCCTGTTTTATATCACTGATTTTAACCACTGTTTGTAATTTTTTTGGTTATGTTTTTTATGTTCAATGTTGCTATTTGTGGTTCAGCTTCAGTTATAATTCCTAATCCACATTACAGTTTATACCAAATCAGATTTTTTTTTCTTCTGTGTTTAGATCACTTCTGGTCTTCAGCAACAACAGCTTTTTCAGCAAGATTCTACATAGGCATGGGGCTGGAATACAAGTGGCTCACTATTGTTAGGGACACGATAAACAATATCACAAGTTGAAAGTAAACTGTTGTGCTCAAGTGCACACAAATTTTGTGCTTAACATCAGTATTTGTTTTTTTTTGTTTAAATTAATTAGTGCATTCTTTGGTGTGAAAATGAAACTAATATCCGTGTTTTGATGCAAGCCTAATCTGTACTAAATGCAATCTGTCTACGCCTATGCCAAAGCCTTCACAGTGTCTAGACCTAGAGACAGAGGGGCCTATTTATCAAGCTCAGTATGGAGCTTGATGCCCTGTGTTTCTGGAGACCGCTGCTCCATAACCTGTCCGCCTGCTCTAAGGCAGCGGACAGACATCTCCGAAAATCAACCCGATCCAATACGATCAGGTTGATTGACACCCGCTGCTGGCGGCCGATTGGCTGCAAATCTGCAGGGGGCAGTATTGCACCAGCAGTTAACTGGAACTGCTGGTGCAATGATAAATGCCGAGAGCGTATGCCAGACATGATCCGCAATATCGGTTCATGTCCGCTCGCACCTTTTAAATATGCCCCAGAGAGTACAATACATCTCTGTCAATCACTGTCAATAACTTGATTTATGGGAAAGTTTTCTTCATTTCTGAGTTACTGGCCTCTAGTTATCAAGCCGTCAACCTCAAATACGATGGAATTCCGCAGCGTATTTGTGGCGAGGCTGATTCGCCTTAGTTATCAAGCCCTAGACACCGGCAAAAGTAGAATATAGTGACGTAAGCTTCGATCCGCCGGACTCAGTCCGACACAGATCGATTCTTACGTCACTCCAGATGTTCCGCACACAAGTTCGGCACTATCTGACTACTTTTGCTAGTTATCAAAAAACTAGCAGGTACGCTCTGCACTTTTCCGGCCCAGCGTACCTGGTTTTCAAACCGCCGCCCTGGAGGCGTCGGATCCCATAGGAATCAATGGGAGTCTGACCATAGCGAAAGTTCATGTTCGCTGCTGCCAGATATCCCATTCATTCCTATGGGAGCTGTCTACACCTAACATCCTAACATGTACCCCGAGTCTAAACACCCCTAATCTGCCCCCCCCCTACACCGCCGCAACAAAATAAATGTATTACCCCCTAAACCGCCACTCCCGGAGCCCACCGCAACTATAATAAAGTTATTAACCCCTAAACCGCCGCTCCCGGACACCGCCACTAACTACATTATACCTAGTAACCCCTATCCTGCCCCCCATACCGCCGCCACCTATAATAAATTTATTAACCCCTATCCTGCAGATCCCGGACCTCGCCGCACCTAAATAAATAGTTTAACCCCTAAACCGCTGCTCCCGGACCCCGCCGCAACCTATATTAAACTTATTAACCTCTAATCTGCCCCCCCTATACCGTCACCACCTATAATAAATTTATTAACCCCTATCCTGCCCCCCCTACACCGCCGCCACTGTAATAAAATTATTAACCCCTAAACCTAAGTCTAACACTAACCCTAACACCCCCCTAACTTAAATATTAATTAAATACATCTAAATAAATTTAACTCTTATTAAATTAATTATTCCTATTTAAAACTAAATACTTACCTTTAAAATAAACCCTAATATAGCTACAATATAAATAATAATTATATTGTAGCTATCTTAGGATTTATTTTTATTTTACAGGCAACTTTCAATTTATTTTAACTAGGTACAATAGCTATTAAATAGTTATTAACTATTTAATAGCTATCTAGTTAAAATAAAGAGATATTTACCTGTAAAATAAAAACTAACCTAAGTTACAATTACACCTAACACTACACTATACTTTAATAAATTATTCCTATTTAAAACTAAATACTTACCTGTAAAATAAACCCTAAGCTAGCTACAATGTAATTAATAATTACATTGTAGCTATTTTAGGATTTATATTTATTTTACAGGTAACTTTGTATTTATTTTAGCTAGTTAGAATAGTTATTAAATAGTTATTAACTATTTAATAACTACCTAGCTAAAAGAAATACAAAATTACCTGTAAAATAAATCCTAACCTAAGTTAAAATTAAACCTAACACTACACTATAATTAAATTAATTAAATAAATTACCTACAAATAACTACAATTAAATACAATTAAATAAACTAACTAAAGTACAAAAAATAAAAAAAGCTGTTTCAAAAAATAAAAAAAAATAAGTTACAAACATTTAAAAAATATTACAACAATTTTAAGCTACTTACACCTAATCTAAGCCCCCTAATAAAATAACAAAGCCCCCCAAAATAAAAAAAATGCCCTACCCTATTCTACATTAAAAAGTTACCAGCTCTATTACCTTACCAGCCCTTAAAAGGGCCTTTTGCGGGGCATGCCCCAAAGAAAACAGCTCTTTTGCCTGTAAAAATAAAATACAACCCCCCCAACATTAAAACCCACCATCCACATACCCCTACTCTAACCCAAACCCCCCATAAATAAACCTAACACTACCCCCCTGAAGATCATCCTACCTTTAGCCGTCTTCAGCCAGCCGACCCACCGATGGAACCGAAGAAGAGATCCGGAGCAGCAGAAGTCATCATCCAAGGGGCGCTGAAGAAGTCTTCCATCCGATTGAAGTCTTCATCCAAGCGGCGTCTTTCATCTTCATCCATCCGGAGTGGAGCGGAGCCATCTTCAGACGAGCCGACGTGGAGCCATCCTCTTCTTCCCGACGACTAACAATGAATGAAGGTTCCTTTAAGGGACGTCATCCAAGATGGCATCCCTTCAATTCCGATTGGCTGATAGGATTCTATCAGCCAATCGGAATTAAGGTAGGAAAAATCTGATTGGCTGATTGAATCAGCCAATCAGATTGAAGTTCAATCCGATTGGCTGATCCAATGGGAAAAGAAATAAAAGAATTAAGGCAGAGTGCCCTAATAGAGAGGTAAAAGAGAGAAGGGGGGAATGGGGGGGGAGAAGAAGAAGAAAGAGAGAGAGAGGGGAGAGAGACTAAATTTTAATGTCGATAGTTTAGCAAAGTGAGGAGTTTAGGTGGAGATGCAAGCAGAGATGTCCGATCTAATACTATTCAAGTTAAGTAAGGATGAACACAGTTGGTGGAGTTAGAACCCCCCTCCAGATAGAGTCATAATTTGTAAGTAGTGGAAGTGAAGAGTATGTGAGGAGTAGGTTATATGTAATAGGGCAAAAAATAAACATAAAGTAAAGTGAGCAATTCAATGAAACTAATAACATTATAGCAGGTATTTTTAACATAAACGTAGACATAGATTAACGTGACATCAATTACTTGGTTGCCCCAGACGTGTCATTTACATATCCTCCTGTTTCTCAGAAGACATACAAGTAATGGGTGCAACCAAGAGAACAACCTAAAGGAAAAAAACGTGGTTAATTTGTGCCTTAAACAAACAAACATGAGGGTCAATCATCTTTACCACCGACGCTGGAGGGAGTAATCATAAACTAGTAGTGTCAGGCACTGGGCTCTCATGTGAGTAAGATATGTACCCATGTGTAAGCCCAGTAGAAGCCTGAGTCCTGTTGTGCCTCCTATGGGAGAGGCATAGACAAGGAGGAGAACATGGGGAACCTCCGAGAGAAGAGGACCAGGTGTCAGGGGATTCTGGAATCAATTCAGTCTTTCGGTGTTGGAAGACTGCCCCTGATGAATAGGCATGTTTCGAGGGGATAGGTGGTACAAATGTATTCAAAAAGTTTAAGCGTTACCTAAGCGTCTCGGGCTTGTCTGTCTGGTGGAGGTGATGCTCTCAGTTGATGAGGTCTCCAGTCTGGCACAGATGGATTCAGGATATCAGCTGCTGCTGTGGCCTTTCTCTGTTGTTCCTGGGTAGAGGATAAACCCAGGGAGCGAAGGAGTTTCATACCTTGTTCTGGAGAAGTGATCACATATGAGCGTTCTTGATGTTGAAGAAATAATTTTACCGGGAACCCCCACCTGTACTTAATGTTATTATGTCGAAGAATTTGAGTGAATTGTTGAAATGTTCTTCGTCTTGCCAAAGTGTGCTGCGACAGGTCCGGGAAGATCTGTACTTTGTGGTATGGTTCCTGTAGGGATTTATTGGAGAAAGATGCTCTGAGTATTTTTTCTCTGGTGGAATAGTAGTGGAGTCTTACAATGACGTCTCTAGGAGTATCAGCGTTTGAATTACGTGGTCGTAAAGCTCTGTGGGCTCTGTCGAGTAGGAGATCTTGTGCCTGAGGTGAGCCCAGTAGCTCTTTAAACAGCCAGTTCAGAAAGTCCTGTAGGTTGGCTGTGGTTATGGATTCTGGGATACCACGGAATCTTAAATTATTCCGGTGGGATCTATCTTCTTGGTCTGCCAGTTTGCCCTCAAGGTCTGTGATTAGCTCTGCCAGGGTCTGGGAATAGGCGAGGAGGTTTGCATGATCCACTGCTAAGTCCTCATGCTTCTTCTCAAGCGTTTCTGTACGCTCTCCTAAAGATGAGAGGTCTCGCCTCAATTCGCCCACTGACTGCCTTAGTTCCTGACGTAGAGAAGTATAGTGGGTATCCATCTTATCTGATAGGGACTTGATTGTATCCAAGAATGTGGTTTGCATTAATGCTGGTTGATCTCTTCTAGTGACGTCTGTTTTGTGACTTTTACTACTTATTGTAGAGGCCTCTCTAGATTCTTCTTCTGAGAGATCTTGGTCTGAGGCATTTCTGCTATGGAAATGGTCTGTGAGAGTTCTCTTGGGGTTTTCCTGACGTTTTTGTTTCTTCCCCATAGCTTGCGACATGTTAGTGAAATTAAATAGAGAAACCTGGTTATACACTCACACTATGTTGCACTGTACGTAAGGGGTTTGAAAAGTGCAGAGTATGGTTTCCACTTCAATGATGAGGTTTAGAGGGGGTTCCACCCACACCGTCACTGCAGCATTTAGCCCTGCATGTTTTTTTGGTCCTGTACGGGAAAAATCTGTGAGTGCAAACTAGGGAAGTTGTTGGTGAAGGCCCCTCAGGGGGAAGGTTTAGGAGGCACCAGCAGCAAGGTGGACCTATCTCTGCTGCCAAATAATGAATCTAGTCTGTTTCCAAACTAAGAAATTTCGGAGCAGTATTGAGGCTGAAGTCACATGTAAGCTTTTTACTGGAGGTGGTGTGTAAGCAAAAGTCTACAGTCTATTACAATAGTATACGGTAAATACCAATTCAATAAGTATTTAGTTTTAAATAGGATGAATTTAGTTAATAAGAGTTACATTTATTTAGATGTATTTAATTAATATTTAAGTTAGGGGGGTGTTAGGGTTAGTGTTAGACTTAGGTTTAGGGGTTAATAATTTTATTACAGTGGCGGCGGTGTAGGGGGGGCAGGATAGGGGTTAATAAATTTATTATAGGTGGCAACGGTGTAGGGGGGGCAGATTAGGTGTTAATAAGTTTAATATAGGTTGCAGCGGGGTCCGGTAGCGGCGGTTTAGGGGTTAAACTATTTATTTAGGTGCCGCGGGGTCCGGGATCCGCAGGATAGGGGTTAATAACTTTATTATAGGTGGCGGCGGTATAGGGGACGCAGGATAGGGGTTACTAGGTATAATGTAGGTGGCGGCGGTGTCCGGGAGCGGCGGTTTAGGGGTTAATACATTTATATGAGTTGCGGCGGGGTCTAGGAGCGGCGGTTTAGGGGTTAATAACTTTATTTGGTGGCGGGGGCTCCGGGGGCGCCGGTATAGGGGGTAGAACAGTATAGTTAGTGTGGGTGCTTAGTGACAGCTTGTCAATAAAGATGTCAAAAAGCCGAAGAGCAGCGAGATCGGATGAGTGATAACTATCACAGTCCGCTGCTCATCGCCCCGTACTTGGTGCGCGGCTTTTTGACAGCTTTTTTGATAACTTTGGCGAACGTATTCAGGTCCGCGGCGGCGATGGTAGGTGAGCTTAGGCGGGTGTATTGGGCCGGCGAAGGCAGGTAAAGTAGATGCGTTGATAACTAGAGGCCACTGTCTCTTCTCTGTGAGTCTGCACCATTTTTTTGATAGTGCAACCCTAACAAATGAAGTAACACATAGAATACATGGTCAGTAGTTTTTTATTGCTGCCTGACATTTACATACATGTATGTACATACTACCATGATTGGAGCAATGCATGTATCTCTTTTTTATTGCAATCTGTGAAAAAACATTGCTTGTCTATCAATTGTTCACATTATCATCACCAGCCTTAAAGGGACAGTCTACTCCAAAATGTTTATTGTTTAAAAGATAGCTAATCCCTTTATTACCCACTCCCCAGTTTTGCATAACAAACACTGCTACATTAATACACTTTTTATCTCTGTGATTACATTGTAGCTAAGCCTCTGCAGACTGCCCCCTTATTTCAGTTCTTTTGACACACTTGCATTTTAGCCAATCAGTGCCTTCTCATAAGTAACTCCCTGGTCATGACAACAAAGTTATCTATATGGCACACGTGAACTAATACCCTCTAGTTGTGAAAAACTGTCAAAGGCATTCAGATAAGAGGTGCACTTCAAGGGCTTAGAAATTAGTATGTGAGCCTACCTAGGTTTAGCTTTAAACTAAGAATAAAAAAAGAACAAAGCAAATTTGATGATAAAAGTAAATTAGAAAGTTGTTTAAAATGACATGCCCTATCTGAATCATGAAAGTTTAATTTTGACTAGACAGTCACTTTAATTGTATTTGATACCCGGAACTAAGTGCAGTGAGATGACTGGGTTTCTTTTTATTGCTACTGAGAATCAATGTTTTAAGCAAAGGGTTAAATAATATAATACCTTATAAATCAGGTTTTAGATAAGAAATAAGCACAGTATGGTTACTTATTCTTAATACTTAGTTTTGTGTTATGCATGAGTTTCATGATTCAGATAAATCAGACAATTTACACAAAAATTCAAATACACTTCCATTATCAAAACATGCCAATTCTTTTTATATGCACACTTTCTGAGGCTTCAGCTCATACTGAACATGTGCAGAAGTGTGCAGTATATAAATATATATGCATTTTGTGATTGGCTGATGGCTATCACATGATACAGGAAGAGGAAAACATGGATTAACTTTAAAGTTTGACAGAATGTTATACTGCTAATTTCAAATTTAAAGTAAGTGTTATTGCAATGTCTTTTTTTAATGATCATTTTAATGTGCATTTGTAAATTATTCAGTTTAAACTGTATTTAGTGGTCCTTAAAACATTTGGGACTAGATTGCAAATGGCGCTCTATTTAGCGATCCACTTGAGCATAAACTTAGCTAGAAGTAAGCTTTTTGCATGTGTCGGGTAGTGCACGTATTCCAAGTTGATAGTAAAAGGTTTGCATGCAAGCGAAACCCAAATCACTAACTTCCAGACTTAAGATTCCGTGACGGCACTAATGCATTTGCCCCACAGACTTTAATGGCGAGCATATAAGAAGTAAAACTAACACTTATCACTTGTGCTAACCCAACAAGAGTTATTAATATTTCACATTCCAATGTTCTTCACATGCAGGTCAATATAATTTTTATTGTAAATACATATTTCTATTTATATCTCTGTATATACCTATATCTGTATATTTATTCCTATATATATAGTTATATTTATATATATATCATTAACATATCTGATATACATACAAATAAATATTTAATAATAAAAATTTAATGTTTTTAAATATGTAGAACATGGGAATGGAAAATATGTGTAATGTGTTTCGCAATTTATGGTTAACGCGGTGTGGGGACGCGGTGTGGGGTTCGCGCACAAGAAAACTTAGTTATCTTAAGGAGTGTTTTTGAAATATTACATATAAAATAATAACAAATAGGGGGGCGGAGCCAGCACTCGAGAGAGATGGCTGCACTCGGGTGAGCTCCGGTGAATCAGTTGGGCTATTACTATCAAATATCCCTCAGATCTTCTTAATCACGGCAATTAACATCACCGATCGTTTACAGAGGCTGACCGCAACTTAATGTGATGGTGAGGTGACACGGGTGGTGACCGGAATGCCTTAATTGCAGCTTTTTCTTTATCATCTGTTCGTAAGTCACAAAAAGGGGCCTATATTCACCTCTCTGTACAGTCAACCCGGGCTGATATCGTAGCTCTCCCTCAACTATGTAAGAGACACAATCTGAGCATACTAGAAGGGATCACGGACATTTATATTAAAAACAGTAAAGAAGGAAAGAGAAGGAAGGGACTGTGACGCACATTGCATTTAGGCTCTGGCCTACCCGCACCATGCGGTAGTTATTTTTGTTCTTTTCTCTCTCACACGCTCCCTGGATTTATCCCCTCAGAGGTAGCACTCCTTTAAATATAGACTGTATCAAAATATCCTCATTGGGGACCCACAATACTTTATTTGGTCATTGAAACCGCATTTATTACACAGCGCTGCAGAAACTCTTACTGCAACCGCTACAATACACAATAAAGCATCCACGATGTCTCCAAAGAAGAATAATAAAATAGAGAGCACAGCAAAGAAAAAGGCTAATGCTAAACCTTCACTGAACAATTTTTTTAAATGCCTTGAACCAGTTCCAACCCCTACCACTTCAGAAACACCCTCCAGAGAAAGAGAAAACTCAGCATCTTCAGTCAGATTCTGATTGCCCCAACCCGGCAGTAGCTATCCCCAAAGCCCTCCTGGACTCCCTACCCTCAAAAAAGGACTTTTCATTACTGATCCAAGAGGTCAGAGAATGTATTAGAGAAGAAATCTCAGAAATAAAAAGAGACCTCACTGAGGTAGGACAGAGGGTGGAAAAACTGGAAATTGTCACACCACAATACATCCATGGCCGGCATGGGCCGCCACCTGACACAGCAGGATGATATTATCCTCCATTTAGAAAACAAGATTGACGATTTAGAAAATCGAAGCAGGAGGCACAATGTTCGAATACGTGGCATCCCAGAAGCTGTGATCTCACAAGATCTGGAAAATTATATTCAAAGCCTGTTCGCCTTTATAAATAATGAAGGCGATGATGCAACAATTGCCATGGATAGAGTTCATCGAGCTCTGAGGAGCAAACCTCCTGAAAACCAACCACCTAGAGACATGATTGCTAAAATTACTAACTTCCAACTTAAAGAAAGTTTAATGAAAAACGCAAGAGCAAAGCAGCCAATAAAGTTCAAAGGAACAGACCTGTCAATTAGAACTTTGCAGAAACGGAGAGACCTAAAACCTCTAACGCAAAAATTGCACCAACAGAACATCCCATATCGTTGGGGTCACCCTTTCAGCCTTCAAATCCAGTGGAGAGGCAAGAGGGTCCTATGCCACTCTCCAGATGACATCCAAGGTGTATGTAAAGAGCTACGCATTGACCCGCCTAATACAGAAGAGGGTACACCTGATGCACATCATCATCACATAAATAAATCAGGTCCACTTCCTCAAAGGCCAGAATGGCAGACGGTGTCTTCAAGAAGAAATACTAGAGTTATGTCTAGAAAAGACACCCAAGTTGAAAAAGGACAAGATGTCACATGAACTAAATATAAGTATCATGATATGTCTCTTTTTGAATTTTTTGACTCTCTGTGATGTACATCGTTTAATTCTTGAATACTTACAATTTTCCTTAAATTGAAAATTTGTAGATGGCCGTGACCCGACTTAGGTCGTTAAAATGGAGAATGTTTCCAGTGCTATACACTTCATGAATATAATTTTGTTTGTGGTTGTGGTGTGTATATCAGTGGAAACCTTTTATAAAACCAAATACTCTCCTGGGATTCATAAATAATATAATTAATATATTACCAAGTTACTTTAGCCCAACTGATAATGTTGTCCCCTTATGTTTGAAGCTTTATGCTTTTCAATTGTTGTTATGTAATTGTTTTGTTTATTAATTATTATTATTATTTGTTTTTCTTTTTTTGTTTAGCCCAGGAATTCTGGGTGTGCCTGCTAGTGTCCACCTGCCGCTGCCGTCTATTCAAGCACCTAAATCTGAAACAGAATGTCTACAAAAGGTGATATACCACACATACACATAATCACCCAAAATGTAAAAGGACTTAACTGTCCCCATAAGAGGGCTATGGCTTTACAAGACCTATATAGAAGGGGAGGGAGGATTTTACTATTACAAGAAACCCACTTTAAAGGTAACACTATCCCTAAATATTTTACTTCACATTTTCCCCAACATTTCCATAGCACTAACCCGCATAAAAAAGAAAACGGTGTCAGCATACTAATTCACAAATCCATCCCATTTCAAATGCTGTCCCTAGACAAAGATAAGGACGGGAGATATTTGTGCATCTCTGGCCTGTTATATGGCCGACCTGTCACATTAGTTAATCTCTACGCACCTAATACACATCAAGACTTATTTATAGATAACGTTACCTCAAAGATTTTGACAAAAATTAAGGGCCCACTGATTCTAGGAGGTGACCTCAATACTCCCCTGGACCCATCAATTGATTGCTCTAGTGGCAAATCTCAACTCCCCTGTAAGGCTCTTCAATCTATAGGGAAAAATCTTAAAACCTTAACCCTGCACGACACCTGGCAATACATAAACCCAGAGAAAATAGACTATACCTTTTTTTCCCACCCCCACAAAAATGATTCAAGATTAGATTACATACTTGTAGACCACTATGCAATATCTTACATTAAAAATGCTAATATAAAGCACACAACATGGTCTGACCACTCGCTGACGGAGTGTTTTTTACACTGGCCCTCATAGTTAGCTAGGCCATTTAACTGGAAATTGGATGATACCCTTTTAATCAGCCTAGAGGATTTAGAGACATTTATGAAACACCTAGACACTTACTTTGCAGTAAACACCACCCAAGACTCCAACCCATACATGATATGGGTAGCACATAAAGCCTACATGAGAGGGGAGTTTATAAAGTTGAGGGCTACCAAGCGAAGAGCAGCCAGAGCAATATACGAACAGTTAGCTCGAGAAGTAACAGATTTAGATTTCACATGTAAACTCAATCCAAATGATGTCACACTCCAGAAACAACTGGAGAGCACAAGATGTAAACTAAACGAACACCTACAAATTGATAAACATAGAAAACAACTATTTATACAACAAAAATGTTATGGGGAAAGTAATAAAACCGGTAGACAGTTAGCCAGGGCATTAAAAAAGCAACAGCTAAGATCATATATTCACTCACTTAAGACAAATAAGGGGACACTCATAGAAGACACAAAAAACATAGCAACACTTTTCAAACAATTTTACCATAAACTATACAACATACATACTGAAAGACCCTTGCCATCTCATAAAGATGCTTGCGATAGTTACTTGCATGATATCAACCTTCCTACTCTCTCTAAGGAAGATGCCACAGCACTAGAAGACCCAATATCTAGGGAGGAAATTTCTGTAGCTATTTCAAACATGAAACCACACAAAGCCCCAGGACCAGATGGATATACCAACCTCTACTATAAGACGTTTAAGTCTCAATTGATCCCACACCTAGAAACCTTATTTAACTACATATCCGACCAATATCCACTCCCAGATACTATGCTCCAAGCCCATATAACAGTATTACCAAAACCTGGTAAAACTCCCGATACCCCTGCAAATTTCAGACCTATTTCATTATTAAATACTGATCTTAAATTGTACGCTAAACTCCTAGCCATTAAACTGAACAAATTCTTACCCTCGTTAATTAATGAAGACCAAGTGGGTTTTGTCCCAAAACGTGAATCTAAAGATAACACTAGCAAAGTCATTACTCTTATGGATAACATTAGACATACTAAACTCCCAGCATTCCTCCTATCAACAGATGCGGAAAAAGCATTTGATAGGCTTGATTGAACTTTTTTAAATTCCACATTATTAAAATTCGGACTCCCCCCTAAATTTATAGCACAAATTTTCTCCTTATACTCTAACCCCTCGGCACAGGTGCGAATAAACGGAATTCTATCAGATGCTTTTGAGATACGAAATGGGACAAGACAGGGGTGTCCATTGTCTCCCCTCTTATTTGTTTTATCTTTAAAACCCTTGGCAACTGGAATAAGACATAATCCCAACATAATAGGCATTCAAACAGGGGAACAAACACATAAACTTGCAATGTTTGCAGATGACATTCTGTTTACACTAGCATCCCCCATACAATCTCTCTATGCAGTCCGTAAAGAGCTTAATGAATATAGCAATGTATCCAACTTCCTAGTCAACCCACACAAATCAGAATTATATCCAATTAATATCACAACAGATAATCTGGCAGCAATAAAAGCTGATAATCCTTTTACCATAAATCTCAAAGCCCTGAAATATCTAGGCATTCAATTAACCTCTAATCTAGAAGTAATGTGTGCATTAAAGTATGGTAAATTACTTTCTGAATTCCAAAACCTAACCACTAGATGGTTACCTAAAAATAATATTTCTTGGTTAGGAAGAATAGCAGCAGCAAAGATGACATTGTTACCTAAAGCACTATATGTAATGCAAACTTTCCCTTTTGCAGGGACCTCCAAAGAGATTTTGAAACTACAAAAGGTGATTAATACATACGGCAGAAAAAACAACCCAGATTATCCAAACACACTATATACACTCCTAAAGACAGAGGGGGGTTGGGAGTACAGAACTTAAATTGGTATAAATTGGCAATATCTTTGGGTAGGGTGGTAGACTGGTGTAGACAGGGCAAAATAATAAATAAAAAAGTAACTCAATTGGAATCCCAATTACTAGATATCCCACATCTGGGAGCTATATGTTGGTCACCAATACCCTCAGTATTTACTAATAGTAAACCATACTCCATTTTTAACGCTACGTGGACTGACTGGATTACCCTCCGAAACAAATTCCCAAAAAATGTCATCACCACATTCGCCTCTCACAACCCTACTCTATTGCTGACCAATACCTCCCCCCTAGACCCGCCTATGTACGCAGTTGGGAGCTAGAACTTAACAAACAAATACTACCAGGACAATGGAAACGCTGGACTCAGGCCACAGCGAAATCAGCACATTCAGCCTCATACATGGAAACAAATATAAAAGTTATCACGAGATGGTATTTAACACCCCACAAACTCACACACATGTTTCGAAATGCGAGCAACAAGTGCTGGAGGGGTTGTAGACAAGAAGGCACAATGCTCCATGTATGGTGGAACTGTCCCACCCTACAGATATTCTGGAGAGAGATCCACTTAGCAATTGGAGAGGTCATAGGCTATTCCCCGAACTTTTCCCCAGAATTCTTCCTTTTTAATGATACCTTTGATATCACCTGTAAAATTAGACGTAGCATGATAATGATTAACGCAGCCAAAAAATTAGTCCCCAGGTTTTTGAAGAATGTACGGGTACCCACCCTTAAAAGTTGGATAGACCAAGTAGACTTAATTATGACAATGGAAAGGTATTACTTTTTTACTCAGGGGAAGATGGATCTATTTTGGGACATTAAATTTCTCTGGGAACAGTACAAATATAAATCAGACGACACCCATAAGCATAAAGATACACTCACAGATACACGACACAAGCAATAATAATTTTATTATCAGAGCAATTTCAATATTTTACAATGTTGACGGCAGCGGCGGAACAGATATACTCAGATATGACCCTGAGATTTGTACTCACACCCCAGGGCATTGCAGGTCTTGAATTTTTCTTTTTTTTTTCTTCTTTTCCCTCCCCTACCCCTGCTCCCCATATTTACCTATTTTACCCGGATTATTAACGGAATATGTTAAAACTAATGGAAAATCCTAGACCAATGTTTAGTATGACATCCTGCATGTCACCAACCTAAAAATTTGTCACCTTCAGTTGCTGAACTGCTATGATCTTTGGATAAAAGTACTTTAATTTTCAAAATACCAGAAAAGACTTTAAAAGAGAAAATCTTATCATGCTAACATTTTTCGTGGTCTAAATAGTCAGGACTAAATGTTAAGTTTACGGAACTATCAAAATGCCTAATCCATATTTTAATGTGCCTGTATTTCTACTGAATTTTCTGTTAATAAAAATATTAATAAAAAAAAAAAAATATTAATAATAATTATTAAATATTATTATAGATACTGTAAATATATATGTATTTTTTTTCTCTATGGATTATTTAGATTTTTTTATAGTTTCTATGATAATATGTAATGATTATTATTATTATTATTATTATTATTTTATATTTTACATGCAATATTTTAATAACACACCTTAAAATAACTATGTTTTCATGTGCACAATACCGAAACGCACTAGACCTAAATTGTGAATCATAAATCATGTTAAGCATATTTTCCATTCCATTCTATTCCACATAGAAAAAAAAATGATAGTGCTCTCACTTTTGCATCTACTTTCAATTTGTAATACGAGCACTATTTCTGTCACGTGCAAAAAGCCGGAAAAAATATATTGATTGCACTCAAAAGTTAGCGCACCACTTGTAATCTAGCCCTTGGTATATTAGTTTACCTAATTTTATAATTTTATAATGCAATGAATTTATTTTTCTATTAGGGAACTTATTTAGCTAAAATGGGAAAAAAAAATATATATAGCAATTATATTTTACTGGGTACATAATTTTCTTCTCACATTCTATTATTTTAGCACAAATACTGACACTGCACTCAAAAGCTGTGACTGTATGCATTATGTGTCTAAAAGATACAATATGTATAAATAAAAGAATTGAATAACAATGATCTCTGGTTTCATTTTGTACAAATAAATAAATAAATCTATCCGCATGTACTATTACATTATGCAGTATACAAATGATACACATAAACAAATACAAGGGAGGCTGTTTCAATATTTTACCCACTTTGCATTATTTGTATTCAAGGTTTTTGAAATGACATTGCAATCTGATGATGCACCAGGCTATTATATTGTCTAGCAGGACAAATATCCTTGCATTTTCTCTGTAGAACCAACACAATTTTTCCATGTCAGAGGTGCATAATATCCTGGCAGTCCAAGAGGCTGCTAGTGCATAAGGAATGATGCTATTAATCCTCTTGGGCAATCTCCAGGTCTGATTATTAGGGAAATAAATTTGCATGCTGCATATGAGCTAGGTGAATCACCAAGAGCACAAATTATATTTCCTGACAGCAAGTTAGAGAATGGAGCTGCATCAGTTTTTATCTTCTTTTTTTTTTTCATCTGAAAAGTATAGAATTTCAATTTATTACATAAAATGGGTACAGATTCCGTATTTTTTTTTTTTTTTAGTTTATGTTGGGTTCATTATCTCTGTGAAGCCGTGCAGTTTGCCTAATGTATCCAAATAATCATCACTTAAACAATAACATTAGACAGCTATTTTTGTAATCTATGCATACAATTATTATCAAAATGTTATGATAAGTTTATTTTGCAATTTAAGTCACAAATCTAAGAACAATCTGCACTTGCTTTTTAATTTGTTATTGCTTTTTCACAATACACTTTAATGTCAATGTTCCAATCTAGTTTTTAACTTTTGCTACTACAGTATATTAATATTTTATTTTGTTAAAAATAGACAGACAGATATACAGATAGGTAGATAGATTTCTAAACAAGGTAGGATTTATATGCCAAATCTGAGCCAGATTACCAGTGGAGTGGCATTTATTCCCGCTTGAACATTATCTCTGCTAGAATTAAGCTTTTTGCGTGCGTTCGGTTGTGCTATCTATCTATCTATCTATCTATCTATCTATCTATCTATCTATCTATCTATCTATCTATCTATCTATTGGGTTCTTGTAAAGCGTGGCTATTCACCCGTAAGGGTCTCAAGGCGCTGAGGGTTGCAGTTCAGTCGAAGAGCCAGGTCTTGAGGTCCTTTCTGAATTTAGTTAGGGCGGTAGCTTGTCTAAGGTGCAGCGGGAGGGTGTTCCAAGTCTTGGCAGCCAGGTGAGAGAAGGATCTGCCTCCGGCTGTGGTTTTCCTGATGCGGGGGATGACAGCGAGGGCTTGGTCAGCCGATCAAAGTTGTCTGGCAGGGGTGTAGAAGGTAACGCGGTGGTTCAAGTATTCAGGACCGATGTTGTGGAGGGCCTTGAATGCGTGGGTGAGAAGCTTGAAGGTTATTCTTTTGTTGATGGGGAGGCAGTGCAGGTCCCGCAGGTATTTGGTGATGTGGCATTGACGAGGGATGTCAAGGATTAGTCTGGCCGAGGAGTTCTGGATGCGCTGTAGTCTCTTTTGGAGCTTGATGTTGGTGCCGGCGTAGAGTGCGTTACCATAGTCCAGTCGGCTGCTGACGAGGGCGTGAGTGACAGTCTTCCTGGTCTTGGTTGGGATCCATTTGAAGATCTTTCGCAGCAGGTGAAGTGTGTGGAAGCATGCAGAAGAGACAGCGTTGATTTGCTGGTCAATGGAGAGCGATGAGTCCAGGATGACACCTAGATTTTGTGCATGGTCGGTGGGGGTTGGAGGGTGTCAGAGGGCTGTGGGCCACCAGGAGTTATTCCACGTGGATGTGGTGGGGAGGAGGACTTCGGTCTTGTCTGCGTTCAGCTTTAGGCGGTTGTAGTTCATCAGCCCTTCGTCACATTACACGTTGAAAGCAAACTGTTTTTGCACACAAACCCAATGACCGTAAAAAACTGAACTTACAATATCGCACGAGCAATAACCTATTCCCCCATAGAAGTCAATGGAGCCAAAATAGTGGCTCCATTATTAACACCCTATTTGAGCATAAACATGATCACATATTCTCAAGTGCGCATACCCGACATAAAAATATTAATATTTCACATTCCAATGCTATTCACATAACAGAATATGTTCTTTTTATTCATAAATACATATTTCTAAATATATATACTGTAACTAGTCCTAAAGCCCGTGTACACGGGCCATTTTTTGCAGTACAGTGATTCCACCCCTTGCTCTCTCTCTATCCCCCCTCTCTTTTGCTCTATTTGACCACTCTCTTTTGCTCTCTCTCCCCCCTCTCTTCTTCTCTCTCTCCCCCCTATCTCTCTTTTGCTCTCTCTCCCCCTCTCTTTTGCTCTCTCTCCCCTCTCTTTTGCTCTCTCTCCCTCTCTTTTGCTCCCTCTCTCCCCCTCTCTCTATTTTGCTCTCTCTCTCCCCCTCTCTTTTCCTCCCTCTGTTTTGCACTCTCCTCCCACTCTTTTGCTCTCTCTCTTTCCCCTTCTCTTTTGCTGTCTTTCTCCTTTCCCCTCTCTTTTGCTCTCCCTCCCCCTTTCTTTTGCTGTCTCTCTCCCTCTCTTTTGCTCTCTTTATCCCCCCTCATTTGCATTCTCCCCGTTTCTTTTGCTCTCTCCCCCTCTCTTTTGCTGTCTCTCTCCCCTCTCTTTTGCTCTCTCTCCCCTCTCTTTTGCTCTCTCTCCCCTCTCTTTTGCTCTCTCTATCCCCTCTCTTTTGCTTTCTCTCTCCCCCTTTCTTTTGCTCTCTCTCCACCTCTCTTTTGCTGTCTTTCTCTCTCTCTTTTGCTGTCTTTCTATCCCCCCTCTTTTGCTCTCTCTCCCCCCTCTCTTTTGCTCTCTCTCCCCTCTCTTTTGCTCTCTCTCTCCCCACTCTCTTTTGATCTCTCTCCCCCTCTCTTTTGCTCTCTCTATCCCCCTTTTTTTTGCTCTCTTTCTCCCCTCTCTTTTGCTGTCTCTCTCCCCCTCTCTTTTGCTCTTTCTCTCCCCCTCTATTTTGCTCTCTCTCCCCCCCTCTCTTATGCTCTTTCTCTCCCCCTCTCTTTTGCTCTCTCTCTCGACCCTTTCTTTTTCTCTCTCTATCCCCCCTCTTTTGTTCTCTCTATCCCCCTCTTTTGCCCTCTCTTCCCTTTCTTTTTCTCTCTTTCTCCCCTCTCTTTTGCTGTCTCTCTCCCACTCTCTTTTGCTCTCTCTTTCCCCCCTCTCTTATACTCTCTCTCTCCCCTCTCTTTTGCTCTCTCTCCCCTCTCTTTTGCTCTCTCTCCTCCCCTCTCTCCCCCTCTCTCTTTTGTGCTCTCTCCCCTCTCTTTTGCTCTCTCCCCCTCTCTTTTGCTCTCTCTCCCCCTCTCTTTTGCTCTTCCCCTCACTCTCTCTCTCTCCCCTCCTCTCTTTCCCCCCCTCTCTTTCCCCCCTCTCTTTTGGTCTCTCTCTCGCCCGTCTTTTGCGCTCTCCCCCTCTCTTTTGCTCTCTCTCCCCTCTCTTTTTCTCTCTCTCTCCCCTTCCCCCCCTCTCTTTTGCTGTCTCTCTCCCTCTCCTTTGCTCTCTCTATCCCCCCTCTCTTGCTCTCTTTATCCCCACTCTTTTGCTCTCTCTCTCTATGCCCACCTCTTCTGCTCTCTCTCTATCCCCCCTCTCTCTCCCCTATTTTGCGCTCTCCCCCTCTTTTGCTCTCTCCCCTCTCTTTTGCTCTTTCTCTGCCCTTTCTTTTGCTCTCCCCCCCTCTCTTTTGCTGTCTCTCTCCCTCTCTTTTGCTGTCTCTCTATCCCCTCTCTTTTGCTCTCTTTCTCGCCCCCCTTTCTTTTGCTCTCTCTCCCCCTCTCTTTTGTTCTCTCTCTCCCCTCTCTCTTTTGCTCTCTCTAAGCCCCTCTTTTGCTCTCTTTCTCCCCTCTCTTTTGCTGTCTCTCTCCCCCTCTCTTATGCTCTCTCTCTCCCCCTCTCTTTTGCTCTCTCTCTCCCCCCTCTCCTTTGCTCTTTCTATCCCCCCTCTTTTGCTCTCTCTATCCCCCCTCTTTTGCTCTCTCTCTCTCCCCTTTCTTTTGCTCTCTTTCTCCCCTCTCTTTTGCTGTCTCTCTCCCCCTCTCTTTTGCTCTTTCTCTCATTCTCTCTTTTGCTCTCTCACTCGCCCCTCTCTTATGCTCTCTCTCTCCCCCTCTTTTTTGCTCTCTCTTTCCCCCCCCTTTCTTTTGCGCTCTCTCTCCCCTCTTATTTGTGCTCTCCCCCCTCTCTTTTGCTCTCTCTCTCCCCCTCTCTTTTGCTCTCTCTCTCCCCTCCTCTCTTTTCCCCCTCTCTCTCGCCCCTCTTTTGCGCTCTCTCCCTCTCTTTTGCTCTCTCTCCCCTCTCTTTTTCTCTCTCTCTCTCTCCCCTTTCTCCCCCCTCTCTTTTGCTGTCTCTCTCCCTCTCTTTTGTTCTCTCTATCCCCCCTCTTTTGCTCTATTTATCCCCATCTTTTGATCTCTCTCTATCCCCACATCTTTTGCTCTCTCTCTATCCCCCCCTTTCTCTCCCCTCTTTTGCGCTCTCCCCCTCTTTTGCTCTCTCTCCCCTCTCTTTTGCTCTTTCTCTCCCATTTCTTTTGCTCTCCCTCCCCCTTTTTTTTGCTGTCTCTCTTCCTTTCTTTTGCTCTCTCTATCCCCCCTCTTTTGCTCTCTCTATCCTCCCTCTTTTGCTCTATCTCTATCCCCCTCTCTCTCCCCTCTTTGGAGCACTCCCCCCTCTCTTTTGCTCTCTCTCCCCTCTCTTTTGCTCTCTATCTCCCATTTCTCTCCCCTCTCTTTTGCTGTCTCTCTCTCTTTTGCTTTCTCTATCTCCCCTATTTCTCTCTCTCTCTCTCTCTCTCTCTCTCTCTCTCTCTCTATTTGTCCATTTATTTTGCCCTCCCTCCCCCTATATTTTGCTCTCTCTCTCCCACTCTCTCTATCCCCCTTCTTTTGCTCTCTCTCTATCCCCCATCTTTTGAGCTCTCTCTCTCCCGTCACGCCCGCCCCCACTACGCACAGTCGGCCCAGGCCCAGATGACAGGTCAGTGTGTTGAAGGCCAGATGTGTTTGTCCTGCGCTGTCTCTACTGCGCATGACAGCTTCGGACAAACACACTTGGCCTTTTATGTTATAGGATGGTATTTTGGTAAAATGCATAGCTATACCTATATATATATATATATATATATATATATATATATATATATATATATATATATATATATATATAAATATACATGATTATAGGTAAATATATTGTACACAGATATATATAGGAATATCTATTTATTACTACATAGAACATATTCCCTTATGTGCAGAACATTGGAATATGTAAATACACATTTAAAAATGTTTTTAAATATTAATATTGCATAAATGTGTTTTCACATGTTTTCTACTTAAAGGGGTAGGAAAGTCAAAATTTGCATGATTCTGTTAGAACATGCAATTTTATGACACTTTTAAATTAACTTCTATTTTCAAATGTGCTTTGTTCTCTTGGTATCCCTTGTTAAAAAAGAATATGCACATATCCTACACTAGTGGGAGCTGCTGCTAATTGGTGCATGCACACATTGGTCTTTTGTGATTAGCTGACTAGATGTATTCATCTTGCTTCTAGTAGTGCAATGCTGTTTCTTCAGCAAAGGATAACAAGAGAACAAAGCTAATTTGATAATGAAAGTAAATAGGAAAGTTGTTTTAAATTGTATGTTCTATCCAAATCATGAAAGAAAATGTTGGGGTTTCCTGTCCCTTTAACAGCAAAGGGCTCCAATGCAGCTGCACCAGTTTTGGCAATCTCCCAAATTGTCACTTGTTTTATTTTGATGGAGTATATCTGTTATCTCCTAATGGAATTATATTCAATATTAGGAGTGGTGCTTGCATCAAACAGTTTCTAGCAAATACTTTTTGGATACGATTACAAAAAGAGAGATGCAAATTATAGCACTCTGTGCACAGACTGATTTGAGGCTAGGTATTTGTTAAAACATAACTTTTAATCAAATAAATATATATAAAAAATGGGAATGTGATTTAAAAATTAGAGTAAACCTGCTTTTGGTTTTGTCTTATTTCTGTCACTTTATCTGTACATTTCCCATTATCTATTGCCTTTAATGTATGGTTTTATTTTGCCAGAATTGAATAATATACTATAGAATTTGTAATCTATATTATTGTCCCCGGCACAATATATAAACTGTGCCTTTATGCTGTATTAAATCTCTTTTTTTTACGTCATCTTATGAGCATGTGTCTTAGAATAATTTTAAACCTGTGAATAAAGTATTTTTCAGTCCTCACTCCAAGGGCTTGTTTCTATTGAGCCTTAAAAAAAGGAGCTATAAACTAAAGTGGCCGACAGCAAAGGGTACGGCTCCATTTTAGTATCAGGTTTCCATTGAAAATGATGCACTTTGCGTGCAGTTGCTCTTTTCATGGGTGTAAGTTAACGTTGTGTTAACACTTCCATGAGACGTCATATTTCTTGAAAATCAATTAGTTGCTATGGTAGCCCGACTTTACACTATAAAATGTACGTTTAACATCTGCGCTCCTTACCTGTGATCACCTCTAAAGAGAAACAAAAACAAAGATACACTTTGTTAAAGGGACAATAAACCTAAAAAATAATGTTATATAATTCTGCACTTTCGGCTAGATTTAGAGTTTTGCGTTAGAAGGGGTGCGTTAGCTAGGCGTGTTTTTTTTCACCCGCACCTTTTAAACAATGCTGGTATTGAGAGTTCTCTGAAGGGCTGCGTTAGGCTCCAAAAAGGGAGCGAACAGGCATATTTACCGCCACTTCAACTCTCAATACCAGCGTTGCTTACGGACGCGGCCAGCTTCAAAAACGTGCTTGTGCACGATTCCCCCATAGGAAACAATGGGGCAGTTTGAGCTGTAAAAAAACCTAACACCTGCAAAAAAGCAGCGTTCAGCTCCTAAAGCAGCCCCATTGTTTCCTATGGGGAAACACTCTCTAAGTCTGCACCTAACACCCTAACATTAACCCCGAGTCTAAACACCCCTAACCTTACACTTATTAACCCCTATTCTGCCGCCCCCGCTATCGCTGACCCCTGCATTTTATTATTAACCCCTAATCTGCCACTCCGTACACCGCCGCAACCTTATACATATACATTATAGCTATGTCCCCCTAATCTGCTGCCCCTAACACCGCTGATGCCTATATTATATTTATTAACCCCTAATCTGCCCCCCCAACGTCGCCGCTACCTACCTACACTTATTAACCCCTAATCTGCCAACCGGACCTCGCCGCAACTATAATACATGTATTAACCCCTAAAGCTAAGTCTAACCCTAACCCTAAAACCCCCCTAAGTTAAATATAATTTAAATCTAACGAAATAAAATAAATCTTATTAAATAAATTAATCCTATTTAAAGCTAAATACTTACCTGTAAAATAAACCCTAATATAGCTACAATATAACTAAAAATTATATTGTATCTATTTTAGGATTTATATTTATTTTACAGGCAACTTTGTATTTATTTTAACTAGGTACAATAGCTATTAAATAGTTAATAACTATTTAATAGCTACCTAGTTAAAATAATTACAAAATTACCTGTAAAATAAATCCTAACCTAAGTTACAATTAAACCTAACACTACACTATCAATAAATTAATTAATTAAATAAACTACCTACAATTACCTACAATTATCTACAATTAAATCAACTAAACTAAATTACAAAAACAAACAAACACAAAATTACAAAAAATAAAAAAAGATTACAAGAATTTTAAACTAATTACACCTACTCTAAGCCCCCTAAAAAAAATAACAAAGCCCCCCAAAATAAAAAAATGCCCTACCCTATTCTAAAATAAAAAGTAAACAGCTCTTTTGCCTTACCAGCCCTTAAAACAGCTCTTTTGCCTGTAAAAAAAACATACAATACCCCCCCAACATTACAAACCACCACCCACATACCCCTAAACTAACCCAAACCCCCCTTAAATAAACCTAACAATCGGAATTAAGGTAGGAAAAATCTGATTGGCTGATTGAATCAGCCAATCAGATTCAAGTTCAATCCGATTGGCTGATCCAATCAGCCAATCAGATTGAGCTCACATTCTATTGGCTGTTCCGATCAGCCAATAGAATGCGAGCTCAATCTGATTGGCTGATTCAATCAGCCAATTAGATTTTTCCTACCTTAATTCCGATTGGCTGATAGAATCCTATCAGCCAATTGGAATTCGAGGGACGCCATCTTGGATGACTTCCCTTAAAGGAACCTTCATTCGTCGGGAGTAGCCGGAAGAAGAGGATGGATCCGCGTCGGCTGCTTCAAGATGGTCCCACTCCGCACCGGATGGATGAAGATAGAAGACTCTGCCTGGATGAAGATGTCTGCCAGTCCGGATGTCCTCTTCTTGCCGGATAGGATGAAGACTTCGGAGCCTATTCTGGACCTCTTCTTGCCGGATAGGATGAAGACTTCGGACCCTCTACTGGACGGATCGGTGATACCCGGCGTGGTGAAGATAAGGTAGGGAGATCTTCAGGGGCTTAGTGTTAGGTTTATTTAAGGGGGGTTTGGGTTAGATTAGGGGTATGTGGGTGGTGGGTTGTAATGTTGGGGGGGGTATTGTATGTTTTTTTTTACAGGCAAAAGAGCTGTTTACTTTGGGGCATGCCCCACAAAAGGCCCTTTTAAGGGCTGGTAAGGTAAAAGAGCAGTTTACTTTTTATTTTAGAATAGGGTAGGGCATTTTTTTATTTTGGGGGGCTTTGTTATTTTTTTAGGGGGCTTAGAGTAGGTGTAATTAGTTTAAAATTCTTGTAATCTTTTTTTATTTTTTGTAATTTAGTGTTTTGTTTTTTTTGTAATTTAGTTTAGTTGATTTAATTGTAGATAGTTATATAACATTATCTTAGGTAGGTAGTTTATTTAATTAATTTATTGATAGTGTAGTGTTAGGTTTAATTGTAACTTAGGTTAGGATTTATTTTACAGGTAATTTTGTAATTATTTTAACTAGGTAGCTATTAAATAGTTATTAACTATTTAATAGCTATTGTACCTAGTTAAAATAAATACAAAGTTGCCTGTAAAATAAATATAAATCCTAAAATAGATACAATATAATTTTTAGTTATATTGTAGCTATATTAGGGTTTATTTTACAGGTAAGTATTTAGCTTTAAATAGGATTAATTTATTTAATAAGAAATAATTTATTTTGTTAGATAAAAATTATATTTAACTTAGGGGGGTGTTAGTGTTAGGGTTAGACTTAGCTTTAGGGGTTAATACATTTATTAGAGTAGCAGATTAGGGGTTAATAATTGAAGTTAGGTGTCGGCGATGTTAGGGAGGGCAGATTAGGGGTTAATACTATTTATTATAGGGTTTTAGAGGCGGGAGTGAGGTGGTTTAGGGGTTAATACATTTATTATAGTTGCGACCAGGTCCAGTCGGCAGATTAGGGGTTAATAATTGTAGATATGTAGCGGCGACATTGGGGGGGGCAGATTAGGGGTTAATAAATATTATGTAGGTGTCGGCGATGTTAGAGGCAGCAGATTAGGGGTACATAGGGATAATGTAGGTTGTGGCGGTGTGCGGTCGGCAGATTAGGGGTTAAAAAATTAATTGTAGTGGCGGCGATGTGGGGGGACATCGGTTTAGGGGTACATAGGTAGTTTATGGGTGTTAGTGTACTTTAGAGCACAGTAGTTAAGAGCTTTATGAACCGGCGTTAGCCTAGAAAGCTCTTAACTCCTGACTTTTTTCTGCGGCTGTAGTCTTGTCAGTAGAGGGTCTAATGCTCACTTCAGCCAAGACTCTAAATACCAGCATTAGGAAGATCCCATTGAAAAGATAGGATACGCAATTGGCGTAAGGGGATCCGCGGTATGGAAAATTCACGCCGGAAAGTGAGCGTTAGACCCTTTCCTGACTGACTCTAAATACCAGTGGGCGGCCAAAACCAGCGTTAGGACTCCTTAACGCTGGTTTGGACGGCCTAGCAGAACTCTAAATCTAGGCTTTAGTGACTTTCAAAATCATAGGATTTTAGAGATTTTAGCTGTCTAATCCCAACGTGCCCGATCGTGCTAATGAACTGAATGCAGCGTTCTCCCGTCCTGGTCTGGTGAAGCGTTTTTGAAAAAGAAAACCTAATCAGAAGATAAGATAAATTGATTTTTGCCATCTAAAATCTCTAAAATCCTTTTGATTTTGAAAACTGAGATTAAGATAATGTTATATAATTATGCACAATTTTTTTTTAGGTTTACTTACCCTTTAATATATGTCATATGTAGTGCTGCCCTAGGCATAGGTCTAGTTTGAATTTTGTAGATACGTGCTTTCATATATTTTTATATATGTAAATACATACTGATATTTCCATAAAAACATAAGTGCAGCTATTCCTATACATGGGACAACAATAAATATTACATATTACAATTTTTTTTCTACATTGAAACACTTGCATTATTTTCAAGTTTTAAAATTTCAATAAGAAATAGATCTCGAAAAGCTAATTTTTCCTATTTAAAGGGACACTGAACCCAAATTTTTTCTTTCTTCAAAAAGAAGGCATCTAAGCTAAGGAGCCAGACAATTTTTGGTTCAGAACTCTGGACAGCACTTGTTAGTTCACCAAAATGGTCCGGCATCTAAACTTACATTCTTGCTTTTCAAATAAAGACACCAAGAGAATTAAGAAAATGTGATAATATAAGTAAATTAGAAAATTGTTTAAAATTGCATGCTCTATCTGAATCACGAAATAAAACATTTGGATTCAGCGTCCCTTTAACACAAAATTTAATTTAATTTAATTTTTTTTCAATGTATCAACAGCCTCAGACATTGGGGCATATTTATCAAGGTCTGGCGGACCTGATCCGACACTGCGGATCAGGTCTGCCAGACCTAGCTGAATACGGCGAGCAATACGCTCGCCGTATTCAGCATTGCACCAGCAGCTCACAAGAGCTGCTGGTGCAACGCCACCCCCTGCAGACTCGTGGCCAATGGGCCGCCAGCAGGGGGGTGTCAATCAACCCGATCATACTAGATCGGGTTGATTTACGGCGATGTCTGTCCGCCTGCTCAGAGCAGACGGACAGGTTATGGAGCAGCAGTCTTTGTGACCGCTGCTTCTTAACTGCTGTTTCTGGCGAGTCTGAAGACTCGCCAGAAACAGGGGCCATCAAGCTCCATACGGAGCTTGTTAAATAGAGCCCAGTGTATTAACAGTTTGAACATTCATTGGAAACTTTGTATAAGTCATCGCTTAACGGGTTCTAATATTTTCTATTGGACACGAAAATATTTTCAACACCTGGACCATGGCTGCCGATATTGAGGTATAGAGGGCCATGGGAAGAAATTAATAAACAAAATTGCTTCCGACAGCACATTTATCGGTTGGCGACCTTGTGCATAATCTAATTATGGCTCAATGGAAAGAAGCCCCAAGTATGGCAGATTACTTATGTTTAGATTTTATACCAGTACTGTGTTTGTAACATTTAGATGAGAAAAAAGCCTAAATTTCACCCATACAATTGGTCATTGTTGCAAAATAGATTCTTTCTTGCAAATTGTTTGATACTTAGCAATTGTTAATGGCAGCAATAGTGCAATGCGTTATCAATTTCTATTGCAAGTACTGCATTATATTATAATCATACAATTGCCATACCGTTTCTATTGTGGATACTGTATTGTACTTCAATCATACTGGTTAGATTAAACAAGCGCATCAATTTCATCATATCACTCACGCACATATATACTGGGCAGAGTGAATTTGTAGGTCTGAAGAGTGTTTTGTCTAAGTGATTGAACTTTATTTTAGTAACTTGCTTGGCTGATATTAAACCTTTGGTCGGCCACTGAAAGAAGCCTGCTAAAATTCTTCTGAAATGTACTGAATCAGCATTCCGGAAATGTTGGTAAATCAGTTACTCTGTAATATGTTTAAAAAAGTATGGTCCCCATTGTCCCACACAACTTCCCTGATGTGTTTTGCCTGTTTCATCTTTATCAAAGGCCACAGAGTATGCTGTAATGTTCATCTTTCTTCTTGGAATATCATCCAAAAAGTATTGTCAATGAAATTACATATATGTCTATATATGTAAACATGTGTAATTATGTGTGTAATTGTATTTGTACACATATAAATACATAAATAAATATGTATACACACACACACACATATATATATATATATATATATATATATATATATATATATATATATATATATATATATATATATATATATACAGATATATATATATATATATACAGCTTTAGACTTGTATATGTATGTACATATAAACATATACTGTATATATGTATATGTATTGTAGCAAAATAACTACAAATATAAGTAGAAATATGTATATATATGAATAAATAGAACATATTTTTCTATGTGAAGAACATTGGAATGTGGAATATTATTATATTCATGTCAGGTTAGCACACTTGAGAATATGCGATTGGGATTGCGCACAAGTATATATTTTTTTCATTTTACTTTTCTTGCTCCATTGAACTTCATGGGGGAATATGTTAACACGTTCGCAATATTCTAACTTAAAGGGACAGTCTACACCAGAATTATTATTGTTTTAAAAGATAGATAATCCCTTTATTACCCATTTCCCAGTTTTGCATAACCAACACAGTTATAATAATATACTTTTACCTCTGTGATTATCTTGTATCTAAGCCTCTGCAAACTGCCCCTTTTTTCAGTTCTTTTGACAGACTTGCAGTCTAGCCAATCAGTGCCTGCTCACAGATTACTTTACGTGCACAAGCACAGTGTTATCTATATGAAATATGTGAACTAACACCCTTTAGTGGTGAAAAACTGTTAAAATGCAATCTGAAAGAGGTGGGCTTCAAGGTCTAAGAAATTAGCATATGAACCTCCTAGGTTAAGCTTTCAACTAAGAATACCAAGGGAACAAAGCAAAATTGGTAATAAAAGTAAATTGGAAAATTGTTCAAAATTACATGGTCTATCTGAATCATGAAAGTTTATTTTGGCCTAGACTGTCCCTTTAAGCTTTTTGTGCGCATTGGGTTAGCTCGAGAGGGAAACCTTTTTACTTTAAATTTTTAATACGAGTGCTACTCAGCACGCTCAAAAAGCTTACTTCTAGTGGAGTTAGCTCAAGAGTGGGAGCGATAAATATTGCTCCACTTGTAATCTGTTCCTAAAAGTGTACATGAAAGAGGAATTTTGCAACTTTTTTTGCATACCTACATATAACAAAAAAGCAACCAATAGGAAATGGAAACATCTTCAACATTTATAAAAGAGGCGTTAAAATAATTTTTTATATATGCATCAGAAATAAATCACTACACTGCAAATGATTTGCATACAACATAAAACTGATTTTATTTTTTTTCTTAAACATTTCATTATTGCACACTTTTGGGAGCTAGCTGAACACATCTGGTGAGCCAATGATAAGAAGCGAAGCCACTAATAACTAGCAAGCACAGAGCAGTGCTTTGCTGCTTCTAAACCTACCTAGGTATGCTTTTTAACAAAGGATGCCAATCGAACAAATTACATTTAATAATATGAATAAACGGATAAGTCTCTTACAAATACATGCTGTATTCGAAGCATAAAAGTTTAATTTTAAATTTGACGTCCATTTTTTGGAAAATTCACATACTTTTACATTGCAAGGACACACCCTTGGAAAGCATCTTGAGTATTGTTTATTTTCTTTCCTTTGCTGTGAACAACTAGGGTCAGCTATACATGAACACCTGCACAATCACTGTGCATAGGGTTGCCGCGCAGCTGGTATTTTACGGACAGGGGCCCATATTACAAGTTGTGCGCTAATGCTAGTGCAGGTCATGATAACAGTATTGATTAGTGTATTAATTGATATTTGGTTCAATCAGATTTACCAGAGAATATGTGTTTTGTGTGTATGTATACATGTCTACATGTGTATACATGTTTATTTATGTGTAAATATATATGTGCACACACATACATATATACACATTCACACACATATATACTATATATATATATATATATATATATATATATATATATATATATATATATATATATATACGGAACAAATTCAGTACAAGACTGAAAAAAGAATGTACATGGGTAGCACTCAACAACTCAAATTGGTATAAATTTATACGTAACAATAGATAGAAAAGACCCTGGCATAAAATACTGTCTGCATTGGGACGTTAAAACATAACTTTTATTTCACATTAAAAAGAGGAAAATGTTAATACAAATCCAATTAAAAACACTGTAACGGGGGAAGCCTCCAGGGTATAGGAATTATAACAATGCTCCAATGGGTAGAGTTGGAAATGAGGTGTGGTGCCAGGTAATATGGGGATGAAATATGGCAGTAGCCTACCGTCTATAATCGACGTATGAAAAAGTAAGCAGGAGAGCATGCGCCAGTGGTCACTTTGAAAACAGTAATAGGTATCAAATACTAGTATACTGGCACTTAAACAGGTAGAACATACCCCTTGGCCACATTTCCCAGTATTGAACTATCCACTAATGTGTGTAGTCACATGAATTGGGAAATATGAAAGTGGTTTTATCACCTTAGAATATAGCACACAGGTAAGTATGGTAAGCTGAGAATGTGTACATAATCACATTAATGGCCAACATATGTTTATACAAAATGATGCAGTGCTGCATGAACCACTTCTCTTACTAAACCCCTAAATTGGGGAATTAGGTCCGGATATATATCATCTTGTGGAATAGGACACTGGGCAGTTAGTATTGTTGACATACAAATATAGGTTAAATTCAAATATGTGGGAATTCGTGAAAGTATTCGTAAAATAATAAAGGTAGATCAGTACTCAAGAATTAATTTGTGTAAAATAAGGATTTGTTAATAAATGAGCCACGAGGATTAAGAGAAGTTAGACTAGAATAATGTTGGACAACAACAGCAAACCAAAGTGTCAAATACTAGTGTACTAGTGCTTGGGCTAATAGCACATTTAAATTTGTGACCTATCCCAGTATTGGACTGTCCACATGGCAGTGATTATATCTCCTATAGCACACAGGTAAGTGTGGTAACCTGACAATGTGTACTCTATTACCTTGAGAGACAACATTTATTTATATAAACTGGTACACTTCTCTTACTAGACCCCTGACTTGGGGAATTCGGTCAGGATATAAATCAGCCTGTAGTACAGGACACTGAGCAGCTAATATTATTTACTTACAAATATTAGGTTAAATTAGAGTGTGTGGGAATACGTGAAGGTATTCATATAATAATAGGAGTAGATCAACACTCTGGGATTAATCTGTGTAACATAAGCATTTATTAATAAATGTAGCACAAAAACAGTGTTATTTACTTATGATTTTATTTAACAGCAACAGCGAACCCAGTTTTTGCTGTGCAGCAGTAAGGTGTATTAGGTGTAACTTGGAATTAGAAGAGACGCATCAATCTCATAATTTGATTTTTATTTTGGAAAAATAATGGTCCTGGGGACCTACTTCAAACCCCTGTGCAGTTCAAAATGTATATAGTTATTTAAGTATTTATGTTTTTAAACCACAGTTGAGGTCAGCTAGGTTACTAATCATCCACTGCTGCGGCGTCACCTCTAACAATTTGTATGATCAAACAGTACACTAACCGCACGTCGCCCTTATAATACCACTTAGTATCTAATATTGTAACTAAATACACTATACTCAACCACCTATGTGTGGTCACAATATTAAAGTTAGTAACCTATTAATGTATTGGCACAAAATTGTGCCATATAGGTAGAGATACGTAGATATTTTATCAAAGTGGCGATATAGATAATAACTGGGAGGCAAAGAAAGGTAAATATACCTATTATACCACCCTGTCACAGACAGGCAACACTACCCATTGAATTTAGAAGAGCTATCGAAGCTGAAATAAGGTAATTGCTTTAGAGCCACCAAGTAGAGTAATAGTTAAATTAAATATAAGTAGCTACAGGCGGTAAAAAAAGTTTAAAAAACACAACCGGAGAGGGACAGAAAAGTCCCAACTCCCCCTGACATGTTTCGCAAAAGATCTTTATCAAAGGTGGGGCGGCCGGCTCTAATGCAGACTTTTATAGGCTGGTATGTAAGTTACAAATTGTGTAATTCATCCAGCAGCAATACTCACAGGTTAGAGCTTCAAGGAGTCACTACAAAACTCCCCAACAATAGTAGAAAAATGTAAAAATGAAGCTCTCCAACATGCCAAAGTTTCAATGCTTTATTTTAGAGAGTGCAGAGTCAAACAGCCACGACGTTTCGGGGAGCCATGCCCCTTAATCATGTGGTAAGTGATAGTACAAGTACACCTGTTTAAATAGCTCACCTTGGGATTTTAACCCTTACAATCTTGTAATTTACATTCTATAAATGCAACAGCACCATCTGCTGGTGAAAGATAGGTAGACCATGTACAAAAATTAAAAATTAAAAACAAAACAGCTATGAAGCCCCTATAACAGAACCACATCTACACATACAAAAAACACTGCAATTTATTCATTAGAACTTATTTATACAACATTAAGCACCATGATTTAAGATTAGTACTACAGAATATGAGAACACAAGAGCAACACCAGTTCAATAGAACACAGACCAGTCTATCTCTCTATTAAGCCCCCTAGGTTCCAGGGTATCCAACTTAAAAATCCAATAGGATTCACGTTGTTTCAAAAGGGTATCCCTATTGCCACCCCTACGGGGGGTCCTAATTTGTTCGATTACCTGGAACCTCAGTTGGCTAATATGGTGTCCCATAGCTAGAAAATGATAAGCTACTGGTGCAGTGAGTACCTTACACCTGATGTTGCTCTTGTGTTCAGTGATTCGATCCCATACCCTCCTAGAGGACTCGCCAATGTAGGCTTTCCCACATGGGCATTTGATCATATAGATAACATAATTGCTATTACAAGTAAAATAGTCCCTATAATGAAATTTATAACCGCTATGTGGGTGTAAAAAATAGGGACTCTTTACTATAGAATTACAATTGCTACACCCTAAACAGGGGAAACAGCCTAAATTCTTTTTGGTGATAAACCGTTGTGACAATGTTCTACCAGGGCCAATGTCAGCTTTAATTAAAGAGTCCCTCAAGCTCTTACTGCGCTTATATGCTGGCATAGGCATTTGGTCAAATTCAACAACCTCCAAATTGCAATCTTTTAGGATACCCCAATGTTTTCTGATAATTTTCCAAACCTGATCACTTTGTCTGGAAAATTCAGATACAAAAATCATTCTCTTTGAATCTTTTTTAGCAGATAAACCAGGTTTTAACAATGATTTTCGATCCAATTGAGACACCTGATTAATGGTGTCTACAATGAGATCTCTGGGGTACCCGCGTTGCAAAAATTTGTCACCCATTTCTGAAAGTCTCAAGGGTACTTTAGATTCCTCTGCAACTATGCGCTTTACTCTAAGCAACTGGCTCTTTGGCAATGATCTGATTAGAGAAGGATGATGAGCACTGCTATATAACAGCAGATTATTCCTATCAGTTTCCTTACTGAAAATATCAGTCTTGAAATTGCACCCATCCTTCAAAACAGTCACGTCCAAAAAGTCAATTGAAATTTCGCTATAAGTAAGTGTGACCTTAATGCTGTTTGTCGAACTGTTCAACTCCTTAACAAAAAGTTCAAGGGCTCCAACGTCGCCCAACCATATTCCAAAAATATCATCAATGTAGCGCCACCAGGTGGCGCCACACTGACGAAACAAATAATTTTCAAAAACAAATTTCTCTTCAAAGAGATTCATAAAAATATTTGCATAGTTAGGGGCAACGTTGGAGCCCATGGCTGTACCCTGCAACTGAAGGTAAAAAAAGTCTTCAAATAAAAAATAATTATTAAAGAGTATAATCTCTAACAGTTGCAGAATAAACCAAATTTGTGAACTGGAATATAAACCAGAAGTAAAAAGCGCATGTTTAACAGCTCCCAGCCCGCTCTCATGGGTGATTGAGGTATATAAACTTGCCACATCCAGACTGAAAAGAATGAATTTATCAGTCTGGAGTTGCAAGTTGTTCAATTTGACCAAAAAATCATTAGTATCCTTAATGAAAGTACTTGACTGCTCCACCAGGGGTCTCAAAAGTTTATCCAAAAAGATGGATATCCCTGAGAACACAGAATTAGTTCCAGCCACAATCGGCCGCCCAGGTGGAGCAGTCAAGGATTTGTGAATTTTAGGCAGTACATATAGTACTGGCGAAATAGGATCTTTGACAATAAGATATTTAGCAGTTTTATCATCAATGATGCCATTATTGAGTGCAAATTTAACAGTGACAGATATCTCTTTAGTGATCTTGGATAAAGGATTAACAGCAATTTTCTTATATACATTCCCAGCACTTAACTGATGATAAATCTCAGACGTATAATCAGTTTTGTTCAAGACCACAGTTGCACCGCCCTTATCAGCTTGCTTTAAAATCACCTTATCATTAGATTTAAGTGATTTTAGGGCTAGATGGTCAGCTGCTGTGAAGTTGGCAAAACCAGGTTTAACCTTATGCCTCTGTTGAGTAACTTTAGACTGCAATTTATGTACATCCAAAAGAACAAGTTGTTCAAAAGTAGCTATGCTATGATCAGTAACCACAGGATAAAACAAACTTTTATTAAACAACCCCAAATTCTTAATGCTTAAAGTGTTAGTTTTATTGACACACTTATCAACAGGGTCAGAGCTAACAGCAGTGGGACAAATATCGCTATTGTACTGTGATAACCTCTTATCCTTATTACAATGCCAGAATTTTAATCTAACATTCCTGAAAAACTTATGTAAATCCTTGTTGAGGTTAAAAAAATCACAGTCACTCAATGGGCAAAACGATAGTCCTTTCTGCAGAACATCCGCTTCCCTTGGATCAAGCGGGCAATCAGATATATTAACAACTATATCTTTTTGCGTGCCCTGGTAATTCTGTTGGTTAACGCTCTGTTGGTCTTGTTTACCTTGGTTGACTTGCTTGTGCCACCGATGTTTCCGGCCCCTTCTCCTGCACTGTCGGAGGCTTCTGTTTGTAAAAAATCAGAGGATGAGTGGGAGCTGCTGCCTGACGCTGCGTTACGTCGCTGTTGCCTTCTCCTTACACCGGAAGTGACGTAACGCTCTTTTCCCATAGGGTCGTATACCCAGCGGTAGATTCGATTGGAGGAATAATCATCAGTGTCCCTTTGGAACTTTAACCTCTTCCTTTCCTCGATCGTAGTTCTCATCTCGGTGAGTAATTCTTTGTTGGCAGATATCAATTTGTCCCATTCATCTGTTGAAATACTCTGACGAATTTCCTCCTCCAATGTAGCAATAGCCACTTTGATGTTATTAAGGTCAATCTGTAAATATTCTACTGTGAGGACAATCAGGTCAAAGGAGCATTTATTTAGGATCTGCTCAAACTTTTTGCAATACTCCTGATTGTCCTTCAACAGTGTCGGTCTAGTGTTCATCCGTAGACCCCTGGGAATCCTCTTGACTCTGTGGTATTCGGCCAGAGTGGTGGCATGAAGATCATATGCCAGCTGCCTCTTAGTTAGTTTCTCATATTCGTTACTTGCCACTTGTTTAGGTGCAGTGTGTAGAAAATTTCGTCATCCTTTCACCAGTGTAGTGATTCTAGAGGCTTCAAACTCTGTATAGGTAAAAGTTTGTGACCCTGCAGGTTCCTCTTGGCTTAACATCTTGAAAACAGGCTTGGTAGTGCACGGATGAAGTAGTGAAGAAACAATCAAATTGTGTAATTCATCCAGCAGCAATACTCACAGGTTAGAGCTTCAAGGAGTCACTACAAAACTCCCCAACAATAGTAGAAAAATGTAAAAATGAAGCTCTCCAACATGCCAAAGTTTCAATGCTTTATTTTAGAGAGTGCAGAGTCAAACAGCCACGACGTTTCGGGGAGCCATGCCCCTTAATCATGTGGTAAGTGCAGGTACACCTGTTTAAATAGCTCACCTTGGGATTTTAACCCTTACAATCTTGTAATTTACATTCTATAAATGCAACAGCACCATCTGCTGGTGAAAGATAGGTAGACCATGTACAAAAATTAAAAATTAAAAACAAAACAGCTATGAAGCCCCTATAACAGAACCACATCTACACATACAAAAAACACTGCAATTTATTCATTAGAACTTATTTATACAACATTAAGCACCATGATTTAAGATTAGTACTACAGAATATGAGAACACAAGAGCAACATCAGTTCAATAGAACACAGACCAGTCTATCTCTCTATTAAGCCCCCTAGGTTCCAGGGTATCCAACTTAAAAATCCAATAGGATTCACATTGTTTCAAAAGGGTATCCCTATTGCCACCCCTACGGGGGATCTTTTACCTATACAGAGTTTGAAGCCTCTAGAATCACTACACTGGTGAAAGGATCACAAAATTTTCTACACACTGCACCTAAACAAGTGGCAAGTAACGAATATGAGAAACTAACTAAGAGGCAGCTGGCATATGATCTTCATGCCACCACTCTGGCCGAATACCACAGAGTCAAGAGGATTCCCAGGGGTCTACGGATGAACACTAGACCGACACTGTTGAAGGACAATCAGGAGTATTGCAAAAAGTTTGAGCAGATCCTAAATAAATGCTCCTTTGACCTGATTGTCCTCACAGTAGAATATTTACAGATTGACCTTAATAACATCAAAGTGGCTATTGCTACATTGGAGGAGGAAATTCGTCAGAGTATTTCAACAGATGAATGGGACAAATTGATATCTGCCAACAAAGAATTACTCACCGAGATGAGAACTACGATCGAGGAAAGGAAGAGGTTAAAGTTCCAAAGGGACACTGATGATTATTCCTCCAATCGAATCTACCGCTGGGTATACGACCCTATGGGAAAAGAGCGTTACGTCACTTCCGGTGTAAGGAGAAGGCAACAGCGACGTAACGCAGCGTCAGGCAGCAGCTCCGACTCATCCTCTGATTTTTTACAAACAGAAGCCTCCGACAATGCAGGAGAAGGGGCCGGAAATATCGGTGGCACAAGCAAGTCAACCAAGGTAAACAAGACCAACAGAGCGTTAACCAACAGAATTACCAGGGCACGCAAAAAGATATAGTTGTTAATATATCTGATTGCCCGCTTGATCCAAGGGAAGCGGATGTTCTGCAGAAAGGACTATCGTTTTGCCCATTGAGTGACTGTGATTTTTTTAACCTCAACAAGGATTTACATAAGTTTTTCAGGAATGTTAGATTAAAATTCTGGCATTGTAATAAGGATAAGAGGTTATCACAGTACAATAGCGATATTTGTCCACTGCTGTTAGCTCTGACCCTGTTGATAAGTGTGTCAATAAAACTAACACTTTAAGCATTAAGAATTTGGGGTTGTTTAATAAAAGTTTGTTTTATCCTGTGGTTACTGATCATAGCATAGCTACTTTTGAACAACTTGTTCTTTTGGATGTACATAAATTGCAGTCTAAAGTTACTCAACAGAGGCATAGGTTAAACCTGGTTTTGTCAACTTCACAGCAGCTGAGAAAATTGCTGTTAATCCTTTATCCAAGATCACTAAAGAGATATCTGTCACTGTTAAATTTGCACTCAATAATGGCATCATTGATGATAAAACTGCTAAATATCTTATTGTCAAAGATCCTATTTCGCCAGTACTATATGTACTGCCTAAAATTCACAAATCCTTGACTGCTCCACCTGGGCGGCCGATTGTGGCTGGAACTAATTCTGTGTTCTCAGGGATATCCATCTTTTTGGATAAACTTTTGAGACCCCTGGTGGAGCAGTCAAGTACTTTCATTAAGGATACTAATGATTTTTTGGTCAAATTGAACAACTTGCAACTCCAGACTGATAAATTCATTCTTTTCAGTCTGGATGTGGCAAGTTTATATACCTCAATCACCCATGAGAGCGGGCTGGGAGCTGTTAAACATGCGCTTTTTACTTCTGGTTTATATTCCAGTTCACAAATTTGGTTTATTCTGCAACTGTTAGAGATTATACTCTTTAATAATTATTTTTTATTTGAAGACTTTTTTTACCTTCAGTTGCAGGGTACAGCCATGGGCTCCAACGTTGCCCCTAACTATGCAAATATTTTTATGAATCTCTTTGAAGAGAAATTTGTTTTTGAAAATTATTTGTTTCGTCAGTGTGGCGCCACCTGGTGGCGCTACATTGATGATATTTTTGGAATATGGTTGGGCGACGTTGGAGCCCTTGAACTTTTTGTTAAGGAGTTGAACAGTTCGACAAACAGCATTAAGTTCACACTTACTTATAGCGAAATTTCAATTGACTTTTTGGACGTGACTGTTTTGAAGGATGGGTGCAATTTCAAGACTGATATTTTCAGTAAGGAAACTGATAGGAATAATCTGCTGTTATATAGCAGTGCTCATCATCCTTCTCTAATCAGATCATTGCCAAAGAGCCAGTTGCTTAGAGTAAAGCGCATAGTTGCAGAGGAATCTAAAGTACCCTTGAGACTTTCAGAAATGGGTGACAAATTTTTGCAACGCGGGTACCCCAGAGATCTCATTGTAGACACCATTAATCAGGTGCCTCAATTGGATCGAAAATCATTGTTAAAACCTGGTTTATCTGCTAAAAAAGATTCAAAGAGAATGATTTTTGTATCTGAATTTTCCAGACAAAGTGATCAGGTTTGGAAAATTATCAGAAAACATTGGGGTATCCTAAAAGATTGCAATTTGGAGGTTGTTGAATTTGACCAAATGCCTATGCCAGCATATAAGCGCAGTAAGAGCTTGAGGGACTCTTTAATTAAAGCTGACATTGGCCCTGGTAGAACATTGTCACAACGGTTTATCACCAAAAAGAATATAGGCTGTTTCCCCTGTTTAGGGTGTAGCAATTGTAATTCTATAGTAAAGAGTCCCTATTTTTTACACCCACATAGCGGTTATAAATTTCATTATAGGGACTATTTTACTTGTAATAGCAATTATGTTATCTATATGTTCAAATGCCCATGTGGGAAAGCCTACATTGGCGAGTCCTCTAGGAGGGTATGGGATCGAATCACTGAACACAAGAGCAACATCAGGTGTAAGGTACTCACTGCACCAGTAGCTTATCATTTTCTAGCTATGGGACACCATATTAGCCAACTGAGGTTCCAGGTAATCGAACAAATTAGGACTCACCGTAGGGGTGGCAATAGGGATACTCTTTTGAAACAACGTGAATCCTATTGGATTTTTAAGTTGGATACCCTGGAACCTAGGGGGCTTAATAGAGAGATAGACTGGTCTGTGTTCTTTTGAACTGGTGTTGCTCTTGTGTTCTCATATTCTGTAGTACTAATCTTAAATCATGGTGCTTAATGTTGTATAAATAAGTTCTAATGAATAAATTGCAGTGTTTTTTGTATGTGTAGATGTGGTTCTGTTATAGGGGCTTCATAGCTGTTTTGTTTTTAATTTTTAATTTTTGTACATGGTCTACCTATCTTTCACCAGCAGATGGTGCTGTTGCATTTATAGAATGTAAATTACAAGATTGTAAGGGTTAAAATCCCAAGGTGAGCTATTTAAACAGGTGTACCTGTACTATCACTTACCACATGATTAAGGGGCATGGCTCCCCGAAACGTCGTGGCTGTTTGACTCTGCACTCTCTAAAATAAAGCATTGAAACTTTGGCATGTTGGAGAGCTTCATTTTTACATTTTTCTGGTATGTAAGTTACGTCACACTTTCCCCCAGGAATGATAGGTGGAACAGGAGGAGCTTTCTCATAGGTCCTGCATGGGGGCGGGGCTATCCAATCTTGTGGTAGCTGGTGTGACGTGTAAGGACGTTTCCCTGGTAATGAAAACCAAACAAAAACCAAAAAAGGATCCGAGGCTGTCAGTGTATCCAGTGTGCCGATCGAGTTGGGTATGCTCATTTGAAAGTCTCACTCGATTTGATTCAAGTACAAGCCTGGATCTAGTCGGGATCTAACGCTTATTACAAAATACAATTGTTCCCATTACTAATAATAGGATTCTGGAGTATAGGTTTATTCTCTTTTAGCTACTTTGAAACATATGTATAAACAGATATCTTTCCCGGTTCACATGGATGGTGGAATTATTATGAAAATGTGTATAATTGATTAATGGTTGTTTGAATCGTTTAATTATTGTCCACCTATGTACTGTTTGAAAGCGAAAATGAACACTTGTTCTTATGAAAATAAATATAGTAATTGGATTGAAGGACTGGACTAATTCTTAAAATAGAGTGACTCTCCTATACTGTAGATGATATTACCCCCAAATATCATAAATATAAAGTATATACACTCTGGAGAAATGAAAAATAAATGATTTAGTGCCCATTTTGTACCAAATTGTGTCCACATAGGGGCCGAGTGAAAATATAAGATCACATTAATTAATCACATTAATTTGTGGTGACCGGTGTTTAACAAAGTAAGATGAATATAAATGCAAATGGAATAATGTAAAATAAACATAAAAATAAAATTTGTTATGTGCTGTAAGTGTGAGTGAATCAAAAAACAGGAAAAATTAATATAAATAGTATAGTAGGTAGTGAGGGGGCTATTATAGGGCCCGGAATTGAACATTAAACAGGGAAAGTGCAACCATAAATAGGAGAATGCTGCTCAAATAGAGTGAAATATTAATGCTAAAACAGGTAAAATAAGAAGTGCAATATAGTGAAATTATGTGATAAAATCCTAGCACCAATAAGGGGTGGGAAGGACCTCTAGGTGAACAGGGGAGAATCGCCAATATCGGGGATCACCCTCATAAATCACAAAGTAAAAAGAGGGGCATCACAAAATTGAGTAGGAATAAAAAATAAATAAAATAATTTCCCCCTTAGGGGATGAGAGAAAAAAGGGGGGGGGTTGTTGGAGAGGGGAAAAAAAAAAAACCAAGTTCTTCAATAAATCAAGGTTATGACAAACAATAGTACTAGATTTTGTGGTTCATAAAATATATTTTACTGAGCAGATATTATAAGAAACAAGCATAATTGCTTTGTTCATTTAAACCCTTGGGGTCAACGCAGTCCAATAGGTAAATCCACCTACATTACGATCTTAGAAGAGCTTGCTCTAAATTGGCCCACGGATGCCAAGGGAGACTTTTTCCATTCCCTGGCACTTCAATCTTTGTGAATTGGACTGATGGTACTGTAAAAAATGCAAAGCAACAGAGGTCAAAGTTTTATCATCTTCTAGATCTTTGCTTGCATTTTTAATGTTACGAATATGTTCTTGCAGCCTGTGATGTAATTTGCGGCTCGTCATGCCGACATAGATTTTCGGGCAAGGACAATATAGAGCGTATATTACACTAGTACAGCTAATGTAGTGTTTCAATCGGTGTGTTCGTCCAAATCTGTCTTGAATAGTATTGCTTTTTATAATGTGTTTGCAGCTGGAACATGAGCCACAAGGAAAAGAACCAGGGACAATCGCTGTCTTGTATTTTTGTACGTGGAAATGACTTGCAGATACAAGGTTCTTGATGTTTTTACTTCTTCTGTATCCTACTTTAACTGAATTCCCAATATTGGGTTTCAGATCTTGGTCTAATTGGAGGATAGACCAGTGTTTGTTGATAATTTCAGTTATTAAATGCACAGATGGATTGTATGTCAATATCATTCTGGTCTGGACATCTTTATCTTTTTTGATCTTTTTTCTGAGTAAATCTGAACGATCCATTTTAATCGCCCTAGATCTAGCTTTTTTAATTCCACGTTTGCTGTACCCCCGGTCAACCAATCTCTTCTCCAGGTCTTTCGCCTGGGATTTAAATAACTCCAAATCACTGCAATTTCGTCTGATCCGGAGGAATTCCCCAACGGGTAGGGATTTAGTTGTTCCAGGTGCATGTGCACTTGTTTTATGCAGTAAACTGTTAGTAGCAGTCGGTTTTCGATATAGATCTGTATGAATTTTACCATCCTCATCCTTAAAGATTTTCAGATCTAAAAATTCAATTTTGGATTGACTCAAATTGTATGTTAGTTTGATATTCAATGAATTCTCATTGAGTTTACCCAGAAATGTGTCCAGTTCCTCTCGTGTATCCTCCCATAGAAACATGATGTCGTCTATGTATCTGATCCAGAGGGGTATCTGGTTCGTCTCTTCAGTCATGGAATCCATAAATACACATTTTCGCTCCCACCACCCAAGGAAGAGGTTGGCATATGTGGGTGCACAGGCCGTGCCCATGGCTGTGCCTTGCGTTTGTAAGTAGAACTGGTTGGCAAAAGTGAAGAAGTTATATTTCAGTATGAATTCTAATAATTTTGGAATGAATACATGATGCATAGGTTCTTCTTTCGAGCCTTCTTTTAGAAAAAACTGGACTGCCTTAAGGCCACGGTCATGGGCAATAGATGTATAAAGGCCTCAAAACATCACACCAGCTACCACACGATTGGATAGCCGTGCCCCCTATGCAGGACCTATGAGAAATCTCCTCCTGTTCCACCTATCATTCCTGGGGGATAGTGTGACGTAACTTACATACGAGCCTATAAAAGTCTGCATTAGAGCCGGCCGCCCCACCTTTGATAAAGCTCTTTTGCGAAACATGTCAGGGGGAGTTGGGACTTTTCTGTCCCTCTCCGGTTGTGTTTTTTAAACTTGCTGTAACGGCTCCCGTGGGGTCGCCTGTAGCTACTTATATTTAATTTAACTATTACTCTACTTGGTGGCTCTAAAGCAATTACCTTATTTCAGCTTCGATAGCTCTTCTATATTCAATGGGTAGTGTTGCCTGTCTGTGACAGGGTGGTATAACAGGTATATTCACCTTTCTTAGCCTCCCAGTTATTATCTATATCGCCACTTTGATAAAATAGCTACGTATCTCTACCTATATGGCACAATTTTGTGCCAATACATTAATAGGTTACTAACTTTAATATTGTGACCACACATAGGTGGTTGAGTATAGTGTATTTAGTTACAATATTAGATACTAAGTGGTATTATAAGGGCGACGTGCGGTTAGTGTACTGTTTGATCATACAAATTGTTAGAGGTGACGCCGCAGCAGTGGATGATTAGTAACCTAGCTGACCTCAACTGTGGTTTAAAAACATAAATACTTAAATAACTATATACATTTTGAACTGCACAGGGGTTTGAAGTAGGTCCCCAGGACCAATATTTTTCCAAAATAAAAATCAAATTATGAGATTGATGCGTCTCTTCTAATTACACCTAATACACCTTACTGCTGCACAGCAAAAACTAGGTTCGCTGTTGCTGTTAAATAAAATCATAAGTAAATAACACTGTTTTTGTGCTACATTTATGAATAAATGCTTATGTTACACAGATTAATCCCAGAGTGTTGATCTACTCCTATTATTATATGAATACCTTCACGTATTCCCACACACTCTAATTTAACCTAATATTTGTAAGTAAATAATATTAGCTGCTCAGTGTCCTGTACTACAGGCTGATTTATATCCTGACCGAATTCCCCAAGTCAGGGGTCTAGTAAGAGAAGTGTACCAGTTTATATAAATAAATGTTGGCTCTCAAGGTAATAGAGTACACATTCTCAGCTTACCACACTTACCTGTGTGCTATAGGAGATATAATCACTGCCATACTTAGGTGACCACACACACATGTGGACAGTCCAATACTGGGATAGGTCACAAATTTAAATGTGCTATTAGCCCAAGCACTAGTACACTAGTACTTGATACTTTGGTTTGCTGTTGTTGTCCAACTTTATTCTAGACTAACTTCTCTTAATCCTCATGCCTCATTTATTAACAAATCCTTATTTTACACAAATTAATTCTTGAGTACTGATCTACCTTTATTATTTTACGAATACTTTCACGAATTCCCACATATTTGAATTTAACCTATATTTGTAAGTCAACAATACTAACTGCCCAGTGTCCTATTCCACAAGATGATATATATCTGGACCTAATTCCCCAATTTAGGGGTTTAGTAAGAGAAATGGTTCATGCAACACTGCATCATTTTGTATAAACATATGTTGGCCATTAATGTGATTATGTACACATTCTCAGCTTACCATATTACCTGTGTGCTATATTCTAAGGTGATAAAACCACTTTCATGTTTCCCAATTCATGTGACTACACACATTAATGGATAGTTCAATACTGGGACATGTGGCCAAGGGGTATGTTCTACCTGTTTAAGTGCTGGTATACTAGTATTTGATACCTATTACTGTTTTCACAGTGACCACTGGTGCATGCTCTCCTGCTTACTTTTTCATACGTCGATTATAGACGGGAGGCTACTGCCATATTTCATCCCCATATTACCTGGCACCACACCTCATTTCCAACTCTACCCATTGGAGTATTGTTATATTTCCTATACCCTGGGGGATTCCCCGTTACAGTGTTTTTAATTGGATGTGTATTAACATTTTCCTCTTTTTAATGTGAAATAAAAGTTAAGTTTTAACGTCCCTATGCAGACAGTATTTTATGCCAGGGTCTTTTCTATCAATTGTTACGTATAAATTTATACCAATTTGAGTTGTTTAGTGCTACCATGTACATTTGTTCCGCATATCTATCCATAGATATGTACCATGTACCATTTGTTCCGCATATCTATCCTTAGATATGTACAGCACCCGCCATTCATTTATCGATCATTGTGTCCCCCATTTGTGGGTTTGATTGTTACTATTTAGGGCAACAACACCTGTAGTGCCATCATTTTTTTCTTCTCTCTTGTGTCTCAATATATATATATATATATATATATATATATATAAACTTTTAAAATCCTTTCCAATTAAATACATTGAAACATGCATTATCATTCTTAATCAATATGTCTTAATGTTTTTATAATAGAGACAATAGACAATTCCTATGTTCTGCACTTAGTCAAAAATGGTCTTTCTACTTAAAAAATAAATATATATATATATATATATATATATATATATATATATATATATATATTTGTGTGTATATATATATATATATATATATATATATGTATATATGTATATACTGTATATACTGTATATAGAAAGTTTTTGGTGGTGGATGGAAAAAATTGTGTTTTAGGTAATTATAGCAAGTGTTATTAAAGTATTGAGTGTACTCAACTACTATGTCTCAAGAAAATTTTAGAGTCTAAGTACTTAATAAGTGGTGCAGACCCATTAAATAACTATATACAAAAGATACAAGAAGAGAAATGGCACATAGTAGTGGCATTTATAAAAGACTGGGATTTCAGCACTCTTTTTAAAAAGTAAGAGACTTGTTAGGGATATAGTATCAAACACGTGGTTTTATTATGCACAGCTCTGCCCAGAGTCCTGGACAGGTACACAACGACAAGGCATGAAATAATATATCATAACATACCATAGACATAAAATACAAAATAGTGACTAAATTAATTTCTAAAGTGAAGATTAAATACAAATGGGACCGGCCCTATGACTAACCAGGCTGAACTGATATGGATTACATCAAGACTGTTCTAAAATACAGGTCAAATGCAATGTACAGTAAATGGAGAAAATATTCTCAGGTAAAAATCAGACCACTGGAGGTTTTAGTAAAACTGAACCCACCTATGGAGAATATACTACTCCTATTTACAGAAATTGACATCCGTTACAAAGATATAAACCTTTTAACATTATGTGAACCTCTGCAGAGCTATTAAAGTGTACATTCATATACGTGGATATGGTGGAACAAGCACAGTGCCAGCTAGTTGCAAGACAGTGAACACATTATTCGTCCACTAATACTCAGTTCAGGTAAGTTTAGATCCTTCTGAGAAGAGTTAGCAAACAGTTAGGCAGTCTGTATTCAGATATCGAACAAGCACATGCACATTATGCAACAGTTATTAGTGATGAAGTAATAAAGTAGACAATTGCCTTGGCGCAGATGTAAGTAACAAGCAGTTAGCGATTGTTAGTAGTAGTAGCAGATCAGCCACGCAGGCTAAAGCAGGCAGGGGGTGAGGCAGCCATTAGCAACAGTTAAGAAAACAAGTAAATGGGGTAAGCATTCGAATAGGTACAGGAGGATACTGAATTTGTATTATTGTACCCCTCTGTCGACTGCACCTTTCCTTATACCCTTCATATACAACATCAACCTCACCAAACCGTCAGTTCTTCCTGTGTGTCACTAACTTCTCACTTGCTCTCTTAGAACATTCTGCAGCAATATGTCGTCCCGGTGGTATTAACTTTCACCAATCTTCGGAAGTGCTCGTTCAGCTTGTGTAGTGTATCCACTTTCCTTTTAAAATGACTCAGTTCGGTTCCAAACAGAGCCGCTCAGTTCCGCAGCAAACACAGCCAGCATGGATGTAACGTGAGCCAATCAACAACTCGCCAACATGTGTTTCACCCCCTCGTCATCAGGGAGACGGGGCTTCCTCAGGTCATGGTAGATGGACGTCATGCAAATAGCTTTATCGCATGTCTCAGTTACGCCCATAGTTGGAGGTGAAATTTAAGCACACATAGTATACCAAACACTAATACATATAACTCAATTTTAACTATAATATCTCTACGGTATATATACATAGATAAATAAATATTTTCATATGGAAATCTTTGAACATCAGAGAAGGGATTTTTGGAAGAGCAAAGACCAAAGGCTAGAGGAAACTTAAATCCACCTGCACTCTTTTTGCAGTAATGTCTTGTCATTATTACCCCCTCTAATATTGGTGATTCCTTTGTCAATACCAGTTACCCTCATACAGTCAGGTACACTATTGTGATAGATTTCAAAGTGTCTTGCTACACTGCTACTTTGTACTTTGTATTTTATGTCATCTCTGTGTTCTAGGATCCTGTCTTTCAGAATCTGTTTAGTTTTTCCAACGTAAAAGCTGGGACATGAACAAGATAATAAATAAACTACACCTTCAGTATTGCAGTTGAAGAAATACTTCAACTTGTATATTTTGTCATCATGAACTGAAAAGACCTTGGTTTGCAACATAAATTTGCAAGCCACACATCTTTTACAGGGGTAGTTACCTAAAAGTTTTTGTCTAGACAGACAGTTTTTTTGGGGTGTGACAAACTTGCTCTTTACTAGCTTGTCTTTTAGATTCGGAGCTCTTCTTGCTGTCAGTAGTGGTACTTCTCCCACTTCTTTAGCTACATTTTCATCACTCAGAAGAATGCTCCAATTATTTTTAAGTATGCTTTTGATACTTCCCCAATGACAATTAAATTTTGTAAGCAGTCTAATGTTGTTGTCTTTTGCTCTTTCTTTGGGAAATAAGAGTTCATTTCTCTCTACCTTCTTTGCTGTAGTTTTAGCACCTTTGTTCCATCTGGGTAGCATGTATATCATATTTCGTCACAGATGAACAATTCCTACGCAAACGTAGTAATTCGCCCTTAGGGATGCCTCTCTTTTGGTGATCTGGGTGGTGGCTGTGAGCCTCAAGGAGACTATTGGTAGCAGTCTCCTTCCTATAGTTCTCAGTCACCAAGACAACTTTTTCTACATGTATGAGAAGATGAAAAAAAGAAGAGAGGCGCACAAATGTGTGTATCAATCGGTATAACTCGGCATACACTCCAAATATTGTGTGCACAGGGTACTCACAATTTAGCACAGCACACCAGTGTGCTTGTGGAAGCGGGCTGGCACTCAGAGCTGACCAGCTGGCTCTCTCCGGCTCTCTCCTGGAAATGACGGCTTTCCTGTATGATAGACTGTCTGGTAGTGGTATGCTTGTATTCAAACTCCAGGCTCAAGTTGTATTAAAACAAATTTAAAAACTTTTATTGCACAGGGTTGACAAGCACATAATAAAATTGGTACATAAAATATTGCTACGTGTTTCTCGGCCCTCCTGGCCGTTTCATCAGGCATATAAAATGAATTAAAAAACCGGCTTTTTATTACCGCCACTACCAAACAGTTTCAAACAGACCCACCCCTTTCTTATTGGGTGTGTGCAGGTAAACCTATCACCGTTAGTACATTTTTAGTAGCAAGTACTTAACAAACAAGTGTATCAAATTGTTATAATCCATATCTCTTTCTAGCTACATATTAATCCTTAGTTGCAAGTTGTAACAAAGATCGTTATACAGTGATAGTAGCTTGAAATTACATATATACATTTATATCGGAGACACATAATTTTAAAAACGAAAATGGTCCCTTCGATAGGTGGAAAAGCGGACCAATTGTGAGGCTCTGTTCTAAAGAAATATTTACACACCCCTATTTGTTGTTTTGCATTGTGGCAATGCTAATCTTCATTCTGTTTAACCAACAATAATCGTAACAGTGGGTGATACACTCAGCGCCTACCCCAAAGTGACCCTAGCTTTGGGTATTGAATCCTAGTAGTCAAAAATAGAATAGAAATTTGAATAAAAGATCCAAAGCGCCTAATAGGCTGGGTCTAGAGCTAATAAGATACTGATAAACAAATATATATATAAAAAATAACAATTTAATAATACAAGCATGGATCCATGTTACAATCAAAGAACATATTAAAATAAATAAACTAAAAACAATTGATAAAAACCTGGGTTTCTGGTAGCGCCTCAGCGGACCGATCCCCCTTCTATGGGATCGTTGATCCTCTGTCACCTTACTACAGGTGAGGGTCGCCTCGTTAGGGGCTATAACAAAAAAATTTTGTGTGTTCTTTGGTAAAGCAGTAACGATCAACCCAGAGACTAAATGGAAAATGTGATGTGTAGTGGTGATGCACAAAAGATAAGAGAAGAAAAATGCTAAACCTTGCTAAAGGAGTGAAAAAGATGCTAAACCTAGTTAGCAGTAAAAAATATATAAGAGAAGGAATTTTCGTGTGTGTCCCACACACACAATAGGTGTAACCTAATATAATCTAAGTTGAAATAGTGACACGTGTAAGTAGTGTGACAATCAGTGAATCACATGAAAAAAATGTACAATCAATGCAAATCAATCAAACAGATGATTAAGGACAAAAGCAAAAAACAAAAACAAATACAGTCCTTTAGAAAGTAATGTTCAATCCAACAAATCCTAACGTGAAAAAAAGAGGTGAAGAAACAGTGGCCACTGCAATAAAAAGTTTGTTGTGTTCCTGATAAATTCTGTTAAATCCTGTGAAATAATGGCAGCCTGAAATAATACCAGGTAGTGGTGATGTAAAAATATATTTTCGTCAGGGGCCCGGCCGACCCGAAAAGTACCTAAAAATAGAAAACAAACACACAATAGTGCAGAGCGTAAAGTCCCAAAATAATAAGAAGGAGCAAGACTCACCAGTCGACGCGTTTCGGTCTGTACTAGACCTTTTTCAAGACTGGATTCTGTTGTCCTGGGTACTCTTTTATACCCTTTTGTCAAATATGAACCGGAAGTGATTGCGCAGTATTCTGTTTCCTGTTTAATTACTCGTTATGAATATGTTAGCTAAGCTTCTTATTTTCGAATGACCATTGCCATAAAGTATCGTTTTTCAATTATAAGGCACTTAGTTCTATGCCTAAAATTTGTGTATCCAAATTTTCTCCTTACTTCGGAAGTTACTTCCGGTCTATCCTGTTCAATAACTTCCGGTCTGTATTTACAAAGATCACATTCATTACAGATCTGTTTATACGTCCTGCACTTATACCAAATATTCAGAATCTTTGTGACATAATATACACAAATATGTGTTTAATGATAAGCGGATCGACCTCTGTACGATTTCTTCCGTAGGAAATGGGTGTGTGCGTGTACGCTAATCCTATTGGGTGATTTTCCCATATGATAATTAGGTAGTGGGAAAGGGTATGTCCCTATTGGTGTATTTCAGAGGGTGCGGTTTTGAAGCTTTGTTTGTTTCCTAGGTAACAAAGAAAGTATCGTAAAGCGGATCAGACATATAGTAAACATTAAGAGTTTTGTGCCCATAATGAGTCTGATGATTATATCTATCGTATTCCTCCAGATGGAATAATTAGTGTCTATGTCACGAATATAGGAAATAGATCTATAAGAGGATTTCTATGGCTACTCGCCACTGTTTAGTCAATATTTCTTTTAAAGGTAAAGTGCGTTCCGGGAGGGGAGTTACAATATACAAATCTAACAAATCTGAGTGTCTGTATTTGTCCCATCAAATACTACTAATGTATTTGAATAAACTTGTCTTAAAAGGATGGCTTCACTAAATTCGAGTGTCTGTATTGGTTGTTAGATACGATTATATCATGTTCTCTCCAGAGAAAAACTCAGTTATTTGTGGGGAATCCTTTATATTAGAGTTTTTTGGTATGTTTAATTCCTTGCAGGTTTAACCCCATATTTTCATATAGCTGTATGTGCACAAGTGAGGCTAAATATGCATCTATCAGAAGTGCCTCTCACACGTTATTTATTTAGTAAATAAACTCGTTTTGAAGGCTTGCTATATCAAATTTGGATACTGTAATTTCACTATCATTTCTTCTATATTTTCTGAGAATGACTAAGTAATAAACGAAATGCATATTATATTAAAATTATATTACAATTAGGATATTAAAAACTTTTTGGACCGGGGTTAGTTTTGATCCCTTACAGAATTACCCCTTGGTCTCATCTAGCTACATGTATATATGTACAAATTTGTACATATTTGCTAACCTTTTAAGGGGGGCTTTGTCTGGTGGGGACTAATGTTTCTGTTAGAGACGATGTATTTGTTGGATAAGATTTGTAGATCTTGTCACTTCTTAATGTAGCAAATATTTATTATCTTAGAATATGGGAAACAGCTTCCTAGATGTTAAGTGAATAATCACAATAGAGTTTATAGATATCCTCATACTTTTTTAAGGGAGGTTTCAGATACGGTAGTAATCATTAATTATCTTTGATTAAGGGGAACAACTTCCTAGATGTTGAGTGAATAGTCAATATTCAAAAAGAATGTATATATGTCCTCCTACTTATTTAAGGAGAGGTTTCAGATAGTAATCATTAATTGATACTCGGAGGGTTAAGGGAGGAGATGTCAGTCGTCTATTTCAAATCAAATGGACCAGGAGATCACTAGTACATGTGATCAAATCTGTATTACATATGATCATACCAGGAGAAAGAGGGAAGAGGGTGAATAATCATTCATAATATCAGGAGATAGAGAGAGAAGAGTATGGACAATTCTTCATAATAGATTTTTCTTTCTTCCCACATGGGGCTGTATTATTTTGCACAAACGTGCACCAAATTGGTTTTATTATAAACCTATGCTTATAAGTTCAACAGATGGGAAAGGTCCTCTTTATTGTTAAGACCCTTTGGGTGCAGACAGTCCATTAAGAATATCCATTTAGATTCATTGGTTAATAGTTGTTTTTCGTAGTTGCCACCTCTCCAATTTCTGGCTACTTTTTGGATTCCTATGTATCTCAATGTGTTGATGTTTCCTTGATGTTGGGTCGCAAAATGTTGGTATAGTGGAGTATCCATGTTTCTTTTTTCAATCTTCAACAGGTGTTCCCGGATCCTGTCTCTAAGGGTCCTGGATGTCTGCCCTATATATTGTAGTCCACATGGGCATTGCAGTAGGTAGATCACTCCTCTGTCCTTACATCTTTTCAGATCTTGAATTTTAAATTCCTCCTTGGTATTATAGGAGTTAAATTTAGTTGTTTTCGTCCCACACTTACAGGCTTTGCATGTGTGGCAAGGGAAGAATCCTTTCACCTTCTTTCCAAACACATCCACTATTCCTCCAGGTGTTTTCTTTTGGAGGCTAGGTGCCAGTCTTATCTTTAGATTTTTCGTTTTTCTATATACGAATCTTGGGTTTTCTGGCAATTTATTTCCTAGGACTTCGTCATCTTTAAGCAGCGCCCAATGTTTCCGGAATATATTCTCTATAATGTGTTTATTCTCACTGTACTCCGTTATCATTGCTATATTGAAGTCATCTCTATAGGGTTTGTCCTTCACCTTGTCTCTATATTTGGTGAGTTCTTTCCTTTCTATTTTCCTTACTTCGTTGATTTTCTCATCCAGCATTTTCTCGTCATAGCCTCTCTCTACAGCTATATGAAAATATGGGGTTAAACCTGCAAGGAATTAAACATACCAAAAAACTCTAATATAAAGGATTCCCCACAAATAACTGAGTTTTTCTCTGGAGAGAACATGATATAATCGTATCTAACAACCAATACAGACACTCGAATTTAGTGAAGCCATCCTTTTAAGACAAGTTTATTCAAATACATTAGTAGTATTTGATGGGACAAATACAGACACTCAGATTTGTTAGATTTGTATATTGTAACTCCCCCTCCCGGAACGCACTTTACCTTTAAAAGAAATATTGACTAAACAGTGGCGAGTAGCCATAGAAATCCTCTTATAGATCTATTTCCTATATTCGTGACATAGACACTAATTATTCCATCTGGAGGAATACGATAGATATAATCATCAGACTCATTATGGGCACAAAACTCTTAATGTTTACTATATGTCTGATCCGCTTTACGATACTTTCTTTGTTACCTAGGAAACAAACAAAGCTTCAAAACCGCACCCTCTGAAATACACCAATAGGGACATACCCTTTCCCACTACCTAATTATCATATGGGAAAATCACCCAATAGTATTAGCGTACACGCACACACCCATTTCCTACGGATGAAATCGTACAGAGGTCGATCCTCTTATCATTAAACACATATTTGTGTATATTATGTCACAAAGATTCTGAATATTTGGTATAAGTGCAGGACGTATAAACAGATCTGTAATGAATGCGATCTTTGTAAATACAGACCGGAAGTTATTGAACAGGATAGACCGGAAGTAACTTCCGAAGTAAGGAGAAAATTTGGATACACAAATTTTAGGCATAGAACTAAGTGCCTTATAATTGAAAAACGATACTTTATGGCAATGGTCATTCGAAAATAAGAAGCTTAGCTAACATATTCATAACGAGTAATTAAACAGGAAACAGAATACTGCGCAATCACTTCCGGTTCATATTTGACAAAAGGGTATAAAAGAGTACCCAGGACAACAGAATCCAGTCTTGAAAAAGGTCTAGTACAGACCGAAACGCGTCGACTGGTGAGTCTTGCTCCTTCTTATTATTTTGGGACTTTACGCTCTGCACTATTGTGTGTTTGTTTTCTATTTTTAGGTACTTTTCGGGTCGGCCGGGCCCCTGACGAAAATATATTTTTACATCACCACTACCTGGTATTATTTCAGGCTGCCATTATTTCACAGGATTTAACAGAATTTATCAGGAACACAACAAATTTTTTATTGCAGTGGCCACTGTTTCTTCACCTCTTTTTTTCACATTAGGATTTGTTGGATTGAACATTACTTTCTAAAGGACTGTATTTGTTTTTTGTTTTTTGCTTTTGTCCTTAATCATCTGTTTGATTGATTTGCATTGATTGTACATTTTTTTCATGTGATTCACTGATTGTCACACTACTTACACGTGTCACTATTTCAACTTAGATTATATTAGGTTACACCTATTGTGTGTGTGGGACACACACGAAAATTCCTTCTCTTATATATTTTTTACTGCTAACTAGGTTTAGCATCTTTTTCACTCCTTTAGCAAGGTTTAGCATTTTTCTTCTCTTATCTTTTGTGCATCACCACTACACATCACATTTTCCATTTAGTCTCTGGGTTGATCGTTACTGCTTTACCAAAGAACACACAAATTTTTTTTGTTATAGCCCCTAACGAGGCGACCCTCACCTGTAGTAAGGTGACAGAGGATCAACGATCCCATAGAAGGGGGATCGGTCCGCTGAGGCGCTACCAGAAACCCAGGTTTTTATCAATTGTTTTTAGTTTATTTATTTTAATATGTTCTTTGATTGTAACATGGATCCATGCTTGTATTATTAAATTGTTATTTTTTATATATATATTTGTTTATCAGTATCTTATTAGCTCTAGACCCAGCCTATTAGGCGCTTTGGATCTTTTATTCAAATAACCAACAATAATCAACAATAATAATAATATTATTAAATTATGCACGAGTGTGTGCGACTATGACTAGGTCATATAAAAATAATATAAATACATGGTTATTGGGTGTGTGGTCTCTAATAACCTAGTGTCCCCTCTATTATCTGAACACGAATAATATAAAGTGGGGGAGGGGTTGCCTAATAACAGTGATCAGTGGGTGCTTAAAGAGGCCATGTTTTACTAGTAATTAACAATGGCTGGTGGGTGGTGTATACAGATATAATAAAAGAGTGGATTAATGCCATATAATAAAGTGGTCCTATTTAGCGGATAATCAATGGTGAAACTCTATGTATCTAAAATTATGCACATACTATTAGGATATAATATAAGTGATGATGATAATAAGGAGTGTGTATGTAAAGGGGTGATGTATATCCTGAACTAAATATGTGCCCCCTCGTTAAGATCGAAATCTCCCTAACTGGTTCTGGGGTGATGAACCTTTGGATAACTAAAATGCAGCAGAATCTATTACCTCATTGAGGCCATTGGGGAAAAGGGAGCCGAATCTGAAAATCCAATAGGTCTCCCTTTGGCGAAGTTTAGTGAACCTGTTATATCTGTGAGAACTGGGGATGCTTTCAAGAGGTGTTATGGTGAAAGGACATACTTCTCCATTGTGTTCATGGACATAGTGCCTTGATACACTATGTTTCATGGATTTTTTCTTTATGTTTCGACTATGTTCACTCCATCTTGTGCGAACATTTCGAATAGTGCGCCCCAAATACTGTTGTCCACATTTGCATGACAGAACGTAAACTACATATGAGGAGCTGCATGTCAAATAATCTGTAATGGGAAAAATTTCTCCTGTGACGTGCGATTTAATTGTTTTAATTTTGTGTGTAATGTTTTTACACATGTGGCACCTGATTTTACCACATTTAAATACTCCCTTTCTTTTGTGGTTATTTTGTGTAAATTTTCCTCTAACTTTCTTAGAGATGACTACCTTACTGGGAGCTAAGGTTTGTTTAATGGTAGGTGCTCTTTTGTAAATTACATTTGGTGTATTTTGTAGATCTTTTTTCAGAATGGGGTCTTTTATGTGTTTAGCATTGGAATTATATTGTGTCACAAAACAAGGTTGTTGAAGTATCTCTATGGCATCATTATTTGGCTTTATTGCTTTCTTAGTTCGAAGAATGCTAGATCTATCCAAGTGGTATGCTTTCTCATATCCACTCATAATGATATCCCTAGGGTAACCCTTTTCCTCAAATCTCTGAATGAGGATCTTGGACTGTGCACAAAATTTTTCCAATGAGCTACAATTTCTTCTAATTCTGCAGAATTGGCTATATGGTATACTTTTTTTCCATTGATGATGATGATTGCTATTGTAATGGAGGAAATTATTACAATCAACAGTTTTAAAATATGTGGATGTGGCTATGTTTTGTTCGGTGTCCCATGTCAGATTTAAGTCAAGGAATTCGATAGATTCTCGCTGAATCTTAGAGGAGAATTGGATGCCCATAGAGTTATTATTAAGATATGTACAGAATACGTTTGCCTCCTCCACTGTGCCTTTAAAAATAAAAATAAAATCATCTATGTAACGGCCATAGAACACCAGGTTTGCTCCCCAGTTGGAATTGTAGATATATTTCTCCTCAAAATATCCCATAAAGAGATTAGCAAAACTGGGGGCAAAGCTGGTGCCCATGGCCGTCCCCTTAATCTGCAAATAAAATTCATCTAAAAATTGAAAATAATTATGTTTGAGTATAAAATTAATAAGTGTCAAAATATATTCTTTTTGGATAATGGGCATATAAATATCAGTATCTAAGTAATGTTTAGTGGTATGAATACCCAATTCATGAGAGATATTAGAGTAGAGGGCGCTAACGTCAGCTGTTATCCAGATAGCGCCCACCTCGTATTTAAAATCTTTGATTTTGAATAGTAAATCCGTAGTGTCACGAATGAATGAAGGCAAATTGTGAACATACTTTTGTAAAAAGTTGTCAATATATTGAGATAACTTATCTGTAAGGCTATTGATACCCGCAATGATGGGACGACCCGGCGGTTTAAAGCGATCCTTGTGGATCTTTGGAAGGTGTACGGGGGTGAGAAATCTCCGCTCTTTAGTATTAAGATTCCCCTTGCTACTACCATCCTCCAAAAGACCCATCAATTTCTCCAGGAATATAGATGTAGGGTCTGTGTCTAGTTTCCTGTAATATTCATTATTGAGGAGGATATTATGGGCCTCACTAACATAATCATTGTAATCTTGTAGCACGATCCCCCCCCCCTTATCCGCCTGCCTGATTACCAGATTAGAGTCACTAGTCAGGGATTTGAGGGCTCTTTCTTCGTTAGGCCACAATCTTGTGTGTTTATTTAATTTACTGGGCAGTTTATTAAAATCTTCCATTACCATTTGTTGAAAAAGATCTATATATGTGACATCATCCTTGGGGGGATTGTAATTAGATGGTAAAGATAGTGTAGTATGTATAAATCCCTCCAACAAGTATTCCATCAACAGATCTGGTTCGGCATAGATAGTCTGTGTCTGACTATTCATTGAGTTGGTAATAATGGGCAAACCCTCCACATTCCTTTTTTTTGAGATTTTTTATGGAGAAATATCTCTGTAGAGATAACTTCCTAGTATACTTATTTAAATCAACAAATAAGTCAAATAATTTGTGTGGGTTGGGAGGGCAGTAAGACAAGCCCCTTCCCAAGATTATCACCTCATCATTAGTTAACCTATGTGTAGATAAGTTAAAAATACCTTTAGCTAATTTTTGTAATTGCTTTTTTTGTGTGGTGTTGCCTCTCCCTCGTCTTCCCCGTTTGGGTAAGGTCTTTTCTTTTGTTGTTGTTGTGGTATATTTACATGCTGCTGTTGTTTTTGTTGTATATTTTGATGTGATGGTGGTGATGGTGTTTTGGGTGGACCTATATTCCTCCTCCATAAAGGGGCTAGGTTGGGTACCCCTAAAAAATTACTCTTGGAGGTAGAAGGAGTCTGTGCCCTTTGGTGGCCATTTTTCCCTTGATCATTAGGGATATTTGGTGAATTACTATTTTGATAGTCATCACACTGATATCTATGTCCCCCAGACCTATTCTGGAGGGGTTCAAATTGATTATATAATGGAATATGGTTAGGATTCTGATAATCTTGATGATTGAAATAATTATTTTTATTTTTGTTTCTATTGTGTTGGTAATTCTGTGGATAAAATTGTTTATTTTGAAATTTCCTATTATTAGTCTTATGTTCCTCCCTGTGATACATTTGTGCTGATTCTGAAGTGTTTTTATAGTTGTGATGTGGTGGCGCAGGGTGTGTAGTTTTGATATTGTTTCTATTTTTGTATGGTACTCTATTCCAACCATCATTATTCTCTTTTGGAACTGGTGTTTTCTTGTTATATGTGTATACTATGCCCTCCGCATAGTCCTCCTTGTCTCTCTTGAATTTCCCATTTTTTATTCTGATAATGTCATTCTGATATTCATCCACCATTTTAATGGTTTCCGTATTAGTCTGTTGTATTCAGAATGGTCTTTCATAGGCTCCAATTCTTTTTGGATCGCCTCTATTTCTTTTTCTAATGTCTCAACTAAACTCTGTCTATGTGCAATTAAAAGATCTATGAGGTTAAAAGAACACTCATCTAATATTTCATACCATTTGTTAGTCAGTTCTTGATCGTTTTTGAAGGAGCAATGTTTGAACAATCTAAGTCCTCTAGGGATTTGCTTTTTTTCTTTATACTTCTTTAAACAGTCCAAGTCCCACCAGTGTCTCTGCTTTTTTTAATAGATCACCCAATTTGTTAAACATGGCGTCTATACTTTTCATCACTAGGGGGCCTGGACTGTCCCCTTCTGCACTGGATGGAGGATTAAAAGAATTCCTCCTATTGTTTATCTCTAGTGCTGAAAGCATGGTAGTGCTGAAAGCGTATCTATATCCTTAATTATAAATGTATGGTACTAATTACCTATAGAAAGGGGGCCAATAAGTGGCCACTAGATATTTAAAGTCTGTATATACTCCAATTATGTATTGTATGGATGCCAAAGGTCCAATGGATTGTTAGCCCCTTTAGTATGTCGGTGACTAAAAAGATCATAGATCAGTGGTGGATATTAATCCGGCTGCACCTCTGTATAAAGCTTAATGGTATGAGCTGTTTAGAAAATAAATAAATGACCTGGGTCACCAGAGGGCGCTCACTATGCACAACATATGAAATATAATAAAAAATTAGCAACATATACTCATAACAATAGTGTTTTGTATAAACGCTGCTATAAGACCAAACAATTGTACAGTAACAATTATTAATAATGGAAAGGGGAACCTCATTAAATGGCGTTAGATTCAATGTCCATATGTGGTTGGCAAGATGTTAAATGTAGATTCCTTGAGGTCCTGTGAATCCAAATCGGTCCCAAGGCTAGGAAAACTTTCCCACGGCTGCACTCTCCACGCCGATCCCAGAAAGGGAAACGTGTTTGCTGAGAAGATGAGAAAAAGAAGAGAGGCGCACAAATGTGTGTATCAATCGGTATAACTCGGCATACACTCCAAATATTGTGTGCACAGGGTACTCACAATTTAGCACAGCACACCAGTGTGCTTGTGAAAGCAGGCTGGCACTCAGAGCTGACCAGCTGGCTCTCTCCGGCTCTCTCCTGGAAATGACGGCTTTCCTGTATGATAGACTGTCTGGTAGTGGTATGCTTGTATTCAAACTCCAGGCTCAAGTTGTATTAAAACAAATTTAAACACTTTTATTGCACAGGGTTGACAAGCACATAATAAAATTGGTACATAAAATATTGCTACACATTTCTCGGACCTCCTGGCCGTTTCATCAGGCATATAAAATGAATTAAAAAAACGGCTTTTTATTACCGCCACTACCAAACAGTTTCAAACAGACTCACCCCTTTCTTATTGGGTGTGTGCAGGTAAACCTATCACCGTTAGTACATTTTTAGTAGCAAGTACTTAACAAACAAGTGTATCAAATTGTTATAATCCATATCTCTTTCTAGCTACATATTAATCCTTAGTTGCAAGTTGTAACAAAGATCGTTATACAGTGATAGTAGCTTGAAATTACATATATACATTTATATCGGAGACACATAATTTTAAAAACGAAAATGGTCCCTTCGATAGGTGGAAAAGCGGACCAATTGTGAGGCTCTGTTCTAAAGAAATATTTACACACCCCTATTTGTTGTTTTGCATTGTGGCAATGCTAATCTTCATTCTGTTTAACCAACAATAATCATCGTGATCTCAGCTTTACACCTCTACAGAATTTAGAAAAATAATTATTACTTGTCACGCTATATGTAATTAGCTAATCTCGGGGTGGGATACAACCCTCAGAAATAAGGATATTAAACCCCATATCATACGACCTAATGGTGGGTGAATACCAGAGCACATACTAATAATAATGAACTAGATGAAAACGTGATTTTGATATATATGTAGGCAATAAATTGGTAATTCTACTTGATGTTTTGATATCTTCAAATTGCTATATTAATCTCTAAAGTGAATAAGTATCATATGCCTTTATATTCCTAGTGAGTGTATATGGTGATGTGAATATTCATTATATTTGAAACAAAAATAGTGAAATTTTAATAAATGTGTGACTATGTGAATATAAATGTGACTATGTGATATACGTAAAATGGTAACTAACATTCGGGGTCGATTTTAATCTATATAGTGATGATATTATTAAATTATGCACGAGTGTATGCGACTATGACTAGGTCATATAAAAATAATATAAATACATGGTTATTGGGTGTGTGGTCTCTAATAACCTAGTGTCCCCTCTATTATCTGAACACGAATAATATAAAGTGGGGGAGGGGTTGCCTAATAACAGTGATCGGTGGGTGCTTAAAGAGGACATGTTTTACTAGTAATTAACAATGGCTGGTGGGTGGTGTATACAGATATAATAAAAGAGTGGATTAATGCCATATAATAAAGTGGTCCTATTTAGTGGATAATCAATGGTGAAACTCTATGTATCTAAAATTATGCACATACTATTAGAATATAATATAAGTGATGATGATAATAAGGAGTGTGTATGTAAAGGGGTGATGTATATCCTGAACTAAATATGTGCCCCCTCGTTAAGATCAAAATCTCCCTAACTGGTTCTGGGGTGATGAACCTTTGGATAACTAAAATGCAGCAGAATCTATTACCTCATTTAGGCCATTGGGGAAAAGGGAGCCGAATCTGAAAATCCAATAGGTCTCCCTTTGGCAAAGTTTAGTGAACCTGTTATATCTGTGAGAACTCGGGATGCTTTCAAGAGGTGTTATGGTGAAAGGACATACTTCTCCATTGTGTTCATGGACATAGTGCCTTGATACACTATGTTTCATGGATTTTTTCTTTATGTTTCGACTATGTTCACTCCATCTTGTGCGAACATTTCGAATAGTGCGCCCCAAATACTGTTGTCCACATTTGCATGACAGAACGTAAACTACATATGAGGAGCTGCATGTCAAATAATCTGTAATGGGAAAAATTTCTCCTGTGACGTGCGATATAATTGTTTTAATTTTGTGTGTAATGTGTTTACACATGTGGCACCTGATTTTACCACATTTAAATACTCCCTTTCTTTTGTGGTTATTTTGTGTAAATTTTCCTCTAACTTTCTTAGAGATGACTACCTTACTGGGAGCTAAGGTTTGTTTAATAGTAGGTGCTCTTTTGTAAATTACATTTGGTGTATTTTGTAGATCTTTTTTCAGAATGGGGTCTTTTAATAAAATAGGCCAGTGTTTTTGTAACACTTTTTTTTATGTGTTTAGCATTGGAGTTATATTGTGTCACAAAACAAGGTTGTTGAAGTATCTCTATGGCATCATTATTTGGCTTTATTGCTTTCTTAGTTCGAAGAATGCTAGATCTATCCAAGTGTTATACTTTCTCATATCCACTCATAATGATATCCCTAGGGTAACCCTTTTCCTCAAATCTCTGAATGAGGATCTTGGACTGTGCACAAAATTTTTCCAATGAGCTACAATTTCTTCTAATTCTGCAGAATTGGCTATATGGTATACTTTTTTTCCATTGATGATGATGATTGCTATTGTAATGGATGAAATTATTACAATCAACAGTTTTAAAATATGTGGATGTGGCTATGTTTTGTTCGGTGTCCCATGTCAGATTTAAGTCAAGGAATTCGATAGATTCTCGCTGAATCTTAGAGGTGAATTGGATGCCCATAGAGTTATTATTAAGATATGTACAGAATAAGTTTGCTTCCTCCACTGTGCCTTTAAAAATAAAAATAAAATCATCTATGTAACGGCCATAGAACACCAGGTTTGCTCCCCAGTTGGAATTGTAGATATATTTCTCCTCAAAATATCCCATAAAGAGATTAGCAAAACTGGGGGCAAACCTGGTGCCCATGGCCGTCCCCTAAATCTGCAAATAAAATTCATCTAAAAATTGAAAATAATTATGTTTGAGTATAAAATTAATAAGTGTCAAAATATATTCTTTTTGGATAATGGGCATATAAATATCAGTATCTAAGTAATGTTTAGTGGCATGAGAGATATTAGAGTAGAGGACGCTAACGTCAGCTGTTATCCAGATAGCGCCCACCTCGTATTTAAAATCTTTGATTTTGAATAGTAAATCCGTAGTGTCACGAATGAATGAAGGCAAATTGTAAACATACTTTTGTAAAAAGTTGTCAATATATTGAGATAACTTATCTGTAAGGCTATTGATACCCGCAATGATGGGACGACCCGACGGTTTAAAGCGATCCTTGTGGATCTTTGGAAGGTGGTAGTAGTAAGGGGTTGATGGATGTACGGGGGTGAGAAATCTCCGCTCTTTAGTATTAAGATTCCCCTTGCTACTACCATCCTCCAAAAGACCCATCAATTTCTCCAGGAATATAGATGTAGGGTCTGTGTCTAGTTTCCTGTAATATTCATTATTGAGGAGGATATTATGGGCCTCACTAACATAATCATTGTAATCTTGTAGCACGATCCCCCCCCCCCCTTATCCGCCTGCCTGATTACCAGATTAGGGTCACTAGCCAGGGATTTCAGGGCTCTTTCTTCGTTAGGCCACAATCTTGTGTGTTTATTTAATTTACTGGACAGTTTATTAAAATCTTCCATTACCATTTGTTGAAAAAGATCTATATATGTGACATCATCCTTGGGGGGATTGTAATTAGATGGTAATGATAGTGTAGTATGTATAAATCCCTCCAACAAGTCTTCCATCAACAGATCTGGTTCGGCATAGATAGTCTATGTCTGACTATTCATAGAGTTGGTAATAATGGGCAAACCCTCCACATTCCTTTTTTTTGAGATTTTTTATGGAGAAATATCTCTGTAGAGATAACTTCCTAGTATACTTATTTAAATCAACAAATAAGTCAAATAATTTGTGTGGGTTGGGAGGGCAGTAAGACAAGCCCCTTCCCAAGATTCTCACCTCATCATTAGTTAACCTATGTGTAGATAAGTTAAAAATACCTTTAGCTAATTTTTGTAATTGCTTTTTTTGTGTGGTGTTGCCTCTCCCTCGTCTTCCCCGTTTGGGTAAGGTCTTTTCTTTTGTTGTTGTTGTGGTATATTTACATGCTGCTGTTGTTTTTGTTGTATATTTTGATGTGATGGTGGTGATGGTGTTTTGGGTGGACCTATATTCCTCCTCCATAAAGGGGCTAGGTTGGGTACCCCTAAAAAATTACTCTTGGAGGTAGAAGGAGTCTCTGCCCTTTGGTGGCCATTTTTCCCTTGATCATTAGGGATATTTGGTGAATTACTATTTTGATAGTCATCACACTGATATCTATGTCCCCCAGACCTATTCTGGAGGGGTTCAAATTGATTATATAATGGAATATGGTTAGGATTCTGATAATCTTGATGATTGAAATAATTATTTTTATTTTTGTTTCTATTGTGTTGGTAATTCTGTGGATAAAATTGTTTATTTTGAAATTTCCTATTATTAGTCTTATGTTCCTCCCAGTGATACATTTGTGCTGATTCTGAAGTGTTTTTATAGTTGTGATGTGGTGGCGCAGGGTGTGTAGTTTTGATATTGTTTCTATTTTTGTATGGTACTCTATTCCAACCATCATTATTCTCTTTTGGAACTGGTGTTTTCTTGTTATATGTGTATACTATGCCCTCCGCATAGTCCTCCTCGTCTCTCTTGAATTTCCCATTTTTTATTCTGATAATGTCATTCTGATATTCATCCACCATTTTAATGGTTTCCGTATTAGTCTGTTGTATTCAGAATGGTCTTTCATAGGCTCCAATTCTTTTTGGATCGCCTCTATTTCTTTTTCTAATGTCTCAACTAAACTCTGTCTATGTGCAATTAAAAGATCTATGAGGTTAAAAGAACACTCATCTAATATTTCATACCATTTGTTAGTCAGTTCTTGTTATGTCTTAAATAAAAGACTTTGTTAATAAGATTCTGTAACTTGATATAAAATAAAGGTTGTGTTGCTCTTTTATGATCTAAGCAGAAAATGAAGTTTTGAATTATCTGCTTAGGCAATGTGAGCAAAATTATTATGAAATCTTATTACAGACCATAGGTAAATATTCAGATTGGAGTTTAAATCTGTATAGGTAGAATGCTTGTGCAGTAATACATATGATAATCTCAGGTTCAGAGAAAAGGATTAAGGTATTCCACTTCCTGTCTTCACGCACACACACACTCAAACTAAAATATATACAAATCCAGTCAAATCACACAATCCAAGAAATTCAGTATAAGTAAGGTAAATCTTTAAGTAAGGATTATGGCAAGCTGAGATACGATACTGAGTTTGGTAACAGGTACTGCTGCATGAGAGATAATGAAGGTTCAAAGCAGGTTCGGTCACATGAGATAAATATGCGTATTGACAAAGGTAAGTATAGCAAGCATAACATATGGTTGTTCCCAGTTGTTAACTTATGTAGTATACGATACCCAACCACTTTGGAGAGGAGCTCTGAAAGATCACAGCCGTTAGCGGTCAGAGGCTGCGTGTGTGTGCGGCTTAGTTCCGGGACGCGGAGAAAGAAGATCCGGCAGCGTAGTGATAAGGTTCAAAAGATAGAAAGTTCAAAGAGGACTGTAGTTGAATCCGATGAAACTTTAGAGGTACAAGTATTGAACTTGTCGAGGTATGACCTGATGGATGAAAACTAGAAGCTAACAAGTGTTAGCAAACAATATACTTCAATTTTCAGGCAAGGAATGATAGTAGATTGCCGCCTTATAAAGGGAGGAGAATAAGCTGGGAGGGGATAGCCCTTAAAGGGATATCACAGTTCCCCCCCCTCAAGGAACCACCCCCGAAGACCCCAAAGAAGGTCTCCCAGGATAACGTAAGTGAAAGTTTCTCACCAATCGGGGAGCATGAATGTCAGTAGAGAGTTGCCAGGAATTATCCTCGGATCCGTAACCCTTCCATTTAACCAAATACTCCAGACGACGCCGTCGCAATCTAGAGTCCAGAATAGACTCAACTTCAAATTCTTCCTGATTGTTAACAAGAATAGGTGATGGATGAGACTGACCATGAGTAGTAGGGTCAGCGGTATAAGGTTTCAAAAGCGATACATGAAATGTAGGATGGATTTTATATGATTCAGGTAATAGCAACCTAACAGCGTTAGGATTAACAATTTTGTCAATAGAAAAGGGTCCAATAAATTGATTAGCTAACTTTTTACAAGGAACTTGTAATTTGAGATTTCTTACAGACAATAAAACTTGATCCCCTATTTGGTATGGTGGACTTGGTCGGTGATGTTGATCATAGTACCGTTTTTGATAATTTTTTGCATTTGATAAATGAGATTTTAGAATGTCTAACCTTTCCTGAAGGTTATTTGTAAATTCTTTAGCATAAGGTGAACTAACCTCAGTCTTTGTAACAGATATGGTGTTTGGGTTATACCCATAAGTGGCAAAAAAGGGTGTCATCTTAATGGAGGCTGAAAGAGAATTGTTGTACGAGAATTCTGCCATTGGAAGATAAGTTATCCAATCATCTTGTAAGTGGGTGATGAAACATCTTAGGTATTGTTCTAATGTTTGATTTACTCTTTCAGTTAAGCCATTGGTCTGTGGGTGAAATGCTGTGGAATATCTAGAGTCAACTTTAATTAGTTTGCATAAAGATTTCCAGAAAGAAGAGGTAAACTGTGTCCCTCTGTCAGTGATGATTATATCGGGTAACCCATGTAATTTTACTATATAATCCAAAAATGTTTTAGCAGTAATTAATGCTGTTGGTAAACCTTTCAAAGGTATGAAATGTGCAAGACGTGTTAAATGATCAATTACCACTAAAATTGTAGTAAAATGTTGTGAGTTAGGGAGGTCGACAATAAAATCCATGGAAATGGTACTCCATGGCTTATCTGGAATTGGCAGAGGTGTTAAGAGGCCTATAGGTTTTTTATGTTCAATCTTATTTCTTGCACACACGTCACAATTAGATACATAATTGTAAATTGTGTGATTCATTTCTGGCCACCAGAAAGTTCTTCTGGTTATTTCAATGGTTTTTTGAATACCAGGATGACCAGATAGGGTACCATCATGGGTTTGTTTTAAGATGGAGCTTCTGAGTGTTTGGGGTATAAACAGTTGAGAGTTATGATAATATAATCCAGTCTTTGTATCTTTGGTACAGGACGGGGGGATCTCAATGTTAGTTTTTAAGACCTCACTTATTTCCCTTTCTAGAGTTGTCAGAACTCCTATGAATCTTTCTTCAGGTATTATAGAATCATGTTTTATATAATGGTTATTGTCATATATCCTGGATAAGGCATCTGCCTTTGTATTTAAATTACCAGGTTTGTAGCTAATAAGAAAATTAAATCGGTCTAAGAATATAGACCAGCGGGCTTGTCTTGAAGTAAGAGTCTTGCTCATCTTTAGATATTCAAGATTTTTGTGGTCTGTGTAAATGATAAATGGGAGACTAGATCCTTCAAGTAGATGTCTCCATTGTTCTAAGGAACATTTTATTGCAAGGAGTTCTTTATCTCCTATACTATAGTTGGTTTCGGCTTGAGTCAACATCCTTGAGTAGAAAGCAATAGGATGAGTCTCGGTATTTTCTTTATTCCTCTGTGAAAGAATAGCTCCTATTCCAGTATTAGAGGCATCGACTTCAAGTATAAACTGAGATTCAAAATCTGGGATTGCAAGCACTGGAGCTGTGGTAAATTGTTTCTTTAGGGAATCAAAAGATAACTGTGCTTCATCTGTCCATTTATATTTTTGTTTTTTACTAGTTAGTGTTGTAAGTGGTTTAACAATAGTTGAGAAATTATTTATAAACTTTCGGTAAAAATTTGAGAAACCGATGAATCTTTGTAAAGCCTTGACAGTAGTTGGAACTGGCCAATTAAGTATAGAAGTAACCTTTTCTGGGTCCATTTGTATCTTATTAGGTGTAATGATATAACCTAAAAATTTTATCTCCTGAACATGGAAAGAACATTTTTCCATCTTAGCATACAACTTATGTTCCTTTAACCTAGTGAGCACCCAGCGTACATGTTTTACATGCTCTTCCAAATTTTTGGAATAAATGAGTATGTCATCTAAGTAAATTATAACACATACATCAGTTAGATCACGGAAGATTTCATTAATGAAATGTTGGAAGGTTGCTGGTGCGTTGCTTAACCCAAATGGCATTACATTGTATTGATAAAGGCCATATCTTGTTCGGAAAGCAGTTTTCCATTCGTCACCTTGTTTGATTCTTATAAGATTATAAGCCCCTTTTAAATCTAGTTTGGAATAAATGGTGGCTCCATGTAACCGTTCAAGGAGTTCCGGTATTAGTGGTAGAGGATATCTATTTTTTACCGTTATGTTGTTTAAAGCTCTATAATCTATGATGGGTCGTATAGTACCATCCTTGTTTCTAACGAGAAACATACCTGCTGCTGCAGGAGAGGTAGAATGAGAGATGAACCCTTTACGTAGGTTCTCATCTAGATATGATCTTACGAAAGTTAATTCGTTTTGAGAAAGGGGGTATATCTTTCCATGAGGTATCTGACTGCCAGGTATTAAATCAATTGGGCAGTCAAATTCCCTATGTGGAGGTAGACTCTCTGCCTCTTTCATGTCGAAAACCTCTGCCAGATCCTGATAAGGTCTGGGTAGAGCATTCTCCAATGAAGCTAAAGTACAATGTGGATAGCACGTTTTTAAACAGTATGGAGAGTTTAGTTTTAATTCATTCACCTTCCAGTCAATGCTGGGATTATGCTTTTGTAGCCATATGTAACCAAGAATAAAAGTGTGTAATGAAATGGGAATTAGATCAAATGTGATATACTCAGTGTGCCCATCTTTTGTGGTTATGAGTAGTGGAATAGTATGATGGGTGATGGGTCCATGTTGTGTAAGTGAACCATCTATCAATTTAACAAATACAGATTTTTCCTTGCACACAATTAGAATTTTATTATTTTTAACAAAAGTTGTATCAATATAGTTTCCTGATGCCCCTGAATCAATCAAGGCTTTGGATTGGATGTTTTTCTGATCCCACTGTAATGAGAAAGATAAAGTCATTTTGGTATCTAATGTTAAATTGTATAATTGAATCTTTTGAAAATGCTTACCCTTCTTTTGTTTGAGTAGTATAGGGCATGTAGCAACTGTATGCTCCTTGTGAGCGCAATAGAGACACAATTTCTCTAGTCTTCTCCTGGATTTCTCCTCTGGAGTGAGAGAGCCTTTGATGACTCCTATTTCCATGGGAGTACTGGAGACAGAAGGTTTTTCATATGAAGGAGAGTAGACAGGGTATCTTTTAGGTGTGGTATCATATCCGGCTCTTTCTGCTTTTCTTTCGCGGAGTCTGCGGTCCAACGTAGTACTCAGCTTTATAAGTGCTGAAAGAGTATCAGGGATCTCTAAACGTGAGAGTTCATCCTTTAATCCTTCCGAAAGTCCCAGACGAAATTGATTTCTGAGTCTGATTTCGTTCCATTGTGAATCATTAGACCACATCTGAAATTCAGTTATATATTCCTCAATGGTGCGTTTCCCCTGTTTTAATGAGCGTAGCTTGGTTTCTGCAGTAATCTGTGTGTTTGAATCTTCATATAAGTTTGCCATAGCAAAAAAGAAATCCTGTAATGAGTCTAAAATGGGATTGTTATTTTCAAAAAACCTGTTAGCCCAAGTTCTGGGTTCTCCTTGTAAAAAAGAGATAGTTGTACACACTTTAATTCTTTCTGAATGGTATGTGCGGGGCCTTAAGGAAAAAAGCAGATGACATGCATTTTTAAAATCCCTAAACTCATTACGTTTTCCAGAAAATGGTTGTGGATATTGAATATGAGGTTCTGGATGTTCTGTGGTTTTTGTAGGAAGGCATTCTTTTATTAAAGCTTTTAGTGTAACAATTTCAGCTTGTACTTCTGTTAAACCTTTATTTAAATAATCAAGTTTTTGGTAGACATTGGTTAATTCAGTTTTTACCTCCTGAGGATTCATTTTGTAGGTAATACAGAATATTTCCTTATGACTACTTCCTATGTTTTTTATAGGCCTGAAAATTATGTTATGTCTTAAATAAAAGACTTTGTTAATAAGATTCTGTAACTTGATATAAAATAAAGGTTGTGTTGCTCTTTTATGATCTAAGCAGAAAATGAAGTTTTGAATTATCTGCTTAGGCAATGTGAGCAAAATTATTATGAAATCTTATTACAGACCATAGGTAAATATTCAGATTGGAGTTTAAATCTGTATAGGTAGAATGCTTGTGCAGTAATACATATGATAATCTCAGGTTCAGAGAAAAGGATTAAGGTATTCCACTTCCTGTCTTCACGCACACACACACTCAAACTAAAATATATACAAATCCAGTCAAATCACACAATCCAAGAAATTCAGTATAAGTAAGGTAAATCTTTAAGTAAGGATTATGGCAAGCTGAGATACGATACTGAGTTTGGTAACAGGTACTGCTGTATGAGAGATAATGAAGGTTCAAAGCAGGTTCGGTCACATGAGATAAATATGCGTATTGACAAAGGTAAGTATAGCAAGCATAACATATGGTTGTTCCCAGTTGTTAACTTATGTAGTATACGATACCCAACCACTTTGGAGAGGAGCTCTGAAAGATCACAGCCGTTAGCGGTCAGAGGCTGTGTGTGTGTGCGGCTTAGTTCCGGGACGCGGAGAAAGAAGATCCGGCAGCGTAGTGATAAGGTTCAAAAGATAGAAAGTTCAAAGAGGACTGTAGTTGAATCCGATGAAACTTTAGAGGTACAAGTATTGAACTTGTCGAGGTATGACCTGATGGATGAAAACTAGAAGCTAACAAGTGTTAGCAAACAATATACTTCAATTTTCAGGCAAGGAATGATAGTAGATTGCCGCCTTAAAAAGGGAGGAGAATAAGCTGGGAGGGGATAGCCCTTAAAGGGATATCACAGTTCTTGATCGTTTTTGAAGGAGCAATGTTTGAACAATCTAAGTCCTCTAGGGATTTGCTTTTTTTCTTTATACTTCTTTAAACAGTCCAAGTCCCACCAGTGTCTCTGCTCATTTTTTAATAGATCACCCAATTTGTTAAACATGGTGTCTATACTTTTGATCACAAGGGGGCCTGGACTGTCCCCTTCTGCACTGGATGGAGGATTAAAATAATTCCTCCTATTGTTTCTCTCTAGTGCTGAAAGCATGGTAGTGCTGAAAGTGTATCTATATCCTTAATTATAAATGTATGGTACTAATTACCTATAGAAAGGGGGCCAATAAGTGGCCACTTGATATTTAAAGTCTGTATATACTTCAATTATGTATTGTATGGATGCCAAAGGTCCAATGGATTGTTAGCCCCTTTAGTATGTCGGTGACTAAAAAGATCATAGATCAGTGGTGGATATTAATCCGGCTGCACCTCTGTATAAAGCTTAATGGTATGAGCTGTTTAGAAAATAAATAAATGACCTGGGTCACCAGAGGGCGCTCACTATGCACAACATATGAAATATAATAAAAAATTAGCAACATATACTCATAACAATAGTGTTTTGTATAAACGCTGCTATAAGACCAAACAATTGTACAGTAAAAATTATTAATAATGGAAAGGGGAATCTCATTAAATGGCGTTAGATTCAATGTCCATATGTGGTTGGCAAGATGTTAAATGTAGATTCCTTGAGGTCCTGTGAATCCAAATCGGTTCCAAGGCTAGGAAAACTTTCCCACGGCTGCACTCTCCACGCCGATCCCAGAAAGGGAAACGTATTTGCTGAGAAGATGAGAAAAAGAAGAGAGGCGCACAAATGTGTGTATCAATCGGTATAACTCGGCATACACTCCAAATATTGTGTGCACAGGTGTGCTTGTGGAAGCGGGCTGGCACTCAGAGCTGACCAGCTGGCTCTCTCCGGCTCTCTCCTGGAAATGGAGAAAAGAGTGGAGATTTCTCACCCCCGTACATCCATCAACCCCTTACTACTACCACCTTCCAAAGATCCACAAGGATCGCTTTAAACCACCGGGTCGTCCCATCATTGCGGGTATCAATAGCCTTACAGATAAGTTATCTCAATATATTGACAACTTTTTACAAAAGTATGTTCACAATTTGCCTTCATTCATTCGTGACACTACGGATTTACTATTCAAAATCAAAGATTTTAAATACGAGGTGGGCGCTATCTGGATAACAGCTGATGTTAGCCCCCTCTACTCTAATATCTCTCATGAATTGGGTATTCATACCACTAAACATTACTTAGATACTGATATTTATATGCCCATTATCCAAAAAGAATATATTTTGACACTTATTCATTTTATACTCAAACATAATTATTTTCAATTTTTAGATGAATTTTATTTGCAGATTAAGGGGACGGCCATGGGCACCAGGTTTGCCCCCAGTTTTGCTAATCTCTTTATGGGATATTTTGAGGAGAAATATATCTACAATTCCAACTGGGGAGCAAACCTGGTGTTCTATGGCCGTTACATAGATGATTTTATTTTTATTTTTAAAGGCACAGTGGAGGAGGCAAACTTATTCTGTACATATCTTAATAATAACTCTATGGGCATCCAATTCACCTCTAAGATTCAGCGAGAATCTATCGAATTCCTTGACTTAAATCTGACATGGGACACCGAACAAAACATAGCCACATCCACATATTTTAAAACTGTTGATTGTAATAATTTCCTCCATTACAATAGCAATCATCATCATCAATGGAAAAAAAGTATACCATATAGCCAATTCTGCAGAATTAGAAGAATTTGTAGCTCATTGGAAAAATTTTGTGCACAGTCCAAGATCCTCATTCAGAGATTTGAGGAAAAGGGTTACCCTAGGGATATCATTATGAGTGGATATGAGAAAGCATACCACTTGGATAGATCTAGCATTCTTCGAACTAAGAAAGCAATAAAGCCAAATAATGATGCCATAGAGATACTTCAACAACCTTGTTTTGTGACACAATATAACTCCAATGCTAAACACATAAAAAAAGTGTTACAAAAACACTGGCCTATTTTATTAAAAGACCCCATTCTGAAAAAAGATCTACAAAATACACCAAATATAATTTACAAAAGAGCACCTACCATTAAACAAACCTTAGCTCCCAGTAAGGTAGTCATCTCTAAGAAAGTTAGAGGAAAATTTACACAAAATAACCACAAAAGAAAGGGAGTATTTAAATGTGGTAAAATCAGGTGCCACATGTGTAAACACATTACACACAAAATTAAAACAATTAAATTGCACGTCACAGGAGAAATTTTTCCCATTACAGATTATTTGACATGCAGCTCCTCATATGTAGTTTACGTTCTGTCATGCAAATGTGGACAACAGTATTTGGGGCGCACTATTCGAAATGTTCGCACAAGATGGAGTGACCATAGTCGAAACATAAAGAAAAAATCCATGAAACATAGTGTATCAAGGCACTATGTCCATGAACACAATGGAGAAGTATGTCCTTTCACCATAACACCTCTTGAAAGCATCCCCAGTTCTAACAGATATAACAGGTTCACTAAACTTCGCCAAAGGGAGACCTATTGGATTTTCATATTCGGCTCCCTTTTCCCCAATGGCCTCAATGAGGTAATAGATTCTGCTGCATTTTAGTTATCCAAAGGTTCATCACCCCAGAACCAGTTAGGGAGATTTCGATCTTAACGAAGGGGCACATATTTATTTCAGGATATACATCACCCCTTTACATACACACTCCTTATTATCATCATCACTTATATTATATCCTAATAGTATGTGCATAATTTTAGATACATAGAGTTTCACCATTGATTATCCCCTAAATAGGACCACTTTATTATATGGCATTAATCCACTCTTTTATTATATCTGTATACACCACCCACCAGCCATTGTTAATTACTGATATAAGATGGCCTCTTTAAGCACCCACCGATCACTGTTATTAGGCAACCCCTCCCCACTTTATATTATTTGTGTTCAGATAATAGAGGGGACACTAGGTTATTAGAGACCACACACCCAATAACCATGTATTTATATTATTTTTATATGACCTAGTCATAGTCGCACACACTCGTGCATAATTTAATAATATCATCACTATATATAGATTAAAATCGACCCCGAATGTTAGTTACCATTTTACGTATATCACATAGTCACATTTATATTCACATAGTCACACATTTACTAAAATTTCACTATTTTTGTTTCAAATATAATGAATATTCACATCACCATATACACTCACTAGGAATATAAAGGCATATGACACTTATTCACTTTAGAGATTAATATAGCAATTTGAAGATATCAAAACATCAAGTAGAATTACCAATTTATTGCCTACATATATATCAAAATCACGTTTTCATCTAGTTCATTATTATTAGTATGTGCTCTGGTATTCACCCACCATTAGGTCGTATGATATGGGGTTTAATATCCTTATTTCTGAGGGTTGTATCCCACCCCGAGATTAGCTAATTACATATAGCGTAACAAGTAATAATTATTTTTCTAAATTCTGTAGAGGTGTAAAGCTGAGATCACGATGATTATTGTTGGTTAAACAGAATGAAGATTAGCATTGCCACAATGCAAAACAACAAATAGGGGTGTGTAAATATTTCTTTAGAACAGAGCCTCACGATTGGTCCGCTTTTCCACCTATCGAAGGGACTATTTTCGTATTTAAAATTATGTGTCTCCGATATAAATGTATATATGTAATTTCAAGCTACTATCACTGTATAACGATCTTTGTTACAACTTGCAACTAAGGATTAATATGTAGCTAGAAAGAGATATGGATTATAACAATTTGATACACTTGTTTGTTAAGTACTTGCTACTAAAAATGTACTAACGGTGATAGGTTTACCTGCACACACCCAATAAGAAAGGGGTGGGTCTGTTTGAAACTGTTTGGTAGTGGCGGTAATAAAAAGCCGTTTTTTTAATTCATTTTATATGCCTGATGAAACGTCCTGGAGGGCCGGGAAACGCGTAGCAATATTTTATGTACCAATTTTATTATGTGCTTGTCAACCCTGTGCAATAAAAGTTTTTAAATTTGTTTTAATACAACTTGAGCCTGGAGTTTGAATACAAGCATACCACTACCAGACAGTCTATCATACAGGAAAGCCGTCATTTCCAGGAGAGAGCCGGAGAGAGCCAGCTGGTCAGCTCTGAGCTCTGTATGGTCAGAATAGGCAACACCTTTAGTGTCTAAGAAGTGTTTTGCAGCCCTTATACCTAAACGTGTTGGCGAGTTGTTGATTGGCTCACGTGAAATCCATGCTGGCTGTGTTTGCTGCCGAACTGAGCGGCTCTGTTTGGAACCAAACTGAGTAATTTTAAAAGGAAAGTGGATACACTACACAAGCTGAACGAGCACTTCCGAAGATTGGTGAAAGTTAATACCACCGGGACGACATATTGCTGCAGAATGTTCTAAGAGAGTAAGTGAGAAGTTAGTGACACACAGGAAGAACCGACGGTTTGGTGAGGTTGATGTTGTATATGAAGGGTATAAGGAAAAGTGCAGTCGACAGAGGGGTACAATAATACAAATACAGTATCCTCCTGTACCTATTCCTATGCTTACCCCATTACTGCCTGCTTTAGCCTGCGTGGCTGATCTACTACTACTACTAACAATCGCTAACTGCTTGTTACTTACCTCTGCGCAAAGGCAATTGTCTGCTTTATTACTTCATCACTAATAACTGTTGCATAATGTGCATGTGCTTGTTCGATATCTGAATACAGATTGCCTAACTGTTTGCTAACTCTTCTCAGAAGGATCTAAACTTACCTGAACTGAGTATTAGTGGACGAATAATGTGTTCACTGTCTTGCAACTAGCTGGCACTGTGCTTGTTCCACCATATCCACGTATATGAATGTACACTTTAATAGCTCTGCAGAGGTTCACATAATGTTAAAAGGTTTATATCTATGTAACGGATGTCAATTTCTGTAAATAGGAGTAGTATATTCTCCATAGGTGGGTTCAGTTTTACTAAAACCTCCAGTGGTCTGATTTTTACCTGAGAATATTTTCTCCATTTACTGTACATTGCATTTGACCTGTATTTTAGAACAGTCATGATGTAATCCATATCAGTTCAGCCTGGTTAGTCATAGGGGCCGGTCCCATTTGTATTTAATTTTCACTGTAGAAATTAATTTAGTCACTATTTTGTATTTTATTTCTATGGTATGTTATGATATATTATTTCATGCCTTGTCGTTGTGTACCTGTCCAGGACTCTGGGCGGAAATGTGCATAATAAAACCACGTTTTTGATACTATATCCCTAACAAGTGTCTTACTTTTGAAAAAGAGTGCTGAAATCCCAGTCTTTTATATATACTATATATATATATATATATATATATATATATATATATATATATATATATATATTCCTATAGATATTGGTAAACATATATATTTTACAAATTCATATATATATATATATATATATATATATATATATATATATATATATATATATATATATATACACAACTCCACTGAGTGAATCCACCCTCCTGGGACAACTGCCTGGGGAGTGGGTTAATTTGATGAAGGGAATGGGTTAATCCCCGAAATGTCAACAAACTTTTGACACTTGGTTTTGAAAATCCTGAGAGTGCATTCTTTTGCACACTCACAGGAACAAACAACTGGCTCAATACTATTGTTAGCCTGTTAAATGGCGATTTACCACCTGGGTGCAGCTTCTTTTAGCCCAGTAATGCTAAATTTAAATATATATATATATATATATATATATATATATATATATATATATATATATATATATATATATATATATATAAAATAATATTTTCTTCAAGAACATAGGAATTTCAAGTATTCCTAATGCAATTTGGGATTTAGCTCAGATTATCTAGCACTGTTTTGCGTTAGCACATTAGTGATAGATTGAAAGGCTTTCTTTAGCGTGTCCCATAGAAGTCAATGGGGAGAGGGAGCTAACGCTGTTACAATATAAGTAGTCAGGAAGTTAGTGCTTCTGAGTGTTTCACTTGTGCACTTTTTACTTTTAACGGGTAATATTAGTGCTAGATTTCTCCAGTTGTAATGTAGGCCATGCCTGGTATTTTTAGGGTCAAAGTTAAAAATAAAGATGAAATATAGAAATAATATTCTATCATAGTGTGTATGAATCCATTTATAAACCAATGACCATTTAAATTCAGTCAAACAATGTATGCTAACGAGCATGGCCGGTACTTTATTTCAGAAAAGGCATCAAGTCTAGATGTGCATATGTAGGATAATCAAGGTTTTCAATTCCATTGAATGTACTGCAACCTCTCTGGGGCATTGGAAAATTGTTTAAATTACAAAAAAAGCAGGCAAAGTAAACATTGCAGCTATTTTACCATGCAAAAACTTTTTTATGGGGAATTATATTTTTGTATTTCCATTTTTGCCCAAATTTCCGTTTATTCAGCCATGTGACTTCATTTATCATTTTCTAGAAGGACAATGTTTGCTCCTGGGAACCTGTCTGCCTTGCTTTGTGGCGAGTGGGCATCAACCACTGCCTACATTTATCTTTGTACAAGAAGCTGCTTGTGCAATGCTGCCCCCTGCTCTCGCACAGCAAACCGAGTGTGACCAGGGACTGTCAATCATTGAAGTTGGATGAAATTGGATGATTTAAAGGAACATTTTTCTTTCATGATTTAGATAAAGCATATTATTGGAAATATTTTTCTAATTTATTTCTATTTTTAATTTTGCTTTATTCTTTTGGTATCCTTTCTTGAAGGGGCAGCAATGCACTACTGGAAACTAGCTGAACACATCAGTAAGCCAATCAAGAGGCATATATGTGCAGACACCAATCAGCAGCTATCTCCCAGCGCCTAAACCTATTTAGATATGCTTTTCAATAAAGGATACCAAGAGAATGAAGCACATTGGATAAAAAAGTAAATTGGAAAGTTTAAAAAAAAATTATGTTCTATCTAAATAATGAAAGAAAAAATTGGGTTTCATGTCCCTTTAACTCTGCCACACTTGAGATGGCAGAGAGGCTAAATAGCTGTGGGCATGCAAGAGTGGGCCTGAAACACTAAGGCCCCAAAGCTGCATCATCAGCTTCATAAATTCAGCCTCTAATATAAGCTGTTTTTTCAGGTCCAGGAAAAAGACAGAGCACAGCAAAAATAGTTTATTAGAAATAATTAAAGTTACAACCCCTTTTTAAGCAAAACAAGCACTTATATTTCCTTGAAAATATGAAAGAATTTGGAGAAATGAACGTTCAATGCAGGCAGGGGACATCATAGAAGAAGAAAGTACTTTTAAAGCTCAGATAGGTCTAGTGTACCAGAAATTAATCAAACATAACAGCCAACATGTCCCCAGATGACCAAGTTGGCTTATCAGGCCGTTGTTGCCTTTTGTTCACTATCGTGCAGCACTGCTCTTTTCATTGACTAATTGGTTTTAATATTTGGCTATGCAAATATGGATCCAAAGTTGTTTGTTTGTGGACAACTCTTTCTCAACACAATCATTTGTGGCAGCTGGCTTGCCCACGCGCACTCACTGATGCTGAGGTTTATGATATCCACAGCATCAATACAAAGCACATTATTAGTTTATACCATGCCATAAAGGATGACTTGTGGCACTTTCACTGTTGTAATCGGGAAGTTTAGGAAAACCGTTGTCAACAGGTGACATACTGTCATAGGATTCCCTCATGCAATATGAAACATATTAGTTCCAGCCTCCAAATTTCTCATAAAAAGACCTTTATTTTTCACATGGGGTCCAAAGCAAACAATACAATGTTTTAGGCCTTTTGCTAGGCCCTTAGTCATAGGCCTGAAACGTTGTATTGTTTGCTTTGGACCCTATGTGAAAAATAAAGGTCTTTTTATGAGAAATTTGGAGGCTGGAACTCATATGCTTCATATTGGATAAGGGAACCTGGCAAGCTCTATATTCCATGCCCCTCAACAAAGAAAAAGTGAGTGCTTGTAATTTTAAAGAACAAGAAGAGACTGATTCTTTATGAGAATACACTTAATAGCACTCAAGGTTTATAACTTATACATCTAGTGAATTGAAACAGCTTGAAATGATTAAACTTGTGAAACTAAGTTAAAATATAACTTTTATTCAGTAACATATAAAATTAGGAAATAATTTAAAACCAAACTTAGGTCTCCTTCTGTAATCCATTGTAAATGTATATATAAGTGTTGTATCAGATCTGATTTATAATTAGTAATTTAAAAGTCTATAAGAGTTTACTTGGTGGTATCACTGAAATACTGGTTAAGGATCTGTGCAGGTCTCCTGCAGTTAGTAAGGGCTAGGCAGTTTGCAAGTTTCAACCTATCTTGCAAGAGCATAATATCCATGTGAAGCCTCGGTTAATAGACAATATAGTTGTCTTGGACTGATACTGGGGTAAATTTACACATGTATATGTAATTAAATTCAATTCAGTTAATTTATAGCGATTCCGTGAGGGTTGGTTTATACATTAGTAATATACTATATTCTCAGTATTTATGTTACAATAGTCCAGACCCTTACTAGTGTTAGCTACGTGTCTATTATCTCTAATCTATTACACCAAGAATTGATATTGTTAATATTGTGTAATATTCTGTGGTATGGGTGGTTATAGAATAGTTAGCAACAGTGTTACATATAGTGCAAGGAAACAAATAAGCAGTATTTGTTGCTAATTATTTATGTAAACTCCAGTACCATTGTTGTTTGTTAGATCTAATCTATAGCCACTTCAAGTGATATATCAACTCTAAAGAGGAGTATTATGTTTACTCCCAATTTTCAAGTTAAATCACGCCAGTTTATATTCACCAGGCTGTGTGCAGTGTTCTTAGAGTAGATGTTAGAACGGAGGTGTGGAAAACTCTGTCTCTCACACAAAGCTGTTCATTAAGCACTGTTATGTGTTATTGACGTTATTTCACACCCTAGTCCTAGGGGTAGAATTACAGCTTTTGTGTAATGAAGTGGCTAATTGTGAATATTGCACAACCGTTTTATGTTAGGTCATATAGTATATCGGCACATTCTTAAGTAGAATACTTTGTTTGATTCCCTGTTTATTTTAGTTAAATCATGCCTGCTTATATTAATCAGGCTGTATGTAGTGTTCCCCATGTAAACGTTTTGCTTTATTTAGCACCCTAGTCCTAGGGGTAAAATTACAGCTTATGTAAAGGGAGTGACTCATTGTAAGTGTTGCGGCTACATTAACTATATTGTCTCGTTAATGAACTGCAGTGTGTACTGCTGATATACCCCTATATATAATATACAGAGTTCACCCACTAGTAGTCTGCAGTATACATTTCTTGGATACCCTGCGGTATATTATAAAATTTATTGTTAACTGCTTGAGAGCCCACAGTATCAAATCAGTGACACAAGTTAGTAATTTTGGAAAAAAAAACCTAATTTCAAAGTTATGTTAACAACCAAATCTGAGCATAGTATCAGAAATTCAATTAAATATTACATTAACGAAGGTTACTAAATGCTCTCTAAAAACACAGGAGCTCCTAGGACTCCTCACCAAGACCCTACTCTTCCTGACATGTTTTGCCGTTACCGGCTTTTTCAAAGGACTAATCGTGCCGCCAGGTCTTTGGCTTTTTATGTCGTGTTGAGACATGCCCACGAGTATGACGTCCGTTTTGGGAGGTAGATTATTGGGTATTGTCTTCTTTCACGCCCACCTTGTAGATGTAGGAAGCCTAAAGGTTACAGTATTGGTTCAGGCACACACACCTCTCATGTTTAGCAACAAGTGAATACAGGACATGGGTCATCATACTGAGTTATATTAAAGATCGTCTGACAGCTTCAGATCCATTTTACATTGGCCAGGACAAATTATATCACTAATAAATGATGGAGATATGTTACATTGGACACTTATGCTGATGTTTAGTGTATATGAAATGTTATTCAATAGTTAGGTCTGAGTAACTTATTGCTATATTTCATAATTTATATACCTATATTCCTAAATGTCTATTCTATAATATAGTTCTGACTCAGGAGGATTATATATAAGTGTTGCTTCTCAATCTGTTTACTTGGCATAATTAGACTAAAATAATTCATTATAAGCCCTACAGTTTATTTATATATCTTTCCTGTAGTGAAAATAGAATAAAATAAAACAAAACAAAACAAAATAAAAGTGCTAGTAACTTTTGTGCCGATATTTAAAGGAGATCCATGTTCGAGGAACACATAGTTTAGTATTTGTAGTGTCCCACTAGTGTTGTGATATAAGGTGACATGGCTAACAACCAGTGTAGCTATATATGTAAAACTACATTAGATGGTCATTTAGGTCTATGCCTATATATGTTCTTACTTCTAGGTCATGTATAGTGTGTAAAGTAGTGTAAAATTATTTTTACTCATAATAGAGTACTGTCCACACGTGAGTGATGAATTTAAACAAAAATATATAAATAAGTTTAATAGAAGTTGTGTCGGTGATAAAAAGAAGTGAGGGGGAAATTGGGAAAGAGGAGTAAGGAAAAAAAGGGGAAGTTAGTATTTCTAGATTTCCCTTCATTTGTATAGCTCTATGTGGCAAGCTAGGTTTAAATCAGTTCTCAATTATGAATTTAGAATATATTCTAATCTATTATGCTTCCTTAGATAGCTATTTAGATGGAGCAATAGAGTTCCGGTGATGCTCTAGTATAACAGAGTCCTACTTATGGTGTCTGTAAAGATTATATCTGTTATTCCTATTATCAATGGATATTATATATCAGAATTATGTAGTTCTATTAGTTATTTATAACCCATAAATGAAGTTTAGGGGTTGATTTAAATTGAGTAATCTTACAGCAAAATTGGACTGAGAGCTATCATGAGTGGGTGCTAGGTATTACTGTGCTTTACAGAAAAGGTGAGAAGTTGTTCTGTTCATTAAGGCCAAATGGTTGGATTGTATTGAGTAGAAAAATCCATCTACTTTCAGCTTGTAGGAGGCGTTTTTCATTGTCGCCCCCCCTAATTCCCAACTGAATTTTTTGAATGCCATAACATTTCAGTTCTGATTGTTTGGAATTATGTTTGTTGAGGAAATGACGAGCAACCGAGGTCAGTTGTTTACCTATGGTTAGATCTTTTGAGGCATTTTTTATATTCCTTAGATGTTCTTGTAGTCTGGTTCTGATATTCCTGGTTGTCATGCCAACGTATATCTTTTCACATTTGCATGTCAGGACATATACAACTCCTTCTGTGTAACAGTTGATATATTCGTTTATTCTGTGAGTTCGGTTGAAGCGATCATTAACCTCCTGTTTTTTTATCATAAAGCAACAAGTGCTACACGTTCCACATTTGTATGAACCTTTTGTGAAAGCCCCAGTGGTTTTAGGCCCTTCAAAATGACTTGGACTGAGTAGATCCTTCAGGTTTCGTGTTCTTATATAGCCAGTTTGCCTCTTTTCACCCAAAATGTGTGACAAAATTGGGTCGGTTTTCAAGATATACCAGTTATCTTGTAATATAATAAGAATTGTGCTTTTAGGATTATAAATTGAAATTAATCTTATTTCATCTTGTTTGGGTTTGATCTTTTTCTGTAAAAGTTCATTCCATACCGTACTTCTGGCTCGATGTTTGGCTTTTTTTATTGATCTTTTGATATAACCTCGTGTTTTCAGTCTTTCTGTGAGGTCCTTTGCTCTCTTTTTATAATCAGAGTCTAATGTGCAATTTCTTTTCATGCAGAGAAATTCTCCTGTCGGGAGTGATCTGATTGTATTAGGTGCATGTGCACTTGAGCTATGTAATAGACTATTTGTTGCAGTTTTTTACGGTATACATCCGTATACAGTATACCCGCTGGGTTTTTTATAATTTGGAGGTCCAGGAAGTTAATCATCGTTAGATTCGCTTCATATGTTAGTTTGATGTTGAGCTCATTAGAATTAAGGATCTGTAAGAATACATCCAGTTCTGATTTTGTACCTTCCCATAGGAAGAACACGTCGTCTATATAATGAATCCAGAGGGGGATCTTATCCAGAAATTTAGTATTTTTGTCAGAGAACACAATTTTGTGCTCCCACAACCCCAGAAATAAATTGGCATAGGTGAGAGCACAGGCCATGCCCATTGCAGTGCCTCTTTTTGTAGGTAAAAGCCATTGTTAAAGGTGAAGAAATTATGATTCAACACAAAATAAAGCAGTTGTAGTATAAAATCATCATGAAGAGGGTAATCTTCAGAGCCCATTTCAAGAAACCATTTCACTGCTTCAATGCCAAGATTGTGATTTATGTAGGTGTACAGTGATTCTACATCTGATGTAACCAACCATGTCCCAGAGGGTAAATGTGTGTTCTCAAGTTTCAGTAACACATCTGTGGTATCTTGGACGTATGAGGAAATTTGAGATAGAAAGCCCCTTAATCTTATGTCCACGTATTTGTTAGCCTTTTCTGTAAGGCTGTTAATGCCTGACACAATTGGGCGTCCTGGAGGATGTCTTTTATATTCATAGATTTTAGGTAATAGATAAAAAGTTGCTATTGTAGGGTTTGTTACTTTCAAAAACTGAAATTATTTAGTTGTTATAATATTGTCATATCTTGCTTTATCTATCATAGTTATATATTGTGCTAAGAATTCTTTTGATGGGTTGTATCCCAATTTTTTATAGCATTCAGTGTTGTTCAATTGCTTATTTGTTTCTTTGTGATACATGTTGATTGGCCATATGACAATATTTCCTCCTTTATCAGCATTCTTTATCAGTACATCCTTCCAGGATTTCATGTCCTTAAGGGCTTTCTGTTCTTCTTTATTTAAATTATGTCCAATGTTATAGTCTGGTAGCTTCAATATTTTTCACTGACTTCTTCATTGAAGACCTGTAACTGAGGACATTGGTTGAATTTAGGCATAAAGCTCGATTTGTTTGTGATTTTATTTCTCCATGATGTTTTATTAATGGTTTCTTCAACCTGTTCAGTAATCTGATCATTTTCCTCCAGGAGTTTCTGGAGGATTTCTATTGTATTACTTTAATCTTCGTCCCAATTTGGGGTTGCTTGATTGCCAGTTAAATTTGTATTTTCATGATTGTAGATTCTCCGAAGTGCAATTTTTGTAATGAACAGATTAATGTATTTGATAGTCTCAAATTTGTCTAATTGAGGAGTGGGGCAAAAAGACATACCTTTAGAGAGTATTTTTAAGTGTTCCATGGATAGTAGTTTTTGTGATAAGTTGATCCCTCTCATGGCTTCATTTTCAGATTTGATAAAGGGCTTGGTTCTCTTGGGGATCTTTGGTATGGTTTCCAACTTTTTTTGTTGTTGGATTTGTGTGATTGACTTTTGTTTGGACGCTTTGAACTGCCCCCTGCCTCTTCTGGTGTGTCTGCTCCTCAGGAGGCAGTTGCCCCTAAAAATTATTTTCTTTTGCCCCTTGTAATCATCATGTGACTATCAGTGACAGGTGTATCTGTGTCTATCTCTGATTCTTGTGCTGATTCTTCACCCTCAGTATCTGAGATATCACTCTGTATGACATTAACTCTCGGATGTCTATTATTAGGATTTTGGTTGAAGCGTTTCTTCTACTTATATACTTTTTGTTCTGCGTATCTGCTTTATCTCTATTCAATTTCCCTTGTTTTGTTTGCTTAATTTCATTTTCCAATCTGTCCATTTCTTTCTGGTATTGTTTATAAGTTTGTTCAAAATGTGTATGGGTTTCATATTTTGATAATTTTGTGTTTAATTGTTGGACTTTTGTCTCTAGTATATCGTATTCGGCTTTGTCATGCTTTATTTATATTTTCATAAATTTTTCAGAGCACTCATAAAGTTCTTTCTCCCATTCCTTACTGTGATCAGGGATACGAAATTCAAAAGATGGGAATAGTTGTATTCTTAGCCCCCTTGGAATTAGTTTAAGGTCAATGTACTTCTCAAAAAAAAAATGATGATTCCACCACAGTTTATCTTGTTTATACATTAACTTATGTATTTCTTTGAGGGCTGTATTCATTGTATCTTGATTATTAGATGGAGTTATTGAGAGATTTTTAAATACTTCATTTAAATCTGCTTCTCTTTTATTCTGCCTATTTGTCTATCTTGTTCCCATTTGGAGGACATCTTTAGTTAATATTTAAAAAGATGTCACAGAATATGATGATTTGAGTGTGCTCTATTGGTGGAAAGCCGTTTTACAGGCTATAATAGTTTTAACAAAAGAAAGAGAAAAAAACAATGGCACTACTTAAAGGTTAATAAAAACCTTAGTGAAGTACCCTTTGTTATAACACAGAGATTCTGTATTTTATATAATATCGGGTAAGGGTTCTAGTGTATTTAAGCATTTGTAATTTTAAAGAACAAGAAGAGACTGAGGCCTCTAGTTATCAAGCCGTCTACTTACCTGTCTTCGCCGGCCCCAATACGCCCGCCTAAGCTCACCTCACATCGCCGCCGCGGACTTGAATACGTTCGCCAAAGTTATCAAAAAAGCTGTCAAAAAGCCGCCTACCAAGTACGGGGCAATGAGCAGCAGACTGTGAAGGTTGTCACTCATCCGATCTCGCTGCTCTTTGGCTTTTTCCCTGCTTTATTGATAAGCTGTCACTAAGCACCCACACTAAACTACACTGTTTTACCCCCTATACCAGCGCCCCCGGAGCCCCCCGCAACTAAATAAAGTTATTAACCCCTAAACCGCCGCTCCTAGACCCCGCCGCAACTATAATAAATGTATTAACCCCTAAACCACCGCTCCCAGACCCCGTCTCCACTTACATAATACCTATTAACCCCTATCCTGCCCCCCCTATACCGCCGCCACCTATAATAAATTTATTAACCCCTATCCTGCGGATCCCGGACCCCGCCGCAACTAAATACATTGTTTAACCCCTAAACCGCCGCTCCCGGACCCCGCCGCCACCTATATTAAACTTATTAACCCCTAATCTGCCCCCCCTACACCGTCGCCACCTATAATAAATTTATCAACCCCTATCCTGCCCCCCCATACCGCCGCAACCTATAATAAAATTATTTACCCCTAAACCTAAGTCTAACACTAACCCTAACATCCCCCTATCTTAAATATTAATTAAATAAATCTAAATAAATATTACTCTTATTAAATTAAATATTCCTATTTAAAACTAAATACTTACCTATAAAATAAACCCTAATATAGCTACAATATTACTAATAATTATATTGTAGCTATTTTAGGATTTATTTTTATTTTACAGGCAAATTTAAATTTATTTTAACTAGGTACAATAGCTATTAACTATTTAATAGCTACCTAGATAAAATAAAGTCAAATTTACATGTAAAATAAAAACTAACCTATGTTTCAATTACACCTAACACTACACTATCATTAACTAAATTATTCCTATTTAAAACTAAATACTTACCTGTAAAATAAACCCTAAGATAGCTACAATGTAATTAATAATTACATTGTAGCTATCTTAGGATTTATATTTATTTTACAGGTAACTTTGTATTTATTTTAACTAGGTACAATAGTTATTAAATAGTTATTAACTATTTAATAACAACCTAGCTAAAAGAAATACAAAATTACCTGTAAAATAAATCCTAACCTAAGTTACAATTAAACCTAACACTACACTATCATTAAATAAATTAAATTAATTAACTATAAGTAGCTACAATTAAATACAATTAAATAAACTAACTAAAGTACAAAAAATACAAAAAAACTAAGTTACAAAAAAACAAAACTAAGTTACAAAAAATAAAAAAACATTACAAGATTTTTAAGCTAATTACACCTAATCTAAGCCCCCTAATAAAATAACAAAGCCCCCCAAAATAAAAAAATGCCCTACCCTGTTCAAAAGTTAACAGCTCTATTACCAGCCCTTAAAAGGGCCTTTTGCGGGGCATGCACCAAAGTATTCAGCTCTTTTTCATGTAAAAAAAAATACAACCCCCCAACATTAAAACCCACCATCCACATACCCCTACTCTAACCCACCCAAACCCCCCTTAAAAAAAACTAACACTAACCCCCTGAAGATCTCCCTACCTTGAGTCGTCTTCAGCCAGCCGACCACCGCAGTTTTGCCAGAATGTTATCCATTTGCCAGAGCACTATATGGCTGCACTATTTCCTTTTATGTAGTACTCCAGACACCTACCTAGGTATCTCTTTTATAATAAATACAATAGGAATGGAGCAAAATTGATTATATTAGTAAATTGGAAATTTTTCAAAAATGTTTTGCTCTGTCTGAATCACAAAATATTTATTTTTGGTTGCATATGCCTTTAAGTCTGAAGTCTAAGGCCTAGATTTAGAGTTTGGCAGTAGCCTTCAAAACCAGCGTTAGAGGCTCCTAACGCTTGTTTTTTACGGACTCCGGTATTTAGAGTTTAGTTACGACACTCAAAAATCACCCAATGCACAAATCTCTACCGACAGCTCAAACCCAGTAGTTAACATCTACCGACAAAATAAACATCCACGAATCACAAAACAAATATTACACAAAGTACACTTACACTCATACAAACACTACACTATATTTATTTTTAAGATTTAATATTTTTTCTTCAAAATACAAAGGATCAAAGTTGCGAGATCTCGGGTGTTAGAAAAAAAACAACACAAATCCATTTTGCCATTGACTTACATTGACACACGGGAAAAGACCCTCATATAGCTACATCTAACTAATAAGATTATCACAAACATACACTCATCGATGCATACAAACAATATACACCACATTACATACACAAAAAATTTATTTATTACAAAATGAACACGATTTAGCTACTTTTTCACACAAGCTCATGACGTCACTCACTTTACGAGGAAAACCAGTCTTTGAAAAAAAATTAACCAAAATTTGGAGCCTCTATTGACTTCTATGGGGAAGACGTGCTCGTGCACGCGACAGACAGATTTCCCTAACGCACGCAAATAGTGTAGACAAAAAAACTCCAAATACCAGCGCTAGAAATCTGAAAAAAATACATGCTTTTCTACGTTAGACCCAGCTATGACAAATAGATCAAGAAATGACTATTTCCCTATGGTGGACTTATGGATTTTACTTATTGAATATTCACAACAGCATTAAATTGTTTCATACTTTTACATTACATCAACTACAAATCAACATCACTAGTAACAAATATTTTTACAAATAAAATCACATTTAAACGGACACAAAAAAAATTACAACATTTCAGGATTCTCAAACACAATGGGAAACACCTCTCATATACCTTTATTATTGCATTTCATTTATTCATCTCATATGCTTGCAGCAACAGCATATCTACATAGGCTTAACACATGATCAGTCATGGATGCACATACATTACTTTTAGCATTCACTCATACATGTGCATTCAAATGATGGGGGAAAAACACATTACATTCTCTCTCGGAATCACAAAACAGAACATATGGATTTTACTGTACTTTTAACATCATGATTCCATCACAATAAACCATTAGGAATTACGTACAAGAAGAACATCATTACACCAGATTACAGATGTCACTTTATTGGAAGGAACAACAATGCCAGACCGCTATATAGAAGTCAGCATATATGGGACACAATCACAATATATACGTACATGTACATAACACGCAACCACAAAGCACACATTTAGATTTTATTCAGCACACAATAACAATGTAGTCAAATACAACAACACAATGAGGATTTCAGAACTACATAGGCAGGTTAATAATATGATGACATCATTAGAAGATTCAACCATACACATTACAGATTCACGACTGTACCGCCCCTTTCAGAAATTAACCACTCAATACTACAATACAACATATACGTAAACAACAGTTTGGAACAGCATTATTAGGGCGATTTGAATGGGACAATTAATAAATATTGTCAGATCGCAAAACACTTATATATATAATACTACAGATGACAGCCGGAAGTTATTCAGTATTAGTGCCATTTGAATGGGACGCATACAATATTGACAGCTCGGCAATCACTTATATATACAATACTACAGAGGACATCCGGAAGTTATTCAGTATTATTGATATTTGAATGGGACGCATACAATATTGACAGCTCGGCAATCACTTATATATACAATACTACAGATGGCAGACGGGAAGTTCTGAATTATTATTGCGATTTTAAAGGGAAGCATACAATAATGACAGCTCGGCAATCACTTATATATACAATACTACAGATGACAGCAGGAAGTTCTTCAGTATTAGTGCGATTTGAATGGGATGCATACAATATTTACATCTCTGCAATCACTTATATATACAATACTACAAATGACAGCCGGAAGTTCTTCAGTATTAGTGCCATTTTAATGGGACGCATACAATATTGACAGCTCTGCAATCACTTATATATACAATACTACAGATGGCAGACGGGAAGTTCTGAATTATTATAGCGATTTTAAAGGGACGCATACAATATTGACAGCTCGGCAATCACTTATATATACAATACTACAGATGGCAGATGTTACTATATCGTTTACAAACAATATTGCAGCAACATTGATAGATCACATTCGATGCACATTATACACAACTATGCACTTTCATTCATGTTAGCCTGGACGTGTGCTTGTTACTATAAGATCGCGTTTAATAAATATTGATTACGCATATGATCAAACATTACAAACATGCACTGTATGTGTGATATTGTACACTTTCACATTGAGATTCATTGGGGGAAAACAACATTTCAGCAAACCAAAAAAAAACGCCCACTTTGAAAGCATTTGCGCCGCTCACATACAAACAAGTGAATACAATTAGCAATCATTACAAACTCACTACCATTGGACTAATTGTACTATAAATCCCCCAAACAACATGGCCAAAGCATCACTTGTGATCCACATCAGATCAAGTGCATACCTTACTTGCAGAAAAATTGGGATGTTTTCCCAGGAAAGAAATGCTGTGTAGCACTCTCTGCCCAGACTGGGGTAGAGCCACTAGTACCTTTTAAAATGTAACTTTTATTTTCCACTTTAAAAAGAATGGGTGAACACAAACAAATTAAAATATCTCTATCTCTGAATAGCTAGTATCAAATATTTCTGGTTGCTATTGAATTATTCAAGTAACCGGCTGTCTTTGATATTTTTATGTATAATTTTGTTAGATCAGTCGGTACTTTGTTATATTACTCAAATCAGGTTGCTCAAAACCTTGTAATGGGTGTCTGTTGTGTTTAGCTGCCTCTTATATTTTCCGAGGCTTGTATTAGCGTGAAGTTGAATGGGCTTAAGCCTGAGTGATGGCAGGGGTTATCAGGTTTTATTCACATTTATGTGTGGATCTTGGTAGTGGTTATATAATTTGAACTCCATTCTGCTTTATTATACTAATAGCGCATAATCAAACAAGTAATGGGAAATATAGCCAATATTGCGTGAATGTGTGTTAGCGTGTAAGGGGCAATCCTGACAAGAACCAAAATAGAATTCAGGGGTAACCTTATCTAAACGCACAATCCTAGTATAACTGTACCAGGGTCACAAAGGGGGCCCAATCAAGTAGAGGTACCGGGTGCTAACAAATTCTTAACCGAACCAAACTCTGTATTAGCGATAAACCGCCATACTCAGCTGTAGTGAAAACAGCGTAGAGCGGCAGTCAGGGAATATTATCATAAGTAATTTATAAAGACAGAGTACCGAAGATTCACACAAAAGTATAACTAATAGGCACTGTTACATATAAGCAATAGTTACTATTATGAGTATTGAGTGAAAACCGAACTCAGAGGTGAACTATATCGATAATCATAAAAATCTGAGTCCTCAACAAAGAAACAGATTTAAAGTGGTGTATAATTGTGACACTATAATTACACTTCAGAATTATAGAATATGTGCGATATAAGAGTAAAAACAAATAATAAAGTTTCTACTACAAAGATAATTAATGCCTGAATTTCGAGCAAAAATATAGAATCAGACTGTGGCAACACTGTGCACTTAAAGTAACACTGCAGTACCGTACCATAGGTGTGATATACAAACAACATAACAATTTAGATTATATGGACATAGAATCTGTATGCCCACCCGGGAACATACTCAAGATAAAGAATTAAAGCATTTTTGAGAGAGAGAAATCTCAGGTGGAAGCTGAAACTATAAATAAAAATAGTCCCCGAGTGCCTAACAAGGAAGGAGACTGAGAGATAGATATACAATAAGCCCACCATTGATAATAAACAGGAGATATATATAGAAAGAAAGACTGTGAACAGTAGGTCTGAGACAAAATTATTAGCCAAAATCCGGGCATATTGGTGTCTTTATTGAATCAAGTGTGCACATAAAAATACATGTAATAGAAATAAGGGATTATTCTATTTACAAAGAAAAAAACAGATTTAGTGTATATGCTTGCACAATTTATGTAAAATAGGAGTGGAACTTATAAAAATAATTCTGCATACAAGAGATACCCAAATATTGGCATATATACACTTGTATAATAAAGCAGAATAGAGTTCAAATTATATAACCACTACCAAGATCCACACATAAATGTGAATAAAACCTGATAACCCCTGCCATCACTCAGGCTTAAGCCCATTCAACTTCACGCTAATACAAGCCTCGGAAAATATAAGAGGCAGCTAAACACAACAGACACCCATTACAAGGTTTTGAGCAACCTGATTTGAGTAATATAACAAAGTACCGACTGATCTAACAAAATTATACATAAAAATATCAAAGACAGCCGGTTACTTGAATAATTCAATAGCAACCAGAAATATTTGATACTAGCTATTCAGAGATAGAGATATTTTAATTTGTTTGTGTTCACCCATTCTTTTTAAAGTGGAAAATAAAAGTTACATTTTAAAAGGTACTAGTGGCTCTACCCCAGTCTGGGCAGAGAGTGCTACACAGCATTTCTTTCCTGGGAAAACATCCCAATTTTTCTGCAAGTTCAGTATCAGATGCTAGCACCACTCCTCAAAAGGAATATAGAATAAAGATACTACAATTAAATACAGTATCTTAAAGTAATTGAAACCAGTGAGGAGCTTGCCTATATAGTGCCCTTGTTATCCTTGTGTGTCAAACAAGTGCATACCTTGTTACGCTGTTTTGAAAGATGGATGACGATGACATGGTAGACGCTGCTGGTGCTGCTATTGGCGAACTAGCTGTTGATCGAATCAGGCAGCCTTGGCGGCTCAGACTGAGACGAAGGGGTCATCTGGTTCGAGGTCCTCGTGTCTACAGGGTGAGACCCACCTTGGAAAACATGAGCGACTTTGAGGTTTATGATAAGTATCGGCTCAATCGCGAACAGCTCATTGGCCTTTACGATCTTCTTAAACCTCATTTGGAGCCACGTATAAGAATAAGGACTGCTGTTCCCGCCATGAGTAAGATGCTAAGTTGTCTATATGTCCTGGCCTCCGGGTGTTTTCAATCCGGAGAAATGTACATGCATGGCCTGGCTCAAGGTACATTCTCTGTGGTGTTTGATAACTTTCTGGACGCCATGGTACGTATCAGTAAGCAATACATAGGATTCCCACAGAATGATGGTGATTGGAGGCGCCTAAAGCGGGAATTCTTTGCTATTGCTCAATTGCCCAATGTCTTGGGAGCCATAGATTGTACCCACATTGCGCTGCGTGCTCCAATTGATGACTTGCCCTTCAGAAATCGCAAACATTTTCATAGCCTCAACGTGCAGTATGTTTGTGACGCACAGATGAGGATTATGCATGTGTGTGCAAATTTTGGAGGAGCTTGTCATGATGCCCGCATCCTCGCTCAGTCGTCCCTGTGGAGACCGTTTGAGGAAAGACAAATGCCCCCTGGTTATCTCGTTGGTGAGTATTTGTGCACAACATGGTTAATTAGTTTGACAATTGCCACTGTAGTTTTAAAATGTTAGCGTAATGTTCAGCTATAGGATGCAATTTAACCATTTATTTTTATTTCCGCAAATGTCTAGTTTTAGTTCAATGCAGATATGTAGCATGTCTTACCTTAAATGCTCAGATAGAGAATGCAATGTAACCATTTAGTTGCCATTTTAAACAAGGTCTGGTTTAGGAGAAATACGCATATGTAGCATGTCTTAGCTGAAATGGGAAGATATTAGCTAATGCAATTTAACCATGTCATTGTCTCTTTCCGCTAATGTCTACTTTTAGTTCAATGCAGATATGTAGCATGTCTTACCTTAAATGCTCAGATAGAGAATGCAATGTAACCATTTAGATGCCATTTTACACAAGGTCTGGTTTAGGAGAAATACGCATATGTAGCATGTCTTAGCTGAAATGGGAAGATATTAGCTAATGCAATTTAACCATGTCATTGTCTCTTTCCGCTAATGTCTACTTTTAGTTCAATGCAGATATGTAGCATGTCTTACCTTAAATGCTCAGATAGAGAATGCAATGTAGCCATTTAGTTGCCATTTTACACAAGGTCTGGTTTAGGAGAAATACGCATATGTAGCATGTCTTAGCTGAAATGGGAAGATATTAGCTAATGCAATTTAACCATGTCATTGTCTCTTTCCGCTAATGTCTACTTTTAGTTCAATGCAGATATGTAGCATGTCTTACCTTAAATGCTCAGATAGAGAATGAAATGTAACCATTTAGTTGCCATTTTACACAAGGTCTGGTTTAGGAGAAATACGCATATGTAGCATGTCTTAGCTGAAATGGGAAGATATTAGCTAATGCAATTTAACCATGTCATTGTCTCTTTCCGCTAATGTCTACTTTTAGTTCAATGCAGATATGTAGCATGTCTTACCTTAAATGCTCAGATAGAGAATGCAATGTAACCATTTAGTTGCCATTTTACACAAGGTCTGGTTTAGGAGAAATACGCATATGTAGCATGCCTTAGCTGAAATGGGAAGATATTAGCTAATGCAATTTAACCATGTCATTGTCTCTTTCCGCTAATGTCTACTTTTAGTTCAATGCAGATATGTAGCATGTCTTACCTTAAATGCTCAGATAGAGAATGCAATGTAACCATTTAGTTGCCATTTTACACAAGGTCTGGTTTAGGAGAAATACGCATATGTAGCATGTCTTAGCTGAAATGGGAAGATAGAGAATAATATTGAACTAGATTATTCTTTTAAAAAATAAACATTTGTTAGTGGATTATCGTGTACAAAAACTTTTATTGGACTCAAAATACTATTTTGAGGATTCAGTTTGAATTATGTTCTGTTCATAATTTATAGGTGATTCTGGGTACATGAGCCGGCCTTGGCTTATTACCCCCTTGTGTAGCCCGACTGATGTGTCTGAGGAGCGCTACAATAGGGCTCATAAGAGAACCAGGGCGGTGGTTGAACGAATGTTCGGGCTCCTGAAGATGAGGTTCAGGTGCCTTGACAGGTCGGGAGGAGCCCTCCAGTACAACCCAAAGAAGGTGGCTAAGATCGTTATAGCCTGTAGTGTCCTGCATAATATTGCACAGCGGGCTGGGATGCTGCAGGGTGTCCAGGCGCACCAAAACCTCCTCAGAGATGAGGAGGATGATCCTGTTCTAGAGGGGCCATTCCGGGACGAGGGGCTCAATGTCAGAGCAGACATCATCAACCGCCACTTTAGACGGTAAATAATAGAAGTTAGACTGGAGTATTTTCAATAGATGTGAACTCTAGGGAAATGACAAGTAGAGAATTGTGCAAACATGTTATGATTGTTCATCAAATGCTAAAAATGTGTTTCATTTATTAATATAGGTGATGCTCTGGTCATTGGGTCCTGTAGCGAGTCTTTGCCACCTGGTTTTTAAAGAGGACATCAGCTGGTAAGTATAAATGTATGGACTGTTGCTGGCATGAATTGTACACAAATACATCATATGGCATACATTTTCTAAACTAGTATTTAGTTTACACATTACTTAAAATTTAAATACTCAGAAAGGGATCCTCTAGCATAACTATCCTCTAGCATGACTATGGTTCAATGTCACACATTAGAGGTTCGTTCTGCTCAATATGACTCATCTTCACACTTGATAGAACATAACAAAAGATGCTACACACGCTTAGTAAGCTAGTGACAGAAATGTATTCGGAAATGGGGGGTGGGAGAGGGGTACAGAACTGATTCACACACTTGTAGTAGTAATTTAAAAAAACAATTTTATGCCATTAGGGAGATGACTTCATGTAACGACTAAAAGGGAAGAAGAATGACAGTGAAGAATTCCCAGACTGACAGTGGAAAAAGACAAGATTGAAATTGAAGAATACCAATGGGATCATTTCTGGCATTATCTTTCAAATCTGCTGACCTTGAAAACCATACAAAGACATGTTCACATGGTAAGTGCCAAATATTTGATAGAATAAGGCTGTGGAGGCATCCTATTGGAGACACTTAGATTATTTTCTAATTTTTAGATGGTATTTCACAGTCCTCTATTTTTGAACTGATGAATAAGACACCTATTGAAGATCAACTGTTTACCCCTGAATTGACTTTCAAAGACCATGCATTATCCAGGTTGGTTTACCAATGCATGCTAGTTAAGAATCACAGCAAGAATGTCGAATATTAGTAGCTTACATACATTAGTCATACTTTGTTCCTAATAAGATATTTAGGTATCACAATCAGAAAAAGGAATACATATTATAGTTGATATAGAGGTATTTGAATGAACATGAAATATAACATTTATGTTCAGCATACATATATATTTATTACTGAAATGTGATATACATTATTATGTATAATTTGAAATTCTGATATTCAAATTTACTTTTTATTACACAATATAATGGTGTATGGTTTGTTTGGTTTTTAATCCAAAAATATAATTCATAAATATCTTATGCACAAAGTTAGAGCATAGACACAAAATGATTGTATATATTTTACAAACGTGTGTATTAACTTTGTAAAATTTTGTTTTTTAATTTCAGATTGTCATCTGATGACTTCCAGGAATATTTTTTGGTTTTTGTTTTTGTTAAAAAAACTTTATTTTTAAATGGTAATAATCAACATTTTATTATTAAATACACTCTTTTGAACAGATTATAATAAATATCCATATAATCTGTCAATAAAAAACAATTTGACTCCCATGACTGGTAGTTGTCTATTTGACAAGCACATGCATGAGATCAAATTAGGCATTCATTTTAGAAAATCCACTGATTCAGAGAATATTAAATTAAACTATCTTTTTTAAATTAATTGGGGAGTGAGATCCATCGATGCTTTTCTTGTGAAATTCTTAGATGTTAAAATAATTTTGGATATGTAGTCAGAATTTGACATACATTTTTTTGTTTCACTTTTAAGAAGGGGAAGTGGTTCACTTACATTAAAGTGACAGTGTTGTTGAATGTAAAATTAATTTTATAAGATCTTGTATCTTCCTTAGGTATCTAAAAACATTATTTTATTAAATTTATACATTTAAAATTTAAAAATGGTAGGTCATTTAACTTCATATTTTGCACAAGCTAGTTATTGGATGCCATGTTAATAGATTTTATTTTCTAGTGGAGTCATTTAAAGGGACATTTAACTATAGTTATTAATATTATGTAGTTATTAAAATCTTACCTCTTGGGTTAGACATCACATATCTATATATAATTTTCATTCCCCTTTAGTTTCTTTCGACAATGTTAAATCAACATTCCGAATGTTTTGGTCCTTAAAGGGACATTCACAAAGTATATAGTGTATTGAATTTTAAAAAATCATAAAAGAATTTAAACATATTTAGAAAGTACTATTGAATTACATTCAGTCTTTAAATATACTTAGAAAAAGATACATTAATGCACATATCTTAGTCAATTACATAAGGCATCTATGTGCAACCAACAATCAGCCTCAAAATAGCCTATGTAGATATGTATTTAATCCAAGAATATATATAATTACAATCTAATGATTGAATAACAAAACATATTAAGTTGTTCAAATAATATAATCTTATCCAAAAAGCATAAATAACATATAGCTTAATGTCCCTCTAAGCTGAAGACTGCGAAATACATCCATTACAATATATATTTCAGTCAGTGTGTAAAACAATCCAGAAGTTAATCTAAATATGCTTTACTCATATGTTATACTAATTTTGCAAAAGGAAGGTGCCTAGGTTTATGATTTTTCAAGCATTATTGTGAAATGTCTCCTTAAAGGGACATGAACTCAAAATATACTTAAAGGGAGACAGTTAAAAAATTCATGATTTATACATTCAGAACGAGTATTCTATTTTAAGCAACTTTATAAATTGTCTCATATTATCAATGTTCCTCGTGATGTTGCTATCATTACTTTAAAAATAAGGCATTAAATTGATAATTTATTTGCTTCAGTACTCTGGACAGAATCTTTTTTTTTTGGTGGATTAATTTATCCAACAATCATCAAGGACAACCCAGGTTTTTCGCCAAAATTGTCCGTAATCTAAAATATCATTATTGATTTGCAAAGAAAGATAACAAGATAATTCTTAACATTTGAGAATCGGATTAAATTATAAAGTTGCTTAACATTTCATGCTCAATCTGAATCACGAACGCTACATTTGTTTGGACAGTGTCCCTTTAAGAGATTTAAAGAGTGTATTTACTTCTCTTCTTATCTTGACATACTTTGCTTGAAAAGCATATCGAGATAGGCTCAGTAGATGAAGATTGATGGATGCACAGAGATGCCTTATGTGATTGGCTCAACCATGTGCATTTAAATTTCTTCTGTTGAGGATATCTAAATACAAAGATAAATTGAGTTACATTTTAAAGTCTAAACAATTTTCTGTCTCTACAGATCATTTGATACAATTGTTCGTTTGTAATGTCTATTTAAAAATAAAGACGCCATTGCACAATAACATATATGAGCAGTTCAGACAAATACAAGCTCGAGGTTTATTTACTAATAACAAACAAACCTGTAGTTTAACATCTATAAACAGATTATCCAAGTTACTGACATTATAACCTGAATTTGAACATTCAGAAATGTTGCGTGGGAAACGGATCTTGAAACACCAGATTTGCATCTTTAAACATTAGAGTCTAATGTCACGCAATAGCACACAATCAATGTGCATTATAAATACATTTAAGAGAGCAATGTCAATACTTCACAATAAGTCAACAAATTTTATGAACAATAAAGACATACAATATTAAATGTGTATTTGTATTAAAGAAACAGACCGTTATGAAACAGAAAAATGTCTACAACATTTAATAATGTGACAGTATTAGATTTTAAAGAGAATTTAAACATTAATATTTAATGGATCACGGATATTAAATCTGCGTCACACATATCCGCATGACAGGCCCATGAGTTACGAATACTTCTACATGAAAAATGAAGTAACAGCACCACCAGGAGGTATGTGTATGGAAGTTGCTAAGATATGAAACATTAAGGAACGGCCAATCAGAGTTCATCACACAAACACAACTTGAGTCAGGATGGTCTCACAGACATTCTAACAATATTTCAAACTTTTATCCAATCAGATGTACAGATAACTTGTCCCATGGTGCATCTCATGTTTACTTCACCATATAAAAGTCCATTACACGTTGCCATCTTTGTCAGTTCTCTAATGCCTGCTGGTATATTATTCTATCTACAAACATCTCGGCAGGCATGAAACCTCCCAGGTTTACCAAACAATGCATTACTGGTATTATCCGGCTGTTTTTTTATGCATAAATGGGCATTTTGTCAAAAGTTAAAATCATGTGTTCAGATAACAGTAGTACATAGTTTCAAAAAGTATACAATTACACATTTAGAGCTTCATGTCCCTTTAATAGATGAAAATTAAATAATTCTTAGGATATCCTTAAATAACATATTAGATTGGAATTGCATGCTCAATCCCATTCATTACATCAACATATGGAGTAGAGAATTCATTAACACCAACATTGTCAAATCAATATATTTTTATATTAAAGGGACACTGAGCTAAAATTATTAATGTTGTCATTCAGATAGAGCATGCAATATTAATCAACATTTAAATTTAATACTATAATCATATGTGAAATATTCTATTGCTAAATGTATTTTAAAATCAAGAATGTACGTTTATCTGCAGCTCAATTTTGGTTGACCAACCTGGGTTTTTATTGATGATTGGTGGATACCTTCAACAAACAATATTTATTGAATCCAATATTGCTTATCTGCCTTTAAGATTAAAATGTAGCAACATTAAAATTATAATAGGAGTCAATGTTAAATCATTTGGAACAGTTTGAACAGTGAAATCAATGATTGAAATAAATCATGTCAGTGTCCCTTTAATAAACAATAGATTCATTAATCCTTACATTCTTTGGATTAGACAATATTGATATATAATTCACATATTCACTGTTGGATTTACTTTATAGATATAAGCATACTCTAACAGCACCATGATTACATATTTGTAGTAATCAATTTGGTTTGGTATTGTGATCAATATGTGTTGTGTCCTAAACAAGATTACTGTACATTGCACAAATGGCTCGATGTGCCACATGTCTTTGTTTATATTTGTCAACAGCTGTTATTCAAAATGTGGTTTGTGTGTATTCTTTTAAGAACATTGATCAATGGGTATATTTAGATATGCAATAGCATCGTATGAGATGAGTTTGATGTCTAATATAGTCAGAAATTAAACATATGTTTTTTTGATAATGACTGCTCTATTCTTCTCATTTTCAAGTTGATTATTCTTAAAATCCGCTACAGATGTGATTTAGTGCTATCCCAAATGTGTTCACTAATATATATCTATATCATTCATAGAGAGAGTTGGTGTGGGGAGCCCAGAGGAATCCAGCACCGACACAGAGCTGCCTTTGCAGTCTTCTGGTAAGTCCATTGACTCATTTATATGTCATTGAAGGTGTATTGGTAATCAATATTATGAGCATGATTCTGATGAAGCATAACATTTGAAACAAACATATAATTTACTCCTCTAATTATATATTAATTTTATTTGAATATTGAAAGATTAATAATTAAAACTTTCTTAGTCTACACCTTTGTTATTCAGAAGATGTATAGCATATGTTTGTTTCCATGTTCATTTTTGACAACAATCATCAAGTGATACACACATGAGAAATCTTAAATGTTCTATGTACTATGCTTTTATGATTTTAAAATTAATACAAACAATAAATTGAAAATCTGAATCATTGAGAATAACAAATCTATTGTCATTTGTATGCTCCATCAAAATGATGTAAATCATAACTTTGGGTGTGTATATCTTTAATGCAACATTGATGTGTGTCTTTGAGCAACAGTAACATATGTTATAATATCTGATCTTAACGTGTACACAACATGTTATGTTTTACAGAGATTGATTTAACATGTGGGACAGATGAGGAAGAGGCTCCCTTGAAGTCTGATGGTATGTGAAATATATCTAACATGTTTCCAACATGTTGCTTTATTGGAAATCATTTTATTGAAGACATTCAAAGTCTACAGCTTTTTCACCTTAAAAAGGAATATTATTTGTCTGTTAAAATACACTACTGCCCCCTTTATATATCAGGCAGCATGAAGATATGCTTGGATTTGTTTAAATATTTGGATTTGAAATTCATGCCATCATGATGTCACATGCATATTCTAGGCCAAACCACAATAATAATTTTATAATTGTGCAGACAGTCATTGATATTCATCTGAGTGCCTATATGCATACCATATCCTCATGTCATCATTGTTTAGAAATTCAAACACACTTCTAAGTATATTGCAAACATAATCAAGTTGAAATGCGTTGATTGGATTTCATGATGTATGAGATGTTAATATATTTATAATATTTATTTCAGATGGATCCTCCTCTTCTGGTCATCATTGTTCCTCCCCTGCCCAGTCCCAGGCCCCTGCCCAGTCCCCTGCCCAGCCCCCTGCCCAGTCCCCTGCCCAGTCCCCTGCCCAGCCCCCTGCCCAGTCCCCTGCCCAGCCCCCTGCCCAGTCCCCTGCCCAGCCCCCTGCCCAGCCCCCTGCCCCTCCACAGACCACAAACCCTCCCGGCCCTTCCCATTTGTCCTATCCTATCCCTCCCAAAAAACGCCCCTTTGTCCTTCTTCGCCGCTCTCCCTGTCTTTTGGCCCGTACAGCTACCCCAGCTGCCCAGCCCCCAACTCACCACTCCCCAGCTGTACGGGCTACCCCAGAGCAGCAGCCCATCCCTCCCCAACCCAATCCCATCCCTCCCCCCTGTCTCAACCTTCATTGTCCTGAGTGTCGGATTGTCCTTCCCAGGCACAGCTGTAAGTATCATTCAAAATCAACATTATAAGATACTTAAAGGTACACTGAATAAAAAATTTTCTCTTGTGATTCAAATAGAGCATGCAATGTTAATCAAATTTATAATTTACTACTCTTATCAATTATTCTTCATTCTCTTGCTATCTTTATTGAAACAAAGAAATGCCTATTTTTTTTTTTATTACAAAATAATCTGTACATCATTTCTTTATTGTTGGATGAATGTATCCATCAATCAGCAGGGACAACCAAAGTTGATAACCAAAAATGGCCTGCCCTATAAACTTACATTCTTGCATTTAAAATATAGCTCGAGAATTCAAACATTTAAAGAATACGAGTAAATTAATAATTCTTTTTAATGTCATGCTCTATCTGAATCAGTAACTAAAATATTTAGGTTTACTGTCCCTTTAATTTGATATCACTACATATACCAATCACCACTATTTGGATCCAAAAATTTATGTACAAATGTTCATACATTATCTCTTGTATAACCCAGTGGGAATGTAATTTCTTCTGGTTGCTATGTTTACACAGCTTGTCCTCAACGCCAAAATGTTTAAGGATAGGTGTGCCTACCACAGTTTAACTAAAATCTTAGAATTGCTAATGTAAGTACAATGTAAATCCTTTAACAAGATTTTAGACACTCAAGCTGTAAAAGTGGATCATCAAAAACCAATTAAAGGGGACAACATGTTGGATTAAAATGTCCATTTAATGGTTTCGGTCTGTCTGAATAACATATTTCATGTGTAAATAATCAATGTCAACAAATTAATTTTAAGAATTATTTGTCTTTATGATGACAATGTATCTTTGCTTTTTATTTTGTCTGTTGTGTAATTATCATTAATATTTGATTTCTTCTTTATTTTAGGCTGTGACTCAACATGGCTCACGCTCGAAGGTCTAGCACGCATAGAGCAGGCCGTGTTGAGGAACGCAGCTGTCCTGAGAGGGATGGCCGACACCATGCAGGCCCAGCTACAGGTTCAGCATATGACTCTACGTCAGATGAGGCGGTGGAACTCAATGCTTGAATCTGTAGCTGGACATGCACAGGGCGATGAAGGGGATGACCAGTAAGTGGAGGATCTGGAGATGCTCCAAGGGCGCAGATAAGAATCCTCCGTCCACATGTTGATGTTTTTTTTATGGTTGCCATTTGGCCTTTTTTTATGGTTATTGTTGTGCCTGTTGCACTCTTTTACCTTGTCATATGTCTCCAATGGGGCTGTGCTGGCCCTTGGCAACTCTCTTCATGGACTGTGATGCACTCTGTTACCTTGTCATATGTCTCCAATGGGGCTATGCTGGCCCTTGGCAACTCTCTTCATGGACTGTGATGCACTCTGTTACCTTGTCATATGTCTCCAATTTTCCTGATCTTTACCAGATTATTTATAAACGTTGTTGATGTTTTCTGACATACTAATAAAAGACATGTCATTGCACAATTCTTTGTCCTCCTTATTCATGTCATTGATTGAAATCTCTAGTTTATCTGGTTGATCCTTAAAGGGACCTACCAAAAATAATGGTGTTTCCTGAATCATATATGTAATACAATTGTAAATGACTTTAAGATTAACATCTCCAATGTAATTTTATTATTTGTCTTTATATATTTTTCTAAAAGCTTTATCATTGCATGATTATGATTAGCATAGTAATTCTTTTATATATGTATATATAGATTGTTATTTGTGTATATATATGTATATTTCAAATTTCACATCCATGTGTGTATTTATAAACTCTGCATGAATTGATGCACCTTTAACAAATGATCTGAGGATTGATACAATGATATAATCCCTGTAAAGTGTTCATTTTATTGAAATAGTATTGTCTCTGTGTATCCTCTTTTTAAAAATAAAAATCATGTCCCTTTAAGTGATGGTGAGCACAATTGTTAATGAATGGATTTCCATTTCTAAAGCGTTTTTGTCCTTTTAACATGAACAAGGACATATAATCTTATTAATAAACAATCTTATTGTAATGTTGACAGCACATGTATTTCATTTTAAATTCAATCTTATTGTAAAAGTCTCTGTGTGTAATGTGCATATTTTAGATGAGGAATATGTTTTTCCAAATATTTTTAAAAAATAATTCTCCTCCCATATATGGCTATAGGTAGGCTGACCATATTTCAACTTGAATAAATGACACGTTTGATCAATACATGTGTCATTCTTGTTATTCCAAAACAATCTAAACATATCTTAAAACATCAATGGCATATGTATTTCTCATGTGTATCTTTTAAATGTTAAAGATATACACCATAGATATAGTTAAAGGGACAGTCAAGTCCGAAAAGATGATTCATGATTTCGTGACATTCCTAGATAGCAATCTAGACACATACTAGTTACTAAAATATAAATACGTTTCTTATTGATATGCCAAGCTGTCAACTGAGTCCTTGTATTGGCTGCGGTTTTTCAGCGATCTCGGATGCGCCATGGTGCTTAAGACGTCACCTGCCAGGCTGTCCAATGATTCCTTGTATTGACTGATGTTTTTACGCGATCAAGGATGCACCTTTTATTGGATGGCGTTTTTACGCGATCAAGGATGCGCCTTTTTTTGGTTTGCGTTCTTACGTGATCAAGAATGTGCCTTTTATTCGATTGCGTTCTTACGTGATCAAGGAAGCGCCATGTTAATTAAGACGTTACATGCAAAGGTAAAAAAACGTCTGATTGTATTACGTAGTCCCGCAATATTTGTTTGTGCACGTTAAACACGTTTGTGAATGAGAAGACAAGTTTAAAAACATGGCGAATATGGATTGTTTGCATCATGTTACATTGTTGACCCATAGCTGATAAAGACCACCACATTCTCTTTTGCTGGATGTCTGGTTGAATAAACGAACGAAAGCAAAATGTTTTCATGCATAAGATATTTCGAGGCAAGTGCAAATCTCTATAGTCCATGTTGTTTAATATGTTTGTCAACAATATGTTCCTTTTTATGAAAAATGACTGTTGTGTTTAATGTTAAAGATATCTAATTCATAAATATGCGCTATTGTATTAGAATAAAGTAATCAATATGCATTTATCTTTATCATATGCTAAATATATGATGCCGACTTCTTCTAAATGTAATTTCGTCGTATATTTTATTAAAGGTTCATTAGACACTCACATTAAAAAAACAAAATATTTTATTCGGTCTCTAGTTATATAGTCCATTGTTTAACAAATACACGTCTCATTTTGCTTCTGTTCAAATAAAATGTAAGCAATTTTGAGACTCCTCGCCAAGCCTCAAAGTTTCATGTGAGTACCATCTCCAGCTTTCTCCTGTTTGTGTAAAGGGTCTTTTCATATGTTAATGATGGGGCATTGTCTTGTTTTACGGTTGTAATGGGGGTTCATCTATGTTTTCAATAGAGATAACCCGATTTTCTTAGAAAGTGTTTAAAGCTTTGTAATATTGATATCAGTATATGTTAATCTTGTTGTTTCTAGTAGTGTCTATTACATGCAGTTCTGTTAAAAATATAGTATACTGTCCCTTTAATGCAAATGTTGATTTTTGTATCATGTATGAGTTCCACATTGGTTAATCTCCAAATATATTATTGTTAGCATATTTTCACCCCCACTCCTAAAAGGACTTTAAACCATATTCATTGTTAAAACAAATGTCTTTATAAAAATAAATTAACACAATAATGTCTCTTTAAGAAAATAGACTTTATTTAACACGTCAATATAAATCTGTTTTCAATATTTATTGTTTGAACAAGTACATGTAGATATACCAACAATCTGCAAATATTATATGTTAGCATATGTAATTTTGTTAAAGGGACAGTTTCAAAAACAAATAATGTTTTGCATTATTAAAAAAGTCAATTTTGTAATATCAATGATATCAAAGGTTTCTCACCAATTAATCATTTGTCTGTGTTTATTTTAATTTGCTAGCTAAACCTATGAGGTTCGTGTGCTCATTTCTTAGAGCTTGAAGAGTGCATGTAATCATTATGCAATTTGACCACTGGAGGGCATTTGGATAGCATTTGTATATCTAAAACCTTGAGCTCATACAGCATATTTACCATGTATTGATCATTGATGTCTAAAATGTTGTTATGTCAGAACAACAAATAAGTGGTCATTTTTCATAGGCATAGATACAAGGGTAAGCACATAAGTCACACATATTTCTCCATGTTTTGTTGTTTCCAACTTGATAATGCGTAATACAGTGTTTTCTTTGTAATCAATAATTCTGACTGTCCCTTTAAGCTGTGTTATTGGCATTCAAACAGTAATATGCCATCATGGATAATTGTAATGGTAATTTTGTTTGCGATTCGGGAAACAGTTTGGACATCACATCACAGAAACCAATCAATATCATGAACAAGGATAGGTATGTGATGTGGTTTTCACACACTTATAACCCACACTCTGCAAACAATCTGCCTCCATGGACCGGTCCCATAGAAGTAGATTATATACAGAGTGTGGTCCACAAGTGTATGAAAACCACATCATTACATACCTATCCATTACACATTAAATAAAAAAAAACATTAAACATGAAAACAAATACATACTTCCTCTTCCTTCCCCTCTTCCCACGGGGCTGAGGCTCTGGGAGGGTCAACTGCCGACTTCGACGAGTTCTCATTGGATATGTTGTGGGAAGAGTGGAAGGAAGAGTACTGGGACGACCAAGGTGAGGAGGAGGAGATGGGCCGGCAGGAGGAGATGGGCCGGCAGGAGAAGATGGCCCGGCAGGAGAAGATGGCCCGGCAGGAGAAGATGGCCCGGCAGGAGAAGATGGCCCAGCAGCAGAAGGAAGCCCAGCAGCAGAAGGAGGCCCAGCAGCAGGAGACCCAGCAGCAGGAGGCCCAGCAGATGGCGGCCCAGGAGCAGGAGGCCCAGCAGATGACGGCCCAGGAGCAGGAGGCCCAGCAGATGGCGGCCCAGGAGCAGGAGGCCCAGCAGATGGCAGTCCAGGAGCAGGAGGCCCAGGAGCAGGAGGCAGACCAGCAGATGGCGGACCAGGAGGCAGACCAGCAGGAGGCAGACCAGCATGCGCCTCCCGGAACAAATTAAACATCTCTTGGTGGAGTCTAAAGGTTCTGTTTTGGCCTTCTTCTATTTGAGTAAGGAGGTGTATGATTTGGGTTTGGCCTTCAATGATTTTGTTTTGTCCTTCAAGAATTCTAGTTCTGCCTTCTATATTTTGTATCCGGGAGTTACGCATCTGGTCAATGTAGTCTAGTAGAACCCGCACCTCCGCTATTTCCTCTTGTTGTGCACGGCGGGGTGCCCGTGCATGGCGGCCTGCTGGTGCACGGCGGCCTGCTGGTCCTTGAGGGGCCTCTGCTTCTGCGGCCTCTTTCTCTGCTTCCGGGTCCTCTTCGTCAAGGGGGGCCTCTTCGTCAAGGGGGCCTCTTCCCTCCGAGGTGGAGATTCATCCCCACCACTCTCATCCCGGGGAAAAGGAGGAGCCTGTATTTGCTGTGCTGCCTCCTCCCCAGACTCTGTATATTTGAAAAAGAAATAAATGTATATATTAGCATATTTCCAAATAAAGCTTTAAATTACTTAGCTTACGATACAATTACAAATGCAGCCTCATTAATCCACTTTGAAATCTAACAATCAATACGATTTCCGCATTTTCTAAACCGTGTTTGTGATATCTCTGGTCAATCTGAATGTTTTAGCGTTTGTTTTCAGTCTGTTTAAATGCACACCTAACCTATAGCCTAGATACTGATGTAACGCAAAGTAATTGTGAATGCGTGTAAACAACGTAATAGCATTAATCTGATCCTTAAAGGGACATGAAACCCAATGTTTTATCTTTCATGATTTCGAAGCATACAATTATAATCAACTTTCTAATGTACTTTTCTTATCTAATTAGCTTCATTCTCTGGATATTCTTTGCTGAAAAGCATATCTAGATATGCTTAGAAGCTGCTGATTGGTAGCTGTATATAGCTGCCTCCTGTGATTGGTTCACCGTGTGCATGGCTATTTCTTCATTAAAGTATATCTAAAGAATGAAGCAAATTAGGTAATATAAGTAAATTGGAATGTTGTTTAAAATTGTATTCTCTACCTTAATCATGAAAGTAAAGGTTTGCGTATAGTGTCCCTTGAAATACATTCGTATGTTAATTTATTCTTAGACCTTACCGTCAGATGAGAATGGCAGGTTCCCGGTATCAATTCCTCCGATACCGACTATATCCACCTCGGAGATGCTGGGACGCAACATTTTCTCCCATCGGCAGTAAACGATTTCCAGTGCAGGGCCGCCACCGGTTCCTGCAGCATGTCGGGCCTCCCGGCTTAACTTTTTCTTAAGATCCATCTTGCAGACCCGGTATCGATGTTTAATAGAGTCCATATCTCTGTTCCGGCCACCCACTGCATTGACTGCATTCCTTATCTCATGCCAGAGCTTCCTCTTCTCAGTCGGGGTGGTCTTCTGATGCTGCAGCCTACTATACCTGGCAATATAGGCTTCTACGAGGGCCTCCTTCTCCTCCATCGAAAACCTTGCCTCCCTAGTCGCCTTGGCCTTCCCCTGTGACGATGCCCTCTGTTTCCCGGACTGTGAAGCCCTACTCTGTCCGCCACTGGGCCCAGCCACTTGTTCATCTTGAACCAAGTGGCTGGGTCCACCCACCGCTTCCACCCCTGCTTCCTGCCCCCCTTCCTGCCCCAATGAACAAAATGAAGAAGAAGACTAAAAGGAGGATATGTAAACTAAATGTAACTAGGGGATGGGGATGGGATGGGGATGGGGTATGGGATAAGAGTAAATGGGATGAAAGGGAATGGGACTACAGGGAATGTGGTATGGAGTGTAGTATGAGAGGGTATGGGGTATGGAGTGTATGTAGTGTTATTGATAAGTGTATGTATGTATTGAATGTGTTTGCGTGTAAATGTGTTAAGTGTACAGAAAAAGCACTCACACTAGCACTAACTCTCTAACTCACACTACCACTAACTCTGTAACTCACACTACCACTAACTCTCTAACTCACACTACCACTAACTCTCTAACTCATACTACCACTAACTCTCTAACTCACACTAGCACTAACTCTCTAACTCACACTAGCACTAACTCTCTAACTCACACTACCACTAACTCTCTAACTCACACTACCACTAACTCTCTAACTCACACTACCACTAACTCTCTAACTCCCACTACCACTACCTCTCTAACTCCCACTACCACTAACTCTCTAACTCCCACTACCACTAACTCTCACTACCACTAACTGACTCACAATAATGCACAAAATCTCTAAGCTCCAATCTCCAAAAACCCACCAGCAACACAGTGAGAGAAGCCATTCTTGTGTGGTGCTTATATACCCTGTGTAAATGTTTAATGATGTACCGGTTTGCGTTGTAAATTGTGTTCAGGTGTGCTTTATTCTTACTTATTATTTGTGCAATGTGTGTGAATTTGCGCATGCTCATTTGGAGTTAGTATTTGTGGAATGAGTAAAATGTGATGATGTCATAGTGCTCGTTTTCTATAACATTGTCCAATTGTATTATGTTTAAATGTGAATTTGCGATGGTGTGGTATTAGTGAAGTGTTGTATATGTATGTTTGTCCTAATATATAGTAATATTGAATGCGAGTATTTTGCTAGTGTATGTTTTTTTTTTTTTCCTTGTTGTTATTTTCCGTATTTCCGCATCTTAAAGTATATGCGTATTCCCTGTATTTTATTTAAATAAAATTCCCCCCGCTTTTGAATGTGTAATGCTTATGTGCTTTGTTTAGTGATTGTTGTTGTGACATTTGCGGCGTGTTATTGTTGTGCATGATGTGGTATGCGTCATATGACCGAGCTGTGCGTATTTCTCGCGAGATCGAGTGTTAGATGAAAAAAGCGTGTTTGTTTGCATTTCCATTGATCTCTATGGGTGACTGTCTAACGCGGGCAGGATTCCGCGTGTGAAATACACGCGTTAGGAGTATCGTTAGAAGGTTTTGTTTGAACTCTAAATACCGGCGTTAAAAAATGCCGTGCGTTAGACATAAACCACGCGTAGCGTTAGCACCCCATCTACCGCCAAACTCCAAATCTAGCCGTATGTGTTTGGCAGGCCCTTGATCATTTAAAAGCAGGAGTTGCCACTACACAAGAACTTGGTTGTGCAATAATAAATGAGGGCACTGGATAAACAACATCTGCTTGCTGCAAATAGGGGTGAACAGGTTCCTTAGCTAGGAACCTTGTACGCCACTCAAGTGATAAATGAGGGCCTTTGTGTTTAAAATAAGTGCATACACACATATCTGAGCTTTGCTATCACGACTGTCCTGACAATTATTCTGTCCTGGCAACATTTAAACACTGAACTAAATTTTTTTTTTATTTTTTTAAAGTAGGTATTTCAGAAGCATTTAAAACATTACATTTTTTTCAGGTTTAAAAAAATTGCAGGTTTTTGAGAATGCAAATCAATCAAATATTACATCTAGAGAAAGCACAAACACTAAGCTAAGCAATCACTGTGTAGCATTTATAAGGTTTTCATGTATACTATATATATCACAAGTCAATGACACATACAAAACAAATGAATATTAACATTTTGGCAAAACATTTGGGCATCCATTTATATTATTAAAAGTGGCTACAATTCAAAGTGTTAAGCAAATAATGCAAAACATTTAATCATCCTTAATGAGTATACTAATCTGTTTGCTTTGAAACAAGCTTTTGGCAGCAGTACACATTTTGTTTAAATATCTTACCCAGCTTTAATACTTTGTCTTGTCTAGCGCAAACCAAAATGTATCCTTTTATCTATATCCTTATGTTATCTATTACTAATGTTTAGGATAATAAAAAAAAAGTGGTGAACACTGGCAATGGGGAAGTCGTTATGTATTCCAAGCTGTCATCTGTGACATATGTCTGCAGTGACAGACAATCAGCAGTATTCAAAATGAATTAATCACCAAAAAGCAGTAGACTTTAATGTGAAGTACTAGAGATTGTAAGTTACAAATTGAAAAAGAGAATTCCACTGAGATTTTTCAAGAGATAGCTTAAGGCTAGTTAATACCTTTATATCAATTACAAACTGACTAAGTATTCTTTGGTTTTACATCAAATTTAGTGCACTAGACAGGTTTCTAAAGTTAGTGATGAACAGTAACATTTTATTCCCAAATCATATTTATTGCCTTGACCATTAGTACAATTATAATAAAATGTAATATAACAAAAATGCCAATAGAGTGAAAGGAAAGCATGAAGAGGAGCGCCCTGTACTTCGTGTCAAGATGAGGACCGCCATCTCCAGCTCCGCTACCGCTGCCACCACTGGGGCGAAGATAAGACGATGGACCACCGGAGTAGAAGATGGATAAAGAAGGACCACCGCCAGGATGAAGATAGAGTGTCGCCGCCATCAAGATCAGTGCTATCAACACTGATGAGTACTAATTAATGTTAGAGAGGTAAATGTGTTTTATTTATTTTTATTAAAAAAGAGCTGAAATCGCTTTAGGGCAATTCCCTACAAAAGGCCCCTTTAATGGCTATTGGTAGTTTAGTTTTAGAATAGGGTTTTTTTTGGGGTGGGTTGTTTTTTTAGGGGTATTAGAATAGGAATAAATATATATATATATATATATATATATATATATATATATACTGTATATATACTGTATATGTATATATATATATATATATATATATATATATATTATAATTACTTTGTTATTTTCTGTGATGTTAGCCTTATTTTTTTTGCAATGTTATGTTTTTTTTTATTTGTAATGGTAGTTTTTTTAAGATAAGATTAGGTTTTTATTTAATTTTACAGGAATTTTTTTTTAAGGTAGTTAGGATTTTTTTGTAAATTTTGTGGTATTTTAATTTGAGTTATGGGTATTGCGATGTGTGGGGATGGCGGTTTAGTGGTTAATAGTTTATTTAGAAAGTTTGCAATGTGGGAGGGAGTGGCGGTTTGGTGGTTAATTGTGTAGTGCTGCTTTTGTGGTGGGCTATGTAGTTGTTTAGAGTTTAATAAAATAGGGGCTTATGGTGATTCGACTTAGTGGACAAGTAGGGTGGTATTTTTTTTTTATTATTATATTTGCACCATTGACTTCTATGGAGCAGTGGGTGATCAAGCTAGCGGTAAACCATTTTCGCAAGTCAGGTTAGCGCTAGAGCAATAATTTTTTACTTTGAACTAATAATGCCAGTTCAACCCAACTCGCGTAAAAGGTTTACCACTAGCGTAATTAGCACTCTAGCGAAAGTGATAGTTAGTGGCTCTACCTGTAATCTAGCCCTTACTGTGTCTCCCATATGTCATCTTGATTTTGTTTCCCAGCAATGGCTTTCCTCTTGCCATTTGTGCATGAAGCCTAGCTTTCTGCAGCATCCAGATTAAATTTAGTCCCATTGATGGTTTATTTTATATACTACTACTATACTGCTGAAAAATTGGCCATTGAGCATGGAATGGCGTTAACGTATATATTACAAGTCACGTTGGTATAGGCTGTAACCCATGCATTTTAGCCTTAACGCAACCCTCAATTCCGCACTAAAAAAATTACGTTTGAGTGCTTGATTTTCCATACCGCCGTATTACGGATTGTGCGGTCTAGCTAAAATGCTTGCGTTATAGCCTATACCGACACAAGCCATTCCGCGATCTGAAACCGGAAGTTATGGATTTTGCAAAACAAAAATGTTTCACAAAACACATAACTAAAATGTTACAAAGTACTCTAACACCCATAAACTACCTATTAACCCCTAAACTGCCACCCTCCCGCATCGCAAATACCAAATTACACCTATTAATCCCTAATCCACCACCCACCCGCATCACCATCACTATATAAACCTATTTAATCTTTATTTGGCTGACTTTGAAGATAAGAAGTTGTTTAATATGACCAATCCTTTTGGGAAGCATATTGTCTATTATACACGCTATATAGACGATATGCTCTTACTTTGGAATGGAAATGATGAGGATTTAACAGTTTTTGTTGAATATTTAAATTCTAATAGTGCTAATCTCAAATTTACTTTTAATTTTTCCAGGGAATATTTAACATTTTTGGATGTCAAGTTAAGTAATGGAGTTGAAGGCATTGTCACAGAGGTATATAGAAAGGAGATCTCGGGCAATACAATTTTAAGAGCAGATTCATGCCATCCGCAGCATTTGAAAAAAGGAATACCCAAGGGTCAATACATTAGGCTGCGGAGAAACTGCAGTAATCTAGAGAGTTATAAAAAACATGCAGCAGATCTCACCTCTAGGCTAAAAGAAAGAGGCTATAATGAACAAACTTTAGTAACTTTGTCAGAACAAGTAAGTAGATATGATAGAAATAATTTACTTAAAGATAAGACTAGATCTAATAACAACAGAGAGGGCATTAATTTCATTACATCGTTTAGCAAACAGTTTGGTAATATTTGTAATCTTATAAAAAAAAGATTACCTATCTTGGATAGAGACAGTGATCTGAAAGGTGTCCCTAGTAGGTGCAACTTCATTTCCAGAAAAGCCAAAACTATAGGAGATCTAGTTAGAAAGGATTTTAGTAGGAAGAACTTGACATCGATGAATTCCACAAAATGGCTTACACCTAGATTGGGCTTTTATAGATGTAATGCGAGACCCTGTAAAAGTTGTAGTTATGCCTTAGTTGGAGACATATTCACTTCTACACATACTGGTCAAGTCTATAAGATCAAAGACCACATAACTTGCTCGTCCACATTTGTTATATATTTGTTAACCTGTAATATTTGTAACTTTCAATATACAGGATTAACGTCAAGAATGCTCAAAGATCGAGTGAGAGAACATTTACTCTCTCTTGAGACAGATATCCCTAAGACTCCTGTGGCTAAACACTTTGCTCTACATGAAGATAAATCAGCTGGCTTCAGATTCCAGGGTATAGAACAGGTTAACCTAGGACCTAGAGGCGGTAATAGATATGCTGCTTTAAGCAAACATGATGTATTTTGGATTCATACTTTAAAAAATGGTGCCCCATTTGGGATCAACAAAATTAGTGATATTAAGTTGTTCATAGATAGATCGTAATAATTAATTCTCTAGCTTGGTCTGACTGTATCCTAATCAATTTATATGCATCTTCATACATTTTTTGCATTTGACTTTTATATTAATATATTTTGATGTATATTATTTTGGTTAGTTTTTTTTGGTCAGCTTCGTTTTCCATATTAGTTTTGTACATTTTTTAGTTATATATATATATTTATATCTTAATTATATATTGTTTATTTTTTTGTTTTTTTGAACGATTTATTGGATTTAGTATTTTTTATCTTTAATATTGAGTTTCTTTCTAGTCTATTCTGTAATCGCAATTGTGTCATTGGTTTGTTTGGTTATAGGGTAGATCTGCACTCCCTCTCTAGTTTTTAGTCTCAGTAAATTTCGAAAGATTGCCATCTGGCTTTAGTAATATTATTAGGACACTAGTTCTCTGCTACAATTTTGTCATATTGAGTTATTTATTACTAAGGTTAAGGGATTTTCTTTATGAATTGACTAACTAATAAACAATGAGCTCTGTCTTTTTAACTCGAGTATAACTTCTATGTGCAAGTGTTTAATTCTTTTTAACTATATATGGAAGTTTTGAAAACAAAGTTCACTTTTTATTATTATTTTGTGTATCCTGTAGTTCGTTTTTTTCATGTATAGTTTTTTATCTTACATATATGCATTGTATCGTTATTTGGAATACTATTTAGTAGATGTTTGTAATTAACTATGCATCAGGTGTTGAGGACTCACATCTTACATTTAAGGAGCCCTCACACACCTGAATGTTAGCTCTGATGAAGTGCCCTATTGGGCAGGAAACGCGTCAGCGGTAATCAAATCTGTGTACATTGTGCCTTTGTTTTCTTACTCGCAAATATCAATAAAGATGAACTTTTAACTCTATATCATCAGCCTTTTCTACTTTCTCCACATTGGGTTATAGTCTCCCTGCAAGGTGTTGATTTTTATAAACCTATTAACCCCTAAGCTGCCGGCCCCCCACATCGCCAACACTATAATAAAGTATTAACCCCTAAACTGCCAGCCCCCCACATCACAACTAATAAACTAAACTTATTAACCTCTAATCCATCGCCCCCCCCCACATCGCAAAACACTAAATTAAACTATTAACCCCTAAACCTAACAACCCCCTAATTTTAAATAAAAAGTTACAATATAACTACCTTAAAATAAATAAACCTGTGAAATAAAAAAACCCTAAGATTAAAATATAAATTAACCTAACATAACTATTCTAATAAAAAAATAAAAAAACAATGAAAAAACCTAAATTACAAATTTAAATTAACCTAATACTACCAAAAAAATAAAAAATCTAACATTACAAAAAATAATAAACAATGATTTTAACACCCAATAGGATTTCAGTAGCTCTCATCCTATCGGCTGATTTGAAAATGTCAGCCAATAGGAATGCAAGGTACCCCATTTTTAAATGGGTACCATGCATTTAAGCTTCAGTGTATGGTGGTGATCGTATGAAGAGGACGCTCCGCACTGGATGTCATCGCCGGTCCTGGACAGCTCCACAGCTTGGCGCCACCGGGATAAAGATAGAAGATGGTCCCGCGATGGAGGAAGATGAAGTCATCTGGATGAAGACTTCTCGCCACCTGGATGAGGATGGATGACCAGACTTCAGGAACTGTAAGTAGATATTCTGGGGTTAGTGGGTTTTTTTTTTTTTTTTTTGGGCTGTTTTTTTTTTAGATTAGGGCTTTGGGTGATATGAATGCCCTTTTAAGGGCAATGCCCATACAAATGCCCCTTTAGGGGCAATGGGTAGTTTAGGATTTTTTTAGACTTAGGTTTTTTATTTGGGGGGGTTTGTAGGGTGGGGGTTTTACTGTTGGGGGGACTTTGTCATTTTTTGTAGGTAAAAGAGCTGTTTAACTTAGGGCAATGCCATACAAAAGGCACTCTTAAGGGCTATTGGTAGTCTATTGTTAGGTTAGGGGTGTTTTAATTTTGGGGGGCTTTTTTATATTTATAGGGCTATTAGATTACCATATTTTTTGTTCCATTAGACGCACTTTTTCCCCCCTCAAAAGTAAGGGGAAATGTGCATCTTATGGAGCGAATGTGTGGACCGCAGGTTACCTTTGGCCAAAGCCCACTGACTCTGAGACTTCAGACAGTGCTGCAGTCAGTGTTCTTTACAGATGTCTAAACACAGACAGCCTTAACAAAAATGAAAAGAGCTCATTGGCTGACAGCATAGGGGGTGGGGTTATATGTCACCACAGTGGTGGTAATCCTGGCCCCCCAGGTAAGAGGCACACTATTCTCAAAGTTTGGTGTCCCCTGTGGGAGCAGGATGTGGGATAGGGACTACATATTGTAGCCAATAGTCAGCAATCTTGGTGGCTAAAAACTGAACTTTATAAGTAAAATAAAATATACAGTCACTGCCAGACATATATAGGCAGGTTAAAAATGCAACATTTTCTTGGCTGCGGCGTTTCCTTGCGGACATATAACAGATAAGTCAGCCTGCTGTTTTTGCAACTTTCCCAGTTGGGGCTATCCATTTTCCCTTGTCTAGAGCGCTAATACTGGGACTAACATTACATTGTTTAGAGTGAACTAACTGCCTAGACACACAAATACTGGCAATGAGTGGTACGCACATAGAAGACAAGAGACAGAACAGACATAATAAGCTGCTAGCGCTTACCATGCTGCTGCTATTTGTTTTCCTCTGGTCCCGATAAATTATGGTCTCAGTGACTGGAGTTCTGTTAACATTCTCCATTCAAAATGAACAGAGGATCTTAGCAGAACTCCAGTGGCCGAGAATATAACTTATGGGAACTGGAGGTAAACAAACAGCAGCAACATGGTAAGCACTAGCAGACGGTAAAGGCTTATTATGCATTTTTTATTTATGGGGGGGCTCACTGCTGGTTGTTCTTCCCTCTCCCCCTTGAGACTAAGGTTACAGCCTTACAGTAATGATAACTAACGGACCACGCTGCAATCAAGGTGTTTAGGAAGTTCCTGAATCCTGAATGCAGCGTGGTCCGTTAGTTATCATTATCATTACTGTAAGGCTGTAACTTTAGTTTCAAGGGGAGAGGGAAGAACAACAAGCAGTTGTTTATTAAACAGTTTACTATACCATTTGATTCAGAATATTTTTTTTCTTGTTTTCCTCCTCTAAAAACTAGGTGCGTCTTATGGTCAGGTGCGTCTTATGGAGCGAAAAATACTGTAGGTGTAATTGTTTTTATTTTTGATAATTTCGTTTATTATTTTTTTGTAATCTTAGATTTTTAATTTTTTTCGTAGTATTAGGTTTATTTTTATTTTATTAGAATAGTTATGTTAGGTTCATTTATAGTTTAGTATTAGTTCTTTTTATTTCACAGGTAAGTTTCTTATTTATTTATTTTAAGATAGTTATATTGTAACTTTTTATTTAAAGCTAGGGGGGTTTTAGGTTTAGGGGTTAATAGTTTTATTTAGTGTTTTGCAATGTGGGGGGCCAGCGGTCTAGGGGTTAATAGGTTTATTACAGTAGTAACGATGTGGGGGCCGGCGGTTTAGGGGTTAACACTTTATTATAGTGTTGGCAATGTGGGGGGCTGGCGGTTTAGGGGTTAATAGGTTTATTATAGTAGTAGCGATGTGGGGGCGGCGGTTTAGGGGTTAATAGGTTTATTATAGTAGTAGCAATGTGGGGGGCAGCGGTTTAGGGGTTAATAGGTTTATTTTGTGTCGGCGATGTGGGGGAGAGATGGATTAGGGGTCAATAACTTTATTTAGTGTTGGCAATGTCGGGGAGCTGCAGATTAGGGGTATTTAGACTAGGGGTTTATGTTAGGGTGTTAGGTTTAAACATAATTTTCTTTTCCCTATAGATATTAATGGGGTTGCGTTACGGCAATTTGCCATTCCGCTATCACAGGTGTTAGTTTTTTTCTAACACTCTCTCCCCATTGATGTTTATGTGGGAATGCGTGCACAAGCACGTAAACTCAGCCCTTAGAGGTTTTAAAGTAACTGGCAATGGCAGCGCTATGGAAAGTGTGATACTGCTCATTTTATTGCATTATTTACACACCCGGTATAGCGCAAAACTCGTAATCTAGGCGATTGTGAACTGTGCTAACAAAATCACACTGTTAAAGGGACAAAAAAAGTGCAAAAACAAAAATTGCTCTAAGGTGTTATAGCATTTTATTAATAACATTTTGCTTACAAATAACAATGGGGCTGATCATAATCTTCTCAAAATCAGTTTTGGCTGATATGGGTAGTGTTTTTTTTTTTTTTATTTATTGAGGTTTTGCTTAAGTTTCAACAAACAATGAAGGTCATATTGCAGAAGTCAAAATTACAATACATCAAGAAACAATATATACTAAAAATAGTTGGTTACAAGACTTGTGACAAGACATGCTTCAGAAACCTCATTTATAATAATAATGTAATCATACGTGTGAGTCATCTAGCGGAACTTGATATGAATCTCTTGATAACCACATACCAATCTACTATCTGTGGTAGAGATGGTCATTCATGGACCACTAAGGTAGTTAATTATGAACTAGTTGTAGCGGTAGTTCCATACTAGATAAGTTTGTGACAAGTTGTTCACAGACCCTTGAATATAGGAAATGACAACATTTAAGTAAAAACATGAACATGACTATAAACTGACATTAGAGAGCTGCTGAAGATAGTTACAAATAAAATATAGCATGACAATAAACTATAGTAATGAGGTATATTTTTGTAGTAGATCAATAGAAATCTGTCAGCGGGTAAGCACCACTTGTGTAGCATAACTTAGTTCTAAATTTAAAAAACAGAGGGAATAAGCCAACTTTTGAAGTCTAACAGAAATAATACCTTAGATCATTAATAAGAGCTCCAGGAATACGATGACACAGTGATTGTTAAAGCTTAGCTTAAAGGGACATAATACTCATATGCTAAATCACTTGAAACTGATGCAGTATAACTGTAAAAAGCTGAAAATATCACCTGAGCATCTCTATGTAAAAAAGGAAGATATTTTACCTCACAATTTCCTCAGCTCAGCAGAGTTAGTTCTGTGTAAAAAGTTATACTCAGCTGCTCCCAGCTGCAGGTAAAAAAAAAATAAAAAATGAAGAAATGAACAGCAGCCAATCAGCATCAGCAGTGCTGAGGTCATGAACTCTTACTGTGATCTCATGAGATTTGACTTAACTATCATGAGATTTCATAGTAAGCTTCCTTTACCTGATTGGTGAAATAATATGAGCGTGCACGAAGCTCATCCTTTCAGTTGTCCCGGGACAGACACACTAATATGCTGCTTAGAAATCCTTTACAATGGGAGGTGGCTACTGAGGAACTTTTGAGGTAAAATATCTTTCTTTTTTACATAGAGATGTTCAGGTGATATTTTCTAATCAGCTTTTTACAGCTATGCTGCATCACTTTCAAGCGTTTAAACATTTGGGTATTATGGCCCTTTAATGCAAAATGTCTAGATTAGAAAAATAATAAGCCACTAAAAATAGTATGTTGGAGCCTCTATATAGGACCAACAAGGATGCAATCATATAGGGATTTTCAAAACGGTTGTGGAAGTTATACAGACTATTTGCCTCCTAAGATCTAAAATTGAAAAAAAAAATAGTTTGTTATATTGAAATGTGAATTAAGCTCAGGATGAAATGTCTCAAGTAGGTAGATAAGTGCTAGCAAAATGCTGCACCATATAGGTTATAGTATACGTATATTGCTAAGGCCATAACATGTTGTCCTGGCCGCAGACAACACGGCCATGGTGTGAAGCAAGTTATTGTAACCAGATAGCAGAGTTGGTTGTATAATGTCTATCAAATAACAAACAGTAGATTTAGGAGGTAGGAGGAATTTGTGTGACATATGGGAAAAATTTAAATAACATTATATGCATATTTTACTTAAGGGAGGACTCATTTTAAGTAATATGCATTGCAGAGAGAAAACGCTAATATACATCAGTCAGAACCAGTTCTAACACATAATATGCTACCGTATTAAGAGAGTAAATGAGATAGAGTAATAAGAGTGGAACAACAAAAAGGTGGACGTGTACTATCTATCTCAACCAAGTTAGCAAAATTAACATATTGCTTCCAAAAAAAAACCCAATTAAGTTCAAGGTAGATAAAACAGCTCTAGACTACCTATCAGAAATGTGTAATCTGTTAACCAACTCCGGACTTCAAAGGGTTAATAGGGGGAACCACCTTAGCAAATGTGTCATTCCAGGCCTTGTTATTATTAATCTCTGAAGCCTTCTACTGTACCCAGAGGCCAACCACAGATAAGCGGCTGATGAAGAAGGAAGTAATGTTCAGTGCCGGCTCTTCGCTCAGTACCAACATATTTTACATGAGCCAGATCCTGTGTGTAAGTAGGGACACACTAGTATGTTGTAGAGATAGTTGAGCAGCTGATCTGTACCCATTCAGTTTAGCTAGAGCAGGATGGCAATAGCAATTAGGGCTCTGCAAGATCACATTATGGCTGCGGAAATCAGTTGAGGATCTTGTTGGTGAATCAGTAAGTGCTTGAATCTGGAGATCAGGTGCATCGCTCCATAAGTTCTCTCCTTCCTCATTGTCCCTCAAGCTTGCCTGCGCTACTGCATCCTCTGGTTGTAGTGGGGGGTTGTATGAGTAGTTGAAAGGCCGCCGCCATAGAAAAATCATCAATGGTCTAGATTGCAGCATAAAAGTAATATCGTCAGAAGCAGCAGCTTCTATTTTAGTAATATTTAGCATAAGATTTGAAGGATGTTGCATTTACGTTCAGATAATGCATGGATTGTGTCAGCTTCAGACAGAGCTTCTAGTTTGCGACTTATCATGGCCGCCTCCCGGACACGCCCCCCGGTAGTGTGTTTTTGTGTGTGATCATAATCAAAAATTGATTTAGATTCTAAAACACAGCCGCAAATAAGATTTCACTTGAAAATTTCCTGAAAAACATTTATTTGGTTGTTAATTCTTCTTACCAGAAACAAATATGGGAATCAGACTGAAACTGACATTTGCAATCTCCGTTTGTCACCTCTAATGGCTACATTGCAGTTGTTTTGAATTAACTCCTCTGTACAGTGTGTAAGGAAATCAATCAACAGACAGTTCCCAGAAGTTCCCAGTCCCTTAAACAAAGGATACCAAAGGAACAGAGTCAATTAGATACTAGATGTAAAATGAAAAGTCTCTAAAAATGGTATGCTCTAACTGAATCATGAAACTTTAATTTTGACTTCTGTGTCCCTTTAAGACATTTAAAAAATGTATTTTGTAATGCAAGGATTAGTTGCTAATATATTTTATATGTTTAATATCCCTTTTGATGTTCTATATGCCCTGAGATATCTAAACACTTTGTAATTATTATTTTTTTATTCAGTTTTTCATATTTTTATAATTCTCCATTGAGAAGCAAACTTCTGATTAATTGGACACAGGTAGCAAACAATCTATGTAATTTAGTTGTGGGTCTTAATATGCAATTTAGGAAACTTTCAGTCTGAGCTCTTATACATCACATTAAAAAAAAAAAAAAAATTGGTGTATTGCTGGTGCCTAGATCTAGTAATATTTACTGTAATTTAGTAGCAAGGTAGTCCATTCTAAGAGCCAACAAAACAATTTTATTGTTTTTTTCTATTGTATCATGATATTGTAAAAGACATAAATTCTTGGTCTACTAGACACATACTGTATATCATATGTTTAACATGAGCAATTTGTATTAGTTTGAAAGAAGATCTTTAAGCTTCCTCAAGTGTAAATGAATCCTTTTAGGGCTATGTAAGCCAACCAAACACAGTTACTAAGTGCTAGATTACAAGTGGAACGCTAAGTCTAGCTAGGGAGTGATAATGGGTATTTTAGTGGCTCTTTGCGCACATTGAAAAATTATTATGAGTTGAAAGTAAACGTATTCACTTGAGCACAATCAAATTTAACGCACAAGTGGCACAAAAAACATCAAGAATACATTTAAAAGTACAGTTACACTTTGCATTAAAAAGTTCTAAGGGCTCAAAGATATGAGGTTTCAGGTTTTAGAACGAAGCAGCGTAAGCTGCTCTGGAGCCCTTGAGAGGCAAATTTGTATGTGCATGCCTGCTTCCCGCAATGTAAAAGGTAACGGTCATTAGAACACCGCTTCTTTCACTCTTCACTTCCTCTGATGGCATGAAGAGAAATCATCATGAACTCGCTCGCTTGGGCTGATTGACAGACCCTTCTGGGTCATCGGAGAGTGTAATGATGCAAATGGGCCAGCGGACAAACAGACCCACTGTCGGTGCGCAGCAAAGACGTGCAGACAACTTATCAGCTTGAGAAACTTGTCCGCATGCTGGTTAATAATGGGGTCCATAATTTGTATTAGAATATCCCTTTAACTTTAGTGACAAAGTGCAAAGTGATTTAATATACGAACTGCAAAAGCATTTCAGTAACTTTTTATTTTTCATTTACGGCAGGAAAGAGAAAGTAAATATAAATGTCTCATTCACCGCATATAATGTACCATATATTATATGTTATATATTTATACATTAAAAGAATTTAAAATATAAACCTCACATCAAGGTTCAAGATATTTTTATTTTGACCTGGAAAAAAAATCTTTGTTCTTGCTTTACAGGAACAATATCAGTTTCTTAGCCACTCCATCAACAAAGAGAAGAAAAAAAAAAAAAAAGACGCTTTTTCTTTCCTCTTACTCAAAAGCTGTGGCTAAGAAGAGCATACGGTTCAGAGGGTCATTAAAAAGCATCAAAGGAGGCAGCCTCATAATGGTAATAAGACGGCTGCAAGGAAATAAAGTGGGCATTGATCTGCACTATTGAGTGTGACATTTTAACCGAAGCTAAGAACCAAGAGCATAGCCAGCTCTCTTATTCATCTGCCTGCCTGTTTTAGTAAATTGTCTTTTTTTCCAACCACTGGCCCCAGAGGTCACTTCATATTAGCTGCCTTGTTAATACTGCAGCAATCAATACTTAATCAACAAGTAATGGGATTTTGCAGTCATCCTGTATGATCTTTCAATAAAGTCCTGTATCTATCTCAGCCTATTCAGAGCCTGACTAAAGATGCACAATTGCTGCAGTGAAAGGATTTGATGGTCTGGTGCTCTTAGCCTCATCTGCATCTGATTAAGACACCATGCAGTCACTGTCCTTCACCCCTTTGTTCTCTTATGCCTGTATAATATTATGTGGTATATCAATTCATCATCCCGGATTTTATATGCATCAATTAATTACTTTAAGATTTTATTATGAAAAAGTTATTGTGATGACAGATTATAGCTAAAAAGCAGAACACATTCTAATAAGGTAATATGTAAGCATACATGCCCAATAAGTAAATATAATGTTATAATCAAACCTCTTATTGGAGAGAGAGAGAGAGAGAGAGAGAGAGAGAGAGAGAGAGAGAGAGAGATAGTGAGAGAGAGATAGAAAGATAGATGATAGATATATAGCTAGATAGCTAGATAGATATAGAGATAGATAGATATAGAGATAGATAGATAGATAGATAGATAGATAGATAGATAGATAGATAGATAGATAGATAGATTAGAGCAATAGATAGATGATCAATGATAGATAGATGATAGATAGATAGATAGATAGATAGATAGATAGATAGATAGATAGATAGATAGATAGATAGATAGATAGATAGATAGATAGATGGATATAGATAGATAGCTAGATAGATAGATAGATAGATAGATAGATAGATAGATAGATTAGAGCAATAGATAGATGATCAATGATAGATATATAGATAGATGATAGATAGACATATAGATAGCCATATGATAGATAGATAGATAGATAGATAGATAGATAGATAGGTGATAGAAATATAGATTGATAGTGATAGATAGATAGATAGATAGATAGATAGATAGATAGATAGATAGATAGATAGATAGATAGATATATAGATAGATAGATAGATAGATAGATAGATAGATAGATGATAGAGAGATATAGAGAGACATATAGATAGATAGATAGATAGATAGATAGATAGATAGATAGATAGATAGATAGATAGATAGATAGATATAGATGGATAGACAGACAGACACTTAATTTTTGCATTCAGAAGTTAAGTGCAAACAAGAGGACTATATGAAAAGTTTGTAAGTCAGCACATTAAATTTAGCAATGAAAGATAATTTTTTTTTCTAGCAAATAATTTGTCTTAAAGGGACAGTCAAGTCCAAAAAAGACCTTGAAGGCCGCCTCTAATCTAAATGCATTTTGATAGTTTTTCACCATTAAAGGGCATTAGTTCACATGTTTCAGATAGATAACATTGAGCTCATGCACGTGAATTTACCATGGAGACAGCTCTTATTGGCTAAAATGCAAGTCTGTCAAAAGAACTGAAATAAGGGAGCAGTCTGCTGAGGCTTAGATACAAGGTAATTACAGAGGTAAAACGTGTATAATTATAACTGTGTTGGTTATGCAAAACTGTGGAATTGGTAATTAAGGGATTATCTAATTTTTAAAACAACAAAAATTCTGGTGTTGACTGTCCCTTTAAACAAAATGTTTTTCTGTGCTCTTGAAATAGTAGTAGTTTAATGGTGCAAAATGAGTACAATTTTTTTTAAATAAAATACTATGAGAAAAAATTGTCAGTGCTAGATCAAAAACAAAAGAATGGATTTACTTGGAAATGATTTGCTGCAATATTTCAAGGACATTGGGGGATCATGGTACTTTTATTTTATGTAAATCTGTTTAGTAGTTCCAATAACAACAACTGCAAAGTTGAGTTCTTGGGAGCATAATTGTAAAATTTCAAAACATCATCCATGGGCTAAAGTATCAGTGACATAATTTATTTTTATTATAAAATAGTGGTATGATTAAGTGATTATAGGCCTAGTGTGGTCACTCCCAGAGTAAAGAACCTCCGAACACAAACCTATAAACTTACCAACCATAAGAAAAAACACAGGGACACCAGAGTGGAAGAAAAGACTGGATGTCAGTCTCGTTTTTTAAAGATAACATATTATAACCGACTTATGGCTATATTACTAGTGGAGCGCTAATTTATTGCGCGCCCGCAAATGGGCAAATTCAGCCGTTTGCGGGCACACGATAAATAACCAGCAATTAGCGCTCATTAAATTAACCAGAGATTAGATCCCTGGTTAATTTTATAAATGTGCCCCAAATGCACATTTTTATTTTTTAATAAAATAACTGCACAAAGCCCTTTTTAATGCTGAAAGTTGTTGGGTGTGGGGTGTTAGTGCCTTTACATTGCAGTCTGTGGGAACTGTGTGTTCCCAGTAAATATATATGTATATGCTTATATACATATATATGTTTAAATATGTGTATATACACATATTAACACATAATATATATGTATATAATCATATATATTTATATTTACATTTGCTGCCCATCGCTGCACGACTTACCCCCTTCGCTCCGCTAGTTCTCATGCCGTGTCTGAGTGCATGAGAACTAGAATCCCATTGGAGCTTATGGATGCACGCTTTCAAGAGCGCAATGCTTCCGTGCAATGTGAACGCGAGGTCGCATTTGCATTGCACCTCACTTGCAATTCCAGCACACATTTGCATGCGCTGGTATTACTCAGTTGGGCGCAGATATTGCTTTTGTATAAGCAATATTTTGCACTCAACTTGTAATCTGGCCCTACAATGTTGACATAGGATGGCGGCAAGGGAGCCCCTAACTACTCAGAAAAAGCAGAGGTCAGTGGTCCCACTGGAGGCAGCTAGACAGCAATACGGTTTCAAGAGTTTACATGACCTATTTTAGGCCTGCAGTATCTGCCTCTTCTTAGCAGCCTGGCCATCACTCCTCCCAACATCAAAAAAAGACCATGACCACCCTCTGCTAGAGTGTGGTAGTTACTCAAACTTTAGGGTGCCCCAGACCTTGCCGTTTTAACCGGTTAATGGATCAAGGGGGAGCTACATCTTAAAGACCACATGCTTATGAATACTAGATTGTAGTAATCCTGTCTGAGCCGTATAAAATACAATAGCAACCCTAAGGAAGCTATAAACACACACAAACACACCTCCATCCTTGACAACGTTGACATCCTTGTAAACGCACACTCCTTCTACTCTTTCCTTTCTCTACTGACCATAAACCCTTAAGACGCTCCAAGCCTATTTAGGTCTACACTTACATTAGGCACATACCTTGCACTTTTATTCTTGCTTTATCATTTATCATTTAGTATCATTAGATAAGAAGACAAGAAAGAGAGCAATACAAAGAGATAGAGAAAAGGATAGTGAGATGAGTCAAATAAATAAAGCATAGTTAAAATGAATACTTAAGTTCTTTTTTTATTATAATATATATAAAATGTATAATATATTACTTATTGGTCTTCACTGTCATTAAAATATATTTTCATCCTCTAGATTAAACTGAATAATTGTAAAGCATATACTAAATATTACATAATATTATGATATACTGCAATGTGCAGTTTATTCACTCATTGGACCCTATTGCAATACTTAAGAGTGTGCCACGTAAGGGCTAGATTACAATTGGCATACTAACGTTTGCGCACGTGATATTGAAATATCAAAGGGGCATTCATTTAAGCGCGTATTACAAATGTAAACACGTTCACTCAAGCACAACAGAATTTAACATGCATCGGGTTAGGATGGCTGAAGACCTCGATTTAGGGATAAAATAAAAGTTGCAACAAACACAACATAAATACTTTAAAATAAACAGTTACACTCATATAAACTCTATCTGATAAAAAATATTCATAAAAGTAATAAGTATTCAACGATATATGGTATATGACCTTATATTTGACTGCAAGGGTCTATAATACACACACATAAATATATATATACTATACTGTGTATATATATATATATATATATATATATATATATATGTGTGTGTGTCTAAATAGTAATTCTATGATAATATTTAATAAGGTGTTTTACTGTTTATTTACTGTAAATATTTTTAACATTACAATGTTCTTCATATTAGGAAATAGTTATTAATATTTTAAATTTAATTTAAATTGATATTCCTTTATATCTATCTATTTGTATATAATCTATACCTGTATATATTAATATAGATATATAGGCAAATATATATATATTAAATTAACATTATCATATATAATGTTTAGTGTTTCTGGAAAAAGGTAATTTACTGTCTGATAGTAAAGGCCAATGCTTATTCAGTATATTCCCTGTCCGCCTTTTGTTCGGGGCAAAAGTGGTGCTCATGATTAAAGGTGTGGGGACATCCTCCTTTGTCTTTGGATCCCCTCTGGAATCTTGTTCCTTGACTTCTTCCAGGATGTTATTCACCATCTCTTGCTTGTATCCCCTCTCAAGGAACTTTTTTCTTATCCCCTCCAACTGGGAGACCCCTGCTAATTTGTCTGTATTATTTCTAAGTGTTCTCATCAACTGTGATTTCACCATACCTTTAAACAATGACGGAGGGTGGCATCTTTCGGCTCTCAAAAGGGAATTACAATCTGTCGGTTTGGAATATAAAGTAGTGCCTATGCTGTTTTGGCTGATGAAAATAGAGATATCTAAGAAATATATACTCTCTTTCTCAATATTTATTTTGAATCTCACTGTGGTATCCGTGCTATTAACCCTTTCAAACCATTGGTCTGGAGTGTTCCTACCCCCTCTCCAGATCAAGAAGATGTCATCGATATAGCGTTTGTAAAAAATAATAGCAGGGTCCGGGTGTGACCATAAATATGTGTTTTCAAAATCAGACATAAATGTATTGGCATATGCCGGGGCCATATTTGACCCCATGGCTGTGCCAGGCCATTGGACATAAAATTTATCCTTGAACTTGAAAAAATTTCTCAAGGCATAATTCAATCAGAGACAGTACAAATTCTATAGGTGGACCATTATAGTACTCAAAATTCAACAGATGTTCCTTGATAGCTTTTAAACCCTCCTCATGTGGAATAATGGTGTACAGGTTATTTACATCTAGACTTACTAGAAGGTCACCTTCTTGTATCTCAACTTCATTCAGATGTGTGATTAGATCTTGAGTGTCTAGAAGAAACGATTTTGTGTTCCTAACCATGGGTTGCAAAATAGTGTCTATGTATTGAGCCACGGGTTGAAAAATAGATCCCCGGGCTGATACAATTGGCCTACCGGGTGGTTTAACCAACAATTTATGTATTTTTGGTATTGTGTATAAAATCGGTGTCACTGGGCACTCTGTAATACAAAAATCCCTAATATGCTCATTGATGTACCCCTGTGTGAATCCCATCCAAATCATATCATCCAATTCCCTTTTAAAGGGAACAGTTGGATCAAATGTTAACCTCTTGTATGTCAGTGTATCCGCTAATTGTTGTAGGATATCTGCACGGTAGTCAGTGTAGTCCATAAGGACTATGGCCCCTCCCTTGTCCACTGGTCGGATAATAAGTGTGGGGTCAGATTGGAGTGATTTTATAGCTAAGTGCTCCTCATAAGTGAGGTTACTCCTCCATTTAGACTCTGTTCTCTCTGACTCCATATCTTGTGAGACCAGTCTCATAAAGGTTTTAATTGATGGGCTACAGTTACTGGGTTCAAAGGTACTGGGTTTTTTACATTTAGTTACCCAAACAGGAGTGGACACTGGGGAGTACTGGAAGTGTTCCTTGATTTTGAGTATTCTCTGCTATTTATAGATGTCTGTTCTCATGTCTAGTTCTGAAATGCCTTGGCTTGGAATGAAAGAAAGACCTTTGTTAAGTAGTATGTTCTCAGTTGGTATGAGGATGTGTGAGCTTAGATTAACTATACTCTCTAGTGCCCCCTGCGTAGTGGCCTGTGCCGTGTGTTTCGCCCTCCTAATATGGGGCCTGTGGTGTTTCCTCCCCTGGGTCTCATGGTGACCCCTAAAAAATTAGTATTTCTATAGTGCCCACGTGAATGTTCTGTAAAATGTGAGCCACTAGGGGGAGGGGTGGAATCTAAATGTAGGGAAATATCCCTATCTGTTTCCGAGGATTCTGCCCCACTTGTATCCACCGTATCAAACCTCACCCTGCGCTGACTGTGTCTTCATCTAGGTTGATTAGCTTATGTGGAGCTAAGCCACTTGTATACCCTTCCTTTTTCGTAATCCAAATTGACTGTGCCAATTTTCCTATTTTTAAAAGTGACTAAGTCACTCCTATATTTGTCAATTTGTTGTTTAATTTTTGTGAGCCAATCTTCACTATTATCTGTGGAGAGGGTAGGCTTATGTAGTTCCTCAAATGTTGCAATATCTGCCTTAACTTTGGCTAGCAGGGAAGTGACCTCCTCAATTACTAAAAGGATGAGGTCAAGGGAGCACTTGTTAAGTACATTACACCATTTTCTTCTAAAGTCAGGGTTGTCTCTACCTATTGTAGGTATGTTATGAACTCTAAACCCCTAGGAATTTTACTACTTCGTTAATACTCAGACAAATAGCTCCCATGAAGGGATAAATCTATTTCCCTTTTTCTAAGTTTAAGCAATGCAAAATACAAATTAGCAGGGGTCTCACCAGCAGGTCCCGTTATTGGTGCAAAGATATCCTTGCACAAAGAGCCCAGACAGGAACGGTGTTGTTCTCAGAGGAGGATGCAGCCAGGATACTCTTTGCACCAGTAACGAGACCTGCTGGTGAGACCCCTGCTAATTTGTATTTTGCATTGCTTAAACTTAGAAAAAGGAAAATAGATTTATCCCTTCATGGATGAATCTTAAGTTCACTATGAAGTACAGTAAAACTTCAATGCCTTTTTTAGACATTAGACATTTTTCTAATGTTAAAGATTCCTGTATTGAAGTGGAATTATTCTGCAAAGAGATTGCGGGTAACACTATTTTATATTTTACTGCTTGCGCCAGCGGCGAGGCCTACTGAGAAAAAGAAGTTTAATTATACAATCCACAATATAGTGATAGCATGGAAAAAAGTATGCAGTGCCCTGAAAATAGACTTCAAAATTTCACAATATTTACCCATAAGAGGGAATCCACAGTTTATCAGTGGAATGGAATCTCATGTATTTCATGAGTGGGAAAAAAGAGGCTTAAGAGGGATTACTCAACTAATTGATTCACAGTATAAAACTGTCAAACCTTTTGAATCTTTGTTGAAAGAATACAAGCTGGGGAAGACACAATTTTTTGCCTATTTAAAGGCTCGACATTACATTGACTCTAATTATCTGACAGATTATAGCATACATAATTTGAGAGACATAGAGTCTGTGATAAATATTTATCGATCAGGGAACTATTCCATATCCTTTCTGTATAGAAGTATTATCTCCCTTGAAGCTAAAGGTAAAATAGAAGCACTTTATGTTAAGTGGAGTAGAGACCTTAGAAATTTAAGCCTGGAAGACTTTAAGAGAAGTCTGACTTTGATCTCCAAGTACTCGCAGGAAATTGCTTTCAGAGAATCACATATTAAATTATTGAATAGAGCTTACCTGACCCCTCTCTCTATGTCAAAGTGGAATAACTCTAAAAATGCTAAATGCATAAGATGCAGCTTCCCAGAAGCGGACTTGACTCATATTTTTTACTCTTGTCCCATAATCTGTCAGTGTTGGTCCAAAATAGAATACTGGCTTAATAAATTCTTGCCAAATAAGATCAGTTTAAAAATAGATCAGGTTATATTTTTGGCCCAGGATAAAGAAATACAGAACAAACAGTTAGTGAACACGGCAATTTTGGTTGCTAGACAATTAATATTAAGAAATTGGAAAGCGAAAAAAGCTCCAAGCATAGCCTCCTTTGTTAACAATATGGCTCTACAACTAGCCTATGATATGAAAAATCTGCAGATTTTTCTAGAGAACAATTTGAAAAGATGGATGAGGAAATGGGAGAATTTTTTACTCTCTCATCCATATGAGATACAAAGGCAAATTCTCTTTTCTTTGAGGCGGTTGATGTTGTTGAGATTGTTTCTGTTTTTGTGTCAGTTTTTTGTCTGTTTTTTGTTTTATACGAGTAGAAAATTAACCCAAAAGTATAAAGTGGAACAGATAGGGAGGTTGAGGGTGCTCAATCTGGTCTTATTGAGAAGAAAAAGTGAGGTCAAAGACTCTCTGTTGTCATAACTTCCACTCGAGAGTATATACAAGGGCTGAGGTATTATAAAAGGTTAGTGTTGGAGGGACTTGATAAGTTCCCAGAGGAGTTAATGATAACCACTACCCAGAGTGCACCCCTTCTGTGATAAATGCAGAGGTTTTGTATCAGGTACACACCCTGCGAGGTGAAAGGTAAGCCCGATTGAGAGGCGGTTTTTAGGTTTTGGTTGTATTTTATTTTTCCTCTACAGCAAACTTTATGTGAGGTCAAACACAAGATGTATTTAAGGTTTAAAGGAATAATACACCCTGCATGGTGAAATGTAAGCCTCACTGAAAGGCGTGTATTTTGAGTTACTTTTGGATTTTCAATAAAAATATTTAAAAAAAAAAAAAACCCCACTATTTTAAATGCGAAATCATGTCACCCTAAACATATTATTCAGTCTATCCCTAAAAGCCAATATATAAGGGTCAAGAGAAACTGTACAAATGAACAGAGCTACTCTAAACTCTCAAATGAACTAACTGATAGATTAATCCTGAGAGGCTATTGTAGAGAAGTACTTGAGCAAACAAAAAAAGAAATGGATTATACAGATAGGACAAGTTTTTTTCAATCAAGGAAGTCCAAGGGACAAGACAGGTTTAACAAACCAAAATTCATCACTACGTACAGTGAAGAATATGGTAAAATATGCAATATAGTTTGTAAAGCGCTTCCAATTTTGGAAACAGATGAGAGCCTACAAACTATTATCAAAGAAGGGATATCTTTTGTGTCACGTAAAGCAAAAATGTTAGGGAATATTTTATCTCCTTCAATGTTGTCTAGAACACAAAATAAAAATTGGTTGTCAATCAAACCAGGGTTTTACAAATGTGGAAGTAGGAGATGTAAATCTTGCTTCTATGCTTCCTCTGGTACCAGTTTTGTATCTTCTGTAAATAAAAAGGATTTTAAGATACAGGAACACATAACTTGTAATTCATGTTATGTCATTTATCTTCTGACCTGTAGGGGGTGCTATAGGCAGTATGTTGGTCAAACGACACAGGCCCTAAAAAATTGCTTATTAGAACATTTGCGTTCAATTGAGGACCCAGAGTCCACTACCCCTATCTCCCTACATTTCAGAAGGGAACACAACTTTGATAGTTCTCTGCTGTTATTCCAAGGTATCCAGCTGATCTCTAGACACCCAAGAGGTGGAAATAGAGGAACTACTCTAAGTAAAAGAGAAGTATTCTGGATTTTTCAGCTGGATACCGGAATGCCAACAGGTCTCAATTCCGAATGGGATAATAAAGATTGTTACTTTAGAATATGGGAATGGTTATGTGTCACTTTAAATTTTCAGTTACTAGGATTGTTTGGTAAAGATAGGTACTTTAGTTTATTAGAACAGTTATTTGTACTGTCACTTTAAAAACATTTTCAGATAATATCTTTGTTTTACAATTTTATGTTTTCCTTTTTTTATTTTTGCACCAAGGTATGAATTAATTTTATAAGTATATATTTATTATTTGGTGCTCTTCATATATATCCCTTAGATCACCCATACGCTTCTATACAGTGCTTTATATGCTGTGATTGGATTATTAACAATGGGAGGGCTCTCCTGGGTTTGTTAAATAGCACTGCATTATGGGTGTGAGTATGGTCACCGAAGAAGTAATATATGAAACGCGTTTGACCAGCTTGTTGTTTGCCTGTCTTTTACCCAATATATGCCTGTATATTTTGGAATAAGCAATACTGCTTACTTAATTGCAACATTTTGAGTCTGAGACTTTTTTCTTGCTATTTATCGCTGTTACTGGGTGCGTTGGATGTTGCTTGCTATTACTTGTTGGAGCGGAGGTGGAATGCTTCTCTCATTGCACCGGTACTACTGACAGCCTTTAGAAACGTAAGATTGACGTCAAGAGGGGGTGTGGAGCCTACACGAAGATCACTGCTACTCGCCAACGGCCACACTGAGCGGATGTCTGAGCGCTTCCACTAAGCTGTGTTTACTATGTAGTGACATGGGTTAGTAAGGAAGGAGGTAGGTCTGGTGCAGAGAGGTAGATTTGGGTATCATCGGCATACAAATGATATTGAAACCCGTGGGACTTTATTAAGGAACCTAATGATGACGTATAAATTGAGAAGAGATGTGGACAGAGCCTTGAGGTACCCCAACAAAAAGTGGTAATGAGGCAGAGGATGCTCCGTAGAAGGCTACACTAAAGGTACGGTTAGACAGATAGGAAGCTGTGTCACAGATACCGAAGGATTGGAGGGTTTGGAACAAAAGAGGGTGGTCAACAGTGTCAAAGGCTGCAGACAGATCAAGGAGGATAAGCAAAGAGAAGTGGCCTTTGAAATTTTGCTGTAAGTAGGTCATTAGTAACCTTGACAATTGCTGTCTTTATCGAGTGATAAGGACAAAATCCAGATTGCAGTGGGTCAAGGAGAGTAAATTGTAAGGAAATGGGATAGACATGCATATACTAGCTTTTCAAGGATCTTTGAGGCAAGAGGGAGTAGGGAAATAGGATGGTAGTTGGATGGGGAGGTTGGATTGAGGGAAGGTTTTTTGAGGATAGGTGTGACGAGTGCATGTTTTAGAGATGAGGGAAATATTCCAGTGCTGAGGGAGAGGTTGAAAATATGTATGAGTATGGGGATGAGGGTAGAAGAGAGGGAGGGGAGTAGCTTTGAGGGGATAGGGTCGAGGAAACAGGTAGTGAGGTGTGAGGACCGTATAAGGGCAGAAACCTCTTCCTCTGTAACAGGGGCAAAAGAACTAAATTTAAGGGTATTTGGGTTTTGAATGATTGTGAGCTTTTGAGGGGGTGGAAGATTGGAGGTGATTTCATTTCTGATGGAGTCAATTTTGTTATTGAAGTGGCTGGCAAAATCTTGAGCTGAGAGAGAAGTTCTTAGGAGGTGGGGGTGGGCGGAGAAGAGTATTGAACGTTGAAAACAGACATTTTGTGTTAGAGGAAAGAGTAGAGATGAGATTAGAGAAGGGGAAAGCCAGGATTTGAGAAAGCCGGATTCGTCATTTCTGACGTATGAAGAGGCTTCCGACGGCTGGGGGAATCGCTGGAGCGGCTGTCAGGATTAAAAGGTAAGTATTTGAACAAAGCAAGTGAAATGTAAAGTTTGAGGAATTAAAGTGCCCCTGTTTTTAATAGGATTATTAAAAACGGGCACTGATTCGTCAAACATTACCTTCACTTTAATCATTCACCTAAAAGTGACACTCAAGTCGAAATAAATGTTTATGATTTAGATAGAGTAAGCAGTTTTAAGACACTTTCTAATTTACATCTATTATAACATTTTGCACAGTCTTTTTATATTTAAACTTTAGTGCAAGACTGAAGGTTAAGCCATGGGAGGGGGAGGCTTTAAATACCCATATCTTAGAATCCAGGGTGCTTTTTACTATGTACACCACAGAAAATATAATTATTATTTTTTTACATTTCATATGGTGGCATTATCTCAACATCTTATATATTTTTATTGAGGTAACAAAAGACAAACCGAAAAAAAAAAAACATTCAGGGATGGTAATGTTACATATAAATTTCATACTTTTGATCTAACATAGGTAGGAACTAGAAAATGAAAATATATGCCTGTAATATAGTGATAGTCTAGTATAAACAAACTGGCTTAATAGCGTTCAAAAAATATGACACACAGTACCATCCTAAACCTCATTTTTCATTTTTCTAAGTAACCCTTCTGTTCAAAACCAACTGGGCCTCTCATGGACCTTTGGTCGCTTAGAAGGACAAGCAACAGAAGGTAGGAAATATAAGGCCACTCTTGGGTCTTTGTAGGACTAAGCATAGAAATAAATGGGTATTAATCTAGGCATAGAATTACCTGTGTTATTAACTCTACACTATTGAGACAATGTATCTGCATTTACAGATGTATGTACACAAAACAGATAGTGAAGGGGCTATAGGTGATATACTAGTAGTATATGCCAAAATTTACAGTTCCAGAGGGGTAGTTATTACCGAACAGATCATATGCAGGGGGGGAGGAGAGGGTTGGCTTGGAAATATTCTATGGCTAATTAAAAAAAAAAAAAAAAAAAAAAAGGGAGGGTTCAGTACTATACTATGGAGACCCCTATCTTATGGGGAGAATATGTATAATTAAAAACCAAAAAATAAAAGTATGCAATATTAGTATAGGTACTTGCATCAACCCATATGTGTCAGAAATTCTGATATGGTCATAGCTGGTTAGGGAGTATTTTTCAACAGCAATATCATGTATGGCATTTAGACACAATGAAGTAGATCAACTTTAAAGATTAAAGGAGCTCTCGTGTAGAACAAGATTTTGTCCAATCCATAGCTCTATATTGCACACATGAGGTAACAAAGGACTGTACAATAGTAGTGGTGCTGCAAAAGAAATTAAAACAAATAGAAACAAATCTACAGCAAATATCTAACATTATATACGTCATCCTATTCATTACCCAATAACCACTGATGAACTGTTTGCCCATATACATGTAGAGGAAAGGATTCCCTACAAATACACAGCCTAGGTGAACACATATAAAACAAAGAAGCAGTGATATTTCCCCCCAAGATCCTTCTCCAGCTGGAATAACATAAGTCTGGGGGGGAGTGCAGAAAAAACAGAAAACAAAGATACCCCCATATGAAGCTGTGAGAGGCTCAAACGTTACCGAAAACTCCCAAACATATGGAACAAGGAACATGCTAAACAGGGACACATAGTAGAATAGTTGCTATGTATAATATAGTATAGTGATCGCATTAGGCTATATATGTCCCAGGATTAGTTTACTAAGTCCAAGTGTTCTCACCCGACTCCGATCCTAAAGCAACAGGCCGTGGGAATGATAAGCGTGTCCTCAGTCTCTGGGCGGCAAGGCTGCAGTACTGAAATTGTAATGGTGACTATGTCCCATCTAGAGTACCCCTCGTGCACTACGCCTATGGCTGCCTTCCAGGCAGACACATGTTCGATTGATACCGGCTTCCTGCAGGGTATTTGCGCAAGGAGCTGTCCAAAATTAGCGCTCTCGGCAAAGGATGATTTAACAGTGGGGGGTCCTCTATCAGCTCTGAGCTTGCCGCTTTGCAAAGTGACCGGCACCGTAACTCCGGTTTTAGGGGTACCCCTGAGCAGTGTGGCTGCACTGAACCGTGTGAATGGTGAGTGGCAGGTCATCCCAGGCAGCCGACATCGTCCGGGCAAGTGAGCCTCCGGTATGGTCAGGCAGTCTGTGGATCTAACGTAGGTAGGTGAGTTCAGGGCGTCTACGAGTATGCTGCGTGGTGTCATAGGAGACATGGAGGGTAGATTGGCGCCATCTTGTGAGACATGTGGAGCCGTTAGCCTTGCAGACCAATGTACTAGCAGCGTATGTATCTCGGATAAACCATCCTTCAGCAAGCCGCAAAGTTTATCTTCAAATGCTTCAGTATGCATAGTTAGGTGGCAGGGGCTATGAATCAGCTTACTCAAAGGTCTCTTCTTGTAGAGAAGGGGAGCGTGTTATTTATGGTTCACAGGTTTAGATTGTTGAGATGCGGGGCCAGCGTTAAATATCTGGCTTAATAACCCAGAATCAAGAACTCCTGGGGGGGGTTAATAATGCGGGCAGCCCCAACAGCACAGAGGATCAGGCATTCGGTATGGGCCTCGTGGCCGCCTCCGTGTAGTTGAGCTGAAGAGCATAGGCAGGTCTGGTTTGATGTGAGGAACCCCTAGACTTCTCCAGAGTTTCCCTAGTCTGGACACCTTGAAACAGTAGGGTATACTGTGTTAGATTCAGTAAAAAAACCTTTTGTAATCAAATATAGTCCAAGAGCTCTCCACAGACACGTCTTGTCTCAGCAGCTACAGGCTCCGCCCCCTATCTCAACATCTTATATTCTTTAAACTAAAGTTATTTTCTAAAAGTGCATATACTGTACATATATATTTACTGGGAACACACAGTTCCCATAGACCACAATGTAAAGGAACTTTTCAGTGTCGTTTATTTAACCCCAAAATATTGCATAGTACAGTTGGTTTTTTATTAAAAATGCTATTTTTTTTTAATAAAAAACTATAATGCCCTCTATTTTGAGGGCATTTGTGGTAACTCTCTGGTTAAGATTTTGAGCGCTAATTGCTACCACAAGATCACGGTAGCAGTAACCAGCCAATTGTAATGGCTGTTTTTTTATTGCAAGCCTGCAAACAGGCAAATTTGAACGTTTGCGGGCACGCAATAATTTAGTGCTCCACTTGTAATCTAGGCCCTTAGGTCCATGATGTCCCATTACTGAAAACTATTTTAAATTGCCACCTGAAGAAGTACAAAATATGGTCTAGATTCATAGATGCTTGAAAATTTTCCAAGTCGCCTTATTGTAAAAGTCAAATCATGTTCATTGAACATTGCTTCATCTTTTCTAAGGTTTCATTACTTGGCATTCCTGCCATTCCCTTCTTTAGTTGCATAAGGTGCCTAAATCAGGATATGTTACACACAAGTAAAAGAATAATAACAACTGCAAACCTAGGAAACACACTTGTGAAGTGGTTTATGTAAAAATGTATCATTTTTAAAATATTTAATATATTAATTGCTCTAGCTCAGGAATTCATGGAGAGCAAAAAGTACACATTAGAGACATTGTTAAAGATAGTCACTGTCATGTAATAATAAGCAGTTAATATCCTAAATTGCTACAAACATATGTACCCAAATATAAGTTTGCTTATAGATAGGTCTAGAGCCCTCATTCACAATGAAGAAATGTCCATGTGAAGCCATCTCTTCACTGACTGGCATAATTTGAACCAAAGCAATCGGGGCACTCCAAAGTACACTGAACGATAGGATCTATTCCATTCCCTTGGTAATTGCTGTACCATGCAGCACTGGGATATTATGCTCTAGCGTGAATATCAGGAGTGCTGTGTTCTAAAACTCAGCTGGTAGTGAGTCGGCTTGGCCAATTCAAGCTGCAGAGAAGCTGGATATGTACCTATAAAGTTGAGCTCACACTTTGGTATGTGCTACTATAAACGGCACAATACAGGGCGGTCTGTAGTGGTCCAACATACATCCGCAACAATGAACACAGCATATTATCTCTGAAGTAGAAGGATCCCAAAAATAACTGCCAATGTACGTTTTCCATTTGTAGAATATTTGCATGTCTGTTTTGTTGTAGTAAAGTAGTTTTACTGGATAGTATGACAAGTTTATCCAGAAGCTGGCCTTGGGTGTTTGGGCCATTCTTGAGGTGTTGTTGGGATTTTTCACCTATAGCAGGCCAGAATGCAGGGTCCATAAAGAATGAATCATATCTGTGAAGTATCTTGTCTCCATGATCCTATTTAAAAGCTGAAAAGTTTGTCTGATATTATTTTATTTTTTATTTATTTTTCTTAAACTCCTTTTGCATATTTGTCTAGTGGGCTGTTTTTACTAGCTTAGCTTATGCTTATTGCAGCATATCTCAGAACCTATGCTAATGGAGAAAATCCTTTAACACAAGCTCTGGGATCCACTGTGCTAAGTCTCCTATTAACACAGCCCTGGCCTCTTTGAGGAAGGGTTGGGATTAGGGTGGCTCCCCCAGCATGTTAAAGGTAAGTATAAAACTACAGGTGACAGTTTTTCACCTGCAGCAAAGGAACATTTTTAAAAAAATTTTTTTACAAAATTAATGTAAATGTTAATGAAAATTCAGTATTTATTTTGTTTTAAACAAAATACATAAAATATAGTGCAGAAAATTGCAGAAAACTAATTTTTCAGATTATTCATTGATAATGATTTGTCAAGTTTACTTTTTACAGTGCTTGCACCTACATTATTGAACTCCTTTGTGGAATTACATGTCAGTTCAATTACCACCAGGATGTCAAAGTCTGGTAATATTGATACCAGTATATGCAATATGTGCACATAGTGAGCAAGTCTCTAAGTGTGTCCTACACAGGTGAAATGTGCTCACAAACAAACTGTCAAACCAAATGATCTCATCTAAAGAACTGATTATGCTTTAACTTGTATCTTAACTTCAGGTGTAATTTAATTTCATATTAGATAATTCTATGGCCTCTATTTATCAAGCTGTCAACCGCAAATATGCTGGAATTCCACAGCATATTTGTGGCGAGCCTGATTCGCCTTAGTTATCAAACCCTATAGACCGGCAAAAGTAGAATTTACTGATGTAACATACGATCCGCTGGACTCAGTCAGACACAGATCGATGCTTACGTCACTACAGATTTTCTGAACGCAAGTTCAGCACAATCCTTTATCTGACTACGTTTGCTAGTTATCAAATAACTATCAGGTATGAAATAACTAGCAGGTACGCTCTGAACTTTTACGGCCCAGCGTACCTGCTTTTCAATCCACCGCCCTGGAGGCGGCGGAAGCAATAGGAATCAATGGGAATCGGAAAGCAGCGAAAGCTCATGTTCGCTGCTGCCCGATATCCCATTGATTCCTATGGTAATGTCTACACCTAAAACCCTAACATGTACCCCAAGTCTAAACACCTCTAATCTGCCCACCCCTACACCGCCGCCACCTACATTATATTTATTAACCCCTAATCTGCCCCCCCTACACCGCCACCACCTACATTATATTTATTAACCCCTAATATCCCCCCCACACCGCCGCCACTATATTAAATGTATTAACCCCTAAACCTAAGTCTAACCCTAACCCTAACACCCACTAACTTAAATAAAATTTAACTAAATCAAAGTAAATTATTCCTATTTAAAACTAAATACTTACCTATAAAATAAACCCTAAGATAGCTACAATATAACTAATAGTTACATTGTAGCTATCTTAGGATTTATTTTTATTTTACAGGCAACTTTGTATTTATTTTAACTAGGTAGAATAGTTATTAAATAGTTATTAACTATTTAATAACATCCTAGTTAAAATAAATACAAATATACCTGTAAAATAAAACCTAACCTAAGTTACAATTACACCTAACACTACACTATCATTAAATTAATTACCTACATTAACTACAATTAACTACAATTAAATAAAATTAAATAAAATAATCTAAAGTACAAAAAACCCTCCACTAAATTACAGAAAATAATAAAATAATTACAAGTTTTTAAACTAATTTCACCTAATCTAATCCCCCTAATAAAATAAAAAAGCCCCCAAAATAATAAAAAGCCCTACCCTATACTAAATTACGAATAGCCCTTAAAAGGGCCTTTTGCGGGGCATTGCTCCAAAGTAATCAGCTCTGTTACCTGTAAAAACCCAGCCTGTAGACACCCAACCCTGCTCTAAAACCCACCCAATCCCCCCTTAAAAAACCTAACACTAAACCCTTGAAGATCACCCTACCTTGAGACGTCTTCACCCAACCGGGCCGAAGTCCTCCATGAAGCCGGGCAAAGTGGTCCTCCAGACGGGAAAAAGTCTTCATCCAAGCCGGCCAGAATAAGTCCTCCAGACGAGCAGAAGTCTTCATTCAGGCAGCATCTTCTATCTTCATCCATCCGGCGTGGAGCCAGTCCATCTTCAAGACATCCGACGTGGAGCATCCTCTTCCAACGAAATCCGTCGACTGACTGAAGATACCTTTAAGTGACGTCATCCAAGATGGTGTCCCTTGAATTCCAATTGGCTGATAGAATTCTATCAGCCAATCGGAATTAAGGTAGGAAAAATCCTATTGGCTGATGCAATCAGCCAATAGGATTGAAGTTCAATCCTATTGGCTGATCCAATCAGCCAATAGGATTGAGCTTGCATAATATTGGCTGATTGGAACAGCCAATAGAATGCAAGCTCAATCCTATTGGCTGATTGGATCAGCCAATAGGATTTTTTCTACCTTAATTCCGATTGGTTGATAGAATTCTATCATCCAATCGGAATTCAAGGGATGCCATCTTGGATGACGTCACTTAAAGATACCTTCATTCAGTCGTCGGATGTCGTTGGAAGAGGATGCTCCGCGTCGGATGTCTTGAAGATGGACCCGCTCCGCGCCGGATGGATGAAGATAGAAGATGCCACCTGGATGAAGACTTCTACCCATCTGGAGGACCTCTTCTGGCCGGCTTGGATGAAGACTTCTGCCCGTCTGGAGGACCACTTCGCCCGGCTTCGTGGAGGACTTCGGCCCGGTTGGGTGAAGACATCTCAAGGTAGGGTGATCTTCAAGGGGTCAGTGTTAGGTTTTTTAAGGGGGGATTGGGTGGGTTTTAGAGTAGGGTTGGGTGTGTGGGTGGTTGGTTTTAATGTTGGGGGGGTATTGTAATTTTTTTTACAGGTAAGCTGATTACTTTGGGGCAATGCCCCGCAAAAGGCCCTTTTAAGGGCTATTCGTAATTTAGTATAGGGTAGGGCTTTTTATTATTTTGGGGGGCTTTTTTATTTTATTAGGGGGATTAGATTAGGTGTAATAAGTTTAAAAACTTGTAATTATTTTATTATTTTCTGTAATTTAGTGGGGGTTTTTTGCACTTTAGATTATTTTATTTAATTTTATTTAATTGTAGTTAATTGTAGTTAATGTAGGTAATTAATTTAATGATACTGTAGTGTTAGGTGTAATTGTAACAGGTTAGGTTTTATTTTACAGGTATATATGTATTTATTTTAACTAGGAAGTTATTAAATAGTTAATAACTATTTAATAACTATTCTACCTAGTTAAAATAAATACAAAGTTGCCTGTAAAATAAAAAATAAATCCTAAGATAGCTACAATGTAACTATTAGTTATATTGTAGCTATCTTAGGGTTTATTTTATTGGTAAGCATTTAGTTTTAAATAGGAATAATTTAAATTTAGCTAAATTATATTTAAGTTAGTGGGTGTTAGGGTTAGGGTTAGACTTAGGTTTAGGGGTTAATACATTTAATATAGTGGCGGCGGTATGGGGGGGCAGATTAGGGGTTAATAAATATAATGTAGGTGGCGGCAGTGTAGGGGGGGCAGATTAGGGGTTAATAAATATAATGTAGGTGGCGGTGGGCTCCGGGAGGGGCGGTTTAGGGGTTAAACACTTTATTTTGTTGCAGCGGGGTCTGGGAGCAGCAGGATAGGGGTTAATAACTTTATGTAGGTGGCGGCGGTATAGGGGGCGGAAGATTAGGATTTAATATGTATAATGTAGGTGGTGGTGGGCTCCTTGAGCGACGGTTTAGGGGTTAATACATTTTTTAGAGTTGCGGTGGGCTCCGGGAGCGGCGGTTTAGGGGTTAATACATTTATTAGAGTTGCGGTGGGCTCCAGGAGCGGCAGTTTAGGGGTTAATAACTTTATTTAGGTGCATAGGGGTCTGGGAGAGGTGGTATAGGGGGTAAACAGTTTAGTATAGTGTGGGTGTTTAGTGACAGGGTACCAAGAAAGCTGTAAAAAAGCCGAAGAGCAGCGAGATCGATGACTGTTAGTTAACAACAGTCCGCTGCTCATCGCACCGTATTTTTTGACAGCTTTTTTGATAATTTTGGAGAACGTATTCAGGTCCGCGGCCGCGATGTTAGGCGATCTTAGGAGAGCGTATTGGTGCCGTTGAATGCAGGTTGACGTCTTGATAAATAGAGGCCTATATCCCTTGTTAAAGGGACAGTCTACACCAGAATTTTTATTGTTTAAAAAAAAAGATAATTCCTTTATTACCAATTCCCTAGTTTTGCATAACCAACACAGTTATATAAATACACATTTTACCTCTGTGGTTACCTTGTATTTAAGCCTCTGCAAACTGCCCCCTTATTTCAGTTCTTTTGACAGATTTTAGCCAATCAGAGCTGGCTCACTGAAACTCCACGTGCATGAGCACAGTGTTATCTATATGACACACATGAACTAACACCCTCTAGTGGTGAAAAAACTGTCAAAATGCCCTGAGAGAAGAGGCGGCCTTCAAGGGTTTGGACATTTGCATATGAAACTCCTAGGTTTAGCTTTTAACTAAGAATACCAACAGAATAAAGCAAAATTGGTGATAAAAGTAAATTGGAAAATTGTTTAAAATGACATTCTCTATCTGAATCATGAAAGTTTATTTTGGACTAGACTGCCCCTTTAATGTGTGAGGAATAGCATAGAAAATATATGTAACTTAGTAATGTTTATAATCTTTATTTTAAGAACCATATAATTAAACTAAGCGGATTTTGTATAACTTGCCATTGGTCTGCATTGATCTGTTCTTTTCACCTCTAACTATACATAAGACAAAATCAAAATATATTTTCAAAAATGTGTTGTATTTCTTTACAATAGATCCTGTCCAGATTGAGATTTTAAATGTTTAGATATGACAATAAACAGGTTTGCATTTGCATTATTTGTTTGTGTTATTAATTCACTGTCAAATTCCAAGGTCCACTTTGGTTTACAAACTAACTATCTGTAAAATATAGTACATAAAACATAGTGCATCGGATTACTGTGTCCTCACCGATTAGCTTATTGTTTAATGAGTTCTTTACAAAATGATAGATTTCTTTCCCAATGACAATTACTTTTTAAAAGGTAACCATGCTGAACAGCAATGCCTTGATTACAAATATTTGCCTTCCTTTATTACATTACATTATGCTTTGCTTCACTAATAAACTTAACTGGTGACACTGAAAACTTGCAAGCTAGAATTTTTATTTAAAGGCAAACACAACTTTGTAATGAGAGGTCAAAATACATTTTCATACACTAATAAAAAGCTCTGCAAAGCTGACTAAAGGATTTACAAGTTCACACAATTGTCAATAGAGACTGCAAGTAAAATATGGTTATGGTTTTCTAAATACAATGCAATATAAAGAAAAACTGTAGGAATCATTATTTCATCTTAAATTACTTGTTTTTACCACCAATGTTTACATCTTATCGTTATTATCACCAGTAAGTTTGCTAAAGGGTCATGATATCCAAATGTTGAAGTACTTAATAGTGATGCAGCATAGTGTAACTGTAAAAAGCTGACATGAAAATAGCACCTGAACATCTTTATATAAAAAAGGGAAGATATACATATTGGTGATAATAACGATAAGATGAACACATTTTTGGTACAGAGTTCTGTACTATCAATGCAAACTTACGCCTAGATTACGAGTCTTGCGTTAGCCTTAAAAAGCTGCTTTTTAACGCCCACTGGTATTACGAGTTTTGCAGGTACAGGTGTACTGCTCACTTTTTTTCCGCAGCTCGAGCATACCGCAAATCCACTTACGTCAATTGCGTATCCTATCTTTTTTTTTTTTTTTTTTTAAATATTTATTTTATTCCAATTCAAAGTTACAGCTTCATTCAAAACAATAAATAAAGTTTTAACAATAATGCTTTTAAACCTAACATTATAACATCACAATTAATAACGAAGCAATAATTAACTAATAACTAATTTCCTGTAACTGAATTGGGGTTTTTCATATTTTTTCCCTGTCTATAGCCAGTATGGCCCCCAACCATACACCAAAAAAAAAAAAAAAAAAAGGGAAGAGAGAGGGAAAAAAAAGGGGAAAAGAAAGAAAAATTTCCCTCTCTCCCCCCCTCCCCCACCTCCGGAGTTCACCACATACCGAGCTCAACTAATTCTGTATTTCTGAAGGGATATATCAGGTAATCAATTTCACTAGGTGTAAAATCCTTAATAAAGAGAGACCATTTTGAGAAGAGTCTCCTAATTTCTTGATCATTGTCTTGATTGGTATCGATTTGTTCAAGAATGTATTGTTTCTTTAAATAATTCTTAATTTCAGTTATGCTAGGAGTAGTTCTTAATTTCCATTTTCTGAAAATTAGATACCTACCAGCTAATATAGTCATATTAATAATTTTTTTATTGATGCCTAAATTGCCCGCTGGGTGAAGATAAAGAAAGACTATAGTTTTAAATGAAAAAGTCACTACGATAGGATTTAGTATCTTATTTAGCCAATATTGAAGCCTCAGCCAAAAATTCCTGATCTTTGGACAAGCCCATAAGATGTGCCGAAGGTCTGCTGCAGGGAAGGAACATTTTGGACAAGTGACAAAACTACAATTCCTATATTTGGATCCCTTTTCTGGGGTGAAATACGTCATGTATAATAATTTAAGATGGGATTCCCTCCATGAGGAGGAGAGAGTTACACGAGCAGTCTCTTGGATTGATAGATAAGGTATTCGGGGATCGAGTGCTTGATTAATCTGTATAGCCCATTTATTATGTATTTTTTCCAAATTATTTAAGCCCTTTGCTGATACCATAATTGAATATCCTGGAGTAATTGATAAATTTCCAGTTTTGGCAATGGTAAGCCAATCGCCAACACCCTTCAGGGACCAGTCCCATCCATGATCATGTGTAAGATTAAGAGCAAAGTGTCTTGCTTGTAAATAAGCAAAAAAATTCTTATGTGGTAGTTTAAATTCTGATCTAATAGAGTCAAATGATTTAATGCATCGTCTTTCAAAATCTAGGATCTGATGAACATTACTAAATCCTAGTGCTTCCCATTCTAGGTACACTCTGGTTTGAAGTCCTGCTTGAAATTGGGGGTTACCCAGAAATGGGATAAACCTAGAGATATGATGATCTACTACTAATAACTTACAAATTTTCTTCCAGGCAAGGATTGGGTTATATATCGATTTTAATTTCTTTATTTCAGGCGGTATCGCATTAGTATCGCAATGTATAAGTGCCACTGGGTTTAAAGGATGTGTTATACTTTTCTCCAAATCGTTATCTGTTACATAATTCTGCAAAAATATCCAGTCAATGACTGTTCGTGCCAAAAAAACTTGATTATATGCCCCTATATCTGGCAAGGCAAGACCACCATATTTCAAAGGAAGCGATAATTTAGAAAGGGATATTCTGGGTTTTCTACTCTGCCAAATAAAGAGTCTCAAAATGGAATTCAAATAATCAATATCTTTTTTCTTAAGGAAAAGAGGGATATTTTGTAAAATATATAAGAGTTTAGGCAGAATCATCATTTTATAAGCTGCTATTCGTCCAGATAAAGAAAGAGGGAGATTTTGCCAATTTTTGAATGTATCCTTAATTCTGTTTAATACAGGAGTAATATTAAGAGTATACCAAGTGTCTGGAGTAGACGAGATATTAATGCCCAGATAACGAAAAGAGGTCTGAGCTATAGAGAACGGTATATTTGCCAGGGAATCTACTACATGAGTAATCCAAAACAATTCAGATTTTGTGTTGTTAATTTTGTATCCTGAAAAGGATCCAAACTGTTGTATTATACAGATAAGCTTAGGAATATTTATTTTTGTATTAGTCATGAAAATAAGGACATCATCCGCATATAAAGCGATTTTTAACTCCTTCTTGCCTATCTTTATGCCATCAAGTTGCTGTCTTATTGCAATGGCAAGGGGTTCAATAGATATATCAAACAAAAGCGGGGAGAGAGGACATCCCTGCCTGGTACCTCGCTGTAATTTTATATCCTGTGATAGATAACCGTTAACCACCAGTTTCGTAGAAGCATTTTGATAGAGATTACTTACAAACCTAGCGAAGTTTTCCCTTATACCAAATTTATCTAGGGTGAACAAAAGATGGTCATAATGTATTGAGTCGAAGGCTTTTTCTGCGTCTATAGATATTACCGCCCTGTCAGGGGTGTCCTATCCCCCCGGCCCTTCCTGGGTCCTGAGTGACTCGAAATAATCAATGACAAGAAAAAGTTCACGTATTTTGGCAGCTGAGTTTCTATTCTGTATGAAGCCTGCTTGATCAGGATGAATAATAGAAGGCAGAATGTTTTGTAGCCTAGATGCTAATATAGATGTTAAAATTTTATAATCTGTATTGAGTAGTGCAATAGGCCTGTAGGATTCTTTTTTTGTTGGATCCTTACCTGCTTTTAATATTAAAGAAGTACAAGATGCAGAGAAATTAGCTGTTGGCTCTTTTCCCTCTATATAAATATCATTAAATAAAGAAGTTAAATATGGTACGATAGGGGAGTGTAAAATTTTGTAAAATTCATTAGGTAACGCATCTGGGCCTGGTGCTTTATTGTGTGGAAGGTTTTGGATAGCTTTATTCACCTCTATCTCAGTTATAGGGGCATATAAATCTTGCAATGCCTCTGGATCTAATGGGGGAGGAGAAATTCTGTTCCAGAATTCCTCACGTTTTGTAACTTTGTAATGAATAAAGATCAGTATAATAATCGTGAAAGACTTGTAAAAGTTCCTCCGAGGTTTTAAAAGTCTGAGCTTCTGTATTTATGAGATCTATCAATTGAGAGCCTTTCTCAATTTTTAGAAGGTTTGCTAGTAATTTCCCCGTCTTATTGCCGTATCGATACAGTTTAGATTGAACCCTGGTATCCTTTTGAGTTGTTTTATAAAGTAAGAAAGAATCTCTATTTTGAAGAGCTAAAGTATATTTGTCCCAGCTTCGCGAAGAGTTTTCAAGTAAATGCAAATTGTAAGCATTTGAGACTGCCCGCACTAACTCTCCCTCTCTTTGCTTAATTTTTTTAGATCTTTTCACACTATAGGCTAATATTTCTCCCCTTAATACTGCCTTGGCTGTTTCCCAAAATAACATCGGGCGAGAGACAAAATCATGATTAAAGTGGGCATAGTCTTTAAATTTAATTTCCAACCAATTTTTAAATTTGAGGTCTTTCACGAGAAAAGTGGGAAATAAAAATCGCCTAGGGCCTCGTGCCAAATTATTCGCACAAAAATCTAGACAAATAGGGGCATGATCCGATATGACAATAGGTAATATATGTGCTTGGACTTGTGTTTTACATAGCCTTTCATCTAATAGAAATAAATCTATCCTTGAAAGTGATTTATGTGCCTTTGAAAGGCAAGTATAATTGCAAGAATCAGGGTTTGCAACCTCCACACGTCCCTAACTTTCAGGTTAATAAATAATCTAGAAAAGAGTTTTGACTCTAGTTTGTCCCTTTTTGTCTTTTTTGGAACAGGATCCTTTCTAAGCCTATCAACCGGATATTTTGGGGCCATGTTAAAATCCCCTCCCATAATACAGTAACCCTCAACACATGTCATGAGCTTGGCTTGTAGATTTTCCCAAAACACCAGGTCAAAAACATTTGGGGCGTATAAGTTACATAGTGTATACAGTATACTATAAATTTTAACTTTAACAATTATAAATCTCCCCTCAGGATCAGGATCTACCTGAATTATTTCATAGTTAACCTTTTTACCTATTAAGATAGCTACTCCCCCCTTTCTATTAATACCTGTAGAGAAAAAAACTCCTCCAACCCATGAAGACTTGAGTTTGAGAGTCTCTTCAGCTTTTAAGTGTGTTTCTTGCAAAAATGCAACAGAGGTATTAATTTTCTTTAAGTATGATAGTATTGTTTTTCTTTTAATGGGAGAGGTTAAACCTCCAATATTCCATGAGGTAATTTTAAACTCCCCAGACATGACTATTCTCTATATGAGAGATATGAGAGCGAAGAAAAAGAGGGAGAGGAGAGAGGAAGAGAGAGAAGGAAGAGGAAAAAAGAGAAAAAAAAAAAAAAAAAAAAAGGGGGAAAAAAAAATTTGACACTTCAGAGAGCCCATGCCATCTAGGCTCTCTGGTACCCAGTGTAAGCAAGACTTTATCTTTGGAGCAAGACTTTATCTTTGGATTAGTTTTAGCAAACATTACTCAATTACCTTCCTGTTATTAGCTATACAGTTCCTTAACCTGCAGGGAACTCCTTAGCATAAAACCTTCCAGCCTCTACGGCTGAGTCAAAAAAATATGTCTGGTTATCAGAGTATATTTTAAGTCTGGCGGGGTATATGATAGTTGCTCGTGTTCCCTTTTGAATAAACTTTGTGCATATTGGGGATATTTCCCTTCTCTTTGTGACTGTCTCTAGTGAATAATCCTGAAAGAGGAGGATTTTATTGTCCCCTAAAAATATAGGTTGATGCTTACGAAATGATTGCATAAATGTAACCTTGTCCTGGTAGTTTAAAAATTTAGCAATAATTGGTCTGGGTTTTGTATTTGTTTTACCAGGGGAGATAGAACCTATCCTATGCACTCTTTCTATAAAAGTTTTGGGGAATCCCTCAGAGATCTTTAAAAGCTGGGGAATTGTAGATGCAAGTAATTTAAATAAATCCTCATACTGTTGCTCCTCGGGGACCCCGATTATTCTTAAATTATTCCTACTTGTGCGATTCTCAAGATCTTCGATTTTGTGCTGTAGTTTAGATATAGTAGTAAAGGAGACTTCAGACCTAGTATTATTTTCTATCATGGCATCTTCAAGATCGGATATCCTTTGCTCTGCTTCTGTCAGCCTGCTAGCAAATTGTTTAACTTCTAATGCTAATTGTGCTATATCTACTTTGATCTCATTTTTCAAAATTTCGAATTTAGGCGCAAGGGCCTCAGATATTCTAGAAACCAAGAATTGAATGTCCATAGATTCTATTGATGTTTGAGTGCTGGTGATAGAGGACTGCGTCTCAGCAGAAGGATCAAGAGTGCTTTTATTTCGCTTATCTCTCTGTCTAGCCGCCATGGGGGAAAGTGATGTTTTGGAGTGAGGATGTAAAAATGTATCCATATGGTTGTAACCGTAAGGATTGTGATGGGTGGCGGGTGACTTGATAAAGTGAAGGGGGAAAAAAACAAAATTCCCTGGGTGAATAAAAAAGTGATTGAAAAGAATTTTACTTTAAATTGAAGGACCGTGAGGGAAAGGAGTGAGTGAAGGATGTGGGGTAATTTAATTAATCGTGGACTACCTTAGAGTCAGGTGAGGAGTCGTGAATCAATGTGGAGGTAGGCAGAAAGAAAAAAACGAAGACCAAGCAATAAAGACCAAGCAATAAAAACACTCTCTAGGGGGTTAAATATAATTTTGGTATTTTAGTTCGCCTCAGACTTGTATTCTAGGGGGATCCTTTATGATGGGATTATTGTATCATTGGTCACACCACAAGTGACCAAATTGTGTCAAGTAAAAAGACTTAAATTCAGTTATTATATCCAAAATTACCAAAGTAGACTATTATATTTATTTCAGACAAAATAGAGTAAGCTGATTTTTTTTTTTTTTTTTTTCCCCTAGTAGTTTTTATACTTAAAAACTGCCCTCTCAGTCAGTGAGAGGCGTTTTGGGTTCTGCTACTTAATACAAGATATATGCTTATATACTTCTATATAGGAGATATGAACTATATACTTAAATCACAAAAATAGATAGTTGTAGCTCTTAATATCCAAAATTCTGTTTCATTAATTTTATGAAGAATATGTAGAAGAGAATTATGTAATTGCTAGTAATGGGAGAACACAATGTTTCTTATTTCCTAACAGAGTGTAAGATATAAAAAAACAACAATTTCTGCATTCAACTCTAATTAGAAAAGAAAAAACCTTTTCTTTCTCTTTCCTTTCTTCTCCCCCTTCCTTCCTAAATACCCATCGGATCCTAATCAATTATTTTCTTAGGTACTATATGTCTGACAATACTATCTGAAATTAACAACCGTTTTTACATTTATCAGAACAATCACAATCTTTACATTTTTGTTTCACCTGGCAAGGCCTGAAAACCAATACCTAAATTGCCCTGAATTCTGTTACTTAATAAAAAAAAAAAAAAAAATATGTGCTTGTATACTTTTATAAGGAAGACATGAACTATATAATCAAAGCACAGATTTTGACTATTTATGACTCTTAATAACCAAAGTTCTGTGTCCTTAGATTTTTTTCAGATTTCACTCTTTTCTCTCAATTTTCTTCCTTTTCTTCCTTCCACCCCTTTTCTCTGTCTTGCTTTTAGCCCAGTGCCTTCTTAAAGTCCATCTCTAGTTAACGAACTTTGTGTGTGGGCAGCAGAGAATAAAATTCCAATTTAAGTTTATGGTGAAGGAATCAATACGAACTAAGTTTATGAGAGAGAGTTAAGTTATTGTACAACACAGTTATGTTGATTAACACTGCGTTCAAAGGGAAATAAAAAAGAAAAAAAAAAAAAAGGTAGAACTCAGGCGTATGTCATATAATGAGAATGTACTTTACCCACTCCAGAAAGTCTTGCCTGTGGAGGCAAAACCCCCCCTCGCGCAGCACCGGTGGGAGGGGGAGCGCAAAACAAGATGGCAGGTACGAGGATCCCGAATTGCCGTACCCAGCAGAGCAACCCCAGCAGTGGATAGGACAAGGAGAGCCGCAGCCCAGATCAAGACAAACAGCACAGCGTGTGAGAATGGTCCAGGCCCCTCACGCAGCACCGGTGGGAGGGGAGCGTCCGGACCAGTAAAGGGCTGCGCTCTCAGGGCTGCTGCGCTTCCTCACCATAGAAGCTGTAATTCTCTGCACACGTTGGGCACCTGTTCAATTTGGAAGCAATCCAACCTGCAAGCAACCTCCTTCTCACGATCAGGTAACAGGACCCCAGCCGGGCAACGAACCATGCCGCAGACCCCCAGCATTCAAACTGGGATACTATCTTCCACTCGCTCTAGCAAGCAAAAAACAGCCTGCAGCATCCAGAATAGGCAAGGCTTTCCTCACAGAATACCTATGCAGGTGTGGTATATAAGGTGATTAGTGCAATAGCAATATGCACACAGCAGAAAAAAAGTCTATTCCTTTTGCAATCAGGTTTGAAAAGGTAGATATTATTATGTATATATCTGTAAAATGACTTGAATCCAAGCTAAAGTCATTTAAGTGCATTAGAGTGGCACTATTGGGTTCTAGTAGCGATGTATCACAGCCTTGCAAGCCGCCCAAGGTCAGGGGCCTGAGGCGCAGAGTTCCCGCCAGCAAGCTTGCAGAGAGGTAAGTCAGGACAGGTGTCTCACATGACCTCACACCTGTGTTCCTCCTCCGGAACCACCAGCGCGTATCCTATCTTTTTAATGGGATTTGCCTAACGCCGGTATTATGAGTCTTGGAAAAAGTGAGCGGTAGACCCTCTCCTGTCAAGACTCCTACCGCATTTAAAAGTCAGTAGTTGAGAGTTTTATGGGCTAACGCCGTAACATAAAACTCTTAACTAAAGTGATAAAAAGTATACTAACACCCATAAACTACCTATTAACCCCTAAACCGAGACCCCCCACATCGCAAACACTTAAATACATTTTTTAACCCCTAATCTGCCGACCGGAAATCGCCGCCACTTCAATAAATATATTAACCCCTAAACCTCTGCACTCCTGCCTCGCAAACATTAGTTAAATTTTATTAACCCCTAATCTGCCGTCCCTAACATCGCCGACACCTACCTACATTTATTAACCCCTAATCTGCCACCCCCAACGTCGCCGCAACTATATTAAATTTATTAACCCCAAAATCTAAGTCTAACCCTAACCCTAACACCCCCCTAACTTAAATATAATTTAAATAAATCAAAATAAAATTACTACAATTATCTAAATTATTCCTATTTAAAACTAAATACTTACCTATAAAATAAACCCTAAAATAGCTACAATATAACTAATAGTTACATTGTAGCCATCTTAGGATTTATTTTTATTTTACAGGCAAGTTTGTATTTATTTTAACTAGGTACAATAGTTATTAACTATTTAATAGCTTCCTAGTTAAAATAATTACAAATTTACCTGTAAAATAAACCCTAACCTAAGTTACAATTATACCTAACACTACACTATAATTAAATTAATTACCTAAACTAACTACAATTAATTACAATTAAATTAAATAAACTAAAGTACGAAAAAAAACCACACTAAATTACAGAAAATAATAAAATAATTACAATTTTTTTAAACTAATTACACCTAATGTAATCCCCCTAATAAAATTAAAAAAAAGCCCCCCAAAATAATAAAAATCCCTACCCTATACTAAATTACAAATAGCCTTAAAAGGGCCTTTCGCAGGGCATTGCCCCAAAGTAATCAGCTCTATTACCTGTAAAAAAAAAAGACAATACCCCCCCCAACATTACAACGCACCACCCACACACCCACACACCCAACCCTACTCTAAAACCCACCCTATTTATTTATAGTGTAGTGGTGTAATTGTAACTTATGTTAGGGTTTATTTTACAGGTAAATTTGTAATTATTTTAACTAGGAAGTTATTAAATAGTTAATAACTATTTAATAACTATTGTACCTAGTTAAAATAAATACAAACTTGCCTGTAAAATAAAAATAAATCATAAGATAGCTACAATATAACTATTAGTTATATTGTAGCTATCTTAGGGTTTATTTTATAGGTAAGTATTTAGTTTTAAATAGGATTAATTTAGTTAATGATAGTAATTTTATTTAGATTTATTTAAATTATATTTAAATTAGGGGGGTGTTAGGGTTAGGGTTAGACTTAGATTTAGGGGTTAATAACTTTATTATAGTGGCAGCGACGTTGGCGGCAGCAGATTAGGGGTTAATAAGCGTAGTTAGGTGGCAGCGACATTGGGGGCGGCAGAGTAGGGGTTAATAAATAAAAAGTAGGTGTCGGTGATGTTGGGGGCAGCAGATTAGGGGTTCATAGTGATAATGCAGGTGTCGGCGATGTGGGGGGGGCTGCAGATTAGGGGTTAATAAGTGTAAGATTAGGGGTGTTTAGACTCTGGGTTCATGTTAGGGTGTTAGGTGTAGACATAAATGTGTTTCCCCATAGGAATCAATGGGGCTGCTTTAGGAGCTGAACGCTGCTTTTTTGCAGGTGTTAGGTTTTTTTTCAGCCAGCTCTGCCCCATTAATTCCTATGGGGAAATCGTGCATGAGCACGTTTAGCCAGCTTATCGCTACCGTAAGCAGCGCTGGTATTGAGGTGAGATGTGGAGCTAAATTCTGCTCTACGCTCACCTTTTTGCAGCTAACGCCGGGTTTAAAAAAAACCGTAATACCAGCGTTACTTTAGGTGAGCGGTGAGGGAAAACTGTGCGTTAGTCAAGCACACCATTACCGACAAAAACTCATAATTTAGCCGTTAATATTGCTGTTTTTAAGATCCAAGGCTGGAAAATTTAAGCAAGCTACCAGATATGAGGAGCATAAGGATTCAGTCAGTGAAGAAGGATTGAACTCTTGTGAAGTTTAATATATGTTATTCCTGTATAAAGCAATAGGACAGCTATGGATTATAGAATAAACCCCCCATCCCTGAGCTTATGATTAATGAGTCCCAGATGTCTCCAATGAGTGAGTACTCACTACTTTCTCTAGGTAAAAGAGACCACAGCAAGGTCATCAACTAGCCTATTAATGTATATTCTCCAGCACCTGTGGCCTCAAAAGTCACCAATGGTTCCATCTTCTACAGTACAAGTCAATATAAGTTTTAGGATCATTATGAAAGCAGCATGGTCTGTGATGACATGGTTGAGTATGTAACATTAGAATAATTACTTAAAGGGACAGTCTAGGCCAAAATAAACTTTCATGATTCAGATAGAGCATGTCGTTTTAAACAATTTTCCAATTTACTTTTATCACCAATTTTGCTTTGTTCTCTTGGTATTCTTAGTTGAAAGCTTAACCTAGGAGGTTCATATGCTAATTTCTTAGACCTTGAAGCCCACCTCTTTCAGATTGCATTTTAACAGTTTTTCACCACTAGAGGGTGTTAGTTCACGTATTTCATATAGATAACACTGAGCTCGTGCACGAGAAGTTATCTGGGAGCAGGTACTGAGCTAGACTGCAAGTCTGTCAAAAGAACTTAAAAAAGGGGCAGTTTACTGAGGCTTAGATACAAGATAATCACAGAGGTTAAAAGTATATTATTATAACTGTGTTGGTTATGCAAAACTGGGAAATGGGTAATAAAGGGATTATCTATCTTTTAAAACAATTAAAATTCTGGTGTAGACTGTCCCTTTAACTGTCTGATTTAACATTTTTAATGCACTATTTAAATATTTTATACTAGTCGTAAAGCCCATGTACATGGGCCAAAATCCCCATCCACTTGGATCCCCTCTCCCTTCCTCTTTCCCTGCCGCTCTCAACTTTTTTTTTCTGTAGTGCAGCAGTCCCACTGGCTCACGCTGAAAACATGTAAAAACATATTTATTCAATATTCATATTTAATAAAGTGTTTAACTATGTGTTTATTGTAAATATTTCACATTCCAATGTTCTTCACATAATCGAATATGTTCTAAGTATTTATAAATAGATATTCCTATATATTTGTGTGTATATATATATATATATATATATATATATATATATATATATATATATATATATATATATATATATATATATATATATATATATATATATATACAGGTGGCCCTCGTTTTGCAACGGTTCAATTTACACCGTTTTAGAATAACAACCTTTTTTTCCAGTCATGTGACTACTATTGAAAAGCATTGAGAAGCAGTGCTTTTATTAAAATAGCCAGTACGTGGAGCTGTCTGCTTGTGTTGCAGCAAAGCCAAGCAAGCTGAAATTAATCAGTTTAACCAGACCTGAGCTGTCGAGCAGATTTCAAAGGAACAAGATCTTCCTGTCTATAACTCAGTCCAGATTGGAATGCATAGAAAGAACTGTTTGCAGAAAAATGCAAGTGAAGTCTGTGTTTTGTGATTATTTTATTAGGTTTATAATGCTGTTTAGCAAATGTTTTTGTTCATTTAACTTAGTTTAATTATATATTCTGTGTTGTGTGATTATTTTATTAGGTTTATAATGCTGCCTAGCATTTATAGTCTTCATTTCAAAGCTTTTAAAATAATGTATTAGGTGTAACTTATGACATTAAAATAATGTATTAGGTGTAACTTATGACACTTCCTATTTACTTACATTATAAACTGGGTTTCAATTTACAACGGTTTCAATTTACAACCATTCCTTCTGGAACCTAACCCCGGCGTAAACTGAGGACTAAGTATATATATATATATATATATATATATTTTTTTTTTTTTTTTTTTTTTTTCCAAAAAAACTATCAGATAGATATAATAATATGTATTTATGAATAAATAGAACATATTTTGGTATGTGAAGAACATTGGAATTTGAAATACTCATATGTTACGTCGGGTAAATAAGCACTCTTGGGTGTCATTGTTTTTTGCACTTTTCATGCTCCATAAAGTCTTTGAGGGAATATATTAATCAAAGCTGAATTGACCTACCAGGATACAAGGAGATTTCCCGGTGGGCTGCAGCAGCTGGGGCTGGAAAGCTTTAATTTAAAGGGGTGATTAATGGATGTAATTGGGCTATAGTAGGGTGCCTATATAATAACAACATTTACTTTTTTTTAAATACAAATATAATATAATTCTGAAAAAACTATTGGGGGATGGAGTACCCCATTAATCCCCTTTGAGAAAAATAGGACTGGTCTCTAATGTTTCCAGGGCTGCTTTTTATTCCCACTCCTTATGCTAATGCAGTTGTGACATTCAAACTTCGGCTTTTTGCGTGCGTCAGGTTAGCACTTATGTGAAAACGTTTTACTTTAAACTTGTAATACGCACACTACCCAACACAAGCAAAAAACATCCATTTAGTGAAGCTAACGCGAGAGCAGAAACACAAAGTACTGCCCCACTAATAATCTAGCCCGTAATTTAGTTCTATCTCTATCTATCTATTGGGTTCTTGTAAAGCATGGCTGTGCACCCATAAGGGTCTCAAGGCGCTGAGGGTTGCAGTTCAGTTAAAGAGCCAGGTCTTGAGGTCCTTTCTGAACTTGGTTAGGGCAGTAGCTTGTCTGAGGTGCAGCGGGAGGGTGTTCCAAGTCTTGGCTGCCAGGTGAGAAAAGGATCTGCCTCCCGCTGTGGTTTTCCTGATGCGGGGGATGACTGCAAGGGCTTGGTCGGCCGATCAAAGTTGTCTGGCGAGGGTGTAGAAGGTAACGCGGTGGTTCATGTATTCCGGACCGATGTTGTGGAGGGCCTTGACTGCATGGGTGAGAAGCTTCGAAGCTTATTCTTTTGTTGATGGGAGGCCAGTGCAAGTCCCGCAGGTGTTTGGTGATGTGTCTGAATGAGTCTGGCCTAGTCGTTCTGAATATGCTTGAGTCTCTTTTGGAGCTTGATGGTGGAGCCGGCATAGAGTGTGTTGCCGTAGTCCAGTCGGCTGCTGACGAGGGCGTGGGTGACAGTCTTCCTGGTCCCAGTTGGGATCCATTTGAAGATCTTTCACAGTAGGTGGAGTGTGTGGAAGCATGCAGAGGAGACGGCGTGGATTTGTCGGTCCATAGAGAGCGATGAGTCCAGGATGACGCCTAGATTTCGTACATGGTTGGTGGGGGTTGGAGGGTGTCCGAGGGCTGTGTGGGCAACCAGGAGTTATTCCAGGTGGATGTGGTGGGACCGAGGAGGAGGACTTTGGTCTTGTCTGCGTTCAGCTTTAGGCAGTTGTAGCTCATACATGTGGTGACTGCTGTCAGCCCTTCATGGACATTTCTCTTGGTGGTAATGGGGTCACTGGTGAGTGAAATGATTAGCTGGGTGTCATTGGCATTGTAGACGATGTTGAGGTCATGTCGTCAGGTGATGGCAATGAGAGGGGCCATGTAGACGTTGAATAGGGTGGGACTCAGCAAAGAGCCTTGGGTACACTGCAGCTGATCTATGTGGGCTTGGAGGTGAAGGGTGGGAGTCTAACTTTCTGGGTTCTGCCGGTAAGGAAGGAGGTGATCCATTCCAGGTCTTTGTCACGTAGGCCAGCGTTGTGTAGGCAGGTGTGTAGGGTGAGGTAGGAGACAGTGTCGAATGCTGCTGAGAGGTCTAGGAGGATGAGGGCGTCTGTCTTTCCTTGATCGAGTAGGGCGAATATGTCATCTGTGGTGGCGAAGAGGGTGGTCTCATGCTGTGGTTGCTCCTGAAACCGGATTGGGAGGGGTCCAGTATGTGGTTGGCCTTGATGTGGTCAACAAGTTGCGCGTTGCTGGACTTCTCAATGACTTTGGCCGCAAAGGGGAGCAGAGAGATGGGGTGGTTGTTCTTCAGATCATTGGGGTCAGCCATGGGTTTTTTCAGTAAAGGATTTAATTCTGCATGCTTCCAATCATCCGGGAAGGTGCTGGTTTTGATAGAGCAGTTGATGGTACTGCAGAGCTCGGGGGCGATGGTGTAACCCGCTTTGTTGAATATGTGATGTGGGCAGGGGTCAGAGGGTGCTCCAGAGTGGATCAATCTCATGATTCTGATGGTGTCCTCTGTGGTCAGGGGGCTCTAGATGGTCCATGGGGGGTAGGCGGTGGTGTAGTTGGGTGAGGTATCATGGGAGTTGGTGGGTCAGCGGTGGTGGGTGAGTTCTGGGGCGCGAAGCTGTCATAGATGTTGATGATCTTGTGGTGGAAGTACATTGCAAGGTTATCGCAGAGGTCCTGGGATTTCATTGGTGTTGCCGTTGGGATTGGAGAATTCCTTGATGACTGTGAATAGCTCCTTGCTGTTGTGGGCGTAGGTGTTGATTCTGTCTTGGATGGCTGTCTTCTTGGAGGTTTTGATGAGGTGGTGGTAGGTAGTGATGACTTCTTTGTAGGCCGTTTTATTCGCAGGGGTCTTGCTAGATCTCCAGGTCCTTTCCAATCGCCTGCAGTGGCGTTTGGAGTCCTGGAGGGCCGGGGTGAACCAACTGGCCTTGTTGGTGGGTTGGCGGTTGGACGATTTCTTGAGGGGGCGAGGGTGTTGGCACAGTCTGTGAGACAGTGGTGGAGGAGTTGGCATCTGTGGAGGTAGCTGGGGGGACTTGTTCAGAGTGGAGTACAGTTGGTCTTCGGTGATGTTGTTCCAGTTTCTGCAGGGCGGGTGGTGCTGCCAGAGGTATGTGTTTGGTTTGTTGAAGGAAAAGTGTATGCAATGGTGGTCAGTCCAATGGAGTTTGGTGATGTGGTTGACTGAGATGTGATTGCCTGCAGAGAAGATAGGGTCAAGGGTGTATCTGGCTAAATGGGTTGGGGAGTTGATGAGTTGCTTCAGTCCGATGGTTCCAAGGATTTCCAAGAGGTTGGTGGTGTTGTGGTCGTTGGGGTGGTCTAGGTGGAAGTTGAGGTCACAGAGGAGGATGTAGTCTGTTGAGGCGAGGGTGTGGGGTTTGATGAGGTCGGTGATGGAGTCGCAGAAGGCAGGACGAGGTCCAGGAGGTCTGTAGATGAGGGTGCCGTGGAGGGTGGTGTTGGGACTGACCTGGATCTTGAAGTGTTCCAAGCCTGGTGAGTGGTAGTCAGAGCTGGTTGTGACGTGGAGGGAGTGTTTGTGGATGATGGCGATGCCTCCTCCCGGTCAGTTGCTGTGGACCTTGTGGGAGATCTTGTATTCATCAGGGATGGTGATGTCAGACGTTGATGTGGGGTTCAGCCAGATATCGATGAGGAAGGTGATGTCTGGGGAGGTGGAGTTGAGCAGGTTCCAGATTGACGGCGTACTTGTGGACAGAGCGGGTGTTGAGGAGGATGCAGTTGAGCTGGTTGCGGTTGTTTTTGCGTTAGGTGACTGGTGGGTTAGTGGTCCAGAGGGAGGAGAAGGAGCAGTTGCGGCAGGTGAAGGGTCCTATGGTGTTCGTCGGGGATGCGTGGTGGCAGGTATATGCTCTACCTGTGTTGAGGTGGAGGAGGGTGCTGGTGTCATAGCAGTGGCAGGTTGTAGGATCCAGGGTTCATGGCGCTGGGCACGGGAGGAGGGAGGGCTGGGAGGCTAGGAGGTGGGGGCAGGGCATTGGCTGTAGAAAGAAATTTAAGAAAGAGAGTTACCTGTGATGTGCTGGGTGGCGGGGGGCAGTTGCTGTGGCATGGGATAGAAAAGCAGGAGGAGAACAGTCAGGAAGGAGCTGCTGTCTCATACTAAGGCAGCAGCGAGCTCCATTAAATAGGTGCAGGGAGGTGGGAGGGCTGTGAGGCTGGGAGGCGGGGGGCATGGCAGTGGGGGCATTGCAGTGGCTGTAGAGAGAAAGTTAAGAAAGAGATTTATCTGTGCTGTGCTGGGAGGCAGGGTGCAGGGCAGTGGCTGTGGCATGGGAGAGACAAGCAGGAGGAGAGCAGGCAGGAAAGAGCTACTTTCTCAAACTAAGGCAGCAGCGACCTCCATTAAATAGGTGCAGGGAGGTGGGAGGGTTGGGAGGTTGGGAGGCGGGGGGCAGGGCAGTAGCTGTAGAAAAAAAGTTAAGAAAGAGAGTTACCTGTGCTGTGCTGGGAGGCAGGGGTAGGGCAGTGGCTGTGGCATGGGAGAGACAAGCAGGAGGGGAAGGAGCTGCTGACTCCCCCGAAATACCAGGCAATCCCTCTCTGAACGAGAGAAACAGCAAAACCCCAGACGTACATTTCGGCCTATTGTGGACCTTGTCAGTGAGGTGCAGCCACAAAATAAAAAGCATGAGAAAGAGTCACACCTTTTATTCCATAAAGAAAGAACATGAATCTATAACAAAATGTATTTGAAAATAAGTGTGATTCTGAATATGAAATAGACCAATATTAAAAATTCTATATTCAAATTATTTAAATAGACTAAGTAAAATATAAAATTATTCAATACACAACAGGGAAGGAAAAATGATGTTAAAAAAATAAATAAATATATAAATATATTCATTAAAATAGTAAATCGGTGGTATCAGGTAAAAACTTTTTATAAACCTAATCCAAAGTAAAATATATCACCAGGAAACACTCGTGTCAGATTGCAAAATAATAGGATAGCTATATAAGCTATTAAAAAATATTTGGGTGATCACTGCTTACAAATATTTATATCCTCAACTTTACATTTTGTTACGTGTTCTCCTTCTCTAGTGTAAAGACAACTGCCTATAGGGCTAATATAAGCTTGTTCCTGGGAACCTTTTACTTTTTTTCTTTTAGTATTGATCATTTTTAATGTTTTGTCTCTAGTGTGGATTGAAGTTCCAGTAGGAAACAAGTTCTTTTTTTACAGTAACTCCCTACATCTAGATTAAGACATTTATTTGATTTATTGATTTTGGATTATCAAGCACCTCTTTTTTTATTGTAATTCAGGAATATAGACTTGTTTTTAAATAAAACGGCTAGATTACGAGTTAAGCCTCATAACGCTGCTTTTTCACTACCGCTGGTATTACGAGTCTTGTAGGTTTAGGGGCACCACACACGTTTTTGGCCTTAACGCAAATTAACTTACGCAATTTGCATAAAGTCCTTTTTCAATGGGACTTCCTTTGCTTCCTTTGGGAGGCCAAAAAGTGAGCGGTTGTCAGTGTGCCAGGAATCAGACTGAGTCGAGAAGTGCAAAAATAATCACACCTTTATTAATTGCAAAAAAATAATACAAATTCCACAAGTCAAATAACAAGCCAGTAATCAAAACCAGAGCGGGTAGTCAGACGAGATGAGTCAGGAGCCAAAGCGAGTAGTCAGACGAGCTGGAATCAGGAACAAGGAGAACAGCAGAGTCAGGAACAAGACAGGGATCAGGAACAAGGAGGGACATCAGACAGCCAGGTAATATACAGGAGCTCTCACAAACAGGTCTGAGACAACGCAAGGGCAAAGCATACTGAACAGTGGCCCTTTAAATAATAAGTGATGACATCACAATTCTGAGACTGCATCCTGTCTCACATGGATGATGCACAACAGTCTGGCCATAAAAGGAAGTGCAGGAAATGAGCAGCATCACACAGTATGCACCAGAGTCAGTAAGAGAGGTGAGTAAAATGGCTGCCAGCAGCACATGGCAAACAAGGCAGGGAAAAAACCCTGACAGTACCCTCCCCTCAACAACCCCTCCCCCACGGGAGAACAAAAGGCTTATTGGGAAAACGGGCATGGAAGGCACGGAGGAGGGCGGGAACATGAACATCAGAGGAGGGAACCCATGAGCGCTCCTCCGGACCATAGCCCCTCCAGTGAACCAAATACTGTACGCGGCCCCTGGACATACGAGATTCAATAATGCTGCTGACCTCATACTCCTCATGGTTGTCAACAAAGATAGGATGGGGACGAGGCTACAAAGTGGTAAAACAATTACAAACCAATGGTTTCAAGAGGGAGACATGAAAAACATTGGAGATGCGCTTTGCAGGAGGAAGGTCAAGAGTGTAGGCTACAGGATTGACCCATCAGAGCATTCGAAAAGGACCAACATAACGTGGAACCAGTTTATTGGAAGGCACATGAAGGTTCAAGTTGTGGGAGGACAGCCAAACTCTCTTTTACCAACCTGGTAGGAAGGCACTGGCAGACGTCTACGATCGGCCTTGGACTTTTGGCGCTGCATAGAACGATGAAGGCAATCCTGAATCTGCACCCACGTGGAACGGAGTTGCCGGATATGCTCCTCCAAAGCCAGAATATCCTGAGACATGAATGAATTGGGCAACAAGGATGGTTGAAACCCATAATTCTCCATGAACGGGGATAACTTGAAGGAAGCATTAATAGCACTATTACGAGCAAACTCTACCCAAGGTAACAGTTCAGACCAATTATTGTGGTGATCTGAGACATAGCAATGGAGGAACTGTTCCAGAGCTTGATTAGACCATTCCGCAACCCCATTGGATTGAGGGTGATATGCCGAGGAGAAGGAAAGCTGGATCCCCATTTGAGCACAAAAGGAACGCCAAAATCTGAAGCCAAACTGGCTACCCCGGTCCGACACTATCTCCTTGGGTAACTCATGTAAACGGAAGACCTCCCGGGCAAAAATTGAAGCAAGCTCCTGAGCGATAGGCAACTTCTTCAAGGGAATGCAATGTGATATTTTAGAAAAACGGTAAACCACCATAAGGATAACAGTATTGCCATTGGAAACAGGGAGCTCAACAATAAAATCCATGGAAAGATGTGTCCAAGGATGCTCGCCATTAGCAGTAGGTTGAAGAAGATCCACAGGAAGACGTAGAGGAGTCTTATTCTGTGCACAAACTAAGCATGAGGAAACATACGCAGCAACACCAGAATGAAAAGCTGGTCACCAGAATTGTCGAGTGACAGACCAAATCATTTGGTTCTTGCCTGGGTGACCTGCGGCTTTAGGATAGTGGTAAGTGTGCAGAACTTTAGTTTGAAGATTCTCAGGAACAAAACACTTACCACTAGATTTCTCAGGAGGTGCATTGGTTTGTGCAGCCAGGATCTCCTCCCCCAAGGGAGAAGTCAAATTAGTATGTATGGTAGCCAAAATATGGTAAGGAGGTATAACTGGAGTAGGTACAGAGTGACTCCTCCTTGGACAGAGGCAAAAATTATCAAATGAGGGCATCAGACCTAACATTCTTACTACCAGGCAGGTAGGAGCGCCCATCTGGCCTGTCGGGCGACAAACGTTTTGCTTCAGATAGATAAGTTAAATTCTTGTGGTCAGTAAGAATGAGCACTGGCACGCTAGTACCCTCAAGAAGATGTCTCCATTCCTTGAGTGCCAAAATTATGGCCAGTAATTCCCTGTCGACAATTTCATAATTGCACTCTGCTGGTGTAAGAGTAAGGAGGTGAACCCCCAAAGGTTAGAGAATAAGATCGCTCTTGCAGACTTAAAGTTATATAGAAATGTATCACCAGTATACACAGGCTATTATCAGCATAGACTGTTTGTATTAGGTGAAATAGAGTTAATCTTATTTAACAGTAGAAGGTAGAATATAAGTCTCCTTCTATGTACTTAAGCAAAACAATGTAAAAAGGAACACCAGTATCTAACTTCAGTCAAGTGGATTGAAATGTGGAAGTCAGTTACGATCAGATAAGAAGGATAAATCACAGTATATGTTCCCAGAGTGCTTTTGTGAGAATCAGTTCAAACTGGAGCCTCAGAGTTATTCTGACAAGACAGAGGCGATTCAGCTATCACACAGTGGTTGCACAGAGGAATCCCTAAGTTTACCGCAAGTATCCTGGGGACCTGTCTGTTGGAAGGAGCAGCTGGAAATCTGTGACCGCTATAGAGCGGAGCTGCGTGTAGGAGACGGAGGAGCAGAGAAACAGATTGACAGCGGCTTGCGTTGTGAATATCCGAGGTTCCGATGAAGTGGGAGGAATAGAGGAAGTGATTGACAGTGGTTTGTTGCCTGAAACTCCGGTGCCGTTTAAATAGCTGCTCAGTGTGCTTGGCGTGTATCAGCAAGTCCCTGTAGGTGATCTTGATGTAAGGCAGCAGACTTGAAATTACAGATATCGTAGACACACAAAAGCAAGATGTGTATTTAGGTTTGGGAAGAGCTGTGGTTAACTCCTTTAAATCCTTTAGTGAAAAGGTACTTATTCCAGTTTTGTAATCCACTGTTTAGAATGATGATAAAGACACTTAAAGAAAGGTGTTATTTGTAATCCAAACATAGGCTTAAAGGTAATCACAGGAGCGAAGTTGCAGTGTTGCTGCTAGCGGCTTTCAAGTTTAATTACTAAGCACCTGTTTGCAGTCAGGTGACGACTTAAGAACAGGTAGGAAGTGCAGTTACAAGGAGAGAAAGAAAAGGTGGCCTGGAATCCTTACATACGCCCCCCCTCAAGGAAGCCGATACTCGGCTTGATGTTTAGGACGGTGCGGGTAGCATCTGTGGAAGCGGGATATTAGACGCGGAGCGTCAACATGGGTATAAGGTTCCCAGGTGTCATCATCCGGAGAGTATCCTTTCCATCGAACCAGGTATTGCAATTGCCCATTACATAATCTGGAGTCAAGAAGGTCTTGGACCTCAAAGGTATCCGAGTGTAACGGTGAGGTAGCAGGAGGCAGAATACTAGAGGTAGGGGTTGAATCAGTGGCTGGTTTCAACAGAGAGACATGAAAAGTTGGATGTACAGGTATAGGCGAAGGGAGGTCCAGGGTGACCGCATTACGGTTCACAACACGGGTAACGAGAAATGGACCGATAAACAAACCAGAGAGTTTCTTACAAGGAACTGGTATTTTGATATGTTTCGTTGGAAGCCAAACCCTGTCCCCAACTGCATAGGTAGGAGCAGGTCGGCGGTGTAAATCGTAGTACTTCTTCTGTGAGGATTGGGCATTCAGGATATTCCGTTTTAGGAAGTGGAAATTCTCTGCGATGGTTTGTAAGAGGTCATCAACTATCGGAGAGTTGACAGTTTGAGTCTCCTCTAATCTGAAGTTGGGATGGAAAGCATAGTTGGCAAAGAAAGGCGATAGGTTAGTCGAACTGTTGGTAGAATTGTTATAAGCAAACTCAGCCATGTATAGATAGCGAGCCTAGTCAGTTTGCTGATAGGAACAGTAACAATGCAAATACTGTTCCAGCCATTGGTTTAGCCTCTCGGTCTGACCGTTGCTTTGTGGGTGAAAAGCGGTACTCAGACGATGGTCAATTTGTAGATGTTTAGCAAGATGTTTCCAAAACTTTGAGGTAAATTGGGTACCTCTGTCCGTTATTATGACACTTGGAAGACCATGATATCTGACGACTGAATTCAGGAAAAGTTGAGCTGTTTCATAGGAGGTAGGTAGTTTATGATAGGGAATAAATATCGCCATTTTAGTTAGGATATCCGTAACGACAAGAATGGTGTTAAAACCAGTGCTCAATGGTAGTTCAACTAAGAAGTCCATGCCTATGTGAAGCCATGGTCTGTTGGGTATTTCGCTCGGCATAAGATCACTGTATGGTTTGTTCCTATCTTTTTTAGAAGTGATACAGATGGTACAGTCTTCTATGTAAGCCTTTACTGTGGAAATCATGTCTGGCCACCAATAAGATCTGTCAAGCAATTTTTTAGTTTTGTTTATGCCAGGATGTCCCAATAGGGGAGGATTATGATGTTGTCGAATAGCATCCATCCGCAGGACTTTTGGTACATATATTTGCTTTCCATGGAAGTACAATTTGTTCCGGTAGGTAACTTGATTGTACGGAATTTCAGTGTCAGTTAGTAGGGAATGTTGTATTTGTGAGACAAAAGTAGAAAAAAGACCTAGGAATCTATCAGCCGGTATGATCGAGGTAGGTTCTTGTGTATTTAATGGTCTTGGATCTCTCCTGGAGAGGGCATCAGCTTTACCATTCCTAGTGCCTGGTCTGTAGATTATTTGAAAATTGAATCTGCTGAAGTACAGGTTCCAACGGACTTGTCTACCTGAGAGCGTTTTGTTTCTTTGCAGAAATTCAAGGTTGTGGTGATCAGTATAGATCAGAATGGGAAGGGTTGTGCCCTCTAGAAGGTGTCTCCAGTTCCAGCTTTTGATAGCTAATAGCTCTTTGTCCCCGATTGAGTAGTTCATTTCAGCTGGAGAAAGTAACTTTGAGTAAAATGCTACAGGATGCAGTAGTTGTTTAAGATCTTTCCGTTGTGATAATACTGCACCAATAGCATAGTCTGAGGAATCGACTTCAAGAGTGAACTGCAAAGAGGTGTCTGGAAACTGTAATATTGGAGCAGAAGTGAAGGAGTCTTTGAGTGAATGGAATGCCTGTGTGGCAGCATCATTCCAAATGAAAGGAACCTAAACACTTGTAAGTGCGGTAAGAGGTTTAACCTTATGTGAGAAGTTCCTAATAAACTTTCTATAGTAATTGCTGAATCCAAGGAAACGTTGTAAATCCTTCCTGTTGGTAGGTTGGGGCCAGGATCTAACGGAGTCAACTTTGTTTTCTTGCATCTTGATGCCCTTAGGTCCAATGGTGTAACCGAGAAATTCAATCTCTGAGGTATGGAAGACACATTTCTCCAATTTAGCATAAAGCCGATGTACTTGGAGACGGGAGAGAATCCAGCTAACATGTTTTATATGTTCATCTATATTGTTGTAGTAGATGAGTATGTCATCCAGGTACACTATGACGCAAACATCAAGTAAGTCATGGAAGATGTCATTCACGAAGTACTGGAATGTTGCAGGCGCGTTAGTGAGACCGAATGGCATAACCAAATATTCAAATAGACCGTACCGAGTACAGAAAGCGGTTAACCACTCGTTGCCCTCCCTGATTCTGACAAGGTTGTAAGCCCCTCTTAGGTCGAGTTTTGTGAATACTGTAGCATGTTGCAATCTCTCTATCAATTCAGGGATGAGTGGCAACGGGTATCGGTTCTTGATGGTAATCTTGTTTAGTTCCCTAAAGTCGATAATAGGGCGTAAAGATTGATCCTTATTTCTCACGAAGAAAAACCCAGAGGCAGCAGAAGATACTGAGGGTCGAATAAAACCCTTCTTTAAATTATTGTTACAGAAGCATTAGTTATACTGTTGTGAAGAGCTTATTTCCCAGCAGCAATGCCTGAACCAGCAAGCCAGCGCCTAAGAAGGGCTCCAAGAAAACTGTAACAAGTTTCATTTCATAAAGAGTTAACTCTTTTTTTTCAGCTTTTAGAAACTATTGTCTAATCACCTCTGGAGCCAGACTGCTAATTGATAAGATGAACTTGTAAACTTGTTATCTTAAGTACTGTAATCCTATTGTGGCCTGTCAAAGGACAGTGCTCTCTATCTAAATGTGTGATGGGGGATTTTGTGCTTCCCCCCTTCTCCCCCTGGGAGTGCCCTGTGTGCATGTAACCTTAATAAAAAGCAGGCTGGGCATCCTAGTCCTGAGTTCTTGTTTGACCCTCAATCGCAGCGTTGACTCGTTTTTGTGGGCAGAAGGGTATCCTAGCTGTACTGCAGCTAAGGGAGATTATTCTATATTTGCGAGACTCATATAGAATACTATGGAAAGCAGCTTCTCCCCTCTTTAGCAATAGGGATCCAGGCTACTAAGCGGTCCATCTCTCAGTGAGACTAAGGGTAACCGTAACATTTGGCGGCAGCGGTGGGATTTTCCTGGATTTCCTAGGAGAGGTACAGAACGGATGGAGAGCGCTTACGAAAAATTGAAGCGTACAACCCTAAAGGATTTACTTGAAAGCAGAGGGGGGTACGCCAGCAACCGGCCGAGGAGAGAGCTGATCGCAGAATTGACCGAACTGGATCAGAGCTTCACAATGGCGGAAACACCGACCACGATTAGTGACGAAAAAACCAGGATTGTTCGGGAAAGGCTCTCATTATACGGGCCGAACCCCTCCATGGAATTGGTACAGCAGTTGATGGCGGAGGCGGACGAGGATATACGAGAGACTCGAGCCCACGAACTCAACCTAGCGAACGCACACCGCAATGCTGAAGCCCCGCAGGTAATCATCCCTGTCGAAAATGCTGGGAGGCCCAAGATACCCTATGCGGCATTTCGACCCTTCCTAGAGAGCAAGACAGGGATTGATGAATATTTGGCGGACTTCGAAAGGCAATGTGCCCTGCACCAGATTCCCAACAGAGAGTGGCCCACGATATTGTCTGGGAAACTATCCGGGCGAGCCCTGGAAGCCTTTCGTACTCTGGGTGCTGAGGAAGTGACACAGTATGAGCTAGTTAAGGAGACACTGTTGCGACGGTACGCTGTAACTCCGGACACGTATCGCCGACAGTTTCGGGGCACGGAAAAGAAGCCTAACGATACCCATATGGAATGGGCGCACCGAATGCGGAGAGCGGCAAATCACTGGCTGAGCGGAAGTAAAGCGGTGACTGGGGAGGAAATTTTACAATTGTTTCTCTTAGAACATTTTTATAATGGCATGGAACAGCAAGGGAAGGAATGGCTGCGAGACAGGCGGCCTTCTACCTTAGAAGAAGCAGCCAAATTGGCCGATGAACATTATGACTCCCGTCTTCACGAACCCATGAACTACCGAGCTCCAGCACGGGTCGAACCCAGAGAGGTTTACCGTGCACCCCCTCGTGCTGAATTCCGAGCCCCGGTGCCCACAGGGCCCATCCGACACTCAGGACCACCCAATAACAGCTCTGAGCGTCCCAGACCGACTTGCCACCGATGCAAGCAACCAGGGCATTTCATGGCTAGCTGCCCCCTTAATACGCACCAGACACCCAGGAATTACAATTACCCCTCTGGGTCCTATCGTCCGGCCCGGGCCCTCTGTGTTAACCAAGAGGCCCCTATGGAGGGATATGTGGGGCCGCTTCACGAGGCAGACCCTGTATATGCTGCCTCAGATAACCGCCAGCACCATCGGCAGAGGGTATGGCTCGAGGGGCGATCTACCGAGGGATTGCGAGACACAGGGGCTACTATCACGCTGGTACAGAGTCATTTGGTGCCAGAGCACAAGCGATCCGGACAGACTGTGGCCCTTAGAGTGGCGGGGGGGGATGTGTACAAAATTCCAACAGCTAAAGTGCATCTTGATTGGGGAGCGGGAAAGGGGGCTGTGAACGTGGGCCTAATGGATAATTTACCTGCCGAAGTACTACTGGGCAACGATTTGGGCCCCATGACTTCTGCCTATGCTCCAGTATGCAACAACGAGGCGGACCCAGTGACTACACGGGCCCAAGCCCGGACGGAGCGAGAGCTCTCACCAGTGCGGGAGACACAGGTAAGACCTACCCCGACCTTGCCTGACAGGTTAGGCCCCATACCCTGGGACACCCCAGATGCCTTCGAGGCAGAGTCTAAGACTGACCCGACCTTACAAAAGTACCGGGAACGAGCAGAGACCGGAGGGGGCGGGGCAGATAACGAAACATTCTTATGGGAAAAAGGGAAACTATACCGCTGGACAGAGAAAAGGGGACAGCGTAGGCGACAGCTGGTAGTGCCCCACAAATACCGTCAAGAAATCCTCAAAATAGGCCACGACATCCCCTTAGCAGGCCACCTAGCCGTTACCCGTACCCTACACCGCATTACTCACACGTTCTTTTGGCCAGGGGTGCACGCTGACGTTAGAACTTACTGTAACACCTGCGATGTGTGTCAACGAGTAGGAAGGCGAGGCGATCACCCTAAAGCCCAGCTAGTAAATATGCCCATTGTAGAGGAACCCTTCAGCCGGGTTGCTATTGACCTAGTGGGACCACTGGCTACCCCTAGTCCCTCCGGTAAGCGATACATTCTTACCGTAGTGGACTACGCTACCAGGTACCCAGAGGCTGTCACCCTATCCAACATACAAGCGGATACGGTAGCGAATGCACTAGTACAGGTGTTCTCCCGGGTAGGATTTCCAAAAGAAATCCTATCCGACCGAGGCACCCAATTTACGGCTGAATTGACCCAACAACTCTGGCAGGTTTGCAAAATTAAGTCCCTCCTAAGCTCCCCATACCACCCCCAGACGAACGGGCTGTGTGAGAGGTTCAATGGGACCCTCAAGCAAATGCTCAAGACGTTCACTCAGGAATACCGAGACTGGGAACGCTTCCTGCCGCACCTCCTATTTGCTTATCGGGAGGTGCCCCAGGAAACTACAGGGTTCTCTCCCTTCGAGTTGCTCTACGGAAGAAAGGTACGGGGACCCCTAAACCTGATCCGGGAGCACTGGGAGGGAGAGATGGAGGCTGACGGTGTCCCAATTGTGCCATACGTGCTGGAACTCAGGGACCGAATGGAGCAATTAGCCAAATCCGTGCGGGCTAATCTCCAGTTGGCCCAGAGAAGACAGAAAGTATGGTACGATCGGGGGGCCCGAAAGAGAATCTTCACCATAGGACAAAAGGTGTTAGTACTTAAGCCGGTGAAGACAGACAAATTGCAGGCGTCCTGGCAGGGTCCCTACCAGATCGTAGAGAAAAGGGGAGACACCACTTATGTGATAGCTAGCTGCCACGACAACAATCTTAGAAAGACATTCCATGTAAACATGCTCAAGGAATATTTTGAGCGACCAGAGAACGTGACGGCCGTATGTTGTTCCCCTCAGGAAGACCCCGACAGTTTACCCATTCCAGACCTATTAGAAAAGAGCCTCCCCACAGGTATAGTGGCGCAGGTTCAGATAGGGGACCGACTTAGCCCCACTGAAAGGGAGCAGCTCAACCAACTCCTCCAGTCCAAACACCTCACCTTCTCCCCGAAGCCAGGGTACACTACTTTAACCACCCACCAGGTAGATACTCCGGGACAAGCTCCCTTGCGCCAGGCTCCGTACCGAATCCCCGAAGCAGTTAGGACAGGAATGAAGAAGGAGATCGATGAGATGCTCCAGCTCAGGGTAATTGAGCCCTCCGATAGTCCCTGGGCCTCCCCAGTTGTCTTGGTGCCCAAGAAAGATGGGACCACCCGGTTCTGCGTAGACTATCGGAGGCTCAATGAAAATACCGTGACGGACGCTTACCCTATGCCCAGGGTAGACGAGCTACTCGATCGTATAGCCAGGGGAAATTACCTGACCACTATTGACCTCTGCAAAGGTTACTGGCAGATTCCCCTGGCCCCGGAGGCTATCCCCAAGTCGGCATTCGTCACCCCATTCGGCTTATATCAGTTTAGGGTAATGCCGTTTGGGATGAAGAATGCCCCAGCTACATTCCAGCGCTTGGTGGATAGGCTCCTGGATGGCTTCCAGAGTTTTGCTTGCGCCTACCTGGACGACATAGCGATCCACAGTGAGTCCTGGGAGGACCACTTAGCTCATGTGGGAATGGTTCTGGATCAGATCCGGGCTGCTGGCCTGACTCTGAAGCCAGAAAAATGCCACTTTGGGATGGCCGAGGTACAGTACCTGGGTCACCGGGTGGGGTGTGGAAAGCAGCGACCAGAGCCGGCCAAAATAGAAGCTGTCGCCAATTGGCCCACCCCCATCACTAAGACTCAGGTCCTAGCCTTCCTGGGCACGGCAGGGTACTATAGACGGTTCGTACCAGACTACAGCACACTTGCCAAACCCCTGACTGACTTGACCAAGAAGAACTTACCTCGACAGGTCCTGTGGTCTCCCCACTGTGAAACGGCTTTCCAGGCTCTCAAAAATGCTCTAATTAACGCTCCTGTCTTGGCGGCCCCAGCCCTTAACAAACGTTTTATCGTCCATACAGATGCTTCCATGTTCGGGCTGGGAGCTGTCCTCAGCCAAGTAGGCGAAGATGGAGGGGAGCATCCAGTTGCCTACATCAGCCGGAAGCTCCTGCCCCGCGAAGTCAGCTATGCAGCGGTCGAAAAGGAGTGTTTGGCTTTGGTGTGGGCATTAAAGAAATTGACTCCCTATTTATATGGTCAGGAGTTCACTCTGGTCACCGACCATAACCCGTTGGTGTGGCTGAACCGGGTCTCTGGAGATAACGGCAGGCTATTACGTTGGAGCTTATCGTTGCAAACCTTCAATTTCACCATTACTTACAGACCTGGGAAACAGAATGGCAACGCCGACGGGTTGTCCAGACAAACCGACCTCAGCCCCGCATAACCAGCGGTCTGGACAGCCTTAGTCTGCCCCGAAAAGGGGTCAGACCGTGTCTGCCAGAGTGTTCCACAGAAAGGGAGCAATGTTACAGAAGCATTAGTTATACTGTTGTGAAGAGCTTATTTCCCAGCAGCAATGCCTGAACCAGCAAGCCAGCGCCTAAGAAGGGCTCCAAGAAAACTGTAACAAGTTTCATTTCATAAAGAGTTAACTCTTTTTTTTCAGCTTTTAGAAACTATTGTCTAATCACCTCTGGAGCCAGACTGCTAATTGATAAGATGAACTTGTAAACTTGTTATCTTAAGTACTGTAATCCTATTGTGGCCTGTCAAAGGACAGTGCTCTCTATCTAAATGTGTGATGGGGGATTTTGTGCTTCCCCCCCTCTCCCCCTGGGAGTGCCCTGTGTGCATGTAACCTTAATAAAAAGCAGGCTGGGCATCCTAGTCCTGAGTTCTTGTTTGACCCTCAATCGCAGCGTTGACTCGTTTTTGTGGGCAGAAGGGTATCCTAGCTGTACTGCAGCTAAGGGAGATTATTCTATATTTGCAAGACTCATATAGAATACTATGGAAAGCAGCTTCTCCCCTCTTTAGCAATAGGGATCCAGGCTACTAAGCGGTCCATCTCTCAGCGAGACTAAGGGTAACCGTAACAATTATCATCGAGATAGGTTTTCAGGTGGACTAGTTCTGGCTGAGACAATGGATAGAGATGACCAAATGGTGGAGACAAGCCCGGTTTTAGATCGATAGGGCAGTCATAAGGGCGATGTGGAGGAAGTGTCTCCGCTTCCTTCTTGCTGAACACATCAGAAAACTTCAAGTAGACTTCAGGTATTTGAGGGGTTCCAGATAAGAGAAGTAAAGAATCATGTTGGAAACAGGTCTGCTTGCAATATGGTGAATCAAAGTGCACTTGTAAAGAAGTCCAGGTGATGTGAGGTTCATGTAACTGAAGCCAACGTATCCCTAGGACAATAGGGAAGAGAGGTGATGTGATAACATCAAAAGTGATGTATTCCTGATGTAACCCAATCGTAGTGACGAGAATAGGAATGGTATGATGCGTGATAGGACCAGATGAAATATCAGAACCATCAACAACTTTAATAGAAACAGGAGACAATTTTTTGCAGAGTGGTATTTTATTTTTCAATACAATGGAAGCATTAATATAATTTTCTTGTGCTCCAGTGTCAATTATTGCCTCTATCTTCATATGCCGGTTGTCCCACTGTAAAGAGAGAGGTAAAAGACAGTGAACCGGAGAATCATGCAATATCAGTGAGGTCAAGCAAGAATGTGACTTACTGTTTTTGTTCCTGTGTAGTGAAGTACAGTCACGGATTGAGTGGGAGGGAGAACCACAGTACATACATAAGCCTCGGGACTTTCTCCTAAATCTTTCCTCCGAAGATAGTGGGCCTCTGAAGACACCTATATCCATAGGTTCAGTTTTACTTGAAGTAGAAAGAACAGGACCATGGGTCAACATGGCAGGTCTTCTAGGGATAGGTTCAGTATATTGGCGTTCAGATTTTCTTTCTCTGAGTGACGGTCAAGCTGCATAGAAAGTCTGATAAGACCTTCCAAGGTATCTGGAAGCTCAGTGCGAGCTAATTCATCTTTGACTTGCTCAGCCAGGCCTAGGCGAAATTGATTTTTTAATGCAACGGTGATCCATTGACTATCGGTTGCATATTGTTTGAAGTCAGTGATATAAGATTCCACTGGCCGGTTACCTTGTTTTAGCTTCCGGAGTTTTGTCTCAGCTGTGAGCTGTACATTCGAGTCAGAGTACAGCTCATCCATAACAACAAGAAATGATTGCAGAGAGGATAGAATTGAACTGTTAGTTTCAAAGAGGGTATCAGCCCATATACGGGGTTCCCCTCGCAGATAGGAGATCATAGTCAGAACCTTCACTCTATCATTTGGATAGGTGACAGGATTTAGGGTAAAAGTCAAAAGGCAAGCATTTCTATATTGCCGATATAAAGCTCTATCCCCATTGAAAGGTTCTGGAGAGGAAATAAAAGGTTCAATTGAAGATTCTGATGTATGGGTCTTTGAAGCTGTGATATCCTGAACAGCTTTCTTTAGCGTGTCATTTTCAGCCTTTAACTCTCTCATACCCTGAGTGAGCTCATCCACCCTGTGGGAAAGGTTGTATACGATATTTGGTAAGTCTGCTGGATCCATAGTGGCTTAGTAATTCTGTAAGAGTAAGGAGGTGAACCCCCAAAGGTTAGAGAATAAGATCGCTCTTGCAGACTTAAAGTTATATAGAAATGTATCACCAGTATACACAGGCTATTATCAGCATAGACTGTATTAGGTGAAATAGAGTTAATCTTATTTAACAGTAGAAGGTAGAATATAAGTCTCCTTCTATGTACTTAAACAATGTAAAAAGGAACACCAGTATCTAACTTCAGTCAAGTGGATTGAAATGTGGAAGTCAGTTACGATCAGATAAGAAGGATAAATCACAGTATATGTTCCCAGAGTGCTTTTGTGAGAATCAGTTCAAACTGGAGCCTCAGAGTTATTCTGACAAGACAGAGGCGATTCAGCTATCACACAGTGGTTGCACAGAGGAATCCCTAAGTTTACCGCAAGTATCCTGGGGACCTGTCTGTTTGAAGGAGCAGCTGGAAATCTGTGACCGCTATAGAGCGGAGCTGCGTGTAGGAGACGGAGGAGCAGAGAAACAGATTGACAGCGGCTTGCGTTGTGAATATCCGAGGTTCCGATGAAGTGGGAGGAATAGAGGAAGTGATTGACAGTGGTTTGTTGCCTGAAACTCCGGTGCCGTTTAAATAGCTGCTCAGTATTTGAGGGGTTCCAGATAAGAGAAGTAAAGAATCATGTTGGAAACAGGTCTGCTTGCAATATGGTGAATCAAAGTGCACTTGTAAAGAACTCCAGGTGATGTGAGGTTCATGTAACTGAAGCCAACGTATCCCTAGGACAATAGGGAAGAGAGGTGATGTGATAACATCAAAAGTGATGTATTCCTGATGTAACCCAATCGTAGTGACGAGAATAGGAATGGTATGATGCGTGATAGGACCAGATGAAATATCAGAACCATCAACAACTTTAATAGAAACAGGAGACAATTTTTTGCAGAGTGGTATTTTATTTTTCAATACAATGGAAGCATCAATATAATTTTCTTGTGCTCCAGTGTCAATTATTGCCTCTATCTTCATATGCCGGTTGTCCCACTGTAAAGAGAGAGGTAAAAGACAGTGAACCGGAGAATCATGCAATATCAGTGAGGTCAAGCAAGAATGTGACTTACTGTTTTTGTTCCTGTGTAGTGAAGTACAGTCACGGATTGAGTGGGAGGGAGAACCACAGTACATACATAAGCCTCGGGACTTTCTCCTAAATCTTTCCTCCGAAGATAGTGGGCCTCTGAAGACACCTATATCCATAGGTTCAGCCTTACTTGAAGTAGAAAGAACAGGACCATGGGTCAACATGGCAGGTCTTCTAGGGATAGGTTCAGTATATTGGCGTTCAGATTTTCTTTCTCTGAGACGACGGTCAAGCTGCATAGAATGTCGGTTGCATATTGTTTGAAGTCAGTGATATAAGATTCCACTGGCCGGTTACCTTGTTTTAGCTTCCGGAGTTTTGTCTCAGCTGTGAGCTGTATGTTCGAGTCAGAGTACAGCTCATCCATAACAACAAGAAATGATTGCAGAGAGGATAGAATTGAACTGTTAGTTTCAAAGAGGTTATCAGCCCATATACGGGGTTCCCCTCGCAGATAGGAGATCATAGTCAGAACCTTCACTCTATCATTTGGATAGGTGACAGGATTTAGGGTAAAAGTCAAAAGGCAAGCATTTCTATATTGCCGATATAAAGCTCTATCCCCATTGAAAGGTTCTGGAGAGGAAATAAAAGGTTCAATTGAAGATTCTGATGTATGGGTCTTTGAAGCTGTGATATCCTGAACAGCTTTCTTTAGCGTGTCATTTTCAGCCTTTAACTCTCTCATACCCTGAGTGAGCTCATCCACCCTGTGGGAAAGGTTGTATACGATATTTGGTAAGTCTGCTGGATCCATAGTGGCTTAGTAATTCTGTAAGAGTAAGGAGGTGAACCCCCAAAGGTTAGAGAATAAGATCGCTCTTGCAGACTTAAAGTTATATAGAAATGTATCACCAGTATACACAGGCTATTATCAGCATAGACTGTTTGTATTAGGTGAAATAGAGTTAATCTTATTTAACAGTAGAAGGTAGAATATAAGTCTCCTTCTATGTACTTAAGCAAAACAATGTAAAAAGGAACACCAGTATCTAACTTCAGTCAAGTGGATTGAAATGTGGAAGTCAGTTACGATCAGATAAGAAGGATAAATCACAGTATATGTTCCCAGAGTGCTTTTGTGAGAATCAGTTCAAACTGGAGCCTCAGAGTTATTCTGACAAGACAGAGGCGATTCAGCTATCACACAGTGGTTGCACAGAGGAATCCCTAAGTTTACCGCAAGTATCCTGGGGACCTGTCTGTTGGAAGGAGCAGCTGGAAATCTGTGACCGCTATAGAGCGGAGCTGCGTGTAGGAGATGGAGGAGCAGAGAAACAGATTGACAGCGGCTTGCGTTGTGAATATCCGAGGTTCCGATGAAGTGGGAGGAATAGAGGAAGTGATTGACAGCGGTTTGTTGCCTGAAACTCCAGTGCCGTTTAAATAGCTGCTCAGTGTGCTTGGCGTGTATCAGCAAGTCCCTGTAGGTGATCTTGATGTAAGACAGCAGACTTGAAATTACAGATATCGTAGACACACAAAAGCAAGATGTGTATTTAGGTTTGGGAAGAGCTGTGGTTAACTCTTAATGAGAGAAAAGTCAGATTGTTGGAACAAAAATTTAGATCCTTTAGTGAAAAGGTACTTATTCCACTTTTGTAATCCACTGTTTAGAATGATGATAAAGACACTTAAAGAAAGGTGTTATTTGTAATCCAAACATAGGCTTAAAGGTAATCACAGGAGCGAAGTTGCAGTGTTGCTGCTAGCGGCTTTCAAGTTTAATTACTAAGCACCTGTTTGCAGTCAGGTGACGACTTAAGAACAGGTAGGAAGTGCAGTTACAAGGAGAGAAAGAAAAGGTGGCCTGGAATCCTTACAGCTGGAGACAATATCTTAGAGAAGAAACCACACAAACCATCAGGCATAGGACGTTGAAACAAGAGTGCACCTACTCCAGTCTCAGACGCATTGACTTCAAGAATGAATGGCAGGACAGGGTTTGAATGAGCCAGAACTGGAGCAGCAGCAAAGGCAGTCTTAAGACTATCAAAAGCCTTAATTGCAGTAGGTGACCAAAGGAGGGGATCATTCTCTTTACGGGTCGGTTTGATCAAGGAAGAAAAGTTTTTAATAAACTTTCTATAGTAATTGGCGAATACCAAAAATGTTGAATAGACCGAAGACCAACTGGGCAAGCCACTGCAGAACTGCAGATAACTTGTCAGGATCCATGGAGAACCCTGCAACGGAGATAACATAACTTAGGAAGGTTACTTGAGTCTGATGGAACTCACATTTCTCGAGTTTACAAAACAGGCTGTTCTCACGTAGTCTCTGAAGAACCCATGTAACATCAGAACGATGAGCCTCAAGTGTGGGTGAGTGTATGAGGATGTCGTCTAAGTACACCACAATACACTGTTGCAACATATCTCGTAGGACATCATTAATAAATTCCTGGAAAAATGCAGGAGCATTACATAGGCCAAAGGGCATTACAAAATACTCATAATGCCTGCTCCTGGTGTTAAATGCTGTTTTCCATTCGTGGCCTTCCTTGATCCTAACAAGATTGTACACTCCTCTCAAATCAAGTTTAGTAAAGACTGTAGCTCCCTTGATGCAGTCAAAGAGTACCGTAATGAGCGAAATAGGGTAAGCATTCTTAATGGTAAGACGATTAAGATCCCTATAATCGATGTATAGTCTTAACTCGCCACCCTTTTTCTTCACAAAGAAGAAGCCAGCCCCTGAAGGAGAGCAGGATTTGTGGATGATCCCCTCCTCCATAGCACAATTCTCCACAACAGACAAAGGGTAAACCCGGCCCCGAGGAGGAATGGCTCTGGGTTACAGGTCTATGGCACAATCGTAATACCGGTGAGGAGGCCACGTACCGGCACTCACCTTGTCAAAAACGTATAGGAACTCTCGGTACTCCTCTGGCAATTGAGATACTGAAGAAGTGCACAAGACTTTAACTGGTTTCCGAAGACAAGTGGAAATACATTGCGGAGACCACGACAAAATTTCAGGCCTGCGCCAGTCGAGACTGGGATTGTGCTTTTGGAGCCAGGAATAAACCAGAATAACCAGAAAATGCGGAGAGTTTATCACCTGGAACTGGAGGGTTTCAAAATGGAGAGCCCCAACAGCCATGGATAACGGAGCAGTCTCGTGAGTAACGAGTGCGAGCTGAAGGGGCCTGCCATCAATGGCCTCAATAGCAAGTGGAACGGACAGAGGCAAAACAGGAATGGAGTGCTTTGATACAAGAGCACTGTCAATTAAATAGCCCACAGCACCAGAGTCAACAAGAGCCTGGGTGACTATGGAGGAGTCCACCCAAGAAAGGAAAACCATGACCAAAGGTTTAACGGTCCTGGGGATGAGGATAAACCACCCAAGGTCTGCCCCGAACAGGACCTTAGGTGTGAGCGTTTCACGGCCGTGTAGGACAAGACTTCAAAAGATGGCCCTGTAACCCACAATAGAGGCAGAGCCCCTCCCTCCTCCTAAAGGCCCTCTCCGCGATGGAGAGATGCGTGAATCCCAACTGCATCGGCTCAGCAGTATCTGGTGACTCGGGACCAGGAGACATGGGTGGGAACGAACACGTAGGAGACAACAGAACAGGAGGCTTCCGCAAGCGCTCCTTGAAAGAGGGCCTTTCACTTAGTCTGATGTCAATTAGGATAAAAAAAGACACCAATGCCTCAAGATCTTCTGGTAAATCTCTGGCAGCAACTTCATCTTTAATCACATCAGAGAGCCCATGAAAGAAGGCAGCAACTAGGGCTTCATTGTTCCAACCTACCTCTGCGGCAAGTGTACGGAACTCAATGGCATACTGAGCAACAGATCTTGTACCTTGCTGAATGGACATGAGTCGTTTAGCAGCAGAGGAGGAGCGAGCCGGAACATCAAATACCCTTCAAAAGGAGACCACAAATTCAGGGTAATTTGAAATCACAGGTTTATTAGTCTCCCACAAGGGATTAGCCCACGCAAGAGCTGTGTCAGAGAGTAACAAGATGAGAAATTCCACCTTAGCTCTGTCAGAGGGAAACGCCTGAGGTAACATCTCTAAGTAAATGCCCACCTGGTTCAAAAATGCTCTGCACTGAATATGATCGCCTACATATCGCTGAGGTAGAGGTGCAGAACCGAACATACTCCTGGTAGGACTAGGTGCAGCAGCGGAAACAGGAGCAGCCATAACTTGCGGGACACTTTGGTCCAAATGTGCAGTGCGAGTCAGCAGGGTTTGCAGGGCTAGTGCAAATTGATCCAAGCAGTGATCCTGTTCATCCATCCTGGAAATTATGGCAGGTAAAGGTGGATTATTAGCACCATCAGGATTCATGGCCCTTGCGTAACGTCAGGGTGCCAGGAATCAGACTGAGACGAGAAGTGCAAAAATAATCACACCTTTATTAATAGCAAAAAAATAATAAAAATTTCACAAGTCAAATAACAAGCCAGGAATCAAAACCAGAGTGGGTAGTCAGACAAGCTGAGTCAGGAGCCAAAGCGAGTAGTCAGACAAGCCGGAATCAGGAACAAGGAGAACAGCAGAGTCAGGAACAAGCCAGGGATCAGGAACCAGGAGGGACGTCAGACAGTCAGGTAATACACAGGAGCTCTCACAAACAGGTCTGAGACAACACAAGGGCAAAGCATACTGAACAGAGGCCCTTTAAATAATAAGTGATGACATCACAATTCTGAGACTGCATCCTGTCTCACACGGATGATGTACACCAGTCTGGCCATAAAAGGAAGTGCAGGAAATGAACAGCATCAATTAGTGTAGGGGGTGACCGAGCGCTATAAAGGGGTGGACCTTAAGCTTACTCTCAGGTTAGCCTCCTAGCAGGCTGACAATTAGTAGAATAAAGAACAGGTGTGGAAAATTAATAGCATCACACAGTATGCACCAGAGTCAGCAAGAGAGGTGAGTAAAATGTCTGCCAGCAGCACATGGCAAACAATGCAGGGATAAAAACCCTGACAGCGGTACACCCTATACCGCCAAGATAAATACCATAAACTGAAAGTCAGTAGTTATGAGTTTTACGTTACAAAGCTGTAGCATAAAACGCATAACTAAAGTGCTAAAAAGTACACTAACACCCATAAACTACCTATTAACCCCTAAACCGAGAGCCCTCAAGCATAGCAAACACTAAAATAAAATTATTAACCCCTAATCTGACGCTCCGGACATCGCCGCCACTATAATAAACATATTAACCCCTAAACCGCTGCACTCCCGCCTCGCAAACACTAGTTAAATATTATTAACCCCTAATCTGCTGTCCCTAACATCACCACAACCTACATTACAGTTATTAACCCCTAATTGGCCGCCCCCAACATCGCCGCCACTATACTAAAGTTATTAACCCCTAAACCTAAGTCTAGCCCTAACCCTAACACCCCCTATATAATTAAAATAAATCTATATAAAACCTACTATCATTACCTAAATAATTCCTATTTAAAACTAAATACTTACCTATAAAATAAAACCTAAGCTAGTTACAATATAACTAATAGTTACATTGTATCTATCTTAGGCTTTATTTTTATTTCACAGGCAAGTTTGTATTTATTTTAACTAGGTAGAATAGTTACTAAATAGTTATTAACTATTTACTAACTACTTAGCTAAAATAAATACAAATTTACCTGTAAAATAAAATGTAATCTGTCTTACATTAACACCTAACCTTACACTACAATTAAAGAAATTACCTAAATTAAATACAATAACCTAAATTACAAAAAAACAAACAAACACTAAATTACACAAAATAAAAAAGACATTATCAGATATTTAAACTAATTACACCTAATCTAATAGCCCTATCAAAATAAAAAAGCCCCCCAAAAATAAAAAACCCTAGCCTAAAAAAATAATAATACAAACAACCCCCCAACAGTAAAACCCGCCACTCACACAACCAAACCCCCAAAATAAAATCATATCTAAAAAACCTAAGCTCCCCATTGCCCTGAAAAGGGCATTTGGATGGGCATTGCCCTTAAAAGGGCATTTAGCTCTTTTGCAGCCCAAAAGCCATAATCTAAAAATAAAACCCACCCAAAAAACTCTTAAAAAAACCTAACACTAACCCCTGAAGATCCACTTACAGTTTTGAAGAGCAGACATCCATGATCAACGAAGCCAGGAGAAGTCTTCATCCAAGCAGCAAGAAGTCCTCAACGAAGCCAGGAGAAGTCTTCATCCAAGCCGGCAGAAGTGGTCCTCCAGACGGGCAGAAGTCTTCATCCAGACGGCATCTTCTATCTTCATCCATCCGGCACAGAGCGGCTTCATCTTCAAGACATCTGGCATGGAGCATCCTCTTCTTCCGATGACTAACGATGAATGAAGGTTCCTTTAAATGATGTCATCAAAGATGGTGTCCCTTGAATTCTGATTTGCTGATAGAATTCTATCAGCCAATTGGAATTAAAGGTGAAAAAATCCTATTGGCTAATGCAATCAGCCAATAGGATTGAGCTTCAATCCTATTGCTGATCCAATCAGTCAATAGGATTGAGCTCACATTCTGTTGGCTGATTGGAACAGCCAATAGAATGCGAGCTTAATCCTATTGGCTGATTGTATCAGCCAATAGGATTGAAGCTCAATCCTATTGGTTGATTGCATCAGCCAATAAGATTGTTTCACCTTTAATTCCAATTGGCTGACAGAATTCTATCAGCCAATCAGAATTCAAGGGACACCATCTTTGATGACATCATTTAAAGGAACCTTCATTCATCGTTAGTCGTCGGAAGAAGATGATGCTCCGTGCCAGATGCCCATCCAAATGCCCTTTTCAGGGCAATGGGGATCTTAGGATTTTTAGATATGATTTTATTTGGGGGGTTTGTTTGTGTGGGTGGTGGTTTTTACTGTTGGGGGGTTGTTTGTATTTTTTTTTACAGGTAAAAGAGCTGATTTCTATGGGGCTATGCCCCACAAAAGGCCCGTATAAGGGCTATTGGTAGTTTAGGCTAGAGTTTTTTTTATTTTGGGGGGGGCTTTTTTATTTTGATAGGCTATTAGATATGGGGTAATTAGTTTAAATATCTGATAATGTCTTTTTTATTTTGTGTAATTTAGTTTTTTTTTTTGTAATTTATGTAATTGTATTTAATTTATGTAATTTATTTTATTGTAGTGTTTGGTTAGGTGTTAGTGTAACTCAGGTTAGGTTTTATTTTACAGGTAAATTTGTATTTATTATAGCTAGGTAGTTAGTAAATAGTTAATAACTATTTAGTAACTATTCTACCTAGTTAAAATAAATACAAACTTGCCACCGAAATAAAAATAAACCCTAAGATAGTTACAATGTAACTATTAGTTATATTGTAGCTAGCTTAGGGTTTATTTTATAGGTAAGTATTTAGTTTTAAATAGGATTTAGGGGTTAATAACTTTAGTATAGTGGCTGTGACGTTGGGGTGGCAGATTAGGGGTTAATAACTGTAATGTAGGTTGCAGCGATGTTAGGGGCAGCAGATTAGGGGTTAATAATATTTAACTAGTGTTTGCGAGGCGGGAGTGCGGCGGTTTAGGGGTTAATATGTTTATTATAGTGGCGGCGATGTCCGGAGCGGCAGATTAGGGGTTAATAAGTGTAGGTAGGTTTCAGCGATGTCGGAGGCGTCAGATTAGGGGTTAATAAGTGTAAGATTAGGGGTGTTTAGACTCAGGGTTCATGTTAGGGTGTTAGGTGTAAACATAAATGTAGTTTCCCCATAGGAATAAATGAGTCTGCGTTACTGAGCTTTACGCTGCTTTATTGCAGGTGTTAGACTTTTTTTCAGCTGGCTCTCCCCATTGATGTCTATGGGGAAATCGTGCACGAGCACGTAAAACCAGCTCACCGCGGCTTTCAGCAGCGCTGGTATTGGAGTGCGGTGTGGAGCTCAATTTTGCTCTACGCTCACTTCTTGCCTAATAACGCCGGGTTTATAAAAACCTGTAATACCAGCGCTGTAGGGAAGTGAGCGGTGCAAATAACTTGCATGTAAGCACCGCACCCCCCATAATTCAAAACTCGTAATCTAGCCGAAATTTTTTTAATAATAAATTAATGAGCACAAGAAAACTCTATAAATACATTTCCTAAAAGTGGATATACAATTTGTTAATTTGTGATTTAATATGGAATTTAGAAAATTAATAGATTATTGGAAAAAAATTGTAGTATTTCTTGAGCTGTATTTTGTCTGCAATTCTCCAATACATAACAGACATCAGCAAAGCCTACTTAGGATTTTGGGCTAGTTTATGAGGGATATTTATCAAAGCCTCAACTATGCTGCATTCGCCGGCACCAATACGCTCGCCTAACATTGCGGCCATGGACCTTAATATGCTCTCCATATCTCTAAAAAAACCCGGCAAAAAGACGCGTACCAAGTTTGGGGCGATGAGCATCGGACTGTTGTTAACTAGTAGTCATTGATCTTGCGTCTATTCGACTTTTTACCAACTTTATTTATGCCCTGTCACTAAATGCCGCCACTATACTAAAATGTTTAACCCCTATCCCGCTGCTCCAAGACCCCACCATCCCTTAAATAAAGTTATTAACCCCTATCCCGCCACTCTCGGTCCCTGCTACCACCTAAATAAACATATTAAACCATAAACCTCTAGCCTCCCACATCACTACCACCAACTAAACCTATTTACCCCTAAACCTACCAAGCCGCTAACTTTAACTTAAAATTACAACATCACTATCTTATAATAAATTTAAACTTACCTGTAGAATTAAAATAAACTATTTTTAAACTATTAATTAACCTACCCTAACTATTATACTACAATTAAATTAAACTACCAATTAAATTAACTAAACATATTAAAAAAACCTAACCCTACTAAAATTATTTAAATATACAATTAAACCTTATTACAAATTACTAAATTACAAAAAAACGCTTAGTTACAAAAAAACAACACTAAATTACAAAAAAAAAACCTTATAAAAATAAAAACGAATTGCACCTAATCTAATAGCCCTATCAAAATAAAAAAGCCCCCCAAAATAAAAATCATCCTAGCCTACAATAAACTACCAATGACCCTTAAAAGGGTCTTTTGTGGGGCATTGCCCCAAAGAAATCGGCTCTTTTACCTGTAAAAAAAATACAAACAACCCGCCACCACCCAACCAACCCCCCCAAATAAAGTACCCTATCTAAAATAACCTAAGCTCCCCATTGCCCGGAAAAGGGCATTTGTATGGGCATTGCCCTTAAAAGGGCATTTAGCTATTTTACCTGCCTAGACCCTACTCTAAAAATAAAACCCACCCAAAAAAATCTTAAATAAACCTAACCCCCAACGATCCACTTACAGTTATTGAAGTCCCGCTTGAAGGATCTATCAAAACAGCAAGAAGTCTTCATCCGGGCGGAAAGAAGTCTTCATCAGGGTGGCCTCTTCCATCTTTATCCAGCTGGTGAAGTCTTCATCCAGATGGCATCTTCTATCTTCATCTATCTGGCGTGGAGTGGGTCCATCCTAAAGACATCCAGCTTGGAGCATCTCTTCAATATGGTCGCCGTCATAAACTGGAAAATGAATGAAAGTGATGTCATCCAAGATGGTGTCCCTTGCATTCCTATTGGTTGAAAGGTTCCAATCAACCAATAGGATTAGAGCTGCTAAAATCCTATTGGCTGTTCCAATCAGCCAATAAGATTTGAGCAGCTCTCATACTATTGGCGGTTCCAGTCAGCCAATAGGATTAAGCTCTCATCTAACTGGCTGATTGGAACAGCCAATAGGATGAGAGCTGCTCAAATCCTATTGGCTGATTGGAACACCCAATAGGATTTTAGCAGCTCTAATCCTATTGGCTGATTGGAACCTTTCAACCAATAGGAATGCAAGGGACGCCATCTTGGGTGACGTCACTTGCATTCAAGTTCTAGTTTACGGCGGCGGCCATATTGAAGAGGAGCTCTGCGCTGTATGTCTTCAGGATGGACCCGCTCTGCGCCGGATGGATGAAGATAGAAGATGCCGTCTGGATGAAGACTTTGCTGGCTGGATGAAGATGGAAGAGGCCGCCCTGATGAAGAATTCTTGCTGGCTGGATTGATCCTTCAAGCAGGACTTCAATAACTGTAAGTGGATCATTGGGGGTTAGTGTTAGGTTTTTTTACGGTTTTTTTTGGGTGGGTTTTATTTTTAGAGTAGGGTCTGGACAGGTAAAAGAGCTAAATGCCCTTTTAAGGGCAATGCCCATACAAATGCCCTTTTCAGGGCAATGGGGAGCTTAGGTTATTTTAGATAGGGTTTTTATTTGGGGGGGTTGGTTGGTTGTGTGGTGGGTTTTACTGTTGGGGGGGGTTGTATTTTATTTTTACAGGTAAAAGAGTTGATTTCTTTGGGGCAATGACCCACAAAATGCCCTTTTAAGCGCCATTGGTAGTTAATTGTAGGCTAGGGGTTTTTTATTTTCGGGGGCTTTTTTATTTTCATAGGGCGATTAGATTAGGTGTAATTCGTGTTTTTTTTATAATGTGTTTTTTTTTCCGTAATTTAGTGTTTTTTATTTTTGTAACTTAGCGTTTATTTTTTTTTTTGTAATTAATAATTTTTAATAAGGTTAAATAGTATATTTAAATAATTTTAGTAGGATTAGGGCTTTTTAATATGTAATTTAGTTAATTTAATTGCTAGTTTAATTTAATTGTAGTATAATAGTTAGGGTAGGTTAATTAATAGTTTAAAAATAGTTTATTTTAATTCAAGTTTAAATTTATTATAAGTTAGGGATGTTGTAATTTTAAGTTAAAATTCGCGGCTTGGTAGGTTTAGGGGTTAATAGCTTAATTTAGTTTATGGCGATGTGGGGGGCTGGCGGTTTAGGGGTTAATAGGTTTAGTTGGTGGTAATGATGTGGGAGGCCAGAGGTTTAGGGGTTAATACGTTTATTTAGTGGCAGCGGGGTCCGGGAGCGGCAGAATAGGGGTTAATAACATTATGTAGATAATTATTATCAAAAAGGGAGATACTACAACAACCGCAATTAGATTGTTATAATGCATAGACAGGGATTGCAGCACATATTTTTTTATATAATTTTTAATTAGCTTTGTAAAATTCTAAAGCTCCGCTAAAATAGCGGTGTGTGTAGATATATACTCATTCCCCACATTCACATATGCTACCCAGCGTTAAAGTTGAATAGAAGGTTACCACTAAATTAAAGAACACATGAATCGATGGGTCAAGAAGCGTGATTGGACAAATGCACAAGCACAGATTGGCTGTGCAATTTTATTGTAGTTCACACAGAATGAAACCAGAAGAGCAAACAGGTATCGACTGTTTAAATTGACAACACCTCCACTAGAGGGTGGTTACGTGTAAGCGTAAAATCCGCCACCATAGTGATCATTGAGGATCTATGTCAAAACAACACATGTATATAGATAAACAAACAGTGAATTTATACAACCAATATTTTTTTAAAATGAAAAAATGTAATGCTTAAGTCATGTGCACTATACCTAAATTTGGCCAAATTGTGCAGGAAACATCCTCAAAATTATTTCTGATAGAGGACAGTATAGTCTGTAGGGGGCTAGAGAAAGCAACACCTGTAACAGCGGGCACCACCAACTGAATGAGAGGTATCAGGTGTCATGTTATCACATATCAGGATCTATGTTTCTTAACCCCAGTGTATACAGACTAACTGTTGAAAACTTAATAGCATTAAGCAGTATACAATATACATGTACTAGTTGAACAGTATTTCCAAAGACCAATAGAGGTTATGGGGATAGTATATAGCAACTCCAGTATTCAGCAGGCACCACCAAATATAAAGGTATCCGGTGTCATGAATAATATTGATTCTGGATCTATGTTAAAACTACCCCAAAATAACTCTTTTTCGGTCTGTTACAGTTGTATAGAAAATGGAAATGAATTACAGCGCATTACAACTCACTTAATACATGACAGTGTCTGAATAGCATAAACAAACGTGTACACAGGTAGTGGTCACCCTTTTCAGGGCTTAGGCATGTCCCATTACTAGGATCTGTGTGTACAGATGGTGCATTTAAAACACCTTCGGATGTCCAGGTAAATGAGCTGAAAATTCAGATGGTAAACGCTCAGTTAATTATACAACCGTGTCTTTGCTTTCTGTAAAAGAACTTCCAAATGGTTTCCGTGTGTAGATAGATTTCAAATCAAACATGCTACATTCTAGCACAGCGTAGACGCCACAGCGATCTGTCCTTCGTGCATGTCCGTCTCCACTTCTTACGTCACTGCCGACGTACGTTTCACCCCCCACGTGACAACCAGAGAGCACAGGGGTTTCCTCAGGGCAAAAGCGGATGCTGGTTTCCATTGCAGCCGCAATATATACCTCCTTCTTTAAGCTTATAGGAGGATACCTGTAGCAGTAGTAACCAATAATAAGCATTTTCTGAGCCGCAGCCCATTTATATAGATAAAGGCGGATACGGTGAATATATATACACAGTGAAAAATAATAAGTTATGTAAAGCAACTCCAAAGAACCAACATTTAAGAAAAAAAGGGGTTATATATAGATGTATGCGGAAAGGAAAAATAAGAATAAATATAAGAATAGAAGAGAAAGACCTACTTTTCTTTGGTTCTTAAGAGGATTATTGCAGTGTATGCTAAAATAAAACCTTTTTCGTCCATGTTTTTAAGCTACATCAAATTAAAGGCTTTACATGCATACTTTTGATCCCTCGATTCATGTGTTTAAGGAATTTCTACATAATATAAAAGTAAAAATAAATATGTTTGTTGATTCCTAAATACAAGGTGAAAATATATTGAATTATGTTCAATATAACTAAGAGTAATCATATTGAACAAGCCTGCATTCCTTTAAATAGCAGACATTGTAAGTCATTCTAAGGTGAAGAGTCAGATTGAAGAGAAACCCTAATTTGTATATATTGCATACTAAATTTATAGGGATTTTAGAGTCAATGTGGTCATTTTATTTGAGGAATGCAGCAAATTCAAATTTTTCATTTAACCCTTTGGGCATAAGGGTCTGTAGCTTATAGATCCATTCTGTTTCCCTTCTAAGTAGTATAGTATCAATGTCTCCTCCTCTACCAAGAAGGGAACAGTGTTCAATGCCTGTTACTCTTAGGTCCTGGGGATTGCATTTATGGTGTTTCATGAAGTGGAGAGCCACTCCACTTCTGATTTCACCATCTTCTGCTGCTTTAATGTCGTCTCTGTGCTCAGAGACCCTATCTTTCAGCATTCGTCTTGTTTTTCCCACATAGAAAGTCGGGCAGCAACAGGAAAGTAAATAAATTACATTTTCTGTCTTGCAATTTATAAATTGTTTTATAGGATAGATAGTGGAATCAGTAGCGAATGTTTTTGTGCGCACAATAAATTTACAGAACACACAATGTCCACATTTGAAACATCCTTTTATTTTTCTTTGTTCTTCTAGCCAATTTTTCTCACTAGGACTTTTAATAAAATGACTCCTAACTAATTTATCCTTGAGATTTGGAGCCCTCCTGGGTACCAGAGAGGGTTTTTCCCCAACAATTTTTCTAATTGACTCGTCAGCTCTAAGGAACTGCCATTTTTCATCCAGGATAGTACGGATTTTGTCCCAATGGCAGTTGAATTGGGTTACAAAGCGCACTTTTTGCTCTTCAGTTTTCTGAGTTGGATTATAGAGGAGTGTATCTCTGTCTGTTCTCCTAGCTCTATTGCGAGCATATCTTAGGTTTCGTTTGGAGTACCCTCTATTTTCAAATCTATTGGACATTTCAACAGCATGTGCATCGAATTTATTAAGGCTCGAACAGTTGCGCCTCAGGCGTAGAAACTGTCCCACGGGGATACCCCTTATAAGGGATTTTGGATGATGGCTAGATGCCTCTAAAATATTATTAGTGGCAGTAGCCTTTCGAAAAATTTCCGTAGCCAAAATTTTTCCTTCTTTCTTGATTCTTACATCTAGGAAGGTAAGTTCACTAGTGTCAAAATCAAAGGTTAAGAGGATATTGTAGTTATTATTATTAAGTACTTTTACAAAGTCCTTCAGAGATTTTTCCGTCCCCCTCCAAAGGAGGAAGACATCGTCCACATACCGTAGCCAGATGAGAACATGTTCGTCAATCCAATTTTGCAATTCGTTAAATACTGTTTTTGTTTCCCATAGACCCAAATGGAGGCAAGCATATGATGGGGCACACGTTGCCCCCATCGCTGTGCCCCTCATTTGTCTATAGAACTTTTTGTCAAACGTAAATACGTTATTTTTTAACACAAACTCTAAAAGAGTTAGGACAAATTCGGTATGTTTTTGAAAATTTGGACCTCTGCTTTCTAGAAAGAATCTCGCCGCTCTCAAACCCACATCATGTGGGATAGAAGAGTAGAGACCTTCCACATCCAAAGAAACCAGAAGTGTGTCTTGTTCTACTTCTAAACCGTCCAGTTACCTAAGGAGGTCACTGGTGTCTTTAACGTAAGAGGTAAGGGTCAGTAGAAAAGGTTTTAAGTATTGATCAACGTAGTTTCCCAGGTTCTCAGTGATACTCCCAATACCTGAGATAATGGGTCTTCCAGGTGGCTCTTGTAAGTTTTTGTGTAATTTGGGAATACAATAAAAGACTGGAACTCTGGGAAACTTCGTGTAAAGATATCCCCATTCACTTTTACTTATTATGCCACTTTTTCTGGCATCGTTTAAGAGATGTAGCAGGTTAGCTTGTATTGAGTCTAAGGGATTATTTTGTAGGCATTGGTATTGCTCCTTATTTCTCAATTGTTTGTTGACCTCTTTCATGTAGAGGGACTCCTCCATTATGACCAGATTACCCCCTTTATCGGCCTGTTTTATGACAATTCCTGATTTGTTCATCAGGTCTGACAAGGCTTGTCTCTCATTAAAGTTGAGGTTATTTTTACCTATGCCATGATAGGGTATTTTTTCTATTTCCCTTTCTACTTCCTTAACAAAAAGATGTACGGCAGGGACTAGCATTAGAGGGGGCATATAGTCAGATTTTCTTTTTAGACCAGAGTCAATTTTGACTGCAGTACCAATAGTACTTGTCTGGTGTCCTTCTTGAATATCAGAGAAGGGCATTAAATCAGATGTTTCATTGGAGTCAAGTAGATGTACAAGATCAGAGATAGCAGTAGCATCATCTTTATCTAAAGTACCTTCTGTACTATTAGTTTGTTTCCCTTTCATTATGGAGGACAGGACTACCTTACGGGCAAAGAGGTGGAGATCTTTAATCACAGTGAATTTGTCCAGTGAGTTTGTTGGACAGAACGTTAGGCCCTTTTTAAGTAAACTTATATGGGCATTGTTTAGAGGAAAAGTTGACAGGTTGACTATTTGTAGTTCATCACTACCTTTTTTGGGGGGATCACTCAAAAGTCCTCCCTGTAGTCCCGACGTGTTCTCATCCTCGGTCCTGCCCCTCTCCTCCAATTCCTCCCCCTTCTCTGGGGTCTGCCCCGTTCTCTTGACATCTCCATAGAGCTTTGATTTTTGTCTGTGTCTTTTCCTCCCTCCCCGTTTCCTTTCTTTTTTACCTGTCCTTTGGCCCCTTCGTTTTTTGATGACTTATTTTCACCTTCGGCATCAGAACAGTCAGTGCCGGAGTCATAAGAATTTTTATTCAGGTAATAAGTATATACCTGATTCTTCTTATAGTCATCTTGGTCCCTGCTCAATTTCCTACATTTTCTTTGTTTAATTTCTTGTTGTAATTTAGAAACCAGCTCTTTTGTTTCATCGTTTAGTTTTGAGAATTTTGAATCCCCCTCAAAGGAATTGACAATCCTTAGGGCTTCATCTATCTCAATTTTAATCTTTTCAAGTTTCTTAATATCTTTATTAACCATTCGTTGCATGAGGTCAAGAGAACAGTCTGATAGTCTCTCATTCCAATCCTCCATAAAGTTCTCCCCATCTTCATCATCACCCCTCATGTGCATTCCTGGATCTAAATGTAACCGTAGTCCCCTAGGAACAATTTTCTGTTTTATATAGTTTTCAAGACTATATTTCTCAGCCCTCATTCTTATTTGTTTAGTCAATAAATTTTTGTATTTCTTGAAAGCTCCATATATATTCGATATATCATCTCCATCACTACTAATATTATGCTGAAGGGATTCACCTAGTTCAGCTTCCCATTGTTCGTCTGAGACTACAAAAGCCATCCTTCAGTTCAATCTGCCAATTCTCCTTAAGAAGAATAACTCAATTACTTAGAAAAACACAAAAAACCACCTTATATAAATCAACTTAGTAACCAATTAGACAACCAAACCCTGAGAAGCACAAATGTCTGCGAGGGGTATCCCCGTGGGACAGTTTCTACGCCTGAGGTGCAACTGTTCGAGCCTTAATAAATTCGATGCACATGCTGTTGAAATGTCCAATAGATTTGAAAATAGAGGGTACTCCAAACGAAACCTAAGATATGCTCGCAATAGAGCTAGGAGAACAGACAGAGATACACTCCTCTATAATCCAACTCAGAAAACTGAAGAGCAAAAAGTGCGCTTTGTAACCCAATTCAACTGCCATTGGGACAAAATCCGTACTATCCTGGATGAAAAATGGCAGTTCCTTAGAGCTGACGAGTCAATTAGAAAAATTGTTGGGGAAAAACCCTCTCTGGTACCCAGGAGGGCTCCAAATCTCAAGGATAAATTAGTTAGGAGTCATTTTATTAAAAGTCCTAGTGAGAAAAATTGGCTAGAAGAACAAAGAAAAATAAAAGGATGTTTCAAATGTGGACATTGTGTGTTCTGTAAATTTATTGTGCGCACAAAAACATTCGCTACTGATTCCACTATCTATCCTATAAAACAATTTATAAATTGCAAGACAGAAAATGTAATTTATTTACTTTCCTGTTGCTGCCCGACTTTCTATGTGGGAAAAACAAGACGAATGCTGAAAGATAGGGTCTCTGAGCACAGAGACGACATTAAAGCAGCAGAAGATGGTGAAATCAGAAGTGGAGTGGCTCTCCACTTCATGAAACACCATAAATGCAATCCCCAGGACCTAAGAGTAACAGGCATTGAACACTGTTCCCTTCTTGGTAGAGGAGGAGACATTGATACTATACTACTTAGAAGGGAAACAGAATGGATCTATAAGCTACAGACCCTTATGCCCAAAGGGTTAAATGAAAAATTTGAATTTGCTGCATTCCTCAAATAAAATGACCACATTGACTCTAAAATCCCTATAAATTTAGTATGCAATATATACAAATTAGGGTTTCTCTTCAATCTGACTCTTCACCTTAGAATGACTTACAATGTCTGCTATTTAAAGGAATGCAGGCTTGTTCAATATGATTACTCTTAGTTATATTGAACATAATTCAATATATTTTCACCTTGTATTTAGGAATCAACAAACATATTTATTTTTACTTTTATATTATGTAGAAATTCCTTAAACACATGAATCGAGGGATCAAAAGTATGCATGTAAAGCCTTTAATTTGATGTAGCTTAAAAACATGGACGAAAAAGGTTTTATTTTAGCATACACTGCAATAATCCTCTTAAGAACCAAAGAAAAGTAGGTCTTTCTCTTCTATTCTTATATTTATTCTTATTTTTCCTTTCCGCATACATCTATATATAACCCCTTTTTTTCTTAAATGTTGGTTCTTTGGAGTTGCTTTACATAACTTATTATTTTTCACTGTGTATATATATTCACCGTATCCGCCTTTATCTATATAAATGGGCTGCGGCTCAGAAAATGCTTATTATTGGTTACTACTGCTACAGGTATCCTCCTATAAGCTTAAAGAAGGAGGTATATATTGCGGCTGCAATGGAAACCAGCATCCGCTTTTGCCCTGAGGAAACCCCTGTGCTCTCTGGTTGTCACGTGGGGGGTGAAACGTACGTCGGCAGTGACGTAAGAAGTGGAGACGGACATGCACGAAGGACAGATCGCTGTGGCGTCTACGCTGTGCTAGAATGTAGCATGTTTGATTTGAAATCTATCTACACACGGAAACCATTTGGAAGTTCTTTTACAGAAAGCAAAGACACGGTTGTATAATTAACTGAGCGTTTACCATCTGAATTTTCAGCTCATTTACCTGGACATCCGAAGGTGTTTTAAATGCACCATCTGTACACACAGATCCTAGTAATGGGACATGCCTAAGCCCTGAAAAGGGTGACCACTACCTGTGTACACGTTTGTTTATGCTATTCAGACACTGTCATGTATTAAGTGAGTTGTAATGCGCTGTAATTCATTTCCATTTTCTATACAACTGTAACAGACCGAAAAAGAGTTATTTTGGGGTAGTTTTAACATAGATCCAGAATCAATATTATTCATGACACCGGATACCTTTATATTTGGTGGTGCCCGCTGAATACTGGAGTTGCTATATACTATCCCCATAACCTCTATTGGTCTTTGGAAATACTGTTCAACTAGTACATGTATATTGTATACTGCTTAATGCTATTAAGTTTTCAACAGTTAGTCTGTATACACTGGGGTTAAGAAACATAGATCCTGATATGTGATAACATGACACCTGATACCTCTCATTCAGTTGGTGGTGCCCGCTGTTACAGGTGTTGCTTTCTCTAGCCCCCTACAGACTATACTGTCCTCTATCAGAAATAATTTTGAGGATGTTTCCTGCACAATTTGGCCAAATTTAGGTATAGTGCACATGACTTAAGCATTACATTTTTTCATTTTAAAAAAATATTGGTTGTATAAATTCACTGTTTGTTTATCTATATACATGTGTTGTTTTGACATAGATCCTCAATGATCACTATGGTGGCGGATTTTACGCTTACACGTAACCACCCTCTAGTGGAGGTGTTGTCAATTTAAACAGTCGATACCTGTTTGCTCTTCTGGTTTCATTCTGTGTGAACTACAATAAAATTGCACAGCCAATCTGTGCTTGTGCATTTGTCCAATCACGCTTCTTGACCCATCGATTCATGTGTTCTTTAATTTAGTGGTAACCTTCTATTCAACTTTAACGCTGGGTAGCATATGTGAATGTGGGGAATGAGTATATATCTACACACACCGCTATTTTAGCGGAGCTTTAGAATTTTACAAAGCTAATTAAAAATTATATAAAAAAATATGTGCTGCAATCCCTGTCTATGCATTATAACAATCTAATTGCGGTTGTTGTAGTATCTCCCTTTTTGATAATAATTATCTAAATAATTAAAGGGTCTGCACGTTGGTTATTATTTTTTCCTTCATATAAGGTTTTGTTTGCACCTGGGCGTTGCCATACAGTCCTAGGTAAAGAATTATTAATCTGGCTCTACTAGCCTCCCTTTCCCTACCCTTTCTCAATAACATTATGTAGGTGGCAGCAATGTCAGGGGCGGCAGATTAGGGGTGTTAAGACTAGGGGCTTATGTTAGGGTACTTAGGTTCTACCACGAAGATGAAATGACCAGCCATCCAATGCGCCAGAGGTAAATGTTTAAAATATAACTTTTATTGTCAATGCAGGAAAAACTTCTCTTTGTATAAATTGTAAATAACAATATCACAGCTAGTGAACCAGCCAGCCGCCATGCACCTACTCCAACATGTTTCATGCCTAACCGGCACTTCGTCAGGGATAGGGTTAACTTTAATTGGTTCAGTTTAAAACTTTCATAATCCAATCACAAGTGACCAAAACTTCTCAACCTATCAAATCATGTAATTTCTAGTACGTCTCGAAATCTGATTAGCAGTTTGGACATAGTCTTAAGATCGGATATATCTAATGCACTATAAAAATATATATAACAAAAGTTAACGCTACTGCAGTTAGGGGATATAGAAGATGAGAATTAAAATTAGCAAGAGTTGCATTCTCCATATCAAGACAAGTGTGCAATAGATTTTACAAACATATGAAATATGTTACAAGTCCGTTACTTTGTTGACGAGCATGTAATAATTAATCTGGACTTGTACTCGCATGCTAAATACCTAAGCTCATTACTAAGAACTAAAAAAGCATATAAAAGTTTATAAATATTGCTGATGGTGATATCGTGGGATTGAAAAATGTATGCTTAACAGCAAAGAATTAAATTACTATTATTATTATCAACAACAAGAGATACAAAAAAGGGATAGCATGCATATATAATGTCATGATATTTACAAGCTGTACCAGTGAGATTTATAATGATACTAATTTCAACAATAGTATTAAAAATATTAATAATGTTAAGAATACTAATAATTAGTTTAATAATAATAAGCACATTGAGAGTGTCAATGTGTGGTGTAAGTGAATTAATAAAACTTGTGCACGCCATATTAATAATGACAATACAATATAGAACAAGTCATATCTCTGTTTCCCGCAACAAAATGTATATAATATAAATGAAATTGCGGTTTACAGCACCTACATATATATCAATGTATTATATGGTTATATTAATAAATGTGAATAATGCCAATATGCACCCGTAAAAATCTAATAAAAACTATGAAAAACATTAAAGTGTCTTGTGCATGATTAAATATGTGCTAAATCCATCAAAAAAAACTATTGAATGTGTTATCCTGATTAATGTGACTATAAACTCATTATATAAAGACTACTGTAATTAATATAGAGTAGTCATTTGAAGTAAAATGTGAACATAAAAACTTATTATAACAAATATTTCATTAACCTAAAATAATAAACCTTACTTACTATGAACTCTTATTATTGAATCCCTATTAATCAATTCTTTACTGTCCTGTATATAATTTCATATCTGATTTCTCATTAATCCCCATGGTGCTCCTAATTGTAAGGTAAATATCCAATATATTTCACTTTTATTTAACTATATTACTTTGGGGATATGATCTATTGCCTTTAAGGAAAAGATATGTAGTGGGTTAACATTATGAGAAAAAAATGCCTGGCAACTGGTGTTCTCGGTATCTCTTCATCAAAAGATAAGAGATGCTCTCTTATTCTGTCTTTGAGAATTCTTGAGGTACGCCCAGTATATTGCTTTTTGCAAAGTTGACATTTTATGAGGTATACCACGAACTTAGAGTTACATGTAAGATTTTGTTTTATCCTGTATGTATCTTTGGTTTGGCTAGAAGAAAAGCAAATATCCACATCTTCTTTTCTTCTAGCCAAACAAAAGAGACATACAGGATAAAACAAAATCTTACATGTAACTCTAAGTTCGTGGTATACCTCATAACATGTCAACCTTGCAAAAAGCAATATACTGGGCGTACCTCAAGAATGCTAAAAGACAGAATAAGAGAGCATCTCTTATCTTTTTATGTAGAGATACCGAGAACACCAGTTGCCAGGCATTTTATCATAATGTTAACCCACTACATATCTTTTCCTTTAAGGCAATAGATCATATCCCCAAAGTAATAACAGGATGGAATAGACAAATGAGATTAAATAAAAGTGAAATATATTGGATATTTACCTTACAATCAGGAGCACCATGGGGGATTAATGAGAAATCAGATATGAAATTATATACAGGACAGTAAAGAATTGATTAATAGGGATTCAATAATAAGAGTTCATATTACATAAGTAAGGTTTATTATTTTAGGTTAATGAAATATTTGTTATAAGTTTTTATGTTCACATTTTACTTCAAATGACTACTCTATCGCCTAGATTTAGAGTTTGGCGTTAGCCGTCAAAACCAGCGTATAGGGCTTCTAACGCTGGTTTTGGCCGCACGCTGGTATTTAGAGTTTACTTACCGACACTCCAAAATCTCCGAATGCACAAATCTCTACCGACAGCTCAGACCCAGGAGTTAACATCTACCGACAAAATAACCATCCACGAATCACAAAACAAATATTACACAAAGTACACTTATACTCATACAAACACTACCCTATATATATATATTTTTTTTTTATCAAAATAGAAAGGATCAAAGTTGCGAGATCTCGGGTGTTAGAAAAAAAATCAACACAAATCCATTTTGCCATTGACTTACATTGACAGACGGGAAAAGACACTCACATAGCTACATCTAACTAATAATATTATCACAAACATACACTCATCGATGCATACAAAAAATATACACCACATTACATACACAAACAAGTTATTTATTACGAAATGAACACGATTTAGCTACTTTTTCACACAAGACCATGACGTCACTCACTTTACGCTCAAAACCATATTTTTATGCTCAAACCCCTATTCTGCCACTCCCGGACCCCGCTGCCACGTTTATTTAGTGGCAGCGGAGTCCGGGAGCGGCAGAATAGGGGTTAATAACATTATGTAGGTGGCAGCAATGTAGGGGCGGCAGATTAGGGGTGTTAAGACTAGGGGCTTATGTTAGGGTACTTAGGTTCTACCACGAAGATGAAATGACCAGCCATCCAATGCGCCAGAGGTAAATGTTTAAAATATAACTTTTATTGTCAATGCAGGTAAAAGTTCTCTTTGTATAAATTGTAAATAACAATATCACAGCTAGTGAACCAGCCAGCCGCCATGCACCTACTCCAACATGTTTCGTGACAAACCGGCACTTTGTCAGAGATAGGGTTAACTTTAATTGGTTCAGTTTAAAAACTTTCATAATCCAATCACAAGTGACCAAAACTTCTCAACCTATCAAATCATGTCATTTCTAGTACGTCTCGAAATCTGATTAGCAGTTTGGACATAGTCTTAAAATCGGATATATCTAATGCACTATAAAAATATATATAACAAACGTTAACGCTACTGCAGTTAGTTGGTATAGAAGATGAGAATTAAAATTAGCAAGAGTTGAATTCTCCATATCAAGACAAGTGTGCAATAGATTGCCAGGCATTTTCTCATAATGTTAACCCACTACATATCTTTTCCTTTAAGGCAATAGATCATATCCCCAAAGAAATAACAGGATGGAATAGACAAATGAGATTAAATAAAAGTGAAATATATTGGATATTTACCTTACAATCAGGAGCACCATGGGGGATTAATGAGAAATCAGATATGAAATTATATACAGGACAGTAAAGAATTGATTAATAGGGATTCAATAATAAGAGTTCATAGTACATAAGTAAGGTTTATTATTTTAGGTTAATGAAATATTTGTTATAATAAGTTTTTATGTTCACATTTTACTTCAAATGACTACTCTATCGCCTAGATTTAGAGTTTGGCGTTAGCCGACAAAACCAGCGTATAGGTCTTCTAACGCTGGTTTTGGCCGCCCGCTGGTATTTAGAGTTTACTTACCGACACTCCAAAATCTCCAAATGCACAAATCTCTACCGACAGCTCAGACCCAGGAGTTAACATCTACCGACAAAATAACCATCCACGAATCACAAAACAAATATTACACAAAGTACACTTATACTCATACAAATACTACCCTATATATATATATATATATATATATATATTTTTTTTTTTAATCAAAATAGAAAGGATCAAAGTTGCGAGATCTCGGGTGTTAGAAAAAAAAATCAACACAATTCCATTTTGCCATTGACTTACATTGACAGACGGGAAAAGACACTCACATAGCTACATCTAACTAATAATATTATCACAAACATACACTCATCGATGCATACAAAAAATATACACCACATTACATACACAAACAAGTTATTTATTACGAAATGAACACGATTTAGCTACTTTTTCACTCAAGACCATGACGTCACTCACTTTACGCTCAAAACCAGTCTTGGATTTTTTTTACACACACATTTTGAGCCTCCATTGACTTCTATGGGGAAGATGTGCTCGTGCACGCGACAGACAGATTTCCCTAACGCACGCAAAAAGTGTAGACAAAAAAACTCTAAATACCAGCGCTAGAATTCGGAAAATAACTCATGCTTTTCTGCGTTACACCCAGCTATGACAAATAGATCAAGAAATGGCTATTTCCCTATGGTGGACTTTACTTATGGGAAATTCATAGCAACATTAAGTTGTATGATATTTTTACATTACATCAACTACAAATCACCATCACTAGTAACAAACATTTTCAACAATTACATCACATTTAAACGGACACAAAAATAATTGAAACATTTCAGGATTCACAACAGTACACAATGGGAAACACCTCTCATTTACCTTTATTATTGCATTTCATTTAATCAACTCATATGCTTGCAGCAACAGCATATCTACATAGGCTTAACACATGATCAGTAATGGATGCACATACTTTACTTTTATCATTCACTCATACATGTGCATTCAAATGATGGGGGAAAAACACATTACATTCTCTGTAGGAATCACGAAACTGAAAATAGGGATTTTAATGTACTTTTAGCATCATGATTCAATCACAATATACCATTAGAAATTACGTACAATAAGAACATCATTACAACAGATTACAGCTGTCACTTTATGGGAAGGAACAACAATGCGAGACCGCTATATAGAAGTCAGCATATGTGGGACACAATCACAATATATACGTCTATGTACATAACACGCATCACGCAACCACAAAGCGCATATTTATATTTTATTCAGCACACAATAACAATGTAGTCAGATACAACAACACAATGAGGATTTCATAACTACACAGGCAGGTTAATAATATGATGACGTCATTAGAAGATTCAACCATACACATTACAGCTTTACGGCTGTACCGCCCCTTTCAGAAATTTACCACTCTATACTACAATACAACATATACATAAACAACAGTTTGGAACATCATTATTATGCCGATTTGAAAGGGACGCATACAATATTGACATCCCGGCAATCACTTATATATACAATACTACAGATGACAGCCGGAAGTTATTCAGTATTAGTGCAATTTGAAAGGGACTCATACAATATTGTCAGCTCGCAAATCACTTATATATACAATACTACAGATGACAGACGGAAGTTATTCAGTATTAGTGCGATTTGAAAGGGACGCATACAATATTGACATCTCGCCAATGACTTATATATACAATACTACAGATGACAGCCGGAAGTTCTGAATTATTAGTGCGATTTTAATGGGACACGTACAATATTTACATCTTGCAAATCACATATATATACAATACTACAGATGACAGCCGGAAGTTATTCAGTATTAGTGCGATTTTAATGGGACGCATACAATATTGACATCTCGGCAATCACTTATATATACAATACTACAGATGACAGCCGGAAGTTATTCAGTATTAGTGCAATTTGAAAGGGACGCATACAATATTGTCAGCTCGCAAATCACTTATATATAAAATACTACAGATGGCAGCTGTTACTTAATCGTTTACAAACAATATTGCAGCAACATTGATCGATCACATTCTATGCACATTATACACAACTATGCACTTTTATTCATGTTAGCGTGGACGTGTGCTTTTTACAATAAGATTGCGTTTAATAAATATTTATTACGCATATGAACAAACATTACAAACATGCACTGTATGTGTTATATTTTACACTTTCACATTGAGATTCAATGGGGGAAAACAACATTTCACCAAACACCGAAAAAAACGCCCACTTTGAAAGCATTCGCGCCGCTCACATACAAACAAGTGAATACAATCAGCAATCATTACAAACTCACTACCATTGGACTAATTGCACTATAAATCCCCCAAACAACATGGCCAAAGCATCCATGGTGATCGACATTGTATCAATTCGCTTCTGTGTTTTTGCATACCTTGTTACTCCTTGCGCTGTGTTTGCTTTGCTGTTTGGCTTCGTGCTGCTAAGCTTGGCAAATATGGATGACGAAGATCTGGTAGACGCTGCTGGTGCTGCTGTTGGCCAAGTAGTCGTTGATAGAATCAGGCAGCCTTGGCGGCTCCGAGTGAGACAAAGGGGTCGTCTGGTTAGAGGTCCTCGTGTCTAGAGGGTAAGACCCACCTTGGAAAACATGAGCGACTTCGAGGTTTATGACAAGTATCGGCTCAATCGCGAACAGCTCATTGGCCTTTACGATGTTCTTAGACCTCATCTGGAGCCACGTATACAAATAAGGACTGCTGTCCCCGGCATCACTAAGATGCTAAGTTGTATATACGTCCTGGCCTCCGGGAGTTTTCAAGCAGGAGAGATGTACATGCATGGCCTGTCTCAAGGTACATTCTCTGGGGTGTTTGATAACTTTCTGGACGCCATGGTACGTATCAGTAAGCAATACATAGGATTCCCACAGAATGATGGTGATTGGAGGCGCCTGAAGCGGGAATTCTTTGCTATTGCTGAATTGCTGTCTTGGGAGCGATTGATTGTACCCACATTGGGCTGCGTGCTCCAGCTGTTGACTTGCCCTTCAGAAATCGCAAACATTTTCATAGCCTCAACGTGCAGTATGTTTGTGATGCACGGATGAGGATTATGCATGTGTTTGCGAATTTTGGGGGGCCTTGTCATGATGCCTGCATCCTCCCTCTGTCCTCCATGTGGCGGCAGTTTGAGGAAAGACAAATGCCCCCTGGGTATCTCGTTGGTGAGTATTTGTGCACAATATGGTTAATTAGTTTGACAATTGCCACTGTACTCTTAAACTGTTAGTGTAATGTGCAGCTATAGGATGCAATTTAACCATTTATTTCTATTTCCGCAAATGTCTAGTTTTAGTTCAATGCAGATATGTAGCATGTCTTACCTTAAATGTTCAGATAGAGAATGCAATTTAACCATTTAGTTTGTATTTTAGACAAGGTCTGGTTTATGCCAAATACGCATATGTAGCATGTCTTAGCTGAAATGGGAAAATAGCAAATGCAATGTAACCATGTCATTGTCTGTTTCCGCAAATGTCTAGTTTTAGTTCAATGCAGATATGTAGCATGTCTTACCTTAAATGTTCAGATAGAGAATGCAATTTAACCATTTAGTTTGTATTTTATACAAGGTCTGGTTTATGCCAAATATGCATATGTAGCATGTCTTAGCTGAAATGGGAAGATAGCAAATGCAATGTAACCATGTCATTGTCTGTTTCCGCAAATGTCTAGTTTTAGTTCAATGCAGATATGTAGCATGTCTTACCTTAAATGTTCAGATAGAGAATGCAATTTAACCATTTAGTTTGTATTTTAGACAAGGTCTGGTTTATGCCAAATACGCATATGTACCATGTCTTAGCTGAAATGGGAAGATATCAAATGCAATGTAACCATGTCATTGTCTGTTTCCGCAAATGTCTAGTTTTAGTTCAATGCAGATATGTAGCATGTCTTACCTTAAATGTTCAGATAGAGAATTAAATTTAAGCATTTAGTTTGTATTTTAGACAAGGTACCCTACTGATGAGGCTCAGGAGCGCTACAGTAGGGCGCACAAGAGAACTAGGGCTGTGGTCGAGAGGATGTTTGGGATCCTCAAAATGAGATTCCGGTGACTTGACAGGTCGGAAGGAGCCCTCCAGTACAGCCCTCAGAAGGTGGCTAAGATCGTTATAGCCTGTAGCGTCCTGCATAATATTGCACAGCGGGCTGGGGTGCTGCAGGCCGTCCAGGTGCCCCGACGCCTCCTCCAAGACGAGGAGGACGAGCCTGTTCCAGAGGGGCCATTCCAGGACGAGGGGCTCAATGTCAGAGAAGACATCATCAACGGCCACTTCAGACGGTAAATAATAGAAGTTAGATTGGAGTATTGTCAATAGATGTGAACTCTAGGGAAATGACAAGTAGAGAATTGTGCTAACATGCTAGGATTCTTCATCAAATGCTAACAATTTGTTTCATTTATTAATATAGGTGATGCTCTGGTCATTGGGTCCTGTAGCGAGTCTTTGCCACCTGGTTTTTAAAGACAACATCAGCTGGTAAGTATAAATGTATGGACTGTGGCTGGCAGGAATTTTACACAAATACATCATATGGAATACATTTTCTAAAATAGTATTTAGTTTACACATTACTTAAAATGTAAATACTCAGAAAGGGATCCTCTAGCATGACTATGGTTCAAATTCACACATTAGAGGCTCGTTCTGCTCAATATGACTCATCTTCACACTTTTATAGAACATAACACAAGATGCTACACACGCTTAGTAAGCTAGTGACAGAAAATATTTCAGAAATGGGGGTCGGGAGAGGGGTACAGAACTGATTCACACACTTGTAGTAATAATTTTATCACACTTTGTCTGCCATTAGGGAGATGACTTCATCTAAAGACTGAAAGTGAAGAATTCGAAGACTGAAAGTGAAAAATCCAAGATTGAAAGTGAAGAATACCAATGGGATCATGTCTGGCATTGTCTTTCAAATGTGCTGACCTTGAAAACCATACAAAGACATGTTCACATGGTAAGTGGCAACTATTTGATGGAATAAGGCTGTGGAGGCATCCTATTGGAGACACTTAGATTATTTTTTTATTTTTAGATGGTATTTCAGTCCTCTATTTTGGAAATGATGACTAAGACACCTATTGAGGATAAACTGTTTTCTAGAGAATTGACTTTCAAAGACCATGCATAATCAAGGTTGGTTTGCCCAATGCATGCTAGTTAAGAATCACAGGAAGAAGAATGTTAAATATTTTGAAAAGATACATGTCCTATATTAGAATATTTGTAGCTTACATACATTACCCCTACTTTGTTCATTATTGGATTTTTCTGTATCACAATCAGACAAGGGAATACATATTATAGTTGATAGAGGTATTTGAATGGACATTAAATATTACATTTATGTTCAGCATTATTATGTATAATTTGAAATGCTGATATTTAAATGTAATTTTGATTACACAATATAATGGTATTTTCAATGATGTATAGATTTTATGTTTGTGTTTTAGATTCCTAAATATCTTGATAAAATGTAGCACAAAGTTAGAGCATAGACACAAGATGATTTTTTATTTATTTTATTTAATGAATATTTTACAACATGTGTATTAAATAACAATTTTTTTCCAGATTTTCATCTGTGATGACTTACAGTTGTTTTTTTTGTTTTTTTGGTTTAAAAAAAAAAAAAAAATTATATTAAAATTTGGTAATAATAAACCTTTTATTTTTATTAAAGACCATCTTTTGAACAGATTATAATAAATATCCATATAATCTGTCAATAAAAAAATATTTGACTCCCATGACTGGTAGTTGTCTATTTGACAAGCACATGCATAAGATCAAATTAGGCATCATGTATTGCATTCATTTTCGAAAATCCACTGATTCAGAGAATGTTAAAGTCAAGTAGCTATTTTCAATTAATTTGGGAGTGAAATCCATTGATGCTTTTATTGTGTAATTTTTAGATTTTAAAATGTAACAATATTTTCGGATATGTATTAAGAATTTGACATAACTTTCTTCTTTTCACTTTTAAGAAGGGAAAGTGGTTAACTTACATTAAAGTGACAGTGTGGTTGAATGTAGAATTAGTTTTATAAGATCTTGTATCTTCCTTAGGTATACAAAAACATTAATTTCATAAATCTAGCTTTAAAATCCATTAAAATGGTAAGTCAGTTAACTTCATATTTCGCACAAGCTAGTTATTGGATGCCATATTAATTGATTTTCTGGTGTAGTGGAGTCATTTAAAGTGTCATTTAACTATAGTTATTAATATAATTTAATAAATTTTATAATCTTACCTCTTGGTTAGACATCACATATCTATATGTATTTTCATTCCCCTTTAGTTTATTTCTACAATGTTAAATCAACATATTCCGAATGGTTTGTCCTTAAAGGGACATTCCAAAAATATATTGTGTATTGAAATTTAAACAATCCAAAAAAAAAAATTAAAATATTTTGAATGTACTATTTAATTACATTCAGTCTTTAAATATACTTAGAAAAAGATATATCAATGCACATGTCTTAGACAATGACATAAGGCATCTATGTGCAACCAACAATCAGCATCAAAATAGCCTATGTAGCTATGTTTTTAATCCAAAAATATATATAATTAAAAGCTAATGAGAGAATAAAAATTAATATTAAGTTGTTTAAATTTTCTATTATTCTTCAAAATACGTAAATAACATATAGCTTAATGTCCCTCTAAGCTGAAGACGGTGAAATACATCCATTACAATATATATTTCATTCACAGTGGGGAAAACAATCCAGAAGGTAATCTAAATATGCGTTAGTCACACGTTATACTAATTTTGAGAAAGGAAGGTGCCTAGGTTTATGATCTTTCCAGCATTATTGGAAAATGTCTCCTTAAAGGGACATGAACTCAAAATATCCTTAAAGGGAGACTGATCAAAAATTAAATATTTTGTAATTCAGAACGAGTATGCAATTTTAAGCAACTTTCTAATTTACTCATATTATCAATTTTCCTCGTTATGTTGCTATCATTAAATGAAAAATAAGGCAGTATATTTTTTTTTGGCCTTCAGTACTCTGGACAGCACTTTGTTTATTCGTGGATTAATTTATCCAACAATCAGCAAGGACAACCCAGGTTGTTCTAAAAAAAAAGGTCCGTAATATAAAATTCGATTTTGCTTTTCAAATAAAGATACCAAGAGAATTAAATAAATTTGAGAATAGGATTAAATTAGAAAGTTGCTTAAAATTTCATGCTCAATCTGAATCACGAACAAAAGATTTTGTGTACAGTGTCCCTTTAACAGATTTAAAGAGTGTATTATTTACTTCTCTTATCTCATTATCTTGACATACTTTGCACTTACATTCATGTTAGCGTGGACGTGTGCTTTTTACAATAAGATTGCGTTTAATAAATATTTATTACACATATGAACAAACATTACAAACATGCACTGTATGTGTGATATTTTACACTTTCACATTGAGATTCAATGGGGGAAAACAACATTTCACCAAACACCGAAAAAAACGCCCACTTTGAAAGCATTCGCGCCGCTCACATACAAACAAGTGAATACAATCAGCAATCATTACAAACTCACTACCATTGGACTAATTGCACTATAAATCCCCCAAACAACATGGCCAAAGCATCCATGGTGATCGACATTGTATCAATTCGCTTCTGTGTTTTTGCATACCTTGTTACTCCTTGCGCTGTGTTTGCTTTGCTGTTTGGCTTCGTGCTGCTAAGCTTGGCAAATATGGATGACGAAGATCTGGTAGACGCTGCTGGTGCTGCTGTTGGCCAAGTAGTGGTTGATAGAATCAGGCAGCCTCGGCGGCTCCGAGTAAGACAAAGGGGTCGTTTGGTTAGAGGTCCTCGTGTCTACAGGGTAAGACCCACCTTGGAAAACATGAGCGACTTCGAGGTTTATGACAAGTATCGGCTCAATCGCGAACAGCTCATTGGCCTTTACGATGTTCTTAGACCTCATCTGGAGCCACATATACAAATAAGGACTGCTGTCCCCGGCATCACTAAGATGCTAAGTTGTATATACGTCCTGGCCTCCGGGAGTTTTCAAGCAGGAGAGATGTACATGCATGGCCTGTCTCAAGGTACATTCTCTGGGGTGTTTGATAACTTTCTGGACGCCATGGTACGTATCAGTAAGCAATACATAGGATTCCCACAGAATGATGGTGATTGGAGGCGCCTGAAGCGGGAATTCTTTGCTATTGCTGAATTGCTGTCTTGGGAGCGATTGATTGTACCCACATTGGGCTGCGTGCTCCAGCTGTTGACTTGCCCTTCAGAAATCGCAAACATTTTCATAGCCTCAACGTGCAGTATGTTTGTGATGCACGGATGAGGATTATGCATGTGTTTGCGAATTTTGGGGGGCCTTGTCATGATGCCTGCATCCTCCCTCTGTCCTCCGTGTGGCGGCAGTTTGAGGAAAGACAAATGCCCCCTGGGTATCTCGTTGGTGAGTATTTGTGCACAATATGGTTAATTAGTTTGACAATTGCCATTGTACTCTTAAACTGTTAGTGTAATGTGCAGCTATAGGATGCAATTTAACCATTTATTTCTATTTCCGCAAATGTCTAGTTTTAGTTCAATGCAGATATGTAGCATGTCTTACCTTAAATGTTCAGATAGAGAATGCAATTTAACCATTTAGTTTGTATTTTAGACAAGGTCTGGTTTATGCCAAATACGCATATGTAGCATGTCTTAGCTGAAATGGGAAGATAGCAAATGCAATGTAACCATGTCATTGTCTGTTTCCGCAAATGTCTAGTTTTAGTTCAATGCAGATATGTAGCATGTCTTACCTTAAATGTTCAGATAGAGAATGCAATTTAACCATTTAGTTTGTATTTTAGACAAGGTCTGGTTTATGCCAAATACGCATATGTAGCATGTCTTAGCTGAAATGGGAAGATAGCAAATGCAATGTAACCATGTCATTGTCTGTTTCTGCAAATGTCTAGTTTTAGTTCAATGCAGATATGTAGCATGTCTTACCTTAAATGTTCAGATAGAGAATGCAATTTAACCATTTAGTTTGTATTTTAGACAAGGTCTGGTTTATGCCAAATACGCATATGTAGCATGTCTTAGCTGAAATGGGAAGATATCAAATGCAATGTAACCATGTCATTGTCTGTTTCCGCAAATGTCTAGTTTTAGTTCAATGCAGATATGTAGCATGTCTTACCTTAAATGTTCAGATAGAGAATGCAATTTAACCATTTAGTTTGTATTTTAGACAAGGTCTGGTTTATGCCAAATACGCATATGTAGCATGTCTTAGCTGAAATGGGAAGATAGAGAATAAGATTGAACTAGATTATTCTTTTTATATTTAAACATTTGTTAGTAGATTATCATGTACGCAAATAAATTTGTTTCATATAATTACATTTTTGTGGATTCAATTTTAATTTTGTTCTGTTCATAATTTATAGGTGATTCTGGTTACATGAGCCGGCCTTGGCTCATTACGCCGTTACGTAACCCTACTGATGAGGCTCAGGAGCGCTACAATAGGGCGCACAAGAGAACTAGTGCTGTGGTCGAGAGGATGTTTGGGATCCTCAAAATGAGATTCCGGTGACTTGACAGGTCGGAAGGAGCCCTCCAGTACAGCCCTCAGAAGGTGGCTAAGATCGTTATAGCCTGTAGCGTCCTGCATAATATTGCACAGCGGGCTGGGGTGCTGCAGGCCGTCCAGGTGCCCCGACGCCTCCTCCAAGATGAGGAGGATGAGCCTGTTCCAGAGGGGCCATTCCGGGACGAGGGGCTCAATGTCAGAGAAGACATCATCAACCGCCACTTCAGACGGTAAATAATAGAAGTTAGATTGGAGTATTGTCAATAGATGTGAACTCTAGGGAAATGACAAGTAGAGAATTGTGCTAACATGTTAGGATTCTTCATCAAATGCTAACAATTTGTTTCATTTATTAATATAGGTGATGCTCTGGTCATTGGGTCCTGTAGCGAGTCTTTGCCACCTGGTTTTTAAAGACAACATCAGCTGGTAAGTATAAATGTATGGACTGTGGCTGGCAGGAATTTTACACAAATACATCATATGGCATACATTTTCTAAAATAGTATTTAGTTTACACATTACTTAAAATGTAAATACTCAGAAAGGGATCCTCTAGCATGACTATGGTTCAAAGTCACACATTAGAGGCTCGTTCTGCTCAATATGACTCATCTTCACACTTTTATAGAACATAACACAAGATGCTACACACGCTTAGTAAGCTAGTGACAGAAAATATTTCAGAAATGGGGGGTGGGAGAGGGGTACAGAACTGATTCACACACTTGTAGTAATAATTTTATCACACTTTGTCTGCCATTAGGGAGATGACTTCATCTAAAGACTGAAAGTGAAGAATTCGAAGACTGAAAGTGAAGCATTCCCAGACTGAAACTGAAAAATCCAAGATGGAAAGTGAAGAATACCAATGGGATCATGTCTGGCATTGTCTTTCAAATGTGCTGACCTTGAAAACCATACAAAGACATGTTCACATGGTAAGTGGCAACTATTTGATGGAATAAGGCTGTGGAGGCCTCCTATTGGAGACACTTATATTATTTTTTTATTTTTAGATGGTATTTCAGTCCTCTATTTTGGAAATGATGACTAAGACACCTATTGAAGATAAACTGTTTTCTAGAGAATTGACTTTCAAAGACCATGCATAATTCAGGTTGGTTTGCCCAATGCATGCTAGTTAAGAATCGCAGGAAGAAGAATGTTAAATATTTTGAAAAGATACATGTCCTATATTAGAATATTTGTAGCTTACATACATTACCCCTACTTTGTTCATTATTGGATTTTTCTGTATCACAATCAGACAAAGGAATACATATTATAGTTGATAGAGGTATTTGAATGGACATTAAATATTACATTTATGTTCAGCATTATTATGTATAATTTGAAATGCTGATATTTAAATGTAATTTTGATTACACAATATAATGGTATTTTCAATGATGTATAGATTTTATGTTTGTGTTTTAGATTCCTAAATATCTTGATAAAATGTAGCACAAAGTTAGAGCATAGACACAAGATGATTTTTTATTTATTTTATTTAATGAATATTTTACAACATGTGTATTAAATAACAATTTTTTTTCCAGATTTTCATCTGTGATGACTTACAGTTGTTTTTTTTTATTTTTTTTGGTTTTAAAAAAAAAAAAATATATAATAAACCTTTTATTTTTATTAAAGACCATCTTTTGAACAGATTATAATAAATATCCATATAATCTGTCAATAAAAAAATATTTGACTCCCATGACTGGTAGTTGTCTATTTGACAAGCACATGCATAAGATCAAATTAGGCATCATGTATTGCATCAATTTTTGAAAATCCACTGATTCAGAGAATGTTAAAGTCAAGTAGCTTTTTTCAATTAATTTGGGAGTGAAATCCATTGATGCTTTTATTGTGTAATTTTTAGATTTTAAAATGTAACAATATTTTCGGATATGTATTAAGAATTTGACATAACTTTCTTCTTTTCACTTTTAAGAAGGGAAAGTGGTTAACTTACATTAAAGTGACAGTGTGGTTGAATGTACAATTAGTTTTATAAGATCTTGTATCTTCCTTAGGTATACAAAAACATTAATTTCATAAATCTAGCTTTAAAATCCATTAAAATGGTAAGTCAGTTAACTTCATATTTCGCACAAGCTAGTTATTGGATGCCATATTAATTGATTTTCTGGTGTAGTGGAGTCATTTAAAGTGTCATTTAACTATAGTTATTAATATAATTTAATAAATTTTATAATCTTACCTCTTGGTTAGACATCACATATCTATATGTATTTTCATTCCCCTTTAGTTTATTTCTACAATGTTAAATCAACATATTCCGAATGGTTTGTCCTTAAAGGGACATTCCAAAAATATATTGTGTATTGAAATTTAAACAATCCAAAAAAAATTAAAATATTTTGAATGTACTATTTAATTACATTCAGTCTTTAAATATACTTAGAAAAAGATATATCAATGCACATGTCTTAGACAATGACATAAGGCATCTATGTGCAACCAACAATCAGCATCAAAATAGCCTATGTAGCTATGTTTTTAATCCAAGAATATATATAATTAAAAGCTAATGAGAGAATAAAAATTAATATTAAGTTGTTTAAATGTTCTATTATTCTTCAAAATACGTAAATAACATATAGCTTAATGTCCCTCTAAGCTGAAGACGGTGAAATACATCCATTACAATATATATTTCATTCACAGTGGGGAAAACAATCCAGAAGGTAATCTAAATATGCGTTAGTCACACGTTATACTAATTTTTGAGAAAGGAAGGTGCCTAGGTTTATGATCTTTCCAGCATTATTGGAAAATGTCTCCTTAAAGGGACATGAACTCAAAATATCCTTAAAGGGAGACTGATCAAAAATTCAATATTTTGTAATTCAGAACGAGTATGCAATTTTAAGCAACTTTCTAATTTACTCATATTATCAATTTTCCTCGTTATGTTGCTATCATTAAATGAAAAATAAGGCAGTATATTTTTTTTTTGGCCTTCAGTACTCTGGACAGCACTTTGTTTATTCGTGGATTAATTTATCCAACAATCAGCAAGGACAACTCAGGTTGTTCTAAAAAAAAAGGTCCGTAATATAAAATTCGATTTTGCTTTTCAAATAAAGATACCAAGAGAATTAAATAAATTTGAGAATAGGATTAAATTAGAAAGTTGCTTAAAATTTCATGCTCAATCTGGATCACGAACAAAAGATTTTGTGTACAGTGTCCCTTTAACAGATTTAAAGAGTGTATTATTTACTTCTCTTATCTCATTATCTTGACATACTTTGCTTGAAAAGCATATCGAGATAGGCTCAGTAGATGAAAATTGGTGGATGCACAAAGATGCCTTATGTGATTAGCTCAACCATGTGCATTGAAATTTCTTCTGTTAAGGATATCTAAATCAAAAGATAAATTGACTTACATTTTAAAGTCTAAACATTTTGGATATCTACAGATCATTTGATACAATTGTTTTGTTGTAATGTCTGTTTAAAAATAAAAACGCCATTGCACAATAACATATATGAGCAGTTCAGACAAAAAAAAGCTCAAGGTTTATTTAATAATAACAAACAAACCTGTAGTTTAACATTTATAAACAGATTATCCAAGTTACGGACATTAGAACCAGAAATTGAACATTCTGAAATGTTGCGTGGGAAACGTATCTTGCAACACGAGATTTGCATCTTTAAACAATCTAGTCTAATATCACGCAATAGCACACAATCGATGTGCATTATAAATACATTTAATAGAGCAATGTCAATACTTCACAATAAGTCATGGAATTGATTTTATGAACAATAAATACATACAATGTTAAATGTGTATTAATCCAACGTATTTGTATTAAAGAAACAGACCGAAATTAAACAGAGAAATGTCTACAACATTTTATAATGTGACAGTATTAGATTTTAACGAGAATTTAAACATTAATATTTAACGGGTCACGTATATTAAATCTGCGTCACACATATCCGCATGACAGGCCCATGAGTTACAAATAAGTCTACATGAAAAATGAAGTTACAGCACCACCAGGAGGTATGTGTATGGAAGTTACTAAGATATGAAACATTAAGGAATGGCCAATCAGAGTTCATCACGCAAACACAACTTGAGTCAGGATGGTCTCACAGACATGATAACAAAATTTAAAAGTTTTATCCAATCAGATATACAGATAACATGTCCCATGGTGCATCTCATGTTTACTTCACCATATAAAAGTCCATTAAACGTTGCCATCTTTGTCAGTTCTCTAATGCCTGCAGGCTGTATATATATTATATATATATATATATAATATTTTTTGGGGGCTAGCAGGCATGAAACCTCCCAGGTTTACCAAGCAGGAGAGCGCTGCACTGGTCCACGCCATCCAGGACTTTTATTCCCAGCTGTTTGGGAACAAGAGGAGGTCGACAGATGCGCATGTTAAGAAGCCCCTCTGGGAGTCTATCACCAATGCGGTTCAATTGGTGTTGGGCGTCCAGAGGAGCCAGGATCAGATCATGCGGAGATTCGGAGATATGAGGTTGCGCTTGTCCAAAAAAGTCGACCTCATAAGGGAGTGGATACAAGCCCGTAAAAGAGGGGGCAAAAGAAAGGCCCCGCGGAAACTCTACCTACTCCCTTATGAGGTGACTTTATGTCAGCTCCTCAGTCTCCAGGTCCCCAAAAGATTTAGATCCTCTCCATCCTCTGCCTCCTTTTCTTCCCTCCCAGCTGCTGGATCTGAAAGTCCTGACCCGGGGCCAGTGCAGCTGCTTCTCCGTCCGGTGGCCTGGGAGGAGAAGAAGGAGAATCTGAACCAGGTAACTATCCAACTTCATATACAGGGAGTGCAGAATTATTAGGCAAATGAGTATTTTGACCACATCATCCTCTTTATGCATGTTGTCTTACTCCAAGCTGTATAGGCTCGAAAGCCTACTACCAATTAAGCATATTAGGTGATGTGCATCTCTGTAATGAGAAGGGGTGTGGTCTAATGACATCAACACCCTATATCATGTGTGCATAATTATTAGGCAACTTCCTTTCCTTTGGCAAAATGGGTCAAAAGAAGGACTTGACAGGCTCAGAAAAGTCAAAAATAGTGAGATATCTTGCAGAGGGATGCAGCACTCTTAAAATTGCAAAGCTTCTGAAGCGTGATCATTGAACAATCAAGCGTTTCATTCAAAATAGTCAACAGGGTCGCAAGAAGCGTGTGGAAAAACCAAGGGGCAAAATAACTGCCCATGAACTGAGAAAAGTCAAGCGTGCAGCTGCCAAGATGCCACTTGCCACCAGTTTGGCCATATTTCAGAGCTGCAACATCACTGGAGTGCCCAAAAGCACAAGGTGTGCAATACTCAGAGACATGGCCAAGGTAAGAAAGGCTGAAAGACGACCACCACTGAACAAGACACACAAGCTGAAACGTCAAGACTGGGCCAAGAAATATCTCAAGACTGATTTTTCTAAGGTTTTATGGACTGATGAAATGAGAGTGAGTCTTGGTGGGCCAGATGGATGGGCCAGTGGCTGGATTGGTAAAGGGCAGAGAGCTCCAGTCCGACTCAGACGCCAGCAAGGTGGAGGTGGAGTACTGGTTTGGGCTGGTATCATCAAAGATGAGCTTGTGGGGCCTTTTCGGGTTGAAGATGGAGTCAAGCTCAACTCCCAGTCCTACTGCCAGTTTCTGGAAGACACCTTCTTCAAGCAGTGGTACAGGAAGAAGTCTGCATCCTTCAAGAAAAACATGATTTTCATGCAGGACAATGCTCCATCACACGCGTCCAAGTACTCCACAGCGTGGCTGGCAAGAAAGGGTATAAAAGAAGAAAATCTAATGACATGGCCTCCTTGTTCACCTGATCTGAACCCCATTGAGAACCTGTGGTCCATCATCAAATGTGAGATTTACAAGGAGGGAAAATAGTACACCTCTCTGAACAGTGTCTGGGAGGCTGTGGTTGCTGCTGCACGCAATGTTGATGGTGAACAGATCAAAACACTGACAGAATCCATGGATGGCAGGCTTTTGAGTGTCCTTGCAAAGAAAGGTGGCTATATTGGTCACTGATTTGTTTTTGCTTTGTTTTTGAATGTCAGAAATGTATATTTGTGAATGTTGAGATGTTATATTGGTTTCACTGGTAAAAATAAATAATTGAAATGGGTATATATTTGTTTTTTGTTAAGTTGCCTAATAATTATGCACAGTAATAGTCACCTGCACACACAGATATCCCCCTAAAATAGCTAAAACTAAAAACAAACTAAAAACTACTTCCAAAAATATTCAGCTTTGATATTAATGAGTTTTTTTGGGTTCATTGAGAACATGGTTGTTGTTCAATAATAAAATTAATCCTCAAAAATACAACTTGCCTAATAATTCTGCACTCCCTGTAATATATTAATATTTGATTAGACTTTTAAGAAATGTGTATATAGTCAGATACTAAACCTATATAGATCTCACAATATACGCTACATATGATGTTTAGATATCTGATTTGCGCTCTACAGAATATGCGTCACAGAGTGAATATGGAATTGCGCATCCATGAAATCACTATCATCCACCATTTCATACATTAACTATCGAATCCTAAGACAGTTAGATATATTCTTTGTTCTTGTTCAATATTAACAAATATACTATTTTCATCTCGTAATACACCCAATTGCAAATATAATTGAAGTCTTTATGAAATGATACTCATCACACTACTTTATCCAAATTTATTTCATGGATGCCTAATTCCGCTTGGAATCATTGCGCAATGATCCCGATAAATAGAATAGCGCACACACATGAACATGGGTTTGCTGTAAATGGCATCGCTTTACACATGTTGGTCAAATCACGGATGCCTAATTCCGCTTGGAATCATTGCGCAATGATCCTGATAAATAGAATAGTGCACACACATGAACATGGGTTTGCTGTAAATGGCATCGCTTCACACATGTTGGTCAAATCACGGATGCCTAATTCCGCTTGGAATCATTGCGCAATGATCCCGATAAATAGAATAGCGCACACACATGAACATGGGTTTGCTGTAAATGGCATCGCTTTACACATGTTAGTCAAATCATGGATGCCTAATTCCGCTTGGAATCATTGCGCAATGATCCCGATAAATAGAATAGCGCACACACATGAACATGGGTTTTCTGTAAATGGCATCGCTTTACAGATGTTGGTCAAATGTAAATGTGAATTATTATATATGTGAAGAATACAGTATTCTTATTTTCAATCTTAGACATAAATAAAAATATACTAGCAGAATCAAAATAAACAATGAACTATGTCCATCAATTGATGAGAATGAAATAACACAAAAAATTAATTAAAGCTACAGTCAACAACATAACTGATTGAAAATAAGAGTACAGGAGATATTTATGATGAAATTAATTTAGGAAACAATTAACTCATGGGACTAAAAAAAGATTATTAGTTTGTCAGTGATTTTGTACTAATTTAAATTTTTTAAACATGGCCTGATTTGTATTAATGGTATACAATCCTCATTTAATATTTTACAGATCGGGATGTTGGTGCTGGAACCTCAAGCCAGGGCTTATCACAGTATGGTATGTCTCATTTTAATTGACATTTGTCTTAGAAACATGGACAAAACATTACATAATACATCCACATTGTTCAATACTTATATGGATCCTCTAATTCGATTTTAAAAATTTTTATAAATAAGAATAAAAAAACAAATTTTGGATTACATTGTAATATTAATGTTAAATTTGGACGTTTTTAAGATATTCCATCTATTCTTGATATCTTCATTTTACTGTAAGATTCTTTGAATAGCCAATTTATATTCTTCCCCTGTGTATTGCTTGATATTATTGGGATACATTTTGACCACATTCACACAGTTTTGCATATGTTTTGAATTTAAAAATATACATGACAACTACATTTTACATTGAATGATTTCGACATGTGATTTTCTTGTTTTGTATAAGCATTTGATTACCTAAATTGGTTCAGTCTATTGTTTTCGTTATTCTAAAAACATATCGAGTTCGGTTTAGGTTAAGCAATGCATTACTGGGATTAACCGGCTGTTTTTTTATGCAGAAATGGGCCTATTTTCACATGTTCAAATCATGTGTTCAGACAACAGTAGTACAAAGTTGCAAAAAGTATCAAATTACACATTTTGAGCTTCATGTCCCTTTAAGAGAGGATAATTAAAGATTCTTGAGGATATCCTTAACTAACATATTAGATTGTAATTGCATGCTCCATCCCATTCATTACATCAACATATGGACTAGAGAATTCATTAACAGCGACATTGTCAAATCAATATCTTTTTAAATTAAAGGTACACTGAGCAAAAATTATTACTGTTGTCATTCAGATAGAGCATGCAATATTAATCAAATTTTAAATTTAATACTATAATCATATTTTCAATATTCTCTTGATAAATGTATTTTAAAATCAAGAATGTAAGTTTATCTGCAGCTCCATTTTTGTTGACCAACCTGGGTTGTTATTGATGATTGGTGGATACCTTCAACAAACAATATTTATTGATTAAAAAATTGCTTATCTGCCTTTAAGATTAAAATGTTGCAAAATAAATATTATAATAGGAGTCAATGTAAAATAATTTTTAACAGTTTGAACAGTGAAATCACTGATTGAAAATATTAATGTCAGTGTCCCTTTAGATTAATTAATCCTTACATTCTTTGGATTAAACAATATTGATATATAATTCACATATTCACTGTTGGCGTTACTTTATAGATATAAGCATACTCGAACAGCACCATGATTACATATTTGTACAAATCAATGTGGTTTGGTATTGTGATCAATATGTGTTGTGTCCTAAACAAGATTACTGTACATTGCACAAATGGCTCGATGTGCCACATGTCTTGGTTTATATTTGTCAACAGCTGTTATTCCAAATGTGGTTTGTGTGTATTCTTTGAAGATCATTGATCAATGGGTATATTTAGATATGCAATAGCATCATATGAGATGAATTTGATGTCTAATATAGTCAGAAATTACATCATTTTATTCATAATCCCCTTGATTCAATCAAGCATTTTTTCTTCTAATGACTGCTCTACATTTCGAAGTTGATTATTCTTATAAATCGATACAGATGTGATTTAGTGATATCCAAACTGTGTTCACTAATATATATCTATATCATTCATAGAGAGAGTTGTTGTGGGGAGCCCAGAGGGATCCAGCCCTGACACAGAGCTGCCTTTGCAGTCTTCTGGTAATTCCATTGACTAATTTATATTTCATTGAAGGTGTATTGGTAATCAATATTATGAGCATGATTCTGATGAAGCATTACATTTGAATCAAACATATAATTTACTCCTCTGATTATATATCAATTTTATTTTAATATTGAAAGATTAAGATCTCAAAGTTTCTTAGTCTACACCTTTGTTATTCAGAAGATGAATAGCATATGTTTGTTTAGATTTTCAATTTTGACAACAATCAAGTGATACACACATGAGAAATCTTAAATGTTCAATGTACTCTGCTTTTATGATTTGTAAAGTAATACAGACAATACATAGAAAATCTGAATCATTGAGAATAACAAATCTAATGTCATTTGTATGCTCCATCAAAATGCTGTAAATCATAACTTTGGGTGTGTATATCTTTAATGCAGCATTGATGTGTGTCTTTGAGCAACAGTAAGATATGTTATAATATCTGATCTTAACGTGTACACAACATGTTATGTTTTACAGAGATTGATTTAACATGTGTGACGGAGGAGGAAGAGGCTTCCTTGGAGTCTGATGGTATGTGAAATATATCTAACATGTATCCAACATGTTTTTAATTGTAAAACATTTTATTGTAGACATTCAAAATCTACAGCTTTTGCCCTTTAAAAAGGAATATTATTTTTCTTTTCAAATACACTACTGTCCCCTTTCTATATCAGGCAGCATGAACATATGCTTTGATTATTCTTTCATTTTTGTCTGATTTGTAATCCATGCCATCATGATGTCACATGCATATTCCAGGCCAAACCACAATAATTTTTTTTGAATAGTACAGACAGTCATTGCTATTCATCTGAGTGCCTATATGCATACCATATCCTTATGTCATCATTGTTTAGAAATTCAAACACACTTCTAAGTATATTGAAAACATAATCAAGTTGAAATGCCTTGATTTGATTTCATGATGTATGAGATGTTAATATATTTTTATTATTTATTTCAGATGGATCCTCCAATTCTGGGCATCATTTTTCCGCCCCTGCCCAGTCCCCTGCCCCTTCCCAGTCCCCTGCCCCTTCCCAGTCCCCTGCCCAGTCCCCTGCCCCTGCCCAGTCCCCTGCCCCTTCACAGGCCCCTGCCCCTTCCCAGGCCCCTCCACAGACCCAAGACCCTCCCGGCCCTTCACATTTTGCCTGTCCTGTCCCTCCCAAAAAATGCCCCTTAGCCCCCTTTCGTCGCTCTCCCCGTATTTTGGCCCGTACAGCTACCCCACCTGCCCAGCCCCCAACTCACCACTCCCCAGCTGTACGGGCTACCCCAGAGCGGCAGCCCATCCCTCCCCAACCCAATCCCATCCCTCCCCAACACAATCCCATCCCTTCCCCCTGTCTCAACCTTCATTGTCCTGGGTGTCAGATAGTCCTTCCCAGGCACAGCTGTAAGTATCATTCCAAATCAACATTATAAGATATTTAAAGGTACACTGAAGGCAAATGGTTTCTATTTTGATTCAAATAGAGCATGCAATGTTAATCAAATTTATAATTTACTACTCTTATCAATTCTTCTTCGTTCTCTTGCTATCTTTATTTAAACAAAGAAATGCATATAATTTAAAAAAAAAAAAAAAAACAAGTCTGGACATAATTTCTTTATTGTTGGATGAATGTATCCATCAATCAGCAGGGACAACCAAGGTTGATCGCCAAAAATGGCCTGCCCTATAAACTTACATTCTTGTATTTAAAATATAGCTATAGCATTATAACATTTCAAGAATAGGAGTAAATTAAAAAGTAGATTTAAATGTCATGCTCTATCTGAATCACAAAATAAAATATTTTGGTTCAGTGTCCCTTTAATTTGATATCACTACATATACCAATCACCACTACTTGGATCCAAAAATTTATGTAAAAATGTTCATACATTATCTCTTGTATAACCCAGTGGGAATGTAATTTCTTCTAGTTGCTATGTTTACACAGCTTGGCCTCAACGCCAAAATGTTTAAGGATAGGTGTGGATACCACAGTATAACTAAAATCTTAAAATTGCCAATGTAAGTACAATGGAAATCCTTTTACAAGATTTTATACACTCAAGATGTAAAAGTGGATCATAGAAAACCAATTAAAGGGGACAACATGTTTGAGTAAACTGTCCCTTTAATGGTTTATGTCTGTCTGAATAACATATTTAATGTGTAAATAATCAAGTTCAACAAATTAATTTAAAGAATGATTTGTCTTTATGATGACAATGTATCTTTGCTTATTTTTTATTATGTTGTGTAATTATCATTAATATTTTATTTATTCTTTATTTTAGGCTGTGACTCAACATGGTTCACGCTAGAAGCTCTAGCACGTGTAGAGCAGGCCGTGTTGAGGAACGCAATTGGCCTGAGAGGGATTAACGACACCATGCATGCCCAGCTACAGGTTCAGCATTTGACTCTACAACGTATGATGCGTTTTGAGTCAATGCTTGAATCTGTAGCTGGACAGGCACAGGACGATGAAGAGGATGCCTAATAAGTGGAGGATCTGGAGATGCTCCAAGGGCACAGATAAGAATCTTCCGTCCACATGTTGATTTTCTGTTTTTTATTTTTGCCATTTGGCCTTTTTTTATTATTGTTGTGCCTGTTGCAATCTTTTACCTTGTCAAATGGCTCCAATGGGGCTATGCTGGCCTTTGTTGGCCCTTGTCAACTCTCTTCATGGACTGTAATGCACTCTTTTACCTTGTCAAATGGCTCCAATGGGGCTGTGCTGGCCCTTGTCAACTCTCTTCATGGACTGTGATGCACTCTTTTACCTTGTCAAATGGCTCCAATGGGGCTGTGCTGGCCTTTGTCAACTCTCTTCATGGACTGTGATGCACTCTTTTACCTTGTCAAATGGCTCCAATGGGGCTGTGCTGGCCCTTGCCAACTCTCTTCATGGACTGTGATGCACTCTTTTACCTTGTCAAATGGCTCCAATTTTCCTGATCTTTAAAAAATTAATTAGAAACGTTGTTGATGTTTTCTGACATACTAATAAAAGACATGTAATTCCATGATTCTTTGGCCTCTTTATTCATGTCATTGAGTGAAATCTCTAGTTTATGGGGTTAATCCTTAAAGGGACCTTAAACAAAATAATGGTCTTTCCTGAATCATATATGTAATACAATTGTAAATGACTTTATTATTTACATCTCCAATTTAATTTTATTCCTTTTCTTTATATAGTTTTTGTAAAGCTTTATCATTGCATGATTATGATTAGCACAGTAATTATTTTATATATATATATATATATATATATATATATATATATATATATATATATATATATAAAATATATATATCTTTATGTTTGTATATATATGTATATTTTAAATTTAACATCCATGTGTTCATTTGTAAACTCTGCGTGAATTGATGCACCCTTAACAAATGATCCCAGGATTGATACAATGAGATAATCTCTGTAAAGTGTTATTTTTATGGAAATAGTATTCTCTCTGTGGATCCTCTTTTTTTATTTGGTATTTCATGTCCCTTTAAGTGATGCTGACCACAATTGTTAATGAATGGATTTCCATTTCTAAAGCGTTTTGGTCCTTTTTACATGAACAAGGACATATAATCTTATTAACAAATAATCTTATTGTAATGTTGACAACGCATGTATTTCAATTTCAATTCTATCTTATTGTAGTAGTTTAACCAAATCAATCACTGTGTGTAATGAGCATATTTTAGATGAGGAATATCTTTATATAAATATTTTTTAAAAATACTTCTCCTCCCATATATGGCTATAGGTAGGCTGACCATATTTCAACTTGAATAAGTGACACGTTTGATCAATACATGTGTCATTATTGTTATTCCAAAACAATCTAAACATATCTGAAAACATCAATGCCATATATATTTCTCATGTGTATCTTTTAAATGTTAAAGATGTACACCATAGCTATAGTTAAAGGGACAGTCAAGTCCAAAAAGATGATTCATGATTTAAATAGGGCATGCGAGTTGAACCAACTTCCTAATTTGCTTTTAGTCACCATTTACCTTTGTTCTCATGTTATTCTTATTTGGTAAACAGAGGAGGTTCATATGCTATGTTCTTCGAGCTTGAAGACTGCCTCTAATGTTAAAAAAATATTGACTACTATAAGGCATTAGTTCACGTTTCATATAGATAACATTGAGCTCATGCACGTAAAGTGACCTAGGAGTGAGCATTGATTGGCTAAACTGCATGTCTGTCAAAATAACAGAAATAATGGGGCAGTCAGCAGAAGCTTAGATACAAGATAATAACAGAAGTAAAAATTATATTAATATATAACTGTGTTTGTTGTTCAAAAATGATTAATGTGTAATAAAGGGATTAGCTATATTTTCAAAAATTACATTTCTGGAGTTGACTGTCCCTTTAACATATAATATCTAACACATCCCTATTTTACTAATGCATCTCCTAGCATTAATTTTAAGTTAAAGGGACAGGAAACACAATAATCCAAAGATTTTCATTTATTGTTACAATGTCTTTCAAATTGCAATGTTGTACATAATCGTGTAACCTTAAAATATTGATTTCATGTCTACTTAAAACATGCTGCTTGCTAAATAGTTTAGTTATAAATCCTCTGCTTCTAATGAAATATCTCCTTATTTTCTATAATGTATTCTATTTTATAGATCACAGTATTTCGTTATCTATCGTGACATTCCTAGATAGCAATATAGACACATACTAGTTACTAAAATCGAAATACGTTTCTTATTGATATGCCAAGCTATCAACTGAGTCCTTGTATTGGCTGAGGTTTTTCATCAATCTCGGATGCGCCATTTTGCTTAAGACGTCACCTGCCAGGCTGTCCAATGATTCCTTGTATTGGCTGACGTTTTTACGTGATCAAGGATGCGCCTTTTATTGGATGGCGTATTTATGTGATCAAGGATGCGCCATGATAAAGGTGTAAAAAACATCTGATTGTATTACGTAGTCCCGCAATATTTGATTTTGCATGTAACACACGTTTGTGAATGAGAAGACAAGTTTAAAACCATGGCGAGTATGGATTGTGTGCATCATGTAACATTGTTGACCCATAGCTGATAAAGAACACAACATTCTCTTTTGCTGGCTGTCTGGTTGAATAAACGAATGAAAGCAAAATGTTTTCATGCATAAGATATTTTGAGGCAAGTGCAAATCCCTAAATATAGTCCATCTTGTTTAATATGTTTGTCAACAATATGTTCCTTTTTATGAAAAATTACTGTGTTGTGTTTAATTTTCAAGATATCGAATTCATAAATATGCGTATTGTATTAGAATCAAGTAATCAATATGCATTTAAATTTATCATATGCTAAATATATGAGATGCCGACTTCTTCTAAATGTTATTTCGTTGTATATTTTATTAAAGGGTCATTATACACTCACATTAAAAACCAAACATGGTTTTTTTTCTCTAGTTATATAGTCCATTGTTTACCAAAGACATGTCTACTTTTGCGTATGTTCAAATAACATTTAAGTAATTTTTAGACTCCAAAGTTTTGATGTGAGTACCATCTCCAGCTTGCTCCTGTTTGTGTAAAGCGTCTTTTCATATGTTAATGAAGGGGTATTGTCTTGTTTTACACTTGGAATGGGGTTTACAACTATCTTTTCGATAGAGATAACCCGATTTGCTTTGAAAGTGTTTAAAGCTTTTTCATATTGATTTTGATATCAGTATATGTTAATCTTGTTGTTTCTAGTAGTGTCTATTACATGCAGTTCTGTTAAAAAGATTGTATACTGTCCCTTTAAGGCAAATGTTGATTGTTGTATCATGTATGAGTTCCACATTGGTTAATCTCCAAATATATTATTGTGAGCATATATTTGTTTATTCACTCTTATAAGGACTTTAAACCATATTCCTTATTAAAACAAATGTCTTTCTAAAATAAATCAAACACAATAATGTCTCTTTAAGAAAATATACTTTATTTAACACGTCAATAGAAATCTTTTTCAAATATTTCTTGTTTGAACAAGTACATGTAGATATACCAAAAATCACCAAATATTAGTATATGTTAGCATATGTAAATTTTTAAAGGGACAGTCTAGAAAACAAATAATGATTTGCATTATTAAAAAAGCAATTTTTGAAATAAAAATGATATCAAAGGTTTCTCACCAATTAATCATTTTTCCCTGGTTATTTTTATTTGCTAGCTAAACCTATGGGGCCTAGTTATCAAGCCATCAACCTCAAATATGCTGGAATTCTGCAGCGTATTTGTGGCGAGGCTGATTCGCCTTAGTTATCAAAGGCTGGAGACCGGCAAAAGTAGAATTTTGTGACGTAAACTTCGATCCGCCGGACTCAGTCCAACACAGATCGATTCTTACGTCACTACAGATGTTCCGCACACAAGTGCGGCACAATCTGACTACTTTTGCTAGTTATCAAAAAACTAGCAGGTACGCTCTGCACTTTTCCGGCCCAGCGTACCTGGTTTTCAAACCGCCACCCTGGAGGCGGCGGATCCCATAGGAATCAATGGGAGTCTGACCATAGCGAAAGTACAAGTTCGCTGCTGCCAGACATCCCATTGATTTCTATGGGAGATGTCTACACCTAACACCCTAACATGTACCCCGAGTCTAAACACCCCTATGAAAAGAGAGCAGAGACAGGCGCAGCCCAATTCAAGTGTAGTATTCTTTTATTCAGTGTAAGAGCACACGTACAAATGGCTACTTACAAAATGCACAAATAAAAACTGCATATAAAGGTATCTTTACATCCAGATTGTATTGTAGTGTGACATACAGCTGTAAAACAATCTCTACGCGTTTCATCTGAGAGGTAAAAAATTGAAGGTGATACAAGCATGGTTCCTACCGGCATTATAAAAGGAACCACTGATTGCATAATTGAGTTGTCAGCCAATCATTGTTTAGATGGATTAGATTGGTAGATAGGCTGTTGAGTTACAAAGTTACTTTGCATTGTTACATGTCTAAAAGGCATATATAATTTATTCAGTGCAGTCGCTTCAAATGCAAACTTGAGGATGAAAAATAAAAAATAATAAATAATAAATAAAAATGAAAATAAAGATGAAAGATAAAAAATAAGCATAAATTATGCTAGATATACAAACTATGCAGAACTAAGAATTGTGTTAAAAAACCTTAAACATTAAAAGCAAGAAGAAGATTTAAGAACCAATACTTTTAGAAAAATGTTGTTTAAAATATGCTGTTATGTATTAATATATATATAATGTAAAACTACATAAAAGCTTGTAGGTCTAGTTCTAAATTTAAACCTAATGGTTGCATGGTGTTTAATTGGTAAATCCACCATGATTCTCTACGTCTGAGTGTTAAAAGCCTATTCGGGAATTTGTTAGGGGGTATCCAGTCTATGACTTGGATTTTTAGGGATGAAGGATTAGAATTGTGATGTAGTTTAAAATGTTCTGGCACACTATGTGTCATAAGGCCATTTTTTATGTTATTGACATGTTCTCCCAGCCTAGTGCGTATACTTCTTTTGGTTCTTCCTATATAGATCAAGCGGGGATGTAGAGGGGGGAGAAAGATCCAACTTCTCAAACACAAAAAGAATGAGATAGAAAAAAGTAAAGCTAATATATTTAATCTATCCACTGTAACACTGGGCAATAAAGAGATCAACCTCTTAGCGAAAGGTCTTAACTTTGCCCCTAAAAAAGCCCAAAACAAATTTCAGACTTATATTGATGTGCAAAAATATATTAGAAATCTGATCCTAAAAAGGTATTTCTTGAAGAACACACCTAGAATTACACCAACACCGTCCATTATTTTGGACCATTCTGATCAATCTGCCTTGACAACACTTAACGAACTAGACACGGGAGTGACCAATACCAACATATTGTCTCAAAATCAACTAGATCTGTTAGATCTCAGTACACACGATCTAAAGGATAGTATCAAACATAGTGATTTCAAACGCAAATCTAGCTTTTACCCCTATACATCCCAAGGCCAATTTGTAAATACTTTTAATAAACTCATATGTGATGATCTCACCAAACTCTGGGAAAAGAAAGGCGACAATTGGATACATAAATACAATGAAAATCTAACAATAAGTGAAAGAGAAACATTAAAGGATTTACAAAACAATCATAATATCATTATCAGGGCAGCGGACAAGGGTGGTGGGGTGGTGATACAAAACAGAGATGATTATCTCACAGAGGCCCGTAACATATTAAACGACCAAAGCACATATAAGAAACTTAACTTTGATCCCACCCTTAAATTCAAAAAGGAACTCAATCTCATTCTGAAAGAAGCAAAAAACAACAACATACTTAATAATGATGAATTCAATTTTTTAACAGAAAACCACCCCACCATACCTACTTTTTATCACCTTCCCAAGGTGCATAAGACCCTAACATCCCCACCTGGTAGACCCATAATTTCTGGGATTGGATCACTAACCAACAACTTGTCTGTATATATAGATCATTATTTACAGCCCGTAGTACAATCTACCAAGGCGTATCTCAGGGATACCATCCATACAATTAACACATTTGAAGAGTTAGACTGGTCGAATGATTTTCTGTGGGTATCCTGCGACGTATCGTCGCTATACACTTGTATACCGCATGACAAAGGAGTCAAGGCTATTAAAGAAATACTTATCGAAGACTTCTCACCTCATCAACACCTTGAGTTTATTTTAACAGGCATTAATTTTATACTTTCAAATAATTATTTCACATTTGAGAAACAGATTTACAGACAGATACAGGGCACTGCGATGGGGACCACATTCGCCCCATCGTATGCTAATCTTTACATGCATCACTTTGAGAACAATCGCATCTGGTCAAATAACCCATATCATAGTCATTTAATTTGTTATTTTCGGTATATAGATGATGTAATCATCATCTGGAGAGGAAGCGAAACGCTATGCAAGGAGTTTATTACATTAACACAAATAACTACAATTTAAAATTCAAATCCAAAATAGACACTAAACAAATAGAGTTTCTTGATTTAATTTTATACATTGATGAACAAAACAAGGTAGCAGTGAAGAATTTCAGAAAGCCAACCGATAAGAATGGGTTCCTCAATGCAGGTAGTGGCCATTTACCCAGGTGGAAGACCAACATTCCCCTGGGGCAATATCAAAGGGTAAAGAGAAACTGCACTAAAACAAGCGACTACAATCATGAGAGTGCACTATTAGACTCTAGATTTGTTGAAAAAGGCTATCCAGTTGAGATATTAGAACAGGCTAAAACTAAAGTTTCCCTAATGGATAGAAAATCTCTTTTACTTCCAACTGAAAAGTCAAAACGAAGGAGACAATATAATACACCAAATAATGCCAGATTCATTACAACATACAGTCAGGGTTCAAGAGAAATACAAAATATCCTAAAGAAACACTGGGGTGTGTTAAAGGCAGATCCTATACTGGGTGACATTCTACCGGATCAACCTCTGGTAACTTTCAGAAAAAAATATGAATTTTAAAAATATTTTAGCACCCACCAGACTGCGCAACCCTAGTAAACCTTGTACTATTAAAGATAAAACACATTGGTTACAACAGAAACCCGGCACCTACAAATGCGGGGTATCCAGATGTGGCATGTGCTGACATGTAAACAGGGAGGTCACCTTCACCAATTCAGGGGAAGATATAACATTCAAACAAAAATACAAGAGCAATTGCAGTACCACCTATGTAGTTTACTTGCTGAAATGCAGCTGCAATTTGATCTATATAGGAAGAACCAAAAGAAGTATACGCACTAGGCTGGGAGAACATGTCAATAACATAAAAAATGGCCTTATGACACATAGTGTGCCAGAACATTTTAAACTACATCACAATTCTAATCCTTCATCCCTAAAAATCCAAGTCATAGACTGGATACCCCCTAACAAATTCCCGAATAGGCTTTTAACACTCAGACGTAGAGAATCATAGTGGATTTACCAATTAAACACCATGCAACCATTAGGTTTAAATTTAGAACTAGACCCACAAGCTTTTATGTAGTTTTACATTATATATATTTTAATACATAACAGCATATTTTAAACAACATTTTTCTAAAAGTATTGGTTCTTAAATCTTCTTCTTGCTTTTAATGTTTAAGGTTTTTTAACACAATTCTTAGTTCTGCATAGTTTGTATATCTAGCATAATTTATGCTTATTTTTTATCTTTCATCTTTATTTTCATTTTTATTTATTATTTATTATTTTTTATTTTTCATCCTCAAGTTTGCATTTGAAGCGACTGCACTGAATAAACTATATATGCCTTTTAGACATGTAACAATGCAAAGTAACTTTGTAACTCAACAGCCTATCTACCAATCTAATCCATCTAAACAATGATTGGCTGACAACTCAATTATGCAATCAGTGGTTCCTTTTATAAAGCCGGTAGGAACCATGCTTGTATCACCTTCAATTTTTTACCTCTTGAGAAAGTCTGAGCGTCCTCAGACGAAACGCGTAGAGATTGTTTTACGGCTGTATGTCACACTACAATACAGTCTGGATGTAAAGATACCTTTATATGCAGTTTTTATTTGTGCATTTTGTAAGTAGCCATTTGTACGTGTGCTCTTACACTGAATAAAAGAATACTACACTTGAATTGGGCTGTGCCTGTCTCTGCTCTCTTTTCACAGATTGTTTCCTGCTGGAGGTGTTTGGAGAATACACCCCTTTCTTTCTCAGGCAGCGCCCATCAATACAGTGACACAGGAAGGAGACCATCACTGAAAATTGCAACACGCTACCACAGTGGACTTACTTCCTGTTCAACAGAGCAACCGGCTTTCTACTTGCTCACAGACCAACTCCAGGAACGTAAGCGCCCCTCAGCTTTCTGTTTTGCTCTAAACACCCCTAAGCTGTCCCACCTACACCGCCGCAACTAAATAAAGTGTTTATCCCCTAAACCGCCGCTCCCGGAGCCCACCGCAAGCTACTCTATACATATTAACCCCTAAACCGCCGCTCCCGGAGCCCACCGCAACTATAATAAATGTATTAACCCCTAAACCGCCGCTCCCGGAGCCCACCGCCACCAACATTATACCTAGTAACCCCTATCCTGCCCCCCTTATACCGTCGGCCTCTATAATAAAGCTATTAACCCTTATCCTGCTGATCCCGCACCTCGCCGCAACTAAATAAATAGTTTAACCCCTAAACCGCCGCTCCCAGACCCTGCCACAACCTATATTAAATTTATTAACCCCTAATCTGCCCCCACTACACCGTCGCCACCTATAATACATTTATTAACCCCTATCCTGCCCCCCACTACACCGCCGCCACTGTAATAAATTTATTAACCCCTAAACCTAAGTCTAACACTAACCCTAACACCCCCCGAACTTAAATATTAATTAAATAAATCTAAATAATATTTCTATTATGAACTAAATTAATCCTATTTAAAACTAAATACTTACCTTTAAAATAAACCCTAATATAGCTACAATATAAATAATAATTATATTGTAGCTATTTTAGGATTTATTTTTATTTTACAGGTAACTTTCAATTTATTTTAACTAGGTACAATAGCTATTAAATAGTTATTAACTATTTAATAGCTTACCTAGCTAAAATAAAGAGAAATTTACCTGTAAAATAAAAACTAACCTAAGTTACAATTACACCTAACACTACACTATACTTAAATAAATTATTCCTATTTAAAACTAAATACTTACCTGTAAAATAAACCCTAAGATAGCTACAATGTAATTAATAATTACATTGTAGCTATCTTAGGATTTATATTTATTTTACAGGTAACTTTGTATTTATTTTAGCTAGTTAGAATAGTTATTAAATAGTTATAAACTATTTAATAACTACCTAGCTAAAAGAAATACAAAATTACCTGTAAAATAAATCCTAACCTAAATTACAATTAAACCTAACACTACACTATCATTAAATTAATTATATAAATGAACTACAAATAACTACAATTAATTACAATTACATAAACTAACTAAAGTACAAAAATAAAAAAAAACTAAGTTACAAAAAATAAAAAAAATAAGTTAAAAACATTTAAAAAATATTACAACAATTTTAAGCTACTTACACCTAATCTAAGCCCCCTAATAAAATAACAAACCCCCCCAAAATAAAAAAATGCCCTACCCTATTCTAAATTTAAAAAGTTCAAAGCTCTTTTACCTTACCAGCCCTTAAGAGGGCTTTTTGTGGGGCATGCCTCAAAGAATTCAGCTCTTTTGCCTGTAAAAGAAAAATACAACCCCCCCAACATTAAAACCCACCACCCACATAACCCTAATCTAACCCAAACCCCCCTTAAAATAACCTAACACTAATCCCCTGAAGATCATCCTACCTTGAGTCATCTTCACTCAGCCGAGCAGCGATGGAACCAAAGAGGAGACCCAGAGCGGCAGAAGTTATCCTCCAAGGGGCGCTGAAGAAATCTTCCATCCGATGAAGTGATCCTCCAGTTGGCACTGAAAAAGTCTTCCATCCGGGCGATGTCATCTTCCAAGCGGCGCTGAAGAAGTCTTCTATCCGGGCGATGTCATCTTCCAAGCGGGGTCTTCAATCTTCATCCCGCCGACGCGGAACATCCTTCTTTACCGACGGACTACCGACGAATGAAGGCTACTTTAAGGGACGTCATCCAAGATGGCGTCCCTTCAATTCCGATTGGCTGATAGGATTCTATCAGCCAATCAGAATTAAGGTAGGAAAAATCTGATTGGCTGATTGAATCAGCCAATCAGATTGAGCTCGCATTCTATTGGCTGATCGGAACAGCCAATAGAATACGAGCTCAATCTGATTGGCTGATTGGATCAGCCAATTGGATTGAACTTGAATCTGATTGGCTGATTCAATCAGCCAATCAGATTTTTCCTACCTTAATTCCGATTGGCTGATAGAATCCTATCAGCCAATCGGAATTGAAGGGACGCCATCTTGGATGACGTCCCTTAAAGGAGCCTTCATTCGTCGGTAGTCCGTCGGTAAAGAAGGATGTTCCGCGTCGGCGGGATGAAGATTGAAGACCCCGCTTGGAAGATGACATCGCCCGGATAGAAGACTTCTTCAGCGCCGACTGGAGGATCACTTCATCGGATGGAAGATTTCTTCAGCACCCCTTGGAGGATAACTTCTGCCGCTCTGGGTCTCCTCTTCGGTTCCATCGCTGCTCGGCTGAGTGAAGACGACTCAAGGTAGGATGATCTTCAGGGGATTAGTGTTAGGTTATTTTAAGGGGGGTTTGGGTTAGATTAGGGGTATGTGGGTGGTGGGTTTTAATGTTGGGGGGGTTGTATTTTTCTTTTACAGGCAAAAGAGCTGAATTCTTTGGGGCATGCCCCACAAAAAGCCCTTTTAAGGGCTGGTAAGGTAAAAGAGCTTTGAACTTTTTAAATTTAGAATAGGGTAGGGCATTTTTTTTATTTTGGGGGGGTTTGTTATTTTATTAGGGGGCTTAGATTAGGTGTAAGTAGCTTAAAATTGTTGTAATATTTTTTAAATGTTTGTAACTTATTTTTTTTTATTTTTTGTAACTTAGCTTTTTTTATTTTTTGTACTTTAGTTAGTTTATGTAATTGTAATTAATTGTAGTTATTTGTAGTTAATTTATTTAATTAATTTAATGATAGTGTAGTGTTAGGTTTAATTGTAACTTAGGTTAGGATTTATTTTACAGGTAATTTTGTATTTCTTTTAGCTAGGTAGTTATTAAATAGTTAATAACTATTTAATAACTATTCTAACTAGCTAAAATAAATAAAAAGTTACCTGTAGAATAAATATAAATCCTAAGATAGCTACAATGTAATTATTAATTACATTGTAGCTATCTTAGGGTTTATTTTACAGGTAAGTATTTAGTTTTAAATAGGAATAATTTATTAAAGTATAGTGTAGTGTTAGGTGTAATTGTAACTTAGGTTAGTTTTTATTTTACAGGTAAATTTCTCTTTATTTTAGCTAGGTAAGCTATTAAATAGTTAATAATTATTTAATAGCTATTGTACCTAGTTAAAATAAATTGAAAGTTACCTGTAAAATAAAAATAAATCCTAAGATAGCTACAATATAATTATTATTTATATTGTAGCTATATTAGGGTTTATTTTAAAGGTAAGTATTTAGTTTTAAATAGGATTAATTTAGTTAATAATAGAAATATTATTTAGATTTATTTAATTAATATTTAAGTTAGGGGGTGTTAGGGTTAGTGTTAGACTTAGGTTTAGGGGTTAATAAATTTATTACAGTGGCGGCGGTGTAGTGGGGGACAGGATAGGGGTTAATAAATTTATTATAGGTGGCGACGGTGTAGGGGGGGGCAGATTTGGGGTTAATAAATTTAATATAGGTTGCGGCAGGGTCCGGGAGCGGCAGTTTAAGGGTTAAACTATTTATTTAGTTGCGGCGAGATGCGGGATCAGCAGGATAGGGGTTAATAACTTTATTATAGAGGGCGACGGTATAGAGGGGGCAGGATAGGGGTTACTAGGTATAATGTAGGTGGCAGCCGTGTCCGGGAGCGGCGGTTTAGGGGTTAATACATTTATCAGAGTTGCGGCAGGGTCTGGGATGGCGGTTTAGGGGTTAATACATTTATCAGAGTTGCGGCAGGGTCTAGGAGTGGCGGTTTAGGGGTTAATAACTTTATTTAGTTGCGGGGGGCTCGGGGGCGCCGGTATAGGGGGTAGAACAGTGTAGTTAGTGTGGGTGCTTAGTGACAGGCTAGCAATAAAGCTGGGAAAAAGCCGAAGAGCAGCGAGATCGGTTGAGTGATAACTATCACAATCCGCTGCTCATCGCCCCGTACTTGGTGCGCGGCCTTTTGACAGCTTTATTTGATAACTTAGGCGAAATTTTTCAGGTCCGTGGCGGCGATGTGAGGCGAGCTTAGGCGGGCGTATTGGGCCGGCGAAGGCAGGAAAGTTGACACGTTGATAACTACCCCCCTATGAGGTTCGTGTGCTCATTTCTTAGAGCTTGAAGAGTGCATGTAATCAGAATGCAATTTGACCACTAGAGGGCATTTTGATAGCATTTGTATCTTGAAAACCTTGAGCTCATACAGCATATTTACCATGTATTGATCATTGATTGTCTAAAATGTTGTTATGTCAGAACAACAAATAAGTGGTCATTTTTCATAGGCATAGATACAAGGGTAAGCACATAAGTCACACATATTTCTCCATGTTTTTGTTTCCAACTTGATAATGCATAATACAGTGTTTTCTTTGTATACAATAATGTTCTGACTGTCCCTTTAAGCTGTGCTATTGGCATTCAAACAGTAATATGCCATCATGAATAATTGTAATGGTCATTTTGTTTGAGATTAGGGAAACATTTTGGACATCACATCACAGAAAGCAATCAATATCATGAACAAGGATAGGTATGTGATGATGTGGTGTCCACACACTTATAACCCACACTCTGCAAACAATCTACCTCCATGGACCCGGTCCCATAGAAGCAGATTATATACAGAGTGTGGTCCACAAGTGTATGAAAACCACATCATCACATACCTATCCATTACACATTAAATAAATACGAAATAAACATCTCAAAAAATACTTACTTCTTCTTCCTTCCCCTCTTCCCACGAGGCTGAGGCTCTGGGAGGGGCAACTGCCCCCTCCGACGAGTTATCATCAGAGACGTGGGAAGAGTGGAAGGAGGAGTACTGGGATGACCAAGGTGAGGAGATGGAGGAGAAGGCCCAGGAGGAGATGGCCCAGCAGGAGATGGCCCAGGAGGAGATGGCCCAGCAGGAGATGGCCCAGCAGGAGATGGCCCAGCAGGAGATGGCCCAGCAGATGGCCCAGCAGATGGCTTTGCAGATGGCTTTGCAGATGGCTTTGCAAATGGCTTTGCAGGAGGCCCAGCAGATGGCCCAGCAGCAGATAGACCAGCAGCAGATAGACCAGCATGCGCCTCCCGGAAGAAATTTAACATATCTTGTTGTAGCTGTAAACTCCTGTTTTATCCTTGTTATATTCTTGCAAGGCTCTCTATGATTTGTGTTTGTCCTTCTCGAATGCCATTAAGCTCTTCGATAATACGACTTCTGCCTTGTATATTTTCTGTCCGGGAGGTACGCATCTGGTCAATGTAGTCGAGTAACACCCACACCTCAGCTATCTCCTCCTGTTGTGCACGGCGGGCTGCCCATGCACGGCGGCCTGCTGGTGCACGGCGGCCTGCTGGTGCTTGAGGGGCCTCTTCCTCTGCTTCCGGGGCCTCTTCCTCTGCTTCAAGGTGGGCCTCTTCCTCTGCTTCAAGGGGGGCCTCTTCCTCTACTTCAGGGGGGGCCTCTTCTCTCTGAGGTGACGATTCATCCCCACCACTCTCATACCTGGTAAATGGAGGAGCCTTTAGTTGCTGTGCTGCCTCCTCCACAGACTCTGTATTTTGCAAAAAGAAAGAAATGTATATATTAGCATATTTCAAAATAAAGCTGTAAATTATTTTGCTTACGATACAATTACAAATGCAGCCTCATTAATCCACTTTGAAATCTAACAATCAATACGATTTGCGCATTTTCAAAACCGTGTTTGTGATATCTCTCTGGTCAATCTGAATGTTTTAGCGTTTGTTTTCAGTCTGTTTAAATGCACACCTAACCTATAGCTTAGATAGTAAAGTAATCGCAAAGTAATTGTGAATGCGTTTACTTAATAATGTGTTAAACAGCGTAATAGTATTAATCTTATCCTTAAAGGGACATGAAACCCATTTTTTTATTTCATGATATAGAAAGAGCATGCAATTTTAAACAACTTTCTAATTTACTTCTATTATCTTTTTTTTATTCTCTTGATATTCTTTGCTGAAAAGCATATCTAGATAGACTTAGAAGCTGATTATTGGTTGCTGCACTTAGAAGCCTCGTATGATTGGCTCACCCATGTGCATTTCACTTTCTTCAACTAAGAATATCTAAAAATTGAAGCTAAATAAATAATAGAAGTAAATTGAATTGTTGTTTAAATTTGTATTCTCTTTCTGAATCATGAAAGAAAATCTTTGGGTTTAGTGTCCCTTTAAATACATTCGGATGTTAATTTATTCTTAAATGAGCTTACCGTCAGATGAGAGTGGCAGGTTTCCGGTATCGATTCCTCCGATCCCGACTATGGTCACCTCGGAGATGCTGGGACGCAACATTTCCTCCCATCGAGAGTACTTAACTATCAGTGCAGGCCCGCCACCGGTTCCTGTGGCATGTTGGTACTCCCTGGTTATTTTCTTTTTAAGCTCCATCTTGCAGTCCCGGTAGCGATGTTTAATAGAGTCCATATCTCTGTTCCGCCCCCCCACTACATTAACTGCATCCCTTATCTCCTGCCAGAGCTTCCTCTTCTCACTCGGGGTGATCTTCTGAGCCTGCAGCCTCCTATACCTGCCCATATAGGCTTCTACGAGGGCCTCCTTCTCCTCCATAGTAAACCTCACCTCCCTAGTCGCCTTGGCCTTCCCCTGTGATGATGCCCTCTGTTTCCCGGACTGTGAAGCCCTACTCTGTCCTCCACTGGGCCCAGCCACTTGTTCATCTTGAACAAAGTGGCTGGGTCCACCCACCGCCTCCACCCCCGCTTCCTGCCCCCCTTCCTGTCCTGTTCCTCTCCTCCTCCCTCTCCTCCCCCCTCTACCTCTCCCCTGACTAATCTCCTGCCTGCCCTCCTCCTCCTCCATCTCTTCCCTAAACTAAACCCCAACTAAGCAAACAAAAAGTGAGTGTGATCAAATGAAAGGGGGTCAAAATAAAGAACTAAAAAGACCAAAAAAAGTGCTGAAAGTGTGAAAGGGATATAAATAAAAGAGGGTAAGGAGTATTTAAACAAAAAAATGTATAAAAAGACTAAAAGGAGGATATGTAAACTAAATTTAACTAGGGGATGGGGATGGGATAAGAGTAAATGGGATGAAAGGGAATGGGACTACAGGGAATGGGGTATGGAGTGTAGTATGAGAGGGTATGGGGTATGGAGTGTATGTAGTGTTATTGATAAGTGTATGTATGTATTGAATGTGTTTGCTTGTAAATGTGTTAAGTATACAGAAAAAGCACTCGCACACTCACCCAAACCAACTGTCGCTCACTAACGCTCCCATTAACTAACGCTCCCACTAACTCACACTACCACTAACTCACACTACCACTAACTCACACTACCACTAACTCACACTACCACTAACTCACGCTCCCACTAACTCACGCTCCCACTAACTCACTCACAAAAACACTAACTGACTCTCTCACACTACCACTAACTCTCAATAACTCACACTACCACTAACTCCCACTAACTCACTCACGATAACACTAACTGGCTCTCTCACACTAACACGAACTAACTCACAATAAGGCACTAAATCTCTCTCTAATCTCCAAAAACCCACCAGCAACACAGTCAAAGAAGCCATGCTTGTGTGGTGCTTATATACCCTGTGTAAATGTTTAATGATGTACCGGTTTGCGTTGTAAATAGTGTTCAGGTGTGCTTTGTTAGTAATTAGTATTTGTGCAATGTGTATTAGTTGTGTGAATTTGCGCATGCTCATTTGGAATTAGTATTTGTGGAATGTGTAGAATGCAATGATGTCATAGTGCTCGTTTTCTATAACATTGTCCCATAGTATTATGTGTAAATGTTAATTTGCGATGGTGTCGTATTAGTGAAGTGTTGTATATGTATGTTTGTCCTAATATATAGTAATATTGAATGTGAGTATTTTGCTTGTGTATGAGTGTGCTTTTATTTTTCCTTTTTGTTATTTTCCGTATTTCCGCATCTTAAAGTATATGCATATTCCCTTTATTTTATTTTATTAATTTCCCCCCGCTTCTGAATGTGTAATGCTTATGTGCTTTGTTTTGTGATTGTTGTTCTGACATTTGCGGTGTGTTATTGTTGTGCATTATGTGGTATACGTCATATGACCGAGCAGTGCGTATTTCTCGCGAGATCGAGTGTTAGGTGAAAAAAGAGTGTTTGTTTGATTTTCCATTGATCTCTATGGGAGACTGAATAACGCGGGCGTGATTCCGTGTCTGAAATACACGCGTTAGGAGTAGCGTTAGAAGGTTGTTTAAAAACTCTAAATACCCACGATAAAAAAAACTCTGTGCGTTAGAAATAAACCACGCGTAGCTAACGCACCCCCTCTAACGCCAAACTTTAAATCTAGGCGTAAATTAATTACAGTAGTCTTTATATTATGAGTTTATAGTCACATTAATCAGGATAACACATTCAATAGTTTTTTTTATGGATTTTGCACATATTTAATCATGCACAAGACACTTTAATGTTTTTCATAGTTTTTATTAGATTTTTACGGGTGCATATTGGCATTATTCACATTTATTAATATAACCATATAATACATTGATATATATGTAGGTGCTGTAAACCGCAATTTCATTTATATTATATTCATTTTGTTGCGGGAAACAGAGATATGACTTGTTCTATATTGTATTATCATTATTATTATGGCTTGCACAAGTTTTATTAATTCACTTACACCACACATTGACACTCTCAATGTGCTTATTATTATTAAACTAATTATTAGTATTCTTAACATTATTAATATTTTTAATACTATCGTTGAAATTAGTATCATTATAAATCTAACTGGTACAGCTTGTAAATATCATGACATCATATATGCATGCTATCCCTTTTTTGTATCTCTTATTGTTGATAATAATAATAGTAATTTAATTCTTTGCTGTTAAGCATACATTTTTCAATCCCACGATATCACCATCAGCAATATTTATAAACTTTTATATGCTTTTATAGTCCTTTGTAATGAGCTTAGGTATTTAGCATGCGAATACAATTCCAGATTAATTATTACATGCTCGTCAACAAAGTAACGGACTTGTAACATATTTCATATGTTTGTAAAATCTATTGCACACTTGTCTTGATATGGAGAATGCAACTCTTGCTAATTTTAATTCTCATCTTCTATATCACCTAACTGCAGTAGCGTTAACTTTTGTTATATATATTTTTATAGTGCATTATATATATTCGATTTTAAGACTATGTCCAAACTGCTAATCAGATTTCGAGACGTACTAGAAATTACATGATTTGATAGGTTGAGAAGTTTTGGTCACTTGTGATTGGTTTATGAAAGTTTTTAAACTGAACCAATTAAAGTTAACCCTATCCTTGACGAAGTGCCGGTTAGGCACAAAACATGTTGGAGTAGGTGCATGGCGGCTGGCTGCTTCACTAGCTGTTATATTGTTATTTACAATTTATACAAAGAGAACTTTTACCTGCATTGACAATAAATGTTATGTTTTAAACATTTACCTATGGTGCATTGGATGGCTGGTCATTTCATCTTCGTGGTGGAACCTAAGTATTTGATTTATTTTCAAGCGGATTTGGCTTGTCCGTTATAGCCAGCTAACTTAACACACTCACCTGGTCTGTTTAGTACGTATCGAGTGGAGCCACTATTATCCCTGCAACAATAGGATTTCTTCCCAAGGCGTGTTTGCAGTTTACACAAAGAGCACAGCCGACATTAGGCTGCGAGGAATTGGGGACCGGCATTGAAACTCAAGATGAAATTACACCTTGCACCAGACCGGGTGAGTGAATGTTTCATATTTTATGTATATTGTGCTGAATGTAGTGATGACCAACAAGCTAATACTACTACAGCACAGAGACTGTCATTACTTTCACAAGAGACTTGGGTATGAAGTGAGTGCTTAAACAGTTACTCTAATACTTATAATATACGTGTATAACAATATCAAGCACTTGAAAATAATCAGAATCTCCTGCTTTATACTAAGCACGATATACCACAACAGCCCTGAAATCTTTATACATTATACTGATAAGAGATTTTAAGGGCTACATATCAGACACAACAATATTTATAATGATAAATAGGCTTATGTTAGGTGTTAGGTGTAAACATTACTTGTTTTCTACTATAGAAATCAATGGGATATCTGGCAGCATCGAACATAAGCTTTCATTGCTTTCAGACTCCCATTAATTCCTATAGCATCAGCAGCCTTCAGGGTGGAGGATTGAAAACCAGGTACGCTGGGCCAGAATAGCCGCAAACGTACCTGTTAGAAATTTGATAAATGGGAAAAGGTGTCAAATAGGGCCGAATGTGTTTTTAGAACAACTGTAATGACATAAGCATTGATCTGTGTCAGATTGAGACCGGCGGATCGTATGTTACATCACAGATTTCAACTTTGGCCGGTCTCTAGGCTTTGATAACTAGGTCGGATTAAGTTTGCAACAATTACACTGTGGAATTCCATTGCATTTGAGGTTGACGGCTTGATAAATATCGCCCTATCAGTGGAGCGCTATTGATAGCATGGGCACGATAAGCAGTATCACTTGACCATGCTATTATTAGCACAAAACTTGATATTAAATGTCTATGGTTAAAAGCCCTTTTTTTTTTTATTTTTTTTATTTAGGTCCAGCAAAGTATACAATCATCCAGTTCAATATTTGTGCCCCGTGCAGGGCAAAAAAATGTATATTATAGAACAAAAAGAAAAAACAAGATATCATCCATAATATTATATCAGTGTTTACCCTAAAAAAGATAAAGCAAGAATATACACAAATGGAAGATCTTCAACATTCTACCCCTGACACATTGGTTAGCAATCCTCAAAAAAAAGAATTGTATACAACGCTGGGATGTTATCATTTAGTACAGAGTAAACTAACAGTAATAAACTCAAACAAAAATATTCGTGTCTTCTCCCTTTAAAGTGTACAAGGTCTTATAACATAAGAAAAAAATTGCGTCTGCTATTTAAGGAAAATTTATTATAATAAACAACTCTGCTATAGAGACATTGGTCAATATAAAGAACAATATGCTCTAAGGATTAGTGCCTAGTGATAAGCCCTATGAACTGATCTAAGAGTAATTTTGGACATCTTATGTAGCAGAATGCTAAAAGAGAGAAATTGTAGAGAGGATTCTAATTCTAAGAATATTACACTAAAGAGCTTATTTGTCATATCTCAGGTGAGTGAAGGTTATTTAATCATGTATGGTGTTGCATAGACTTATTTATGACAATGGCATAACAATCATATCCTACTCCAAGTCGATGCCACAGATCCATTTGTCATAGTAGAACTATTTAATACTAGCGTAAAGATTGTACTCTGATCTTTAGGCAACATATGAATTCTGAAAGCGGGTCCATTACTAATTTGGATATAGATTAGTCAGATGAATAAGACAGAAAAAAAAGAAACAAGAAAAACAACGAAAACAAAACAAAACAGAACAGAAGTAGACAAGACAAGACAAAACAGGACAAGACAAAAAAAAAAGGAAAATATATCTCCCAGAGTGAAGCCAGGATTTTACCGCCAGTGCGATGGGAAGCATTCTGACTGCAGCAATTGAAGGAAGAGAACAGAGGAGCGGAAGGGTTTTAGAATCTGTCCCTGTGTATCCAGAGGGAGAGATTGTATAACCTTTTCCCATTTTTTGAAAAAGAGTTTTAATTTATTATCAGTATGGATTATTGGGTCTTGTTGGTCTACTAACATTTGGTATAACATATTCTTAATAAAGGCTGTGATAGTTGGCGCCTTTCGATCTTTCCATGATCTTAAGATCATTTGTCTTACAACTATTATCGCTAAGTTGATTAGCTGATAATTTGGGGGATTTTGTGCTGTCACTAAAAAGAACACTGAGTAAGCTTCCAAATGAATTTTCAAAGGGAGAAATTTGTTCAACCAAAAGGTTAAACGCCCTTAATGCTAGATGGGTTAGTGAGCCCAACTTCGCTCGCACGCAGTATATACTTTCAATGGATACCGCAAATGATAAATAGCGCTCATATAACAAGTTGAAAATTATAGATTATGCTTGAGCAAAAGCCCAAATAGTACTTGAAAAATTAGTGCGCCTTCAGACCTAAAGTCTAAAAATAAAAGTGGTACAAAACACAACATAAACACATTAAAATAAAGTATTCCACTCATCTAAATACTATGTAATAAAAAATATTCAAATAAATATTAAAAGTAAAAAGTTATAAGGGTTCAAAAGGTGATAAACTGGGAAGGCCTCAAAACTTTATATATATATTTATGCATGCATATACTGTACTGTATATACATACATACATACATACATAGAAACATATATATATACAGGGAGTGCAGAATTATTAGGCAAGTTGTATTTTTGAGGATTAATTTTATTATTGAACAACAACCATGTTCTCAATGAACCCAAAAAACTAATTAATATCAAAGCTGAATAGTTTTGGAAGTAGTTTTTAGTTTGTTTTTAGTTATAGCTATTTTAGGGGGATATCTGTGTGTGCAGGTGACTATTACTGTGCATAATTATTAGGCAACTTAACAAAAAACAAATATATACCCATTTCAATTATTTATTTTTACCAGTGAAACCAATATAACATCTCAACATTCACAAATATACATTTCTGACATTCAAAAACAAAACAAAAACAAATCAGTGACCAATATAGCCACCTTTCTTTGCAAGGACACTCAAAAGCCTGCCATCCATGGATTCTGTCAGTGTTTTGATCTGTTCACCATCAACATTGCGTGCAACAGCAACCACAGCCTCCCAGACACTGTTCAGAGAGGTGTACTGTTTTCCCTCCTTGTAAATCTCACATTTGATGATGGACCACAGGTTCTCAATGGGGTTCAGATCAGGTGAACAAGGAGGCCATGTCATTAGATTTTCTTCTTTTATACCCTTTCTTGCCAGCCACGCTGTGGAGTACTTGGACGCGTGTGATGGAGCATTGTCCTGCATGAAAATCATGTTTTTCTTGAAGGATGCAGACTTCTTCCTGTACCACTGCTTGAAGAAGGTGTCTTCCAGAAACTGGCAGTAGGACTGGGAGTTGAGCTTGACTCCATCCTCAACCCGAAAAGGCCCCACAAGCTCATCTTTGATGATACCAGACCAAACCAGTACTCCACCTCCACCTTGCTGGCGTCTGAGTCGGACTGGAGCTCTCTGCCCTTTACCAATCCAGCCACGGGCCCATCCATCTGGCCCATCAAGACTCACTCTCATTTCATCAGTCCATAAAACCTTAGAAAAATCAGTCTTGAGATATTTCTTGGCCCAGTCTTGACGTTTCAGCTTGTGTGTCTTGTTCAGTGATGGTCGTCTTTCAGCCTTTCTTACCTTGGCCATGTCTCTGAGTATTGCACACCTTGTGCATTTGGGCACTCCAGTGATGTTGCAGCTCTGAAATATGGCCAAACTGGTGGCAAGTGGCATCTTGGCAGCTGCACGCTTGACTTTTCTCAGTTCATGGGCAGTTATTTTGCGCCTTGGTTTTTCCACACGCTTCTTGCGACCCTGTTGACTATTTTGAATGAAACGCTTGATTGTTCGATGATCACGCTTCAGAAGCTTTGCAATTTTAAGAGTGCTGCATCCCTCTGCAAGATATCTCACTATTTTTGAATTTTCTGAGCCTGTCAAGTCCTTCTTTTGACCCATTTTGCCAATGGAAAGGAAGTTGCCTAATAATTATGCACACCTGATATAGGGTGTTGATGTCATTAGACCACACCCTTCTCATTACAGAGATGCACATCACCTAATATGCTTAATTGGTAGTAGGCTTTCGAGCCTATACAGCTTGGAGTAAGACAACATGCATAAAGAGGATGATGTGGTCAAAATACTAATTTGCCTAATAATTCTGCACTCCCTGTATATACACATATAAAAACATAAATACATCTTTATACACATATATACACCACACATACATACATACATACATATATATATATACACACACACACACATAGGAGCCCTTTCCAGTCAAACACCTTACCATATAAAATATCCCTTTTAACCCTTTTAAAACATTTTCAATAATTTTTTAAATTATATTTTTAAAGTGTATATATGTGTGTAATATTTTTGATGTGTTTTGTGAAAATATTTTTTTAAACCTTACACTTTACTTCAGGTCTCAAGCAACACTAAATATTCTAGTGCAGTTTTGGCTTTTGCTTGAGTGTGAACTATAACTTATAACATTGAAAGTATAGGTTGTGCTAGAGTGGTGCCAGCCACGCTAACCATTCTCTGGCACATGGGATTTACCATGCACTTGTAATATCAAGTTGCACACAAATGAAAGCGTAGTCCAGCAGTAATGTATATTGCGAAAATCAGTATAATCAGCATGCCACTATTACTCTGGCCTATATTAGCTGTTCCCATTGGAAATAAGAGTAAGAAATCTAAATCCAATATTCGTTGAAACCAAATCCCTTCATAGACAGAATTCAGAAAAACATTTGAAAATATTCTCAACAAATCTTTTGAATGAAACAAATTGTTAGCCTGTCTAGTTTTTATAAAACAAATAATGTCAATGACAATTATTCTGTTACATAAAGTCCAACATTATGTTATTCTGCTTAACTCTTGAATGTTAATAAACAATAATTTCAGACTGAGCAAAAAAAAAAAAAAATAGATAAATTAAAGGGTGAAATCAGGGCCATTTGAGTAGTACAGTATTTATTTCAATAACAAGCTATGAAGGGCAAAAAATAAAACAAAGCATATGCTATTTGCATTGATTTATTCTTTGCACAGCCTTGGATTTAAAACTCACCTTTGTCTCTAAGAAAGGTGAGAAAAAGGAGTCATGCATGGCATACCTCAATTGGATTGTTTCCGAAGACCTTGAAAATTGACATTAATTGTTTTGATTCTATAAACTATGCCACCATTATTTTATGCCACTATATCCTGTTTTAGACAATCCATGTATCTATGCAACATGCTGAAACATTAAGTCAAGGTTAGTTATTTGTAATGTACCAACAAATTCCTAACACAGTGAAGGGTATGTCACAAAACTTAGATACAAAGCATTGATAATCTATCAAATATTAAACCATTGTTCATCCTATTCAAATCATTTAAAAAAAAAAAAAAAAACATTTTGCAAGCCTCATACTTATATTTAAAACTTTATTGTAAAACTTTGTAAATATGTCATTTTCTTTTACAAGTGATGCTTGTAAAACCTTAAATATGTAATCTAATTTTAAAGGGACATGTGAGTGATATATTAAGTTTAATGTATCACCCCAGCCCTTTTGGGGTACTGTATTTTAAATTAAGACATTAAATATTAAATATGTTTAACTGTGATGGTAAGTGTGCGTAGAACTCAATATGCAGGAATAGATGTATAGGAAACCAAAGACTTTTACGAAGCTTTAATAATGCAAAAGAAACAAAAATTAAGAATTGGTCAATATCAAGGATTAAACAAGAGCAGAGTCCAGGGTACCATGAGATCAGCCTAGCAACTAGGTACCAAGATGAAAGGCAGGAGCAATATCAAGCAGGTATAGGTGGACAGGCTGGCACAGGATACCAGATGGACTCAGCAGGCACAGGATACCCAGCAGATACTGTTGGTGTAGCAGTCACGGGATACCAGGTAGATGTAACAAGTACAGCAGGATTCAGGCAAGCTGCCACTGGTATAGCAGGATACAGGAGACTCAGCCTGCTGTCACGGGATACCAGGTGAGTGCAGCAGGTACATCGGGTTACAGGTAAGCTGTCACTAGTACAGGTGGATACAGAAAACCCAGCAGGCGCAGAATAACCAGTGGGTACTGTCAGTAAAGCTGTCAAGGAATACCAGGTAGGTGCAAAAAGTACAGCAGGATTCAGGTAAGCTGGCACTAGTACAGCAGGATTCAGGAAACTCAGCAGACTGTCACGAGATACCAGGTGAGTGCAGCAGGTACAGAGCGATACAGTGAAGCTGTTAATGGTACAGCAGGATACAGAAGACTCAGCAGTCACAGGATATCCAGTGAATACTATTGGTGAGGATTTCACAGAATACCAGTTAGGTACAGCGGGTACAGCAAGATTCATGTAAACCGCCACTGGTACAGCAAGCACAACAGACTTAGTGGATTTAAATAGGAACTCCAACACCTGTAGTCACTTAGGAGAGCGTTCCTGTAATTAGGTCCTCAATGGTCAAATTATCTATTGAGCCCTTGATGAGCTCAGTCCCAGAAACTATGCAACTGAATGCCCTCAGGAGCCTAGGACTGGTAGGCCTGCATGGAGAGGTACAGAAAGCTCTCCCATTAGCTCAACTCCATCCCATTAGCTCAACCCTTGCTCTAACAGGCTCTGGGCAAAGATTTGGGCCCGGACACCGCTTGCTAGGATGACAAAAAATAGGACTCTATACCCACTAAGGATCCAGGTAATGCTAGATGTACCACATGCAACTAGCGGAAGTAGTCAAAATGAAAACCGTGAACATACCAAAGAGCTAGAACGACAAAACATACCCCAGCCAAGGCAACTACAGCAATCCTAAGGAAACCAGTTAACTCTGAGCTGCCACCTCAATGTAATTGCTGTAAAGAAAAATATAACAAAGGGGAGGGAGGGAAAAATCATGAAACAGGTCCTGCAAAGTAAAGAGGAAATAGGATTAGATATTTGTAAGGTAAGTAAAAACCCTTCCACCACAAAGAAACACTAACACAGCATTGCCTATAGGGTATCTTAACAAGGTGTTTCAGTTAATGGCCTTGCACTTTCACAATACATAATGGGTCAGATTATAAGTGGAGCACTTATTGACGCTCCCGCTTGAGCTAGAAGTAATTTTTTTGCGTGCATCAGGTTGCATCAGGTTGCGCTCATATTATGCGTTGAAAGTAAACTGTTGGTTGTGCGCAAACAGATGAGCGCCAAAAGACGAATTTAGAATATCATGTGTGTGTTCACGTATTCCCCCTTGGTAGTCAATGGAGAGAAAAAAGTGGGGGAAAAAACCCTAAAAATTGTATATTCTCGTGCTCTAACTTGACATGAAAATATGAGTGTTTCACATTCCAATGTCCTTCATATAGAAGAATATGTTCTATTTATTCAGAAATAAATAATATTTATATATATATATAAATATATATATCGAATGGGTTTTATGGGTTCTAAACCTATATATATATATATATATATATATATATATATATATATATATATCGTATTGTGCCGCATATAGGCCGCACCTGAATATAGGCCGCACCCTTAATGTTTGGTGCCATTTTGAAGAAATTAAATTTTTAAAGAAAATATCTTCTCACACCTACAATACTCATAATGCAACAAAGTTCCCAAATAGGGAGGCCCTTAAATGCACATTAAGCCAACAAACACTGTGTGTATAATGGCTAAACAAGTCAGCCTATCATGCGTCCATAGATTATGGATAAGTAAAGTACCAAAAGCTAAGTTAACCAAAAGCTAAGTTAACACTCTTACCCACAAGCTGAGGCAATTTATGTTTAACACCCGGTGCTGGATGTGTGGCTAACCAGACAACCCGGTCCCCTACGATTGTGGAATCCCCTTGAATGTAGCTGTAAACGCTTCGTTCAGCAATAACAGGCACCTCCATATTCATCCTTAAGGTTACTCAGACTTCCGCACCGGGTAATGATGTCATCACTCAGCGGCCAATTCAGTGGGGTAGCGGTAGTGGATCACGATTAAGGGTAGAAACAAGTGCTCACTGCTAATGGCCAAGTCTGGATTCAAATGAAAAATTGTAAGGGGAGCACTCACTTGTTGTAAAACTTCACTTTTATTTCGCCAATTTAAAAACTGCTTACACAACAGTCCATAAAACAAGCATCATAGAAGCCCAATCAATACAGATAGCTGCTATTTGCATCAATTGGGCTTCTATGATGCTTGTTTTATGGACTGTGGTGTAAGCAGTTTTTACTTTGGCGAAATAAAAGTGACGTTTTACAAGTACTCCCTTTGCAATTTTTCATTTGAATACAATACCCATAAGGGTGCACCGGAAGATCGGCAGCACTGCGCATGTGCGATATTGCGATAAGCACCCGAATGTAGGCCGCAACCCGCATATAGGCCGCACTGAAAATTTAAAGGTACAAATCAAGGGAAAAAAGTGCGGCCTATATGCGGAACAATACGGTATATATATATATATATATATATATATATATATATATATATATATATATATATAATTATTTATATATCTATATATCTATATATATATATATATAGATAGATAGATAGATAGATAGATAGATAGATAGATAGATAGATAGATAGATAGATAGATATAGATATATGATTATATATATATATAGAGAGAGAGAGAGAGAGATAGAGAGAGAGAGATACAAATATAGGAATATCTATTTATAAATATATAGAACATATTCTGCTATGTGCAGAACATTGGAATGTGAAATATTTACAGTAAATATATAGTTAACACCTTTATTAAATATGAATATTGCATAAATATGCTTTTTCATGTTTTTATCTACTTAACTGCAAAGGGCTCCAATGCACTTATATATATATGTCTATATATGTATACATATGTATTTATGTGTATATATGAGTATATATGTCTGTAAATACATATATACACATATAAATACATAAATACATATGTACACATATATTAAAATATATATATATATATATATATATATATATATATATATATAAAAACATATCCATCTTTAGACATGTATATATATGTATAAAAAGAGAGAAGCGCTCAACCTGGGAACAAACAATAGCATAATAGCTTGTTCTATGGCTAGTTACCACCCAAGAAGCAGCCTTTTTTTTGCTCAACATGTGCCTTTCACCGAGAAGAACTTTCCTGAAGCATATCAGTCTGATCCTGACTTCACAGTACAGTCCAGCCCCGAAATACCAGGCAATCCCTCTCTAAACGAGAGAAACAGCAAACCTCCAGACATACGTTTCGGCCTATTGTGGGCCTCGTCAGTTAGGTGCAGCCATATCCCTCTAAGCACCCTGAGCAACGGATCCACATCTGGATTCCCTTCCCGCATCACACTTAGGGAGACTTCCCTAAGTGTCATAATTTTCATAAATAAAAAGAGAGAAGCGCTCAACCTGGGAATGAACAATAGCATAATAGCTTGTTCTATGGCTAGTTACCACCCAAGAAGCAGCCTCTTTTTGCTGAACATGTGCCTTTCAAAGAGAAGAACTTTCCTGAAGCATATCAGTCTGAACCTGACTTCACAGTACAGTACAGCCCAGAAATACCAGGCAATCCCTATCTGAACGAGAATTACAGCAAAACCCCAGATGTACGTTTTGGCCTATTGTGGGCCTAGTCAGTAAGGTGCAGCCATATCCCTCTAGGCACACTGAGCAATGGGTCTACATCTGGATTCCCGCATCACACTTAGGGAGACTTCCCTAAGTGTCATAATTTGCTTAAATAAAAAGAGTGAAACGCTCAACCTGGGAACGGACAATAGCATAATAGCTTGTTCTATGCCTAGTTACCACCCAAGAAGCAGCCTCTTTTTGCTCAACATGTGCCTTTAACAGAGAAGAAATTTCCTGAAGCATATCAGTCTGATCCTGACTTCACAGTACAGTCCAGCCCCGAAATACCACGCAATCCCTCTCTGGATGAGAGAAACAGCAAAACTCCAGATGTACGTTTCAGCCTATTGTGGGCCTCGTCAGTGAGGTGCAGCCATATCCCTCTAGGCACACTGAGCAATGGGTCCACATCTGGATTCCCGCATCACACTTAGGGATACTTCCCTAAGTGTCATAATTTGCATAAATAAAAAGAGAGAAGCGCTCAACCTGAGAATGAACAATAGCATAATAGCTTGTTCTATGGCTAGTTACAACCCAAGAAGCAGCCTCATTTTGCTCAACATGTGTCTTTAACAGAGAAGAACTTTCCTGAAGCATATCAGTCTGATCCTGATTTCACAGTAAAGTCCAGCCCCGAAATACCAGGCAATCCCTCTCTGAATGAGAGAAACAGCAAAATCCCAGACGTACGTTTCGGCTTCCCAGGGCATTTTTATGGGCATTGCCCTTAAAAGGGCATTCAGCTCTTTTGATGTCCATTAAAAATAAAACAAATGCATATTCTAAAAAAAAAAACACCCCAAAAAGAAAAAAAAAACATTACACAAAATAACAAATGAATTATACAAAGTAAAAAAAAAAAATATTATGATTCTAATACTCTGTTTTAAAAAAAAAACTCACCCCAATATAAAAGAACCCTAATCTATCATAAAATCATTAAAAGGGCCTTTTGTAGGGCATTTCCCTAAATAAATCAGCTATTTTTCTACAAAATAAAAAGAAACACCCCCTAATATTACAAACCCCCACCCCCCAAACCCACAAAATAAATAAACCTAACAAAAAAAACCTAATCTACCCATTGCCATTAAAAGGGCATTCAGCTCTTTTAAGACAAGTCCAAACCCTAATCTAAAAATAACACTAACCCCTCTTTAGGTACTCACAGTTGATTAAGTCCGGCTTGAATGATCTTCATCCCAGTAGCTCCATCTTCATCCAGGTGACTCCATCTTTATCCAGGCAGCTCCATCTTTATCCATCATGGGACCGGCATCTTCTTCATCTCTGCGGAGGCGGAGCGGTCGATGTGCAGAGGCAGAGGTCCAGGTGAAGGTCCAAGGCAGAGGTCCAGGCGAAGGTCCAAGGTGGAGGTCCAGGCGGAGGTCCATCGATCCGACGTGGAGATCTTCTTCATGGGATCGTCCGCCACACACTGAGGATTCAAATGCAAGGTATCCCTTTTATACTGGGGTACTATTGCATTCTTATTGGCTGAAAAATTTAAATCAGCCAATATGAATTTGAGCTGCTAAAAATCTTATTGACTGTTCAAATCAGCTTACTAACCGCTCGCATCAAGTATTAAAAAAAACAAAAACGCCCGCATCAAGTATTAAACAAATAAATGAATAACTGCCCGCATCAAGTATTTAGAAAAAAAAAAAACACCGCCCGCACGAAATAGAACAAAAAAAAAAAAAAATCCTACACGTATTAACTCCTAAACAGCAAAACCCCCACATTGCTATATACCTAATTTTCCTATTAACCCCTAAACCGCAAAACCTCTACATTGCAATAAACCTATTTTCCCTATTAACTCTTAAACCGCAAAACCCCTACATCGCAATAAACCTATTTACCCTATTAACCCCTAAACAGCAAAACTCCCACATCGCAATAAACCTAATTAACTTATTAACCCTTTAAACCGCCAAAACCCAAAATGCAAATAACTATCTAAATAACTAAGTACCCTAACCTAACACCCCTAACCTAACAACCCTTAACCTAACACCCCATTAAATATACCCACATTACTTGAACTAATACATTCTAAAGTTACAAAAAAAAAAAAAAATTACAAAAAAAAGGCTAACATTAGAGAAAATAAAAAAATCAAATTACCAAATTTAACAAAATTAAACCTAATCCCTATGAAAATAAAAAGACCCCCCCAAAATAAAAACACCCCCTACTCTAAGAATAAACCACCAGTAGCCCTTAAAAGGGCTTTTTGCAGGGCATTGCCCCAAGATAATCAGCTCTTTTACAAAAAAATATACAAAAAAATAATATTCTTCCAATTCAAATCAGCCAATAGGATGAAAGCTACTCAAATCCTATCGACTGTAAAATTATATTGGCTGATTTCAATAGCCAATAGAATTTCACTTGCTGTCATCCTATTGACTGATTTGAACAGCCAATAGGATTTGAGTAGCCAATTGGATGTTTTTAATTGGAAGAATCAAATCAGTCAATAGGAATTCAAAGGACGCCATTTTTTTTTAAAATCATTTAGGCCTAGATTTAGAGTTCGGCGGTAAAAGGGCTGTTAACGCTCCGCGGGTTTTTTTCTGGCCGCACCATAAATTTAACTCTGGTATCGAGAGTTCAAACAAATGCTGCGTTAGGCTCCAAAAAAGGAGCGTAGAGCATTTTTACCGCAAATGCAACTCTCGATACCAGAGCTGCTTACGGACGCGGCCGGCATCAAAAACGTGCTCGTGCACGATTCTCCCATAGGAAACAATGGGGCTGTTTGAGCTGAAAAAAAACCTAACACCTGCAAAAAAGCAGCGTTCAGCTCCTAACGCAGCCCCATTGTTTCCTATGGGGAAACACTTCCTACGTCTGCACCTAACACTCTAACATGTACCCCGAGTCTAAACACCCCTAACCTTACACTTATTAACCCCTAATCTGCCGCCCCCGCTATCGCTGACCCCTGCATTATATTATTAACCCCTAATCTGCCGCTCCGTAAACCGCCGCAACCTACGTTATCCCTATGTACCCCTAATCTGCTGCCCTAACATCGCCGACCCCTATATTATATTTATTAACCCCTAATCTGCACCCCTCAACGTCGCCGACACCTGCCTACACTTATTAACCCCTAATCTGCCGAGCGGACCTGAGCGCTACTATAATAAAGTTATTAACCCCTAATCCGCCTCACTAACCCTATCATAAATAGTATTAACCCCTAATCTGCCCTCCCTAACATCGCCGACACCTAACTTCAATTATTAACCCCTAATCTGCCGAGCGGAGCTCACCGCTATTCTAATAAATGGATTAACCCCTAAAGCTAAGTCTAACCCTAACACTAACACCCCCCTAACTTAAATATAATTTACATCTAACGAAATAAATTAACTCTTATTAAATAAATTATTCCTATTTAAAGCTAAATACTTACCTGTAAAATAAATCCTAATATAGCTACAATATAAATTATAATTATATTATAGCTATTTTAGGATTAATATTTATTTTACAGGCAACTTTGTAATTATTTTAACCAGGTACAATAGCTATTAAATAGTTAAGAACTATTTAATAGTTACCTAGTTAAAATAATAACAAATTTACCTGTAAAATAAATCCTAACCTAAGATATAATTAAACCTAACACTACCCTATCAATAAAATAATTAAATAAACTACCTACAATTACCTACAATTAACCTAACACTACACTATCAATAAATTAATTAAATACAATTCCTACAAATAAATACAATTAAATAAACTAGCTAAAGTACAAAAAATAAAAAAGAACTAAGTTACAGAAAATAAAAAAATATTTACAAACATAAGAAAAATATTACAACAATTTTAAACTAATTACACCTACTCTAAGCCCCCTAATAAAATAACAAAGCCCCCCAAAATAAAAAATTCCCTACCCTATTCTAAATTAAAAAAGTTACAAGCTCTTTTACCTTACCAGCCCTGAACAGGGCCCTTTGCGGGGCATGCCCCAAGAATTTCAGCTCTTTTGCCTGTAAAAAAAAACATACAATACCCCCCCCCCAACATTACAACCCACCACCCACATACCCCTAATCTAACCCAAACCCCCCTTAAATAAACCTAACACTAATCCCCTGAAGATCTTCCTACCTTGTCTTCACCATCCAGGTATCACCGATCCGTCCTGGCTCCAAGATCTTCATCCAACCCAAGCGGGGGTTGGCGATCCATAATCCGGTGCTCCAAAGTCTTCCTCCTATCCGGCAAGAAGAGGACATCCGGACCGGCAAACATCTTCTCCAAGCGGCATCTTCGATCTTCTTCCATCCGGTGCGGAGCGGGTCCATCTTGAAGCAGGCGACGCGGATCCATCCTCTTCTTCCGATGTCTCCCGACTAATGACTGTTCCTTTAAGGGACGTCATCCAAGATGGCGTCCCTCGAATTCCGATTGGCTGATAGGATTCTATCAGCCAATCGGAATTAAGGTAGGAATTTTCTGATTGGCTGATGGAATCAGCCAATCAGAATCAAGTTCAATCCGATTGGCTGATCCAATCAGCCAATCAGATTGAGCTCGCATTCTATTGGCTGTTCCGATCAGCCAATAGAATGCGAGCTCAATCTGATTGGCTGATTGGATCGGCCAATCGGATTGAACTAGATTCTGATTGGCTGATTCCATCAGCCAATCAGAAAATTCCTACCTTAATTCCAATTGGCTGATAGAATCCTATCAGCCAATCGGAATTCGAGGGACGCCATCTTGGATGACGTCCCTTAAAGGAACAGTCATTAGTCGGGAGACATCGGAAGAAGAGGATGGATCCGCGTCGCCTGCTTCAAGATGGACCCGCTCCGCACCGGATGGAAGAAGATCGAAGATGCCGCTTGGAGAAGATGTTTGCCGGTCCGGATGTCCTCTTCTTGCCGGATAGGAGGAAGACTTTGGAGCACCGGATTATGGATCGCCAACCCCCGCTTGGGTTGGATGAAGATCTTGGAGCCAGGACGGATCGGTGATACCTGGATGGTGAAGACAAGGTAGGAAGATCTTCAGGGGATTAGTGTTAGGTTTATTTAAGGGGGGTTTGGGTTAGATTAGGGGTATGTGGGTGGTGGGTTGTAATGTTGGGGGGGGGGTATTGTATGTTTTTTTTTACAGGCAAAAGAGCTGAAATTCTTGGGGCATGCCCCGCAAAGGGCCCTGTTCAGGGCTGGTAAGGTAAAAGAGCTTGTAACTTTTTTAATTTAGAATAGGGTAGGGAATTTTTTATTTTGGGGGGCTTTGTTATTTTATTAGGGGGCTTAGAGTAGGTGTAATTAGTTTAAAATTGTTGTAATATTTTTCTTATGTTTGTAAATATTTTTTTATTTTCTGTAACTTAGTTCTTTTTTATTTTTTGTACTTTAGCTAGTTTATTTAATTGTATTTATTTGTAGGAATTGTATTTAATTAATTTATTGATAGTGTAGTGTTAGGTTAATTGTAGGTAATTGTAGGTAGTTTATTTAATTATTTTATTGATAGGGTAGTGTTAGGTTTAATTATATCTTAGGTTAGGATTTATTTTACAGGTAAATTTGTTATTATTTTAACTAGGTAACTATTAAATAGTTCTTAACTATTTAATAGCTATTGTACCTGGTTAAAATAATTACAAAGTTGCCTGTAAAATAAATATTAATCCTAAAATAGCTATAATATAATTATAATTTATATTGTAGCTATATTAGGATTTATTTTACAGGTAAGTATTTAGCTTTAAATAGGAATAATTTATTTAATAAGAGTTAATTTATTTCGTTAGATGTAAATTATATTTAAGTTAGGGGGGTGTTAGTGTTAGGGTTAGACTTAGCTTTAGGGGTTAATCCATTTATTAGAATAGCGGTGAGCTCCGCTCGGCAGATTAGGGGTTAATAATTGAAGTTAGGTGTCGGCGATGTTAGGGAGGGCAGATTAGGGGTTAATACTATTTATGATAGGGTTAGTGAGGCGGATTAGGGGTTAATAACTTTATTATAGTAGCGGTGCGGTCCGCTCGGCAGATTAGGGGTTAATAAGTGTAGGCAGGTGTCGGCGACGTTGAGGGGGGCAGATTAGGGGTTAATAAATATAATATAGGGGTCGGCGGTGTTAGGGGTAGCAGATTAGGGGTACATAGGGATAACGTAGGTGGCGGCGATTTGCGGTTGGAAGATTAGGGGTTAATTATTTTAAGTAGCTTGCGGCGACGTTGTGGGGGGCAAGTTAGGGGTTAAGAAATATAATATAGGGGTCGGCGGGGTTAGGGGCAGCAGATTAGGGGTACATAAGTATAACGTAGGTGGCGGTCGGCAGATTAGGGGTTAAAAATTTTAATCGAGTGGCGGCGATGTGGGGGGACCTCGGTTTAGGGGTACATAGGTAGTTTATGGGTGTTAGTGTACTTTAGGGTACAGTAGTTAAGAGCTTTATAAACCGGCGTTAGCCAGAAAGCTCTTAACTCCTGCTATTTTCAGGCGGCTGGAATCTTGTCGTTAGAGCTCTAACGCTCACTGCAGAAACGACTCTAAATACCAGCGTTAGAAAGATCCCATTGAAAAGATAGGCTACGCAAATGGCGTAGGGGGATCTGCGGTATGGAAAAGTCGCGGCTGAAAAGTGAGCGTTAGACCCTTTAATCACTGACTCCAAATACCAGCGGGCGCCCAAAACCAGCGTTAGGAGCCTCTAACGCTGGTTTTGACGGCTACCGCCGAACTCTAAATCTAGGCCTTATTGATCAGGATTTTTTTTTCCCATACATAAAACATACAAGACAAAATCCAACATAGAAAATACAAAAATAAATTTTAGTGGATACGCAGCTCCCATAATATCAGTAATTTAAAAGGAGACGCAGCTCCTAATCTGCACATATAACCGAAATAAATGGTTCCACAGCAAAATCCAAATCATATATCTAAATTTATATCACCAAGATTATTCATAATCTCATAAATAAAATCATGTTTTTCTTGATTTCCTAATGTATTTAGACAGATATAAACCTTGATCTATAATATTACTTAAGACTCTATAGATTGGGAGAGAAAAAGAGGGAGAGAAAAAAAAAAAAAACACAAACTCCCCCATCAAGCACAGCCTACATATCTCTATAAAGAGAAATTTATTCTGGCGGAAAATAATTTAACAAGACTAGCTCTGCAAAAGAATCTGAACTCAAATAGGGGGACAAGATTTGTTTTTGAATACCAAGCGTATAAGACTTAATTATTGGTAACCAACCATTTATAAATTTCTTTACTTTTTTTCCGAAGTTGTCTGTAGGTGGTAAGACTCAAAAATAATCTGGCCTTGAATTTCTTTGAAAACCGAAGAAAATAAAGGGGCACTGCGAGCCTTCCAATTCTTAAAAATCAGATGACGTACAGTCAAAATAACCGTATTCACATATAAAGTTGGACTCTTATCTTGAGTATATAAAAAAAGATAGATTCTAACGTAAATCTAATTGAAAGGTTAAATAAATTAGACATCCAGAATCCGACTTTTTGCCAGAGTTGGAGGACCTTAGGACAGAACCATATCGTATGGCACAGGTCTGCTAATGGCCATCTACAACGTGGAAATTCTGGGGCTTTGGTTGGAAACATTTTACCCAGTCTATAAGGAGAAATATAATAATTATTAAATAATTTAAAGTGGGACTCTCTCCAAGACATTGAGACTGTACAGCAATTAAGAGCGGCAAAACTAACTTTAATCATATCAATATCTATATCTGAAAAAATATATATCCATCTATTAACTATTTTATCTATAGACAGCATAATATCATATATTAATGAAATAGAGGCATCACCCATTATAAATCTCGCACAACATATCTCAATATCAGACCATGCTGGATGCAATAGAGTGGGGCAGTTCAAACTAGTTACAAAATGATGCACTTGTAGATAAGCAAAGAAAGTCTTATTAGAGATACCATATTGTCTAACTAAATTATGAAAAGGAAGCACCTGACCATCTTCTGACAGAATTTGTGATACATTGATAATTTTATTTTCTTTCCATAATATAAAGGCTTCATTATAAATACCTGGGGTAAATTGTGGAATCCCTATAATTGGAAGAAAATCTGAGAAACTAGAATCTAATCCTAAAAGAGTACAGCATTTCTGCCAAGCCAGCATTATATTTCTAAATGAGATCAAACAATGTATATTCGCAGGTAGCATTTTAATAGGGCAATGTAAGATGGAAGAATAGGAAGAAAATATGTTAGACTCTGTAATCCAATCTAAAGGTATCTTGATCATAGCTGCCCAATTATACAATTTAAAATTGGGCAGCGATAATCCAGCTATCTCCTTTTTTAACATCATTCTATCCAGAGAAATTTGAGATTTTTAACCACCCGCAATGAACTTAGCCATGCATGAATTAAGTTTAATTAAATCTTTATTGGAAATGAATACTTGTAAATTTTGTAAAACATAAAGAAGGCATGGGAAAATAATTGTTTTAATAAGGTTAACTCGGGCCATTATTGAAAGAGGAAAAGAGGCCCAGAATTCAAGGTCAGATTTTATCTTGTCTAATAATGGATAAAAATGTAGGCTGTACCATTTATTAGGATTTGAGTGCAATGATATACCTAGGTATTTAATAGTATCTACAACACTAAATGGGTGCTCTTGCAGGCTACTAAGAGATTTTTTAATCCATAGTAATTCACTTTTTTGATAGTTGACCTTGTAGCCTGAAAAGAGACTAAATTCTTGAAGACAATTCAGCGTCAGAGGAATAGATTGCCGTATATTGTTAAGAAACAGTAGTAGATCATCTGCATATAATAACAACTTTAAGGTCTGTGATCCTAACACAATACCTGTCATCTTTTCTCTTAATTTAATAGCTAAAGGTTCGAGTGCGATATTAAATAAAAGGGGTGACATGGGGCACCCTTGCCGCGTTCCTCGTTTCAAAGTAATTTTATCATAAAGAGAATTATTAATCAAAAGATAAGATATTGGGGATCTATACAATTTCTGTATGAATTGTAATTTTTTTTTAAACCAAACTTGATTAAAGCATTAAAGAGATAATCCCGTACGATAGAATCAAAAGCCTTTTCAGCATCTAAAGTGAGTAATACTATATCCTGATTCTTACCCTTATTAATTTTTTCCATATTCCAACAATAGTCTAAAAAAGTGATCACACTCCTTATATGTTTGGTAGAATTTCTAAATAGCATAAAGCCCACTTGATCCTTATATATAATATTCTGGAGCGGTGCAGCAAGCCTTTTAGCAATAATAGATGATAAAAGCTTGTAATCTATATTTAATACTGAGATAGGTCTGTATGAAGACGGATCTTCTGGGTTTTTCCCTTTCTTCAATATTAGTGAAATATTAGCTGCAGAAAAATATGTGGACATAGGCCCTATAGAAGAATAATAAAAATTGAATAGTTTACATAATGGGCTCTTTAACTCTTGTATTAATATCTTATAGAATTCTGCTGGAATACCATTCGGCCCCACCGCTTTATTAAGTTTAAGATGATCTACTGCTGTACATATTTCCTCTACTGAGATTGGCATATTTAGGGCAATACAATCCTCCTCTGAAATCTGAGTTGTCTGTATACTCTGCCAAAAATTCTCCTGGCTATCAGAATTACAGACTGTATTGGAATACAAAGAATAAAAAAAGTCATGGAAACCTTTGCAAATCAGTTCAGTTTCAATATATCTCGTATCCCCTATTTGAATAGTTGGAATATAATTTATTTTTTTCCTATTTTTTGTAAGTCTGGCGAGGTGCTTCACAGAAGAGCCATGAAACCCTCTAAAATGAATATTAATTTTAGCTTCCTGTTCCAAAGATTTTTGTTTAAAAAAGATATCTCGTTCTTTTCTGGCTTCAAGGTATATGTTCCAGTTAGGACTAGATTGTTCAATCAGGTATTTTCTATAAGCATTTCTCAATTGATTAGTAAGTTGGGTTTCTGCCGCCCGCTTTTTCTTATTTAGAATGCTCATATAAGCCTTTATTTTACCCCAAAGTACCGCTTTCGCGGTTTCCCAAAAAATCTCAATTTTATTTAAATACTCAATATTAATATTTGAAAAATCTTTCCAGCTCTGTTTTAACCAGAGAGAGAATTTAACATTGTGGAGCAAAAATCACGGAAATAAAAATCTAGCTGTTCTATTCTCAGAACTATATAATGATGAAAATACAAGAGAAATAACCACATGGTCAGATATTGAGATATCATTAATAGTCGTGGATACTTTTTGAATAGATAAAGATTCTGATATTAAGAATAAGTCAATTCTTGAAAAAGTTTTAAATTACCAAGATTTGCAGGTAAATACCTGAGTATCAGGGTTCCTCAATCTCCAAATATCAATCAGTATAAGTTTATGAGACATCTTTTAAGGATTTTAGCAGCTCTGTTATAATTTTTCAAATTTCTGTTTGTGAGCCTGTCAAGGACCGGGCAGGGAGTTATATTAAAATCCCCACCAACTATAATATTTTCGTTAACAAAAGGAAACAATTTGTTTTCCATTTTTTTCCAGAATTTCATGGAGATCTCATTCGGACCATAAATGTTACATACGATGTATTTAATATCATGAATTACTATATGTAAAATAATATACCGCACTTCTGGGTCTGTCTCTATATTACTAATAGAATATGTTAAATTTTTATCAAATAATATGGCCAAACCACATTTTCTGTTAGACGAAGGTGCCGCAATAACTCTTCCTACCCATATAATCTTGAGTTTTTCTGATTCCAACTTCGTTAAATGTGTCTCTTGGAGAAATACCATATCAGGCCTATCCTTAGCTAAATGTCTAATAATAAGTTTATGCTTAGCCAGTGAGGAAATTCCTCCAACATTCCAAGATAGTATAGTAAGTATATTCATATCACTATTATAAAAAAGATAGTATTAGGCTGTGCGAGATGGAGGAGGGATGGAGAAAAAAAAGGGACAAAACAATATAACAAAAAAATAAAATTAAAACCCCTAGCAATGACTAGGAAATGACAAAAACTTACTTCTACCAGGCCCATCCATAAGACTGACATAGGGCCTTAATTCAAAATAATTGACTGGGGAAAACCCTAGTACAAGCATTATACTAATAGGCAATCTTAAGCTTCAATATATTCTTTTACTTCTTTCACATTATTGAATACATGTTTATTACCCTTATCCTCAAGAACAATTTTAGCTGGATAAATCAACCTAGCTTTCAGCCCTTTATTTATAATCTGCGTACAAAAGGGAGCCATTAGCTTTCTTTTTGCAGATGTTTCACTAGAAAAATCTTGGAAAAGAAGTATTTTATACTTTCCCAGGATACACGTTTCAGTTTTTTTAAATAAGCGAAGTAGTTCCATTTTATCTTGGAATTTCAAATATTTTACCAGGCACATTCTATTTTTCATTGTTCCATCTGGGAGAGTTCTACTAGGGCCTACTCTGTGCACTCTTTCAACCTCAAGTGGAATTTTTTGTGGGGAAAACCCTAATGTTTGTGGCAATAGTACAGAGGTGATCTGAATTAAGTCTACAAATTCAGGAGTTTCTGGAAGCCCAATTATTCTAATATTGTTGCGTCTTGCTCTATCTTCCATATCTTCTAAATGAGCCTGTAGATTATTAATTTGTGTTTCCTGCTTCAGTAAAATGGTTTTTTGTGAGTTAGCTAGGTCCTCCAGATCAGATACTCTATTTTCCACTTCCGAGATTCTGGTGGCAAATTGTATTTCCTCTGTTGTTAGAGTAATCAGATCAATGGAGATCCCAGATAAGTCTTTCTATATAGAGTGAAACTGAGGAGTAAACAATTCAGATATTTGTAAGACCATAGACTGCATATTCATTCTAGACACTGATAAATCTATACTGGTATCATTGTTTGTATCAGTGGCTTTTCATTTTTTATCTTTTACTTTTGCAGGCATTGTAGGCGAATTTAATTTTGCCTGTGTAAGGAATTTATCCATATACAATAGTGCAGAAAGTGACGTGAAAAAAAGAGTTTAAAAAAAAATAATAATAATTTGATTTTACCAATCAACGTGTGATTATATAGCTATGTAAATACGTATATGTATATAGATATATACATATAATACAGTGGGGCAAAAAAGTATTTAGTCAGCCACCAATTGTGCAAGTTCTCCCACTTAAGAAGATCAGAGAGGCCTGTAATTTTCATCATAGGTATACCTCAACTATGAGAGACAAAATATGGAAACAAATCCAGAGAATCAAATTGTCTGATTTGGAAAGAATTTATTTGCAAATTATGGTGGAAAATAAGTATTTGGTCAATATCAAAAGTTCATCTCAATACTTTGTTATATATCCTTTGTTGGCAATGACAGAGGTCAAATGTTTTCTGTAAGTCTTCACAAGGTTGTCACACACTGTTGCTGGTATGTTGGCCCATTCCTGCATGCAGATCTCCTCTAGAGCAGTGATGTTTTGGGGCTGTTGCTGGGCAACACAGACTTTCAACTCCCTCCAAAGGTTTTCTATGGGGTTGAGATCTGGAGACTGGCTAGGCCACTCCAGGACCTTGAAATGCTTCTTACGAAGCCACTTCTTTGTTGCCCGGATGGTGTGTTTAGGATCATGGTCATGCTGAAAGACCCAGCCACGTTTCATCTTCAATGCCCTTGCTGATGGAAAGAGGTTTGCACTCAAAATCTTACGATACATGGCCCCATTAATTCTTTCATGTACACGGATCAGTTGTCATGTTCCCTTTGCATAGAAACAGCCCCAGAGCATGATGTTGCCACCCCCATGCTTCACAGTAGGTATGGTGTTCTTTGGTTGCAACTCAGCATTCTCTCTCCTCCAAACACGACGAGTTGTGTTTCTACCAAACAGTTCTACTTTGGTTTCATCTGACCATATGACATTCTTCCAATCCACTTCTGGATCATCCAAATGCTCTCAAGCATACTTCAGATGGGCCCAGACATGTACTGGCTTAAGCAGGGGGACACGTCTGGCACTGCAGGATCTGAGTCCCTGGCGGCGTAGTATGTTACTGATGGTAGCCTTTGTTACGTTGGTCCCAGCTCTCTAAAGGTCATTCACTAGGTCCCTCATGTGGTTCTGGGATGTTTGCTCACCATTCTTTTGATCATTTTGACCCCACGGGGTGAGATCTTGCGTGGAGCCCCAGATCGAGGGGGATTATCAGTGGTCTTGTATGTCTTCCATTTTCTAATTATTGCTCCCACAGTTGATTTCTTCACACCAAACTGCTTGCCTATTGCAGATTCAGTCTTCCCAGCCTGGTGCAGGTCTACAATTTTGTTTCTGGTGTCCTTCGACAGCTCTTTGGTCTTCACCATAGTGGAGTTTGGAGTGTGACTGTTTGAGGTTGTGGACAGGTGTCTTTTATACTGATAACAAGTTCAAACAGGTGCCATTAATACAGGTAATGAGTGGAGGACAGAGGAGCCTCTTAAAGAAGAAGATACAGGTCTGTGAGAGCCAGCAATCTTGCTTGTTTGTAGGTGACCAAATACTTATTTTCCACCATAATATGCAAATAAATTCTTTCCAAATAAGACAATGTGATTGTCTGGATTTGTTTCCACATTTTGTCTCTCATAGTTGAGGTATACCTATGATGAAAATTACAGGCCTCTCTCATCTTCTTAAGTGGGAGAACTTGCACGATTGGTGGCTGACTAAATACTTTTTTGCCCCACTGTATATGTATACCTGTGTATGACAATAGTGAGAGGGGGGAGAGGGTCCCCCTGGAGAAAAAGACCCTTACCCCTTGAAGTGAGAAGGCCTGCAATAACAGATAGGACAATCGTTTGCCAGAAAGAGACTATTTCGTCCAGATAAGAGTTTACTAAATTTGTACAAGAAAAAGAGCTACATTGGGATTAGGTATATTCCCCTTTTATAGCCTAAAGTTAATTTAGGTTAATCCAATGGAGATAACTTATCACTAAGGATTCAGGCAATTATTTAAACTCACATTATTAGCCGGGTGAGCCAACAATATAAACCATGGTAATTTAAAATCCCAACTAGATGTTATATATTTATACTCAAAGAAAAAAATTCCAGAGTATCTTGTAAACAAAAAAGCATATGCCGCCTAACACATCATTAGATCTACAGATTATGATAGCTATTAACTTATATATTAGGCAATGCTTAACAAGATATTCAGGCAGTCTATTAACAAAATATAAGAGCAATTTGTGTTACATTCAACTAGGCTGTTTCAATGAAAACCTTATATACTATAGGAAGCGCAATTGTTTCTTGTAGTTCACCTTTATACAGATATAACACAAGCAGTAATTTAATAAGGCATTCTTCTATATATATACTTAGATTTAAACTTCAGGATATGTTGCCAAAAGATAGTACCTTATATAAGAGGGGCCTAAACCCCTAGAAAATAGTTACCAAAATGTTCAGATAAACATACTATAAGCTAAATATCTGGTAGCCAACCACAACATATATCAGTTCACCATATATTGGTAGTCCAATTTCTGGAAGACATTTAAGGAATATGAAGATCAGTTACTCCAATCTAACTCTTATAGTTAAAGCGAGATCTAGGTGGAATATAAAGAAATCCCTCTTTAAGCTTGATGCAAGGGTCCCTATATCAAACAGCCTGTATTTGCACAATGATGTGAAGTTCCAGGTAGTAGTAATTAAATTAAAAAATGCTGAAAATCTGTACATATCAAACAGGATATACTTTTCCCGTTTAAGGAGACTTGCAAGCAGGACCATACAACAACTCCAGCTGCATAATATTATTTGCGATTTAGGCAGCCCTGCTCAGATTTTCCTTTTTCCCATTTGAGGGTTTTAAACAGGGTATAGTATTATAAAGTCAGCTCAAAATAAGCAGATATCAGAATAACAACCTGTTTCTTCTTGTGTATTTATGTCTGTATACCAAAATAGGCGGCAATTACTGGATGATAGTGAGAGGGAAAGGGAAAGACCGGCCAGATATGTATGATGTAAATCTTCAGCCGTGAGGATAGGGCTCAGGGCACGACTACCGCCGCTACTCTGTAGCTCTTACCTGCAAGCGACACTCGGCTTATACAGTATCAAACCGGGGAAGCTCTTTAGCCTCGCCTTCCGTGGCTTGAGTAGGGTATTCCAGAAGCTCTCTCCTCTCCAATGAAAGGCCCAAAACAAGCCCTAACAACAGTTTGAGCCACAAGGCAAATACCGTGGAGAGCCGGATCTAGAACGCTGCACGATCTCCTGCAGCCGTCAAGGAGCAACTATCCATCAGTGCTCCGCCCCAACAGGACGACTCCCTAAGGGATGCCATCTTTAATTGTGTACCTTGAATTCACTATTCAGTGTATGGCGGAGATTGTATGAAGAGGATCCTCCACGCTTCATTTCTCCGCGGTTGACGGTCTGAAGTTCCAGGGTCGCCGGTCTTCAGCTCCGTGGTCTTTAGTCTTCAGCTCCGCTCTGCGCAGGATGTTCCTGGAAGAAGAAGAGGTTGGAAGAAAACTTCACCGTCTGGAACAGGACCTTCTCCAAGGGCTACTGGTATTTTATTCTTAGAGTAGGGGGTGATTTTATTTTGGGGGGTCTTTTTTATTTTCATAGGGATTAGGTTTAATTTTGTTAAATTTGGTAATTTGATTATTAAATTTTCTGTAATGTTAGCCTTTTTTATTTTTTGTAAACTTATTTTTTTTTATTTTTTGTAACTTTAGAATGTTTTAGTTTAGATAATTTGGGTTTATTTAATGGGGTGTTAGGTTAGGGGTTGTTAGGTTAGGGGGTGTTAGGTTAGGGTACTTAGTTATATAAAATAGGTTGTTTCTACGTCTGCAGTTTAAAAAATAATTAGACTGTGCTCTGGGCAGGATTATCGACTAGTATATATATATATATATATATATATATATATATATATATATATATATATATATATATATATATATATATATATATATATATATATATCTATATATATATAACATTTTCCAAAACTTTCACCTCAAACCCCCCCCCCACAGTTTTTTCTTAGGTGTTCTATATTTTTGTAGCAGACACTTGTCAACACTATTCTCAATTCAAGTCCTCAGGACCCTTAATAGGCCAGATTTTCATTATATCTTAACTATAGCACAGGTGAACTAATTATGTGAAGTGTGAGAGCAGTTTAGTAACCATGGATACTGATCAGCTGATTATTTTATCTGTGCTCTAGTTAAGATATAATTAATATCTGGCCTGTTTGTTAAGGTTCCTGAGGACTGGATTTGAGAAACACTGTATATCTAACACTTTTAATAGTATTACAGCAAAACTGCAGACATATTCTGCTCTAAACGTGTGCTCACTCCCGAGCCTACTCACCTATTTTTCAACAAAGGATACCAAGAGGCATAGTAGCCCGAACAATATAATTTTTTTTAATTGCATGCGCTAATTTAATCATGAAAAAATTATGTTTGATGTCCCTTTAATTTATTGCAATACTGTAGACAAATGCAATTACAAGTTTACTGTTCCTTTAATTATAGCAAAGACTGTATTTTTCAACTAATATAGTAGCACTATCAGAGTTCTTGGATAAGCAACGAAATGACAAAAAGGTGCTCTCTTGCTCCATATTTCCTTATTAAGAAACAGAAAGCCCATCGTTCCTTCTAAAGCTTAATTCATTTTTAGGATGACCTTTACATATCCCAGGCACAAAATGAGAAGTACTCCAATATAAATGTATTAAATATTGTTATAACTGTCTCATGTTTTATATTGGAGTGTTTCTCATTATTAAAATGGTTTTTTTTTATACCTAAGTCTACATAGTTGTGGTAATTTGACAACAGAGAGCTACCTTACCAAAGATAACTTTATATGTTGCAGCATATTTATATATTATCTTTAATGTGCATCTTTTCATTTTTATGTAACATTTTTAAAGAAAATCAACCCCCTAGGAGTGACTCTGTCTATTCTCCTGAATTGTACGCACTATGCTCTCATGATTTATTATGCTTTTGGTTTATGGAGTGAAATGAGCCTCTACCAGAGCTGATTTTGTTAAAAAAATATTATGAGATATTTGTTAGCATTATTATTTCATAATCCAAAACAAAAGAAACACTTTGAGCAAGATTAGAAGTTGAGCTCAAAAATGTAAGTGGGACGGAGCGCTATTTTTGCACTAAAATTGATAAATTAACTGACTATTAGTTTTGCTTGTTGTTAAATTTTGTGGGCAGTGTTCATTATGCAAATGCGCAAAAATGGTAAAAAAGAGCACTATTAAAGGGACAGTCAAAACCAGAATTGTTATTGTTTTAAAATATAGATAATCCCTTTATTACCCATTCCCTAGATTTGCATAACCAACACAGTTATATTTTTACACTTTTTACCTGTGTGATTATCTTGTATCTAAGCCTCTGCAAACTGCCCCTTATTTCAGTTCTTTTGACAGACTTGCATTTTAGCCAATCAGTGCTGGCTCCTAGGAACTTTACGTGCGTAAGCACAGTGTTATCTATATGAAACACCTGAACTAACACCCTCTAGTGGTAAAAAAAACTGTCAAAATGCCCTGAGATAAGAGGTGGTCTTCAAGGGCATAGAATTTAGCATATGAACCTTCTATGTTTAGCTTTCAACTAAGAATACCAATATAGCAAAGCAAAATTGGTGATAGAAGAAAATTGGAAAATTGTTTAAAATTACATGCCCTATCTGAATCATGAAAGTTTGTTTTGGACTAGACTATCCCTTTAACTCCCAAACCAACATTTCCATATTGCATTTAACTACTACATTTTCACAACCTTCTACCACAGTAACTCCCCAACAGCTAAAGCCACAACCCCCAACACAATAACCATCCTCTGCTAAACCTCTCCAATACACTGCAAAACCCAAAGCAATCACAACCCCTTTGACTAACCCTCCTCAGTTTATAACCCATAATCACCAAAACTCCCAGTTCAATAACCCCTGCTGCTATACCTTCCTCAGCTCTTAATCCCTAAACCACTGCAACCCCATAACTAAACTCCCTCTTCCATATTAACCCCTTAAAGTGAGTGTAAATAATACCATCCATGGACACTGCTGAGGGTCCAAAGATTACATTCCTTAGCTTTTTTTTTTTTTTTTTACTTTGTACATAAATATGTATTTATTTTAATAAAATTACCATTCTGTGTGTTCCTCCATCCCCTCCTTGTTTCCTGGTTTTGGACTGTGCGACATAGAGAGCGGCCCCACCCGCTCTCTATGTAGTCACCCAGGCACGTTCCAGAGAAGTTGCAAAACAGTGCATGTGCAATCTCTTCTTTGATACAAAGTAATTAATGAATCACTGGATTCATTCAGTACTTTTTGAGCAGAGAGTGGAGTGTCTCATGAACGTGCCTCGATATGGAGTATTAAATAAAGGAAAGCTGCATGCGCAAAAGTGATAGGGGCATAAATGTTCAGGAGTTAGATGCCAAAGGGGGCACTCAAGGAATGGCTGGACCATGAATCATCATCAAAAGCACAGATTGAATATATCTTGCGGTCAAAGGAACAGTGTGATGGTTACCTGCAGTAAAGGCTAATTATTCAACAAAGTAAGCATTTATTTACATTTACATGAATGAAAGTGCCCTTCATTTTGTGTCACATTGCTATTAATGGTTAGCGATTCAGCAAAGTTTACCATCAGATAGATAGTCAGCATAAAGAAGTGGTGAACTGGTCACTCTAATACTGAAAGGGGGCGCTATAAATAGAGAGGATAAACTAACGTTCATGACCCAATATCCCAATTATTTCACAATTAGGATATAAATATTTCACAACTAGGATATAAATATCAAACCTGCTAAATGTCAAAACACAGGTCACACATAGGTTGTAATATAAACAAAAGTCTCTGAGAAGTGAGTCTCTTTGCATTCAAATACGTACAATCTGTGGCTGCTCTCTGGAGAAGTTTGTCTGAATCAAACAGGTTCCTGAAGAAAGGAAGAAATACAGAGGCGCCTCTAAATGCAGTATCACCAACAGGGTAAAAACAGCAGTACATATATCAATATATAAAAACAGCAGAGGCGGAGCTTAGCCGTGCAGGAACATGGCTGCACATTGAATTTGCTCCGTAGTGTATCTCTGTTGACCCGCTCTAATCTGGTGATATTCTGGGCGATTGCACTTAATACCCACGAGAACTACTAAAGAATAGCCCCAAGGCACAAACACCCTTTTTTTGGACGCTGCTGGAGGCTTCGTGTAGGCTAAAACGGAGCCAGCAAGGACCGCGCACCTAACCAACCCCCGGCCCCCCTTTGTGGCAGGGCAACACTCCCGGTCCTGAGGCAATATCGTTACCTGAACATCTGGGCAGTCTGCAGTGTGAATCCAGATTCCGACAGCCCAGGGCGCAGGAATTAGTGATCCGCCATTGAAGATACCACGTGGCATGCTGAGTCTTTATGTGCCATCGCTACAACTACCCGGAACTCTGCGTCCATTATACATACCCTGCGAAGTAAGTCTGCCACAGTCCCTGACCTCAACCTCATAGCCTGCATAGGCGGTGACCCACTAACAGCTGACCTGGGGTGTCTGATTGCCAGAGAGCACACCCATCCATAGTCACACACAGCACGGCCCTCCCGACAGCAGGGGGACCCCCGCACTTACTGAAACCGGGCCTACCTGAAAGGAAACCCGCATCCCTGCCCTTAACAGAACCTTGTTGCACCCCCCTCTCCTATTCTGTGCCACTACACAAGGCTACCTAAATGGGCATGAGAATCAAATAAAAGAACATCCTGTTGCAGGGGCAGTGAAGGTGCTGCACTAACCCAATCTACACACCAGATCACATAGAATCTTTCTAATGGCAGCAAGACAAAAGCCCAGAGCTGACAAGAAGGCACCCATAGCACCCTCTGCTACCATGAACTCATATTTTCAAAAACAGGACTGTGAAACTGAACCCAATGAACCCATGCAGTCAGTCTCTCAAATAATACCTGACCAGATGGCTACCCCCCACGCTGCTCAACTCACATAGATCCAAACAACTATAGCTCAACTACCATCCAAATCAGATCTAGCTGACTTAAAGTCATTTATAAAAACTTAAATGACCTCACTGAAGAAAAACATAACTGAACTAGGGTCGAGGATAGAATGTCTGGAGGAAGAACAGGACACCCTGAACAACATTGTGTCTGAATCCAGTCACCTATTAGCGAGACACAAATCTATTGTGCAGTCGCTCCAACTAAAAATCGAAGACCTCGACAACAGGGGCCGAAGAAGCAACCTTAGGATTAGGGGGGTGCCAGAAGAGGCGACTCAGGAATCTCTGATATCCTATTTAATACAATTGTTTGAATATATTATTCCATCACTTAAGCTTGCTGAAACCTCCATAGAGCACGCACACAGGGCACTACGCCCCATCCCAAAACTTCCAAATCCACCAAGAGACATTATTATCAAATTTGCAAATTTCTTGGACAAGGAGGCTATATGGAAGTCAGGCTGCAGCGAGAAATTAGATTCTAGACTTACAGCATTCAGGTATTCCAGTACATAAGCCCTGCCACTATTGAGAGGCGCAGGGAGATCCGCCACATTACCCAAGTCTTGCGGGAATGGGGGGTGAAATACCGTTGGGGCTTCTCCTTTAGCCTCATTGTTCAAAAAGAAGGAAAAACCCACATCTATAAAGATCCGGACGACCTCGAGCTCTTTTCGAGGGGCCTTAGCATCTCTCCCCCCCCCACCTCAAGACCGACAGAATCGACCACACAACAAGTAGACACCGCTCCCAAATCCCAAAGACCGCAGTGGTCATCAGTCAGTAAGAGGAAAAAGCTTGATACCTCGGACACTTGAACCGGTCCCCTTTAAGCTCTGGGAAAAAGTGACACTACACCGGTCAGTTGTTGCGACGTGGAAGAGATTTATGCTACTCAATTTTTGTAAAATTTGAACAATCCAGATCTGGATACAGACCTTTGTTTCTGCTGCATGGAGCCCCAACAATCACTCAGTTGAGAGAGGACATGTGTCATCACTACTATAACCTGATAGGTACAATATGTTGATCTTGACAGATGTTTTGTTATATTATTTCAAATTTTGTTCCGTATATCACTATAGAGTAATAAGAAATGATGTTGCTGTGTCTTTAAGCTTTTCTCACAGTTCATGGAAAATGTGCTTATTTTGGTTGCGTATTCCCCCTAGTTAGCTAAATAACAACCATAAGTGGGTTAATTAAGAAAGGAGAGGACCTGACGGTTGGACACCCCGCGACTAGAAATTGATAACCAACAGCCAAGGTTGCTATATAGAATGTCCCTCCTGGGGTTGTGCAGCGGAAGGCCATATTGTTGTCAGATTGTCTTATCTCGCCCATTATACAGGGACTTCTGCCCTTAGATAATTGAACTGGCCTCCATGATTATTTGTTCAAAACCTAGTTATGGTTTATTCATTAAATGTTCAAGTTTCAATGTTGCTACTAGTTAGACTCCTACTATAAATCTCACTCCGAACCTGTTATCTATGATCATTTAGAGTTAACCACAATGATATTGTCAACAGATAGCTTTGTCCCCTAAGCTGTAAAACTCCTGAGGTTCATCTTAAATTCACTTATAAATAGAGTAACACCCCCGGGAGCGAATTTCTAAGAGCTGGGTTAACCATAGGGATATACTACCCTCACAGCCAACATGGAGTTAATGTTGGCGTCATGTTATTTTTGTGTTTTTGTTTTTTTTCTTACCAATATTGTTATTACGTTCCTTGGAAATTTCCACCCACACGTGATCAAGCTTGATTACGTACTCTTGCTCCAAGCCCGCGCAGTGCCCCAGTGTTCTGCCTTTATTGCATTGCCTGTCTATATATCACCATGCTTACGACTCTTATTCAATACTCAACACTTAGATAATGGCTGAACTAAACTCTCACTCCCAAGCCGGCAACCACATAAACATTTATTCTGCCAAGGTCTAAACATACCTTGTAAAAGAACACTAGTATCAAGAGACCTCCACAGACATAAAGCGGATTTGGTGTTCCTACAGGAGACCCACTTGCGCAAGGGACGAGAACCAAACACATTTGCCCGTACATACGGCACCTGTTATTGGGCTTCACACCCCCACAGCAAGAAACACGGGGTGGGGATCCTAACCAGGAAAAACATTCCCTTTACCAACATACAGGCCATCAGAGATACAGAAGGGAGATATCTTATTCTCATAGGGCTCCTTTACGGCAGACCGCTGACAATGGCCTCAATATATGCCCCTAACTCAGCACAACAATCTTTTGTCAAAAGAATAACTAACCTAATTCTAGAACACCAAAAGGGGACACTCATCGTGGGAGGGGACCTTAACGTTGCTCTTGACCCTAATATGGACTGTTCAGCCCAACGATCCTCAATACCGAACTCAAGGACATCAAAAATTAAAACATACCTCAAAAACATAGTAGTGCAAGACGTCTGGAGAACACTTCACCCCCAACAAAGAGACTACACCTTCTATTCATACCCCCACAAAGTCTATACCCGCATAGATTACATATTTACAGACGTGGGAGGGCTCTCCTTGTTCAATTCAGCAAAGACCTCCCCAATTACATGGTCAGACCATGCCTCAGTACTCTGTACCATGACCTGGCCCTCAAAACCCCCAAAAGATTACATTTGGCGACTAGACGAATCCTTGTTGGCCGACCCCCTAGTGACCCCTAGAATCACAAAAGCAATCTTAGAATACTTCGAACATAACTCTATACCTGAGACCACTCAACACACGCTATGGGAGGCCCACAAGGCCGTTATTAGGGGAGAATTAATAGCTATAAAAGCACAGATGAACAAATCCAAAAGGGAGCTAACCACTAAGCTAACATACAACATCTAGAAACCTTGCACAAGATCACACCGACAAATAAAGATCTACTCAACAAGCTCACCCTAGAAAGACAAACACTAGCCTCCCACCTCAACAAAACGCACAAAAGGCAAACCCTATATACTCACCAAAAACATTATGAGGGAAGGAATAAATCAGGCAGATCACTAGCCAAAAATATATTATGCAGATTAGAGATAGCAATGGCCTCCTTCAGAAATCAACCCAACAAATTTCCCACACCTTCAAATAATTTTTTCAAAAACTGTATCACATCCAAAACACAAATACAAACACCCCTAACTCCCCCGAACATAGAATTCAACTGATAGGGGAATACCTTAGTAAACTCCATCTACCACACCTCACTGACTTGCAAAAAGAGCAACTGGAGGACCCCATATCACTAAGCGAATTGAAATTAGCCCTTAAAAATTTGCCCACCGAAAAAACTCCGGGACCTGATGGCTTTAGTCATAAATACTACACCACCTTCCAGGATATCCTAAATCCCTACATGTTGGACTGCTTCCAATCCATAGACGAACATAAGGCATTCTCCCCTAGGGCGCTAGAGGCTCATATAATACTAATACCCAAGCCCCACAAATCCCCCGACTCCCCTAGTAACTATCGTCCCATTTCGCTATTAAATACTGATGTTAAACTTTATGCAAGGATACTGGCACATAGATTAAATAGAGTTCTCCCAGACCAGGTCGGATTTATTCCAGGGAGAGAGGCGAAAGACAACACGGTCAGGGCCCTCAATTTGATCCACTATGCTAAATTCAACAACATCCCCTCTGTCCTCCTCTCCACGGATGCGGAAAAGGCCTTTGACCGTGTTGCCTGGGACTTCATGAGGGCCACCTTAACCCACATGGGACTGGGGTCGAGGATCCTCGATAGGATCTTTTCGCTCTACTCCCATCCGACCGCACGGATCCTAATCAACGGCACCCTATCCCCCCCTTTCCCATCGCCAATGGGACACGCCAGGGATGCCCATTGTGCCCTCTCCTTTTCGCATGCGTCATTGAGACCTTAGCATCCAGCATTAGACAGAACCCCCAGATAACTGGAATCACCATAGAGAACCAACACTACGTGGTGTCACTGTTCGCAGACGACTTGCTTTTTTCTCTCACCAACCCAGAAATCTCAATCCGCATCTCCTAGACTAATTCTGCACTTTTCAACTCTTGTCGAACTTTGTAATAAATATGTCCAAGTCAGAAATATTAAATATTAACCAGACAAGCACATTTCTAGCCGCTACCCAAAAAGTTTCCTCCTGAAGTATTTAGGGATACACCTATCACCTAGATTAGACGACATATTTTGACTGAACTATACACCTATTAAGCAAACGATCATACAAGACCTGTCATCATGGCGCTCCAAAAAATTGTCATGGCTAGGACACATTGAAGTCGTCAAAATGAATGTATTCCCACAAATTCTTTACCTTCTCCAAACCCTACCGATCCCCTTGCCCAAACCGTTCATCTCATCAATACAAAAGGCATTTAGTGACTTCATTTGGCATAGGAAACCGTCTAGAATTAACAGCATAGTAATGCAAACTTCCAGGGCTCAAGGAGGCATGGGTGTTCTGAATCTTAGCGCCTATTGCCAGGCCATATTCTTGCAAAGACTGATTGACTGGAACATTCATTCCATTCATTACGAACACCTCATGATGGGTAGACCACACTTGGGAAGGTTATGCTGGAGTGACCCTAACCTTTTTAGAAAGGTCAAAACTGACAACCCGATCATACAAGAGACCTACCGAGTGTGGGAACACACCATCAACACAACACTCTTTATATCGTCGGTTCCCTCCCCATTGACCTCCTTGATAGAAAACTGTGAATTTGTAGTCAGACCCTTCACCGCCAAAACCACACTGGATACCCCAAACAGAGACTTTACTGTCCACACACTAATCAACAACAAAACACTACTCTCTCAGACCGAGCTAATCTCTAGAGGACATGAGTGCTTTGCCAACTGGTTTACTTACAGACAAACGATCCACTACATCAACAAACACCCAGGGCATAGGAATATGATCAGGCCCCTGACAAACTTCGAGTCCCTTTGTGTCCAAAAACCCCCTATAAGACACACCCTTTCGACAATATATAAAATTCTAACACACACGCCACCTGGCCACACACCGCCATTTTTAGAAAGCTGGGAGAGGGACCTTGGGGTCATTATATTGCCCCAAGTAAGCACACAGATCTTCCGAGCCACAATGAGATCCTCAGTTTCCTCCTCTACCCTAGAGATTAATCTAAAGCTACTACATAGGTGGTATCTCATTCCTAAGAAACTACACCACCTATTCCGCACCCGAAGTAACAGGTGCTGGTGTTGCGGACATGTAAATAGCAACATGGCCCACATGTGGTGGTGGTGCAACGCCATCCAGAACTTCTGGAGAACTGCGATCTCAGAGATGGAAAATGTACTGGAAATCCAGTTGCCCCTTGACCCTCTGATGTGGTTACTGCACAAACCTTTCCCAATGGTCAAATACAAACCATATGCCCGCCTTTTAAACATTATGATTAATGGAATCAAAATCCTAATTGCTAAAAATTGGAGAAGTAGAGACACCCCAAATATAACCATGTGGATCCAAAAGGTCACAGAAATACTAGAATTAGAGGAATACCACCATCTCAAATATGATAAAATGGACTCATATGCAGAGATCACACAGCTCTGGACCTACTACGTGCAGCACAGAACCTAAACAGAACACAGACAAAGGCTAGTTACCCCCGGCTATGGGAGTTCCAAAACAATCCACTGACTGGGTATGGGCACTGGAGGCACGGGCGGACTGGGACCAATAACCTCCCCCCTCCCTTTCCCCCTCAATTACTTCAATTTAATTACCTTTCTATGATACTGTATATTGTTTATCACAAAAACCACAGTCATTGTTGCGCTATATGCCTTGGAGCTGCGTCTCCACCCTTTTGTAACTCTGTTTTATACGCAATAAAGCTGTTTAAAAAATATATATATATATATATATATATATATAAAAACAGCAGTACATATATCAAGATATAAAAACAGCAGTACATATATCAATATTTATTTTTTACCTGCAGTAAAGGCTAATTATTCAACGATGTAAGCATTTATTTACATTTACATGAATGAAAGTACCCTTCATTTTGTGTCACATTGCTATTAACGGTTAGCGATTCAGCAAAGTTTACCATCACTTTAACTGCCACAACCACAATGCCAATAGCTAAAAATATCTCTGATCTTAACCCCTAACCACCACAACACCCAATGGTTAACTACTTTCCACTATTAACCCTTAAACTGTCAGACACCATCACAAGTATTCCCACCACCATTAACTCCTAAATTGCCAGATCCCCATCACAAACAATCCATGGCAATTAAATTCCACCCACTATTAACCTCCTAATTGTTAATCACATCCCATCATGAACACTTGCTCCAGAAGAAACTCATACCTAAACTGACCCTACCCTAAAAAACACACAGTTAAACTAAACATTAAACAAAGATCTCCTTAAACTGTTTAATATATAAAAATTGATTCAGAAAAAAAATATCCTCATCTCATTAATCCTAATTCTTGATTTAGCCACACTCTCAAAACAAGCAAGTATTACTAATTGTGGGCTACATTACCAGTGGCTAGCCAACTGTAGCGCAAGAGTGATATTGGGTTTTTCACAACTTTTTGCGTGTGGCATTTTACGAATTCAAAGTAAATGAGTTTGCTCTAGTGCCATTCACCTAGATGACAAGTTTTGCGGTATGGTGTGGTACGGCTATACCGCTGAAAAAAATGGCCATTGCGCGTGGAATGGCAGGTCTCCCATATTACAAGTTGCGGCGGTATAGCCATACCACAAGCGTATTTGCCTGTAACGCAATGATCCATTCCGCACTCAAAAAATTACTTTTCAGTGTAGGTTTTCCATACCGCTGTATTACAAGTTGTGCGGTCCGGCTAAAATGCTTGCATTACAGTCAAGAACGCCGTAATCCATTCCGTAATCTGAGACCAGCAGTTATGGATTTTGCAAAACAAAAATGTTTCACAAAACTCATAACTAAAATGTTACAAAGTACACTAACACCCATAAACTACCTATTAACCCCTAAACTGCCACCCTCCAACATTGAAAATGCTATATTAAATGTATTAACCCCCAATCCACCGCCCACCCATATAGACAACACTAAATAAACCTATTAACCCCGAAAACCACTGGCCTTCCACATTGCCAAGACTTAATAAACATATTAACCCTTAAACCGCCTCCCACCCCACATCCCTACTACTATAATACACCTATTAACCAATAAACCACAGGCCCCCCACATTGCAACTACTAAACTAAACCTATTAACCCCTAAACCGCCGCCCCCCCCACATCACAACAACTATAATAAACCTATTAACCCCTAAACCACCGGCCCCCCACAACGCAACTACTAAACTAAACCTATTAACCCCTAAACCGCCAGCCCCCCACATCACAACACACTAAATTAAACTATTAACCCCTAAACCTAATACCCCCTAAATTAAAATTACATTTACAATATAACTATCTTTAAAGTGAAGGTAAACTTTGGTGAATGAAAGCCTGTTTTTTAAAAATACTATTAAAAACAGGGGCACTTTCATTCATCAAAGTTTACAAAGCAGCTGTTTTGTTAAAAAAATGACCATTTTTTCTTTTCACAGCTAGAGCAGCTTCCCACACCTAGAGATCCTCTATTCACACGTTAGCAATGACTAATCCTGCTTCCTCCAATCACAGCTTTCTTCCCATGGTAGTTATTGCCTGAGGCCATGCTGTGACTGGAGGAAGCAGGATTAGTCATTGCTGACATGTGAATAGAGGATCTCTAGGTGGGGGAAGCTGCTCTAGCTGTGAAAAGAAAAAAAGGAAACAATTTTTAACAAAACGGTTGCTTTGTAAACTTTGATGAATGAAAGTGCCCCTGTTTTTAATAGTATTTTTTAAAAAACGGGCTTTCATTCACCAAAGTTTACCTTCACTTTAAATAAATAAAAACTTAGCTGTAAAATAAAAAAAACTAAGTTTAAACTATAAAGTAACCTAACATTACTATTTTTAAACAATAAAATTAACGAAAAATAAAATAAAATAAATTACAAATTAAAAAAATCCTAACACTACAAAAAAAATAAAAAAACATTACATTACAAAAAAAATAAAAACTCTAAAATTATGAAATTATGAAAAATAAAAAACTCTAAGATTACAAAAAATAATAAACTAAAGTATAAAAAAAAATTACACCTAATGGCTGTTCAAATAAGCCAATAGGATTTCAGTAGCTCTCATCCTATTAGCTGATTTGAAAATGTCAGTCAATAGGAATGCAAGGTACCCCATTTTTAAATGGGTACCTTGCATTCAAGCTTCAGTGTACGGCGGTGATCATATGAAGTGGATCCTCCACGCTGGATGTACACGCCGCTGGCAATGATGCTTTGCGCCTCAACAGCTCCAGGCCCCTATGATGGATGAAGTTATCGCTGCCTGGATGAAGACTTCTAGCTGTCTGGATAAAGATGGATGTCGGGACTTCAGGAACTGTGAGTAGATTTCCTGGGGTTAGTGTTATTTATTTTTTATATATATTTTTGTGGGGTGTTTTTTTTTTTAGATTAGGGCTTTGGGCACAAAAGAGCCCTTTTAGGGGCAATGGGTAGCTTAGGTTTTTTTTAGACTTAGGTTTTTTTATTTTAGGGGGTTGGTTGGGTGGGGGGTTTTACTTTTAGGACGGAGTTTGTAATTTTTTAAGGTAAAAGAGCTGATTTCTTCAGGGCAATGCCCTACAAAAGGCCCTTTTAAGGGCTATTGGTAGTTTATTGTTAGGTAAGGGGGTGTTTTTATTTTGGGGGGGCTTTTTTGTTTTTTAGGGGTATTAGATTAGGTGTAATTTTTATTATTTTGGATAATTTTGTTTATTATTTCTGCAATCTTACGGCTAGATTATGAGTAATTTCTATTTAAAACTAAATACCTATAAAATAAACCCTAAACTAACTACAATATAACTAATAGTTACATTGTAGCTAGCTTAGGGTTTATTTTTATTTTACAGGCAACTTTGTATTTATTTTAACTAGGTACAATAGTTATTAAATAGTTATTAACTATTTAATAGTTACCTAGCTAAAATAAATACAAATTTACCTGTAAAATAAAAATAAACCTAAGTTACAATTACACTTAACACTAATTCCCTAAACTAACTAACTACAATTAAATACAATTAAATACAATTATCTAAATTACGAAAAAAAACACTAAATTACAGAAAATAATAAAATAATTACAATTTTTTTAAACTAATTACACCTAATCTAATCCCCCTAATAAAATAAAAAAGCCCCCCAAAATAATAAAAATCCCTACCCTATACTAAATTACAAATAGCCCTTAAACAGGGTTTTTTTCGTGGCATTGCCCCAAAGTAATCAGCTCTTTTACCTGTAAAAAAAATACAATAACCCCCAACATTAAAACCCACCACCCACACATCCAGCACTACTCTAAAACCCACCCAATCCCCCCTTAAAAAAACCTAACACTAACCCCTTGAAGATCACCTTACCTTGAGACGTCTTCACCCAACTGGGCAGAAGTGGTCCTCCAGACGGCCAGAAGTCTTCATCCTATCCGGGCAGAAGAGGTCTTCCAGACTGGCAGAAGTCTTCATCCATATTGTATCTTCATCCATATGGAGTGGAGCGGGTCCATCTTCAAGACATCCAACGTGGAGCATCCTCTTCCTTCCGACGACGGTACCTTTAAGTGATGTCATCCAAGATGGCGTCCCTTCAATTCCGATTGACTGATAGAATTCTATCAGCCAATCCGAATTAAGGTAGAAAAATCATATTGGCTGATCCAATCAGCCAATAGGATTGAGCTTGCATTCTATTGGCTGTTCCAATCAGCCAATAGAATGCGAGCTCAATCCTATTGGCTGATTGCATCAGCCAATAGGATTTTTTCTACCTTAATTCCGATTAAGTGTAAGTGGATCGTCGGGGGTTAGGGTTAGGTCTATTTAAGGGTTTTTTGGGTCGGTTTTATTTTATAGAGTAGGGTCTGGGCAGGTAAAAGAGCTAAATGCCCTTTTAAGTGCAATGCCGATACAAATGCCCTTTTCAGGGCAATGGGGAGCTTAGGTTTTTTAGATAGGCTTTTTATTTGGGGGGGTTGGTTGGGTGGGTGGTGGGTTTTACTGTTGGGGAGTGTTTGTATTTTTTTTTACAGGTAAAAGAGCTGATTTCTTTGGGGAAATGCCCTGCAAAAGGCCCTTTTAAGGGCCATTGGTAGTTTACTATAGGCTGGGGGGGTTATTTTGGGAGGGTTATTTTGATACTGTGTTTTTTTTGTAACTTAGTGTTTGTTTGTTTTTGTAACTTAGCGTTTAATTTTTTTTGTAACTTAGTAATTTGTAATAGTAGATTTAAATAATTTTAGTAGGGTAAGGGTTTTTTAAAGTGTAATATGGTTAATTTCATTGCTAGTTTAATGTAATTGTAGTATAATAGTTTAGGTAGGTTAATTAACAGTTTAATATAGTTTATTTTAATTCTAAAGGTAAGTTTTAATTTATTATAAGATAGGGATGTTGTAATTTTAATGTAAAGTTAGTGGGTTGTTAGGTTTAGGGGTTAATAGCTTAATTTAGTTTATGGCGATGTGGGGGGCTGGGGGTTTAGGGATTAATAGGTTTAGTTAATGGTAGTGATGTGGAAGGCCAGAGGTTTAGGGGTTAATACGTTTATTTAGTGGCGACTGGGTCAGGGAGCGGCAGGAGAGGGGTTAATACTTTTATTTAGGTTGCGGCGGGGTCGGGGAGCTGCGGGATAGGGGTTAATACATTTATTTAGGTGGTGGAGGGTCCGGGAGTGGCAGGATAGGGGTTAATAACTTTATTTAGGTGGCGGCGGGGTCCAGGAGCGGCGGGATAGAGGTTAAACATTTTAGTATAGTGACGGCGTTTAGTAACAGGGTATAAATAAAGTTGGTAAAAAGCCGAATAGCAGCAAGATTGATGACTGCTGGTTAACAACAGTCGGATGCTCATCACCCTGTACTTGGTGCGCTGCTTTTTGCCGGCTGTTTTTATAAATATGGAGAGCGTATTCAGGTCTGTGGCCGCGATGTTAGCAGAGCATATTGGTGTCGGCAAATGCAGCATAGTTTGCGTTATTTGCTCACCCGTATAGCGCAAAACTTGTAATCTTGGTGATTGTTATTTATGCTCGTCAGGTTAGTACAACTTCAGAGCTCCTGTAAAGAGTAGAGGAAGAAAAAAGTTACATTGAAGACAATATAAATATTTGTAAACGTACAGTTACACTCATATAAACACTGACTTATAAAAATGATTTAAAAAAAATATAAAAAAAGTTATAAGGGCTCAGAGATAGATGTATAAGGTGTTTGGGGGGGGGAAAAGGCTGCAAAGGGCTTTAGCATATTTATACATACATATACATGTCTAAATATGTGTGTCTATGTATGTATGTTTATACAGTATCTCACAAAAGTGAGTACACCCCTCACATTTTTGTAAATATTTTATTATCTTTTCATGTGACAACATTGAAGAAATGACAATTTGCTACAATATAAAGTAGTGAGTGTACAGCCTGTATAACAGTGTAAATTTGCTGTCCCCTCAAAATAACTCAACACACAGCCATTAATGTCTAAACCGTTGGAAACAAATGTGAGTACACCCCTAAGTTGAAATGTCCAAATTGGACCCAATATTTTGTGTGGCCACTATAATTTTCCAGCACTGCCTTAACCCTCTTTGGCATGGAGTTCACCAGAGCTTCACATGTTACCACTGGAGTCCTCTTCCACGACAACATCACGGAGCTGGTGGATGTTCGAGACCTTGCACTCCCCCATCTTCCATTTGAGGATGCCCCCAGATGCTCAATAGGGTTTAGGTCTGGAGACATGCTTGGCCAGTCCATCAAGTTTACCCTAAGCTTCTTTAGCAAGGCAGTGGTCATCTTGGAGGTGTGTCTGGGGTCGTTATAATGTTTGAATACTGCCCTGCGGCCCAGTCTCCAAAGGGAGGGGATCATGCTCTGCTTCAGTATGTCACAGTACATGTTAGCATTCATGATTCCCTCAATGAGCTGAAGCTCCCCAGTTCCGGCAGCACTCATGCATGCCCAGATCTTGACACTTCCACCACCATGCTTGACTGTAGACAAGACTCACTTGTCTTTGTACTCCTCACCTGGTTGACACCACACACGCTTGACACCATCTGAACCAAATAAGTTTATCTTGGTCTCTTCGGACCACAGGGCATGGTTCCAGTTTTCCATGTGCTTAGTCTGCTTGTCTTCAGCAAACTGTTTGTGAGCTTTCTAGTGCATCCTTTAAAAGAGGTTTCCTTCTGGGACGACAGCCATGCAGACCAATTTGATGTAGTGTGCGGTGTATGGTCTGAGCACTGACAGGCTGACCCCCACCCCTTCAACTTCTACAGCAATGCTGGCAGCACTCTTACGTCTATTTACCAAAGATAACCTCTGGATATGATGCTGAGCATCTGCACAGTACTTCTTTGGTCGACCATGGCGAGGCCTGTTCTGAGTGGAACCTGTCCGCTGTATGGTCTTACCCACCGTGCTGCAGCTCCGTTTCACGGTCTTGGCAATCTTCTTATAGCTTAGGCCATCTTTATGTAGAGCAACAATTCTTTTTTTTCAGATCCTTAGAGAGTTCTTTGCCATGAGGTGCCATGTTGAACCTCCAGTGACCAGTATGAAATTTAGTGTTATTGCTCTCACACTCTCTAACACACCTGCTCCCCATAACCATAACACGCATGATATTTAATATATCAAAATAAAAGTACCATGCTCCATGGGCGTGATGTATATTTTGATCAATTAGTGGTACCGGTTTAGTGATACATACCACATTATGTTCAATGAACATCAGGGATAAGGTCTATCTAATAATTACACTACCATGTCGTTTGTTCTGCATATACCTTTTTTACACATATTTTTTTACACATATTTTTGCATATAATCCTTTGATATAGAATAAGTTCACATCGCTGCTTAGACATATCTTTCAGACTTGCATTTCAGCATCATAATGAACCTAAGCATATAACTCCACATTTATATGTACTTTTATTTTGATATATTAAATATCATGCGTGTTATGCGGTTTGTAAGTCTGACAGGATCACACATGTCTTTGGTCCCCGCCGTAGCCACACAATATGAGACACCTAGAGCGATGCTTGTCCGCTAAGTTGACAGGTTTACACTGGTTGCCCAGAGCAACCGCTGCGCTTCATGAATACTTTATGGTTCTGAACATGCGCAGATTGCCTCCTGGTGATTTCCTATTATCTGGCCTATCCACCGATGTAACGCTTTGGACGTTGTCACAACAACGCCGTGCTATGCGTCATCACGCTAGTGCCAGCGTGACGTAGGGACTAGCTAATTGGATGATTATGCGAACGATATGGCGGTAAAGGCTAAGTGGGGTTAAGTTGTCTCCCTCTATTTAAGGGGGTTTGTTTTAAATGTTTGTTCACTGATCCGGGGTACTTGGGTGCACTCTGTCCTTGTACTTTTTTGTATAACATTGACAAAGGCACAATGCAGTGCCGAAACGTTTGTTTTTTAAACTGAAACAATAAATACTAAGTTTTATTGCAAAGACCAGTGAGCTGCCTGCTTTTTGGAGAGAATTGGTATGATATTAGCAGAGCACCGTGGCATTACCTTAGTAAGATTGTGCTATCCTATCTATGACTTTGTATATATATATATATATATATATATATATATATATATATATATATATATATATATATATATATGTGTGTGTGTGTGTGTTAATTTGTGTATAGTATAGAGTCACAGAGAAATGTGCTAGGACCTAACAGTTTTTCACAGCCATATCCCAGATTATAACAACGGTGTCTCCTTACCAGATCTGGAGCCCCAAGCCCTTTCACAGGTATAGAGTAAATCTCAAGGCCGGATCCCTTTGTGAGGAGGGACACCACACTACAACTCAATGAGGAGTTTATCTTACTGTGTCTTGTTGTTCTCCACACTAATGGAACCTTGTCTCCCACGGTACTCTGCTCACGCAAACTATGACTACGGCTACCAACCGAAACAAGTAAGCCGTTTTTTATCACACCACCTTCTTCTTTATGTTTTTATCTCCTTGTGGTTTTAACTTTGGATATTAAAGGTACAGTCAACATTAGATTTTTTGTTGTTTAAAAAGAAAGACAATTCCTTTATTACCCACTCCCCAGTTTTGCATAACCAACACTGTTATAGAAATACAATTTTTACCTCTGTGATTACCTTGTATCTAAGGCTCTGTAAACTGCCCCCTTATTTCAGTTCTTTTGACAGACATGCATTTTTGCCAATCAGTGCTGGCTCCAGGGTAACTTCACGTGCATGAGCTCAATTTTATCTATATGAAACACATGAACTAATGCCCTCTAGTGGTCAAATTGCATTCAGATTAGAGGCAGTCTTTAATGTCTAAGAAATTAGCATATGAACCTCCTAGAATAAGCTTTCAACTAAGAATACGAAGAGAACAAAGCAAAATTGGTGATAAAAATAAATCGAAAAGTTATTTAAAATTACATTCCCTATTTAAATCATGAAAGTTTTTTTGGACTTGACTGTCCCTTTAAAATTCAAGTTTTACGTAACCTTTGGGACTTCTGGGCTTACTTCACTTCTTTCGATGACCCTTAATATGTGTATATTAACATAAATATATATGTATATAAGCATGTACATATATATTTACATTGCGGCCAATGAGAACACACAGTTCCCATATAACGCAATATAAAGGCACTTTTCAGTGTGTTTCTTTTTTTTTTTTTTAAAGCCCCACTCCCACCATTTTAAAGCCCCAAAAGTGCCTAGTGCAGTTTTTAAAAAAAAATAGATGGCATTATAGTTTTTTATTAAAAAAATCTAGCATTTTTTTTCAAATAAATTTAAAAAATTAACCAGTAATCGAATCTCTGGTTAATTTTCTGAACGCTAATTGCTAATTGCTATTGCTAATTATTGTACTCCCGCAAATGGGCAAATAACTTAGTGCTCCACTTGTAATCTAGCCCTATATTTGCTATAACCTTTTACCTATAAATAATTAATAATATAATAATATGTTTAATTTAAAGATTGCCAATTGTTACGCAATGTAAAATATTCAACATTTAATATATCTTGTGCAAATAATTATCAAAAAACTCTCTTTACTAGTAATTTAATAAAGTGTTATTTATTATTTGAAAAATTCTATGCTCTTCCTATTGCTCTGTTACAGTTTGTATTATGATGCATTTAAATATATGTTGAGGTTTTAAAAATCATCCAGATTAGACGAAAAGTTGTTATAAATGACAAGGTTACCACAATTGTCAAATTCAAAGAAAATGTCACACTTGAATGAGGCTAAGATACCTTTGTGTCCCTCGCATCCTGGTAAAGAAAATTAAATAAGCAATCCTTTGATAGGATTTTTTTCTATCTTTGTAAATAATGTATTCTCAAATCACTCATTTTGGTTTTCCAAAACTCCCAAAACATATGGGGTCTCTTGACACGAAGCTATAACATGAATTCTTTGGAGAATGGGAATAACAAATGATGAACTGATTGAAAAGATCTGCTACATTTACCCTTGAGGGGAGTACATGAATAAATGTGCTTGTAAATGTCTATTTTCCTTCAGAAAATGAGAAATATTTGACTCATTAAGTAATAAGAAGTGCTTGCTTTTCCTTTGGAAACAAATTAACAAGAATTTGACATGGGCATATCTAAATGTCAGCCTCGATTTTTGTAGGACATTTTATTTTTACATGCATGAAAATAATTATCTACATCATTTTAATCAGCATTATTGGTTTAAAACTACTAAAATACTACTAATAATAATAATAATAATATTTTTTTTCTCATTTTTGTATATAGTATTAAGTATAATATGTGGGGAATCTTTCCTCAGTTAAATGCTCAAAGTCAAGAAATGTATGACTTTATGGGGCCTATGTAACAAGGTGCGGACAGATATGATCCGATATTGCATATGCTGTCGGCATTTATCATTGCACCAGCAGTTCTTGTGAACTGCTGGTGCAATGCTGCCCCCTGCAGATTTGCGGCCAATCAGCCACCAGGGGGTGTCAATCAACCCGATCGAATTGGATCGGGTTGATTTTCAGCGATGTCTGTCCGCCGCCTCAGAGCAGGCGGACAGGTTATGGAGCAGTGGTCTTTAGACTGCTGCTTCATAACTTGTGTTTCTGGAGAGCACAAAATGCACAAAAAGTAAGATAGAATATGTTTTACTCCATGTTGCCTTCATAAATATGCTGATAGCATCATTAATGACATCATAGATGACATTGCACATATGTCATTACAGACCACCTGTTTAATTATGTATTCAGGTATAAAATAAGGGTGCAATAAGAATGCAATAATATTACCATATATATATAACAGAGTGTCACACCCAAAATTGGCCTAGTTTCCATTCAGGTGCTAAAGTTTGGAAACTGGTGGTAAAAACATCTATCTCCATTAAAGTCTATGGAGGGATTGATGGGTCCAGGAATTAAATGATGACCCCAATCTCACTGATCACTACAATCTAATCCTAACTGTAGCCAGAAGTCTCAAAGATTAAAGTTCAGCAGATTGACATTTCATATGATGATATAATACCCAGCTAATGGGGCCTATATGACAGTCATAACTGTTAGAAAAACAGTATTATTCAATGCATGCTTTCACTGTGTGTGTCACCATCACATGTTGTTTTGGTCCTGTGCTCTCCCTGATTCCCATTATAGAGCTAACCCAGATAGCAATTAATATTAAACTTCAGTTGTGTAAAAGAAAAAACTGTTAGGGCTCTAGCTTATCGTTTGACTTTAAGTGATGGTTATTTAGTTATATTCATCCTTCATATCCTCGTTCTTAGTGATGCTTGACTTTCTCCTCTTGATGGTATTCCTTTTTTCTGAATCTCGATTAGTTGTTTTCCTGTGATTTTCCTACCTTGGTCTGAGCTTTTATTTGTACAGTTGTGCCTTTGTGTAACTGCTTTAGCAGTTTACTATTAATTTACTCTCAGCCTGACAGACACATGCACATTACATCTAAGCCAATACACGAGACCTCTGTGGAAGCCTGCTCCTCTTTGTAATTTATTACAACATAATTTATTTCATTCTCAGTTGTTTGGGTTATCTAAACTTCACATGCTAACCACTCATTTGTTTCACTTGCCCATGGAAATTTTCCATTTGAGGGTAGCTGTCTCTGAAGCTTCTACTTTTGGATCATGGTAGTAGTTTCCCCATTGTCAAGCTGACATGATTCGCTGTAGCTGCTTCTTAACTTTGGTTTCAGGCAAGCCTGAAATGATTGGTCTCCAGAGCAGCAACCACTGCTTGATAAATTGAGCCATTTGTGCTTATCTTTGACACAAGTGAAATTTATTCACAAACAAACTCTCTGAGCAAATTACTTTAGGCATTTACGTGTGGTTTAGCAATGCACAAAAACAATTTAATCCACCATTTAGCTCTTCTAATTATTACATTTTTACATATACCAATTTAAAGTAGCAGGTATAGGCATATTTTGGCCCAGAATGACTAGACCCATAAACAGGGTAGAAGTTTAAGAGGGGGGGGGGGCATTTTTTAATATCAATTCAGTATGCCTAGGTAAAGACTACAGTGATGGAGGATACTTGAAAAAGTGCTACATACACAGCACCCAACACAGGCTAACATTAGACATCTTATGGCTTTCAAATGACAATCAAGCCTGGGGCTATAGGGGGCTTAGTTGGGTCTGCATATCACTTAAATAATCCAACATCAACAGCATCAACAAATCAAACAAAAGCATTAACCCTCTCAAAGGCCCTGATATGCAAAGGATTCTCTATCTTGGAGAGAAATTGTAGCTCAGACTTCAAAGGGGCTGAACTGAATGCTTTAAAGAAAAAGTGCAGAACTATCCAGCTCTGCAAGATCCCTTGTATGTGAAGGAGACAAGCCCTGTGCAAAATAGTGTGATATGAGAGTTTTGTTACACGTACACTTTGTATTTTATATTACTTTACATTTAGGAATGGGTCCTTTCATTATTATTGCATTTACGCTTTGTACTTTCTCTTTAATATTTTAATACATTTAGATTTAGATCGAGAAGGGATTTTACAAATTCAAATTATGTTCTTGAAATTTTCTGTGCTACTTTAACAAATTATTATCATTCTTTGTTAATTTCTGGGTATATTTTACAAATTACATTGTGCTTTGTATTTGCTCCATTGCAAAATAAAACTGACAGTTTCAGAAAGTGGGGGGACAGGGAAGTTTTGTAAGCCTTTTTATCACCAGCTATATGCAGATGAAGTTTGCTCAAAATTCACTATACACTTATTTTAACTAACACAAAAGTAGTATGTACTAAAATATAGACAAAAGCAAGTTAAATGTTAGTGAAAAAAATTAATTTAAAATTGTAATTGATGCACACTGAGCCTTTATATCAGCCGCAGGGATTCTCCAGTTACCTTATCTATTTCCCATGTGAACTTTTGTATCCCAGATTTTTATGGAAGGCATCTCTCACCCCTCTGGGACTTCAAGGTTCTTCACTTTCTCTTATAGATTTCAGTTAGTTCTGCCCCCAAGAAGTCTGCCCTATAATTTATTTTAACTAGAGATTGTTTGATTATCTGGCCCATAGAAAGTATTGAAGCACTCTGGGAAACTGAAGCTGGCAGTTTTTCAGTTTTAATTTAAATAGAAAAAATGTAAAGTGCAATGTAATTTGTAAAAGATACAAATACATATACAAAGTATGAGACTAATTTATTAAAGTTACACAGAAACTGTGAAGACATAATCAGAATTTGTAAAATCACAATCCTAAATACAGTGATTTATGCAAAATAAAATACAAAATATAAAATGAAAAGCAAGAATATAAGTTTAGATGCCAGTCCATTTTTGATGAGCAACCTGAGTTGTTCTTGCTGATTGGTGGATAAATTCACCCACCAATAAACAAGCGCTGTCCAGGGTCTAAAACAAAAATTGGCTGGCTCCTTAGCTTAGATGCCTTCTTTTTCAAATAAAAATAGCAAGAGAACAAAGAAAATTTGATAATAGGAGTAAAAAAGAAAGTTGCTTAAAATGGCATGCTCTATCTGAATCACAAAAGAAAAAAAAATTAGGTTCAGTGTCCCTTTAACCCTTTGGCTGCAAAGCCATTTCCCACCTGGGTGCTAATATTTTTTTTTATTATTATTATTTTTGAAATTTTTTAAAACTTTTTTTAACTTTTTTTTTTTACAGACCCCCAAGACTTACACTGTTGGAAAGGTTATGCAATTACCTTTCCAACAATGGGTCTTGGGGGTCTGTAGCTGCTTAGATGCCTGAGATACAGGCTTCTAAGCAGCATGCCCCCTCCTCCTATACTTAACATTGTTAAGTATAAATAAAGTTGCGCGGTGACGTCATCACGTAATTGCGCGTGACTTCACTGCGCATCACATGAAGCCCCGGCGATGCCTGTCACTACAGGCATGATCGCCGGGGTAGGAGCAGTAAGAACCCTGCCAATTACTTGTCTTCTTACTACTAATTACACAGTTGATACCAGAAGATGCTGATAGTAGCAGTATTATAGCCTATTGCCAACACATTGAAGACTACATATTTATGAATGAATTAGGAAAAACAGGCTCCAAACACATCAGTATCACTCACACATGCACAAGCTGAGCCAAATAACCTGCTATAAGGAAGAAGTATGACAGTCATGAGTTAGTCACTTTGCAGAAAGTCCGGCATGAGAAAAGAAAATATTTATTTATTCTTAGCTCTTGTAATGTTTTTGTTCAAGTTGAAGTGCACAATGTTTGTTTCATTAACACATTAGCTACAGCTGAGGTCCTGTCTGGAAGCTAAGGTATTATAATGAAAGCCAGTCCAGTGCTATTTGAAGTAATAAAACATGGTGAATGTGTTATTAACAAAAATATTAAATTATAGTGATTTTATTGTGCATATATGAAATGCTGTGCCTCCATGATTCTGGTATTTACTTCCTATGGTGATTTATTAGTGGTGATGGGACATTTAAAGCTTTTTTTATCCAAACTGTAGCTTGAAAAATCCAGTGACCTTAGTATGGCTTACAGAACGAAATATATCTACCAGCGCTAAGAATAAAAAACTAGCCTGTGGCTCCTAAAAGCTGAATAAGGTCCCTAGCAGACCCTAAGGGAGAAGGTAGAATGGAAAAAAGATACTTTAGGAGCGCCAAGGGATGGCAAGGCATAGGTATTATTTAATAAAACAAAGGTATAACATACATTTAAAATATTAATAATGTACAAAAAATCTTAACAATAAAAAACATGGATCCATGTGCAGACCAACTTATTGGAATGGCACTAATATGTTACAAATATAATTGAAAATAGCACTAATATCAATAGTGATAATTACCAGTGACAGTGATATCTGGATAAGAAAATAAAAAATACAGATATGTTAGAAGTCCAATGTTAAAGTATCCAAAAATAAAGTGTCCAAAAATAAAGTGTCCAAAAAATAAAGTGTCCAAAAAATAATAATAAATATGAAAGTTCATCAAATGGATAATTATGCGATGTGGATAAGTGATGTGGATAAGTAAAAAGTAATTCAAAAATATAAACTTGGAAAAATTGTCAAACACGTGATTAACAAGGAAAAAAGAAAAACAAAAAGGCAGTGAAAGACTCCAATAAACTGAAAAATGTGATGTTGATAATCCAATAGAACAAAATTTGATGTTGTATCCAATAAAACTAATAAAAAAGGTAAAATAAAGTCCTAGTGCAGATCTTCAATTAATACCTTAGGTAAATCAAATAAAAATCAATAATGTGGTATTGATATCCCTAATAAAACCAAGGATCCTCATAAAATAAATCCTGGAAACCTAAAAGTAAAAAAACAACAACATAGCGCAATAACTTTTATAATAAACAATAAATAACTGAAATGAAGCTCACCATAGGTTGTAAACGTGTTTCGGCCCCTAGTGTGGGCCTTTCTCAAGACTATGATATGGTATGGTGTGTTTGCTTCTTAAATATCTAAATGTAGCCAATCAACTGGTAGTTGTTTTGGCGCCAAAACTTGTGAAACCTGAACCAGAAGTGGTTCATATGAACCGGAACTACAATCTTACTGTATAGAAATTCTTAAAAGTATGTAATTGAAAAATATTCTCTCCTTAAAAATATATAAATATATAAATGTGTTTGTAGAACTTAGAGATCCTACTGGCTCGTGGTCTCTTATTTTCTATTATTGGTGATTTTGTGTATATGAACTATTTTGTCCTCATTTCTTGTTCTAGTGGTACCGGAGGTGTTAATATGGTCATAATAACCTCCGGTGAGGTCCCAGTGTTGTTGGGACTATTTGGGGGACAAAAATTAGTATCTCATATGTGTCACATCCTGTTTAGTTAATAATTATGTATCGTTCTCGACCTTTGTATACCTCTGGAAGCAAAATATTGCGGCTAACTTATAACCGGAAGTGTCTCTCAAAACTACACTCTTCGGTTAAGACATATACATACCCTTTCTAGTAATATCTCATTATATTTCGTAGTGACGTATGTGTATATTTCATAGGATCAAAAGTCGGAAGTGACTTACTCGTGCTTGGAGTGATGTGTGCGTATTAGCGTCAGATCGAGAAACCGGAAGTGATGACTTCCCTACCTCCGGCGTCGTGACGCACTACCGTGGGAGTCAGAGTTCTCACTTCCGGTTTTTAGCTAAAAGGTGTGTGTGAAAGGGTTTAGCCTTCCTAAAGGTTTTTGGACAATATTACAAGGTTGTATATATTTTAACTGAACGGATGATTCTAGGATAAGTGTTGAATATTAAAAAGGAAAGGAATAAAGGAATAAAAAAGCGACCGTATTAATAGTATCATATGTTAGTGCAAATATGTCAACCTATGAGACAAATGGATAAAAATTGAATAAAAAAAGGGGGAAATGATTAACTGGATATGGAAGTCATCTATATGTGTGCATAAAACATACTAAAGTAACTACACTCGTAAACCAGATGACCATAATGGGACATTCAAAAATGGAAACCAACGTGGAGCTGGAGGAGAAGGAGATAGATAGATAAGTATTGCAGATTCATATAACACTATCAATGTGACTATTGTGTCTATACCAGCTTAGCTAGTATGAAAATACATGCTACCTATCAATGGATACAAATGTCACTAGAGGGATGAAGTGTGAGAAGCATACTCTAGATATATATATATATATATATATATATATATATATATATATATATAAAGAAATAAATATATAGGACCTTAAATAGAATAGGGATATAGTGTCTTATGATGTTTATTTGAGGTGTAACAAGTTAGCTAAATCCTCCTTATTGTTCAGTTCTCTAGGGTATAAGCAGTCAAGGTCAAAGATCCATTTGGATTCAGAAGTCATCAATTTCTTTTCAAAGTCTCCACCCCTCCAATTAGGTGTTATTATTTGGATACCAAAGTAAACCACCTTCGTGAGCTATGCACGTGTACAAAGATGTCACATCACATGTGACAAGTATGTAATTCTCTGCCCATTCAATGTTATCTAGAATATTAAGAACCTGGGTCGAATCTCTCAAATAAGATGGTAGTGCTGTGACATATTTTTGGAGGTTCTTATCAACGTATTCAGGTAAGTTACTCGACAGGGAGCCAATACCAGAAATGATAGGTCTCCCTGGTGGATTGGTTAGAGATTTGTGGATCTTGGGTAGGTAGTAAAAGACTGGGGTAATAGGATGTTTAATCCCCAGGTAACTGTATTCTTTGTCATTTAGTATACCTTTCAACTTAGCCTCACCCAAGATCTCTTCTAATTCTCTTTTAAAACCTTCCACTGGATTAGATCTGAGTATCTCATACGTATCTGTATCGGATAAGATTCTTTCACATTCACAGCTGTAACCTTCTTTACTGAGAATGACGATTCCGCCACCTTTGTCAGCTGGTTTAATGACCAGACTGTGGTTACTTTCTAGTGTTTTAATGGTTTGTAGTTGTATCTTGGACAGATTATGTTTGTGTTTTTTCAACCTATTTTGATTGATGCCTTTAATCTCGTTGCATACCATCGTCTCAAATGTGTCTATAGCGTTGCCTTTGCTGGCAATCGGAAAAAAGTTGATCTTGGTCTTAGATCAGTGTGTTGATATATGTTTGTATCTTGACTGGCACTGTAGTTCGTGCCAAATGCTTGGGAACTTGATTCTAACAGTGTTTTCATGAAGTGTCTTTTTAACGTGAGTTTCCTCACAAATTCTTTAGCGTTAATGAATGTATTAAATTTGTTAAGGCTTTTAGATGGAGCAAAGGACAGTCCATAACAAAGAATGGATTTTTCTTTGTTTGTAAGTGTTGCTGAACTCAAATTATATATTCCTTTCGTTATAACTTGTTTTTCAGGTATAGGTGTAGTTTTAGTATTATTATTATTTTTTATTCTCCTTCCCCCTCTTTTCCCTCTATGGGTTTCCTTTTTTCGATTGGGGTGTGGAATTCTTCTGTACCTGAATTCTTTCTTTTTATTGATGTTCTGTCTGGTTCTCTTGTCACTGAGTGGCCTATCCCTAAAAAAGGAGCAGAGGAAGATGTAGAATGCCTAGAGGTAGATGCTTGTGCATCTGTGATATTCCCTTGGTTTGTACATTCCTTAGAAGGAGGGAAAGTTCCATTGTTTGATGTTTGGTTATGAGCTACATCCTTATTGTAACTTTGGGGTTGTTTGTAATGATTCTGGAACTGTCTGTTCTGGTCATTTCTACTCTTGTGTTGGTAATAGTGTCTCGGATTCGAATATTGATAAGATCCATTTGATCTACCTTGAGTGTATATGTCACCTTCATATGTGTCCATGTGTGATGTCTATTGTCTCTTTGGGGACCATAAAAATTCCTGTGTCTTTGTCCCTTGTGATGGTTAAAAGAGGGAGATGAAAAGTTCTCTCTTGAATCTCTCTGATAGTAGTTCCACTGGTTGGGTGTGTGTGGGATCTGGTTTCTATTATAATTGGTATTATAATTATGAGTAGTATATGTGTCATATCCTCTATTTCCATCCCAATTGTTCCTCTGTCTAAAGGAGAAATTACCTCTCCATGGGATTCTATTGTCATACGATCTCTGATCAGTTCTAGCTTGTCTCCCTCTGTAGTCACTATTGTAAAATGTGTGACTTGGGTGTTGTGGGTTAGGCCGTGGGTGGTTATATCCCATTCTATTATCTTTGAAATTGGCTTTTTTGTTAGGTCTGTTTCTTTTATGTGTGACTTTAATCCAGTCGACCTCATTGTCTAATCATCTATTGTCTCCCTGTTCCTCTGGGGGGCTTTCTGTTTCTAAGTTTTCTTCGATATGTTTTATTTGTTCAGCACTTCTAATCAGCTCTAATTCTTTGTTTAGTTTCTTTGATTTTTTACTGATAATGTCATCTCTGATCTTGGTTATTTTGTTATTCAAATTTTCTTTTTTGTCTAGAATCTCTTTTGTTTCTAGTAGTAAACCATCAGGGCCAATTAACTCATCTTCATTATTTTTAATGTTGATGTCTATTTGTGTGAGTATTGCTTCTCTGTGTTCGATAATAACCTGCATCAATTTTCTGGAAGCATCTATGAGAGTGTTAGACCATTTGGCTAGAAAATCTGGGTCCTCTGTTTGGAATGCACACTCTTTCTTAATCAATAGCCCTTTGGGGATTATGTTAAATGCCAGACATTTCTTTAAAAACGTGATTTTAGCCTTATATTTAACTTCTTGAATCAGTAATTTTTCTAAATTTTTAAAAATCGATATGTAATCTATTTTGTCTATACCGTTAGAATGATGTGTACATGCAGTAGAATCAACATCTAGGACAATATCCTGTCTCATGGAACTAGTTATATTCAACATACTAGAACCACTGGAGGATGGTATGATATAAATGGTAAAATTGGTCTGAATGATATACAGGCCTAATAATCTGCCTATGAAGTAGACAAATATGCTCAAACCTTACAAATGTGTAAAAAAGGTAATATCCAGCTGCTGATAAATGCTATGAAGTAAGAGGACTATAGAATTAAATATATCTACCAGCGCTAAGAATAAAAAACTAGCCTGTGACTCCTAAAAGCTGAATAAGGTCCCTAGCAGACCCTAAGGGAGAAGGTAGAATGGAAAAAAGATGCTTTACGAGCGCCAAGGGATGGCAAGGCAAAGGTATTATTTAATAAAACAAAGGTATAACATACATTTAAAATATTAATAATGTACAAAAAATCTTAACATTTAAAAACATGGATCCATGTGCAGACCAACTTATTGGAATGGCACTAATATGTTACAAACATAATTGAAAATAGCACTAATATCAATAGTGACAATTACCAGTGACAGTGATATCTGGATAAGAAAATAAAAAATACAGATATGTTAGAAGTCCAATGTTAAAATATCCAAAAATAAAGTGTCCAAAAATAAAGTGTCCAAAAAATAAAGTGTCCAAAAAATAATAATAAATATGAAAGTTCATCAAATGGATAATTATGCGTTGTAGATAAGTGATGTGGACTCCAATAAACTGAAAAAATGTGAATGTGATAATCAAATAGAACAAAATTTGATGTTGTATCCAATAAAACTAATAAAAAAGGTAAAATAAAGTCCTAGTGCAGATCTTCTATTAATACCTTAGGTACATCAAATGAAAATCAATAATGTGGTATTGATATCCGGAATAAAACCAAGGATCATCATAAAATAAATCCTGGAAACCTAAAAGTAAAAAAAACAACATAGCGCAATAACGTTTATAATAAACAATAAATAACTGAAATGAAGCTCACCATAAGTTGTCAACGCGTTTCGGCCCCTAGTGTGGGCCTTTGTCAAGACTATGATATGGTATGGTGTGTTTGCTTCTTAAATATCTAAATGTAGCCAATCAACTGGTAGTTGTTTTGGTGCCAAAACTTGTGAAACCTGAACCGGAAGTGGTTCATATGAACCGGAACTACAATCTTACTGTATAAACATTCTTAAAAGTATTTAAAAGTATTTAATTGAAAAATGTTCTCTCCTTAAAAATATATAAATATATAAATGTGTTTGTAGAACTTAGAGATCCTACTGGCTCGTGGTCTCTTATTTTCTATTATTGGTGATTTTGTGTATATGAACTATTTTGTCCTCACTTCTTGTTCTAGTGGTACCGGAGGTGTTAATATGGTCATAATAACCTCCGGTGAGGTCCCAGTGTTGTTGGGACTATTTGGGGGACAAAAATAAGTATCTCATATGTGTCACATTCTGTTTAGTTAATAATTATTTATCGGTCTCGACCTTTGTATACCTCCGGAAGCAAAATATTGCGGCTAACTTATAACCGGAAGTGTCTCTCAAAACTACACTCTTCGGTTAAGACATATACATACCCTTTCTAGTAATATCTCATTATATTTCGTAGTGGCGTATGTGTATATTTCATAGGATCAAAAGTCGGAAGTGACTTACTCGTGCTTTGAGTGATGTGTGCGTATTAGCGTCAGATCGAGAAACCGGAAGTGATGACTTCCCTACCTCAGGTGTCGTGACGCACTACCGTGGGAGTCAGAGTTCTCACTTCCGGTTTTTAGCTAAAAGGTGTGTGTGAAAGGGTTTAGCCTTCCTAAAGGTTTTTGGACAATATTACAAGGTTGTATATATTTTAACTGGATGATTCTAGGATAAGTGTTGAATATTAAAAAGGAAAGGAATAAAGGAATAAAAAAGCGACCATCCATATTAATAGTATCATATGTTAGTGCAAGTATGTCAACCTATGAGACAAATGGATAAAAATTGAATAAAAAAGGGGGAAATGATTAACTGGATATGGAAGACATCTATATGTTTGCATAATACATACTAATGTAACTACGCTCGTAAACCAGACGACCATAATGGGACTTTCAAAAATGGAAACCAACGTGGAGCTGGAGGAGAAGGAGATAAATAGATAAGTATTACAGATTCATATAACACTATCACTGCGACTATTGTGTCTATTCCAGCCTAGCTAGTATGAAAATACATGCTACCTATCAATGGATACAAATGTCACTAGAGTGATGAAGTGTGAGAAGCATACTCTATATATATATATATATATATATATATATATATATATATATATATATATATATATATATATATATATATATATATATATATATATATATAAAAAGAAATAAATATATAGGACCTTAAATAGAATAGGGATATAGTGTCTTATGATGTTTATTTGAGGTGTAACAAGTTAGCTAATTCCTCCTTATTGTTCAGTCCTCTAGGGTATAAGCAGTCAAGGTCAAAGATTCATTTGGATTCAGAAGTCATCAATTTCTTTGCAAAGTCTCCACCCCTCCAATTAGGTGTTATTATTTGGATACCAAAGTAACTGAAATCTTTTTGTTTACCATGGTGCTGTGTAGCAAAGTGTTTGTAAAGTGGGGTTTCGGTGTTATATTGTTTGATCTGGAGCAGGTGTTCACGGATCCTATCTCTCAAAAATCTCGAAGTTTGGCCCACATATTGTAGCCCACAGCTACATTGAATAACATATATAACTCCTTTGCTGCTGCACCTGATTAGATCTTTGATCTCGTATTTTGTTCCTTTTTCTTTTTTACAGACCCCCAAGATTTACACTGTTGGAAAGTTTAGGCGATTACCTTTCCAACAATGGGTCTTGGGGGTCTCTAGCTGCTTAGATGCCTGAGATACAGGCTTATAAGCAGCATGCCCCCTCCTCCTATACTTAACATTGTTAAGTATAAATAAAGTTGTGCGGTGACGTCATCACGTAATTGCGCGTGACTTCACTTGCGCGTGACTTCACTGCACATCACGTGAAGCCCCGGCGATGCCTGTCACTCTACAGGCATGATCGCCGGGGTTTGAGCAGTAAGGAGCCCCCAGATCTCCCTCAAGATGGGAGAGTGCTCATGACGGCTCTGAGCCGTCATTAGCACCAGAGTGAGAAACTCTGTGATGGCTCAGATCCGTCATTAGCACGCAAAGGGTTAATCTGAAGTGTAAAGTTATATAAAATACAAATCAGTGTGTGAATGCAGCAGAAATATAATGTCACACCGTGCTATATTACACTGGGCTTGTCTCTCCTTCACATACATAAATGCAGGAAACAGCCCTTGGAGAAATACAGCAAAATCTGCCTTTTGAAAATTTTACTTGGGATCTTGCAGTGCTGGAGAATAATGTTTAGATCAACTGACTTGAGTGGAGAAGTTTTTAACATCAGACCCAAAGAGAGAGTTCAGCTGCAAACATGGCTTTAAAAGACCAGCAAACATAAATGAAATACATTATGAATTCCCCCATTCCCCTAGATTAAATGTGATCCTGCCAATTACTTGTGTTCTTACTACTAATTACACAGTTGATACCAGAAGATGCTGATAGTGGCAGTATTATAGCCTATTGCCAACACATTGAAGACTACATATTTATGAATGAATTAGGAAAAACAGGCTCCAAACACATCAGTATCACTCACACATGCACAAGCTGAGACAAATAACTTGCTATAAGGAAGAGGTATGACAGTCATGAGCTAGTCACTTTGCAGAAAGTCAGGCATGAGAAAAGAAAATATTTATTTATTCTTAGCTCTTGTAATGTTTTTGTTCAAGTTGAAGTGCACAATGTTTGTTTCATTAACACATTAGCTACAGCTGAGGTCCTGTCTGGAAGCTAAGGTATTAAAATGAAAGCCAGTCCAGTGCTATTTGAAATAATAAAACAAGGTGAATATGTTATTAACAACAATATTAAATTATAGTGATTTTATTGTGCATATATGTAATGCTGTGCCTCCATGATTCTGGTATTTACTTCCTATGGTGATTTATTAGTGGTGATGGGACATTTAAAGCTTTTTTAACCAAACTGTAGCTTGAAAAATCCAGTGACCTTAGTATGGCTTACCCCTGATATGCAAATATTTACAGAATCATATGGGTACAATTTTGTGCTTCAGTATGTTTTCAAAAAGGAGAAGCTAGTGGAAATGTGGATTGCTAGGTCAGACTTCACCGGTTTCTTTGTCATCTCTTTCTGAAAAAGGGGTTTTGGTTACGGATGTTTATGTATTGACTTCCTATAGTGATCTATTAGTGCTAATGAAACATTCAAAACGTAATTGTATTTTGTTTTGGACTATGTGAACTGAAAACCTAAACTCCATATTTGCATTTTGCTGTTTTAAGTAAGTTTATTTTTATTGACACTTCCTTGGCAATCTTCTGGTTTGCTTCCATTTGGCACTACAATCTGGTATTACAAGTGATTGGTAAAAAAAAAAAAAAAGATTTACCAGAATATCTTAACATTGCCAATATTGCTTTAGCTCAATCTACATTTTCAATAGATAGCTCACGAGGATGCACTATCATCGCTCATATTACAAATTGTGAGTTATGTGTTGTGCTCATGCACATAATAGTGCTGGAAAACTTAACAATATACATATATACATACACATATATATATATACACACCCATACATACACATACATATGTACCACACATACATACACTTACATATGTACACACCCATACATACACATACATATGTACACACACATACATACACATACATATGTACACACACATACATACACATACATATGTACACACCCATACATACACATACATATGTACACACACATACATACACATACATATGTACACACCCATACATACACATATATATATACACACCCATACATACACATACATATGTACCACACATACATACACATACATATGTACACACCCATACATACACATACATATGTACACACACATACATACACTTACATATGTACACACCCATACATACACATACATATGTACACACACATACATACACATACATATGTACACACACATACATACACATACATATGTACACACCCATACATACACATACATATGTACACACCCATACATACACATACATATGTACACACCCATACATACACATACATATGTACACACACATACATACACATACATATGTACACACCCATACATACATATGTACACACCCATACATACACATACATATGTACACACACATACATACAAATACATATGTACACACACATACATACACATACATATGTACACACACATACATACACATACATATGTACACACACATACATACACATACATATGTACACACACATACATACACATACATATGTACACACCCATACATACACATACATATGTACACACCCATACATACACATACATATGTACACACACATACATACACATACATATGTACACACACATACATACACATACATATGTACACACACATACATACACATACATATGTACACACACATATATACACACATAAAAATAGTAGATGAGTACAAAAACTAAAATCACTTTTGATTAAACCTGAGCAGTGCAAGTGCATTATAGCTATAGTATTTTTGTGCTCCACAAATATGATATTTTACACTAGACTTTATATATACTGTATATATATATATATATATATATATATATATATATATATATATATATATATATATATATAAATACATATGTACAATATATCCAAGTTTCATTATTGTATTGTGTCAAAAGAGGTTCAGTTTTGGTTCACACATGTAAATTATATTGTTATTCAATAGTGTATAAAAGGAACATTTACATTACACCTTTGCTGTAGATAGCAATACTGCTTTTAACATTCTGCCTACAGTGAAGTATAGTAAAACACCACTGCCTTCTAACAGTGATTTTATCCCCTTTAGAAAATTTCACCTGCAATCTTGATTCCGATGCACATACCTTTTTAACATAGCGTTATTGTGACAATGTTTTGAACATTAGACCCTGAGTGTTGCAACCACCATCAGGATCTCCTCTCCGGTCCAAACTACTTTGTGTACAACCAGGAGGGGCATTCGTCTTATGATGTATTTCTTAATCACTCGTGTGTGTAACATGTATCTCTCATACATCAGTTCCCATCATAATGAATAGATCACTGGGGTTGATCACAATCCTTTAAAAAAAAATCTAATGATATATTACAGATAATCACAACTAAGGTTGATTGTTATTTTTTGTAGATATATAATTTGATAAGTTTTTTTTTTTCTAAAGGAATGAAATTAACCCTTTATGGCCTCATCTATTAAAGCCTGGGCAGACAAAGTTCTAAGCTAATACTCTACCATTTCTTCAAAATTCAATTTATCAATTAAAAATATGTATTTCCTTTTAAAGGGATCATCCCATATGCTAAATCACTTGAAAGTGATGCAGCAAAACTGTAAAAAGCTGACAAGAAAATATTGTTTGAACATCTATATGTAAAAAAGGAAGATGTTTTACCTCAAAGAAATGTCAGCTCACAATAGTAAGTTCTCTTTTTACAGCTATCCTAATTCCTTAAAGGGACATGAAACCCAATTTTTTTTATTGCATGATTCAGATAGAGAATATAATTTTAAACAACTTTCTAATTTACTTCTATTATCTAATTTGTTTCATTCTCTTGGTATCATTTGTTGAAGGAGCAGCAATGCACTAATGGTTTCTAACTGAACACATGGGTGAGCCAATGACAATCTTTATATATTTATGCAGCCACCAATCAACAGCTAGAACCAAGGTTATCTGCTGCTCCTGAGCTTGCCTAAATAAACCTTTCAGCAAAGGATAACAAGAGAAGGACGCCAATTAAATAATAGAAGTACATTGGAAAGTTGTTTAAAATTGTATTCTCTATCTGAATCATGAAAGAAACATTTTGGGTTTCATGTCCCTTTAGGCTACTGTCATCTGCTTGTTGAAAAAAATCAACCAATCAGCTTCATCAGTACTGATGTCATACTTTATTTTACTGTGATATCATGAGATTTCAGGGAAATCTCATGAGACTTCATAGTAAAAATCCTTCAACTGAATAGGAAAATAACATGACTGTGCCTGTGCATGCCAAATGCACGCTCCCTTGCAGGTCCTGTGACTAGCATCCTGAATGACTGCTTGAAGTCACTTTACAATGGGATGTGACTATTGAGGAAATTGTAAGGTAAAATATCTTCATTTTTTACATTCAGGTGTTCAGGTGATATTTTCTTCAGCTTTTTACAGTTATGCTGCATCACTTTAAATTGCTTCAATATTTTGAGTATTATGCTCAATTAAATTAATTAAAATAGTAAAAACAAAATGTCTAATGAAAATGATCAATTTTTAAGGTTCCGGGATCAATCAACTACTTACTATATAACCATTCTATCAAGTTCTCAAATAAGCCTGTTATCCTATAGATTTCTTGTATACTAAACTGAAAAAAATATCAAACAAGGCCTCATGTGGGAAGTTATAAGTAGATCACTTTCTAACCTCACATCTTAGGTCTGATCACAAATTTAAAGAAATATTACGCTGTAACCCTTAATTAGTTCAAAGTAAAGAAATAAAAGTTAACAATTGTGCTTTTGAAAAATGTACTGTACTTCATCTAAGTCATGTAGTATGGGGTTAAAGAAGACAATGCAATAGCACTTAGTCTGAACTTCAAATGAGTAGTAGATTTTTTTAAAATAAATTGTAGTTATGTCTATTTCTACTCCCCCTATATCATGTGACAGCCATCAGCCAATCACCAATGCATATGTAAATTCTTGCACATGCTTAGTAGGAGCTGGGGACTCAAAAAGTGTAAATATAAAAAGACTGTGCACATTTTGTTAATGGAAGTAAATTGGAAATTTGTTTAAAAGGGCATGCTCTATCTAAATCGTGAAGTTTAATTTTGACTTGAGTGTCCCTTTAAGTGAAGGTCAAAGGGAAGGGATTGGCGAATGGATTTAAGGCAGTAAAGGCTGCCTTCATTTGCATTCTGAAACTGCATGGAGAAGCTCCTTACAGCCCTCCCTATGTTAAGAAAGAACTGTTTCAGCCATGGGGTGGTAGGGTACTTGTCATAAAGGGACATTAAACTGCTGAGTACAACTACAATAGAATGGTTACTACTCACCATGCTTACAGCTTTATTCAAAGCCATACTCTTTACCCCTTGCAAATATTATTTAGTGAAGCTTTGCATCTTCACACTGGATGCCACCATCTTGAAGCTTATATTTTTTATCAAACTTTTAAACTGTATAAAAAACTACAAAAATGTAATACTTCCACTCTCTCTGAAGTGAAAGGTACAGCTGTTAAAAAGCAGATCTGTGGACGGGGGGCGGAGCTGGCTGCAGCAAAGATGGCTGCGTAACACCATAGCTCTGCAAACCAGCTCCACAAATCTGTCCGAAAAGACCCTACTAACTGCAGATTAATGCCAAGTTCATAGTGGCAAAAGATGTCCTGCATCCAGGGAACAGAGGGACCTAAGCAGATCTAACATCGCTGCGTAAATACCGATGCAGCCACTAACTACGTCTAATACTGAGGCCTCAGACGCATGCTGCATATACCCGGCGCTGAGAACAGCAGGAGAAAGTGAAAGTCAGCGCACCATCAGCAACGGAGCAGACCGGAGAGCGGTGAGATTGTGCGCCTGAATTCATACATGGACACTGACTTTAACACTTACCCGCGGGAACGGTACATGTCACGCCATAAATAGCGAGCTGTCATTCTATCTACAGGGCAGACGTTCCCGGTGACAAAACGAGCAGGCCACGCAGACTAGGCATAACATCTATGGCACCCACAAGTCAAATACATATGCATGCCGATCCATCACAGGGCTTTCCTAATTCAAATAAAAGGCTGCAACAGAAAGCCACTGTGATTATAGTGTAAGCACGCTACGCTCAAGAACAGCCCCACCAAACACACTCAGCTAGTCACTACACACAACCCTGTGAAAGACTGATCCTCACCCCATAAACAGTAATACAGCGGAACAAGCTCTTCCTAGACAATAGGGTGTCACAGTTTACCCAAATCAGAAAGGTTGGCTGCGGCCTGTAATACACCTTGTAGAAGATACTCTATTCAGCAGAAACAGACATTCTGTATATAGCAACAGCCTAACACAAGGGCACTGTTCTCCTGCTCACAGTGGGGATATTAAGGAGGCAATTGAGTACAGACAAAGGTCACTTAGACAACATGTATGCCAAGCGCTCTACAAAACACCACAAATTGTTAAAATCAACTAGTCATAAAGGCAACCTGGTAGAACAGTTTTTCTCCCCCACAAGCTCTAAGACCTCAGCAAGCGAAGAGCACAGAAGATCGCTTTCACAAAAGCAATCGACACCACAAAAAAACATGGAGGAACCAGAAGAAAGCACTTCAGTACAAAACAATATTGCTGGCGTCCAAACAGGACATAGCCGATATCATACGCTCATGCATTCGTGAAGAAATTGCCGAAATCAAACAAGATCTGCACTCTGTGAACAACAGAGTGGAGGCATTGGAAGAGTTCTCTGACCACTTACAGGAAGAAATTAACGAGGTTCATGACACTACCACCAATCATACAAAAATTATAGCTGATCTATATGACAAAATAGAGGACCTTGAGAACCGAAGCAGACGGAAAAACCTTAGAATCCGTGGGGTTCCTGAGTCTGTGTTACCCAAAGACTTTCCAACATACCTCCCGGCACTTTTTGCTCATCTCAAGAATACTCCTCCCTCCACAGATATCCCCTGGGTTAGAGCACATAGAGCCCTCAGGCCTAAACCCCCAGACACGGCACCTCCAAGAGACATTATCATGAAGTTCAAAGACTTTGGGGTGAAAGAGGAGCTGCTAAACCTTTCTCGTAAACATCAACCAGTGAAATTCAGAGGTACTGTACTCCAATTCTACCAGGACCTATCGCAACGGACACTCCAAAGGAGACGAGACTTAGCCCCACTGACAGCACTTCTCCGTCAAAAGAAGATTCTCTACAGATGGGGATTTCCTTTCCATCTATATGTCCTGCATGGCAACAGAAAACTGAATTGCAGATCCCATGAAGATGTCAGCGATTTCTGCTCTGCATTGGAAATAGAACCGCCAGAGGGCCTATCAACAGATGATCATCCAGAACCCCCTAGGAAAAAAGCATCGAGAGCAGCCCCTGGAGAATGGCAAAAGGTTGTCTCCAGATCCAAGACCCAAGCACCGACTAAGGCCCGGAGCACCCTACTCCAGCCTGTGGCCTAAGGAGAACTGTTCACATGCTGGACTACTTCATAAACTGCACCCAAGCCCTACTACATACTCTGTGAACAACATTAGTGAACTGTGCCTTGGTAAAGTATAGTATATGGTGCTTATTGACTTTTTCTGTGAACAACTGCGTTAATAATATTTCCAATATGTTGTTTTATAGAGTTACTAGTTATACAAAAAGTTAACTATACTATCCTCTAGAAACTGAACCCTTATTCATTTATTAAAACAAAAAACAAAAAAAAAAAGACAAAGGGAAAAGAAAAACAAACAAAAAAAAAAAACTTGAGGCGCCGTAGTAATAAGAGCTAAATCTAACCCCATAATAATATTATGCCAAGCGCTCAGATGAAAGGGTCAGTTTATTTCAGACACTTTTTAGATCCCTCTACAATAAAATATACATTTGTTACAAGGAGCTGGGTCATAGCCCCTCATGAACCAGAAAAGTCACATGACATTATGTAATCTAAGATATTCTTTATTAAGATTTGATTTATGCTACCTGTTTATTTTTTTTTCTTATACTGTTTTGTATTTTGTATGTTATTGCTACACATTGGAGGCATGGGTGTGGGGACTTGCTTGGAGCACCATGCATAAACAGAAACTATAATGCCAGAAACTACTTTCATCCTCATATCCATTCTAATAGACATCTCTTTCCGGACTAGCTATGGCCACTAAAAATAGAACCATCACATTAATTAGTCAAAACACCAGAGGTCTAAATTCAGCACAAAAGCGCTCCTTAGCTATGAAAGACCTCCACAGGAAGGGAGGTGATATCCTTTTTTTTACAGGAGACCCACTTTTTAAAATCAAAAGAACCTAGATATTTTGGAAGACAATACACGCAATGCTTCCATAGCTCATATGACCATAAGCGTAGTGGCGTAAGCATTTTGATAGGCAAGAACATTTCTTTCACTCCCATACAAACACACGCAGACACAGAGGGTAGGTTTCTCTGTGTCACAGGCCTGCTATTTGGCACCCCGGTGACGTTGGTCAACCTATATGCTCCCAATACCAAACAGCTCCCCTTTTTCAGAAAAGTTTTCACACAGGTACTAGACCACACAATAGGAGCACTCTATATAGGTGGGGACTTCAACATCCCTATCCAACCAAACTTAGATACAACTAACCCCAAGCCCACAACACCTAAACATGTAACTAAACAATTATGGAGACTGATGTATGAACAAACTCTGTTCGACATTTGGAGATTCAAACACCCCGAAAAGAGGGACTACTCCTTCTTCTCCTCCCCACACCGCATATATAGCAGAATCGACTATCAACTTACTAACCAAAAGGGACTCACTAACGTCTTATCTTCAAAACTCTCACACACTGTCTGGTCTGATCACTCCGCAGTACTTACTAGGCTCGATTGGCCATCTGCACCACAAAGCACATATCAGTGGAAACTAGAGGATAATTTACTAAAGTGGCCCGACCTCAACAGCAAAATTGAGAAATTGCTCCCAGAATACTTTCAATTTAACTCACTCCCTGAAACAGATCCTTTGATAGTCTGGGAGGCCCACAAGTGTTTTATGAGGGGGGAACTCATAAAATATCAAGCACACATTAAACAGAAAACACGAATGTTATACAAATCATCCACCGATCTCTTATCCAAGTTAGAATATGAACATAAACGAAACCCCACATCCCCACAAATTCTCGCAAAACTCGTACAAGCTAGAAAGGTAGTACATGATCAATTAATAAAGGAGACTAACACTTTGGCTTTAAAAACTAAACAAAAGTTCTACTTTGAAAGCAATAGAGCAGGAAAGCTCCTTGCACGCTCCCTCAAACTAAAAAAACTCAAAACCTTCATACATGAAGTAAAAACCCCCTCGAACGTGAAGGTACACACCACACCAGAAATCCTGTCCCAGTTCCTAACATACTACTCTCAACTTTACGACCTCCCAAAGAAAAATAATCACCCCGTAGACACGCCACAATTGATCAACGCGTACTTAGCAGACTCCCTATTGCCCCAACTGACAGAAACACAGGCAGCAGAGCTGGAAGTTCCCTTTTCTGCAACGGAAATACTTTTAGCCCTTAAACAGCTCCCCACTGGCAAAAGCCCAGGACCAGATGGCTTCACCGTCTCATATTATAAAAAGTATGCACATATCTTATTACCAAATTCATGCTCCATTTACAATACGGTTGACCAGACACACCCATTTCTACCCTCAATGCTGGAAGCACATGTCACAGTAATCCCCAAACCCGGTAAATCACCAGATACCCCTTCAAACTTCCGTCCCATTTCATTACTGAATGTGGACGTTAAGCTATTTGCAAAACTAATAGCCACTAGGATGAATAGATTCCTGCCCCAACTAATTCACTTGAACCAGGGGGGCTTTGTACCCCAAAGGGAAGCGAGAGACAACACCATTAAGGTTCTCAATTTATTAGAATACACACAAGCCCTTAATATCCTGACAGTTTTTCTAGCTGTCGACGCCGAAAAGGCGTTCGACAGGCTAGATTGGACGTTCCTGAAACTTGTTCTAGCTAGGTTTGGTATAGGGGAAAAGCTCATAGAGAAAATTTTTGCTCTATATCAAATGCCAACAGCCTGTATTAAGTTAAATGATTCTCTGTCAGAACCCTTCCGGATTTCAAATGGAACAAGACAGGGCTGCCCCCTATCCCCCTTATTATTTATTCTAGCCATGGAGGTTCTAGCCTAAAAAGTCAGGGAAAATAAAGATATACAAGGGATTCAGATAAATAACACAGAATACAAGTTAACACTATACGCTGATGATATCCTATTCTCGCTCACCTCCCCTCTACAGTCTCTCTCGACACTACTCCCTGAGATTGAGACATATAGTACATATTCCAACTTTAAAATAAATATGTCAAAATCCGAGTTTCTAGGCATTAGGATCACAGACCATGTAAACACCCAGATCACGTCACAATTTCAATTTACATCTAAAAACACCTCAATAAAATATCTGGGGATACACATAACGAACTCCAGAGATTCCTTATATCAACTAAACCACCTCCACCTCCTAGAGTCTATTAGATCGGAGTTAAAATCTTGGCAGGGTAAAAGTCTCTCATGGTTGGGAAGGATACAAGCTTTTAAAATGAGTACGCTAACCAAGCTCTTGTACCTGTTTCAAACTGTCCCCATCCAACCTCCACCACATTACATTAAAACCGCACAAAAAATAGTTAACACCTTCATCTGGGCACACAAACGCCCTAGAATAGCAAAACTGGTTCTTTATAGAAGCAGAGATAATGGAGGCCTTGGGGTACCCAACCTCCTACTTTATCAGCAAGCGGACCAACTCATCAGGGTGATTGACTGGTGCAAGAATACACCGAACAAGGAATGGGTCAAACTAGAACACGATCTAGCGGGCTCACAAAGCTTAGGGGCTATGTGCTGGACACATAGACAACATAGAGATAGCCTTGCATTCACTTCCCCACTGGTGACAGATACACTAATTACATGGGACAGTCTCGCCAGATCTCAGAGAAATATATCCACAATCCCCTCGCCCTTGACTCCCTTATGCCACAACAGCAACTACCCTCCACTTAGACACCTGTGGGCGAAGGGCTCATACTCTATCACAGCAGGCCTACCTATATGCACAGTGATAGATCAGGGGGCTATCTTAGCAAAAGCATCTTTAGAAGAAAAAAATATAACATACTTTAATAGATGGTTCGAATATCTCCAACTATCACACTTCCTTGCACACCACAAAGATAAGCCTAACCTAACTCGGAACCTTAACCCCTTTGAGCAATTATGCCACTCACCGCAAGTAATGAGAGGATCACTATCCATGACATATAAAATTTTAACAACCATAAATTTGAAAAACCTGCCATCATACACCAGGGTTTGGGAGGCGGAGATGAATACCACGATATCCCCAAATACATGGAACACTATCTTCCAACAGATGGGCAAGGCACCCTCATCAATGGGAATAACTGAGACAAACATGAAGTTGCTAGGGAGATGGTACTTATACCCAAGCAGATTAGCAAAAATCTTTCAACACTCTGACCCCCTCTGTTGGAGAAATTGCAAACAGACAGGAACACTATACCACATTTGGTGGGAGTGCCCCATACTCCTGCCATACTGGCAAGAGATACATGGGGAAATTCAGAAAATCCTTTTGCAGACAATCCCTTTCGACCCTTTAACGTTATTATTTAACAACCCTCCAAAGTTTAAGTGCAAGTATAAAGCCACTCTATTATACATCATGCTCAGTAGTGCAAAACAACTAATCCCAAGACTCTGGAAACAGAGCAGGATCCCATCCAAACAGGACTGGTCCCAAAACGTCACATTTCTCCTGTCTCTAGAGAGGTATCACTACCTCAAAACCGAAAGAATGGACTTCTATTGCGCAATGTCCCTATACTTTGAAACATACACCCACACTGATACAGTTAACACCCCCGGTTAAACAATCCCAAATGGATACTAACATATAAATCAATCCACCGGAACATCAAGAACCTATAGGCCACTACATTTCCCCAAGTCGCATCTAAGCATACCCTGCCTTACCTATCTCTGCTCTCACCTAACACCACTAACACCTTTAGGGTTTTGTTTCACCACACACACTAATCCAAAGAACCTGGACACAATCTATACAGCCATAAAAAAAGGAGTAGATCCTGGACACCTGATCTCTTATAGATTTGAACAATCCTAAACCCCTAAGAAGTACATTTAGAAATAACTGAATTAACATAAAACATCTGGCAAACACAGAAAACATCGAGCTGGGAGTACCCCCATGCCCTGCCACCTTAAAAGACAATATGCATAGAAATTTGTATTTGAAATAGCATTTGCAGATTCAGACAATGTGTAGCAATGTTTATAGGTTTATATGTTATAAAAGTTAGAAGTTTTGTTATGAGTAAAAAGAAGAAAACACTGCAAGCTTAAAAAACTCTAGAGAGACATAAAGAACTCTACTGTTATGGACTTATGTTGAGTCACACTTGAATACCGCCTGTACCACTTATCATTTATTTGTCCTTGTATACTCTAAACTGAATGTCTCTTTACTCATTTTTATAACAACTTTTATATCCTTCAATAAAGCTTGTTTGAAAAAAAAAAAAAAAAAAAAAAAAAAGCAGATCTGTGAAATAGAACTGCTTCTATCATAGTATGAGACAAAACGCGAGCTACAAGATGGTGACGCCCAGTATAAAATGCAGAACTTTACTAATTGGATTCTGTAATGAGCTAAAATAAGAGAACAGCTTTAAAGTGAGCTTCAGGTTCAAGGGGGAAAATAGTATGGTAAGCAGTAGTCATGCTACTGTACTTGTACTCAGCTTAATGTCCCTTTGAGTGAGATTTAAATGATTTCCGTGAGTTGTTACTTCCAAAGGTAAGAGAGAGAAAGTGGTTGGGAATGTGCCTGGTGGTCAGGTCAAGCCAGAGGAAGGAACATTTGTTTGAAGAGCCATGCACCTATAGTTGATCTTATATGTTTTTATATTTGTATGTTATAAGACAAATTTATATTTATATAATACTAATAAAGTTTGGCTGCTGCCCTTTACATACCATTCATTTAAAAGTTATTTTAATGGAATGAGTGGCTAGGCTACTGTGTAGTCATTCATTATTTCTGTTTAACATGTTCAAGTATAAAATATTACATTTTAAAGTGTGTTCCATATCTATTACAAGAGATAACTTTATGAATGTACATTTTTTTATTTTTGTTTTTGAAACAGTTTGACCATTAGGGGGCTTTCATTTCCTAAACATAATACTATATGGTTTTACATCAAAAATATGTATGGAATTCAATTTACTTTTAATGGAAGTACTTATTTGTATGAAGAATCTATTATCTTTTTTTTTGTAAAGAAATTCATTTTTCATTCATGTATTGACATTTGTCTTTATATTGAATAAGAATTTGCCATTTATAAAGGATTATTGACCAAATGAACTATTACAAATATATATATATATATATTTCAATAATGGTGAAATTATTTCATGTTTGATTTTCCTAGCAATGGCTACTTATTTGCTTTGTTGTTTGTCTTATCTCTTGAGGGAATATTTTTGTTAATTGGAAATGTTTGATTGACAAACAAAGGATGCAATTAAGAAACAGACTAGAGAGTTAAAACCATATGTTCTTTGAATGCTTTTACAAATTCATATGAATTCATCACACAATCTAATTTTTAACACATGAAGGAATACCATATATCTGTAAATGATTTAGAAAAATAACATCAAGTTGAACCACATTGAGGAAAGGGTGGAGTAGAAAATGTTCATAGTTCTTAGTAAGAGCAGTCTTATAAAGCCTGGAAAACACATTTTGGATAGATAAATGTTATGCGGCTGAATCATATCAATTCAAATTGAAGTCCAATTTAAATTTGTAATTTGTTATGTTGCATTTTTTTTCTGTTTTTCATAAATTGGATCTTACATTTTGTTTCTTCACATATTATTTCTCTTAACAGCCGATTATCTTAAAGGGACACTGAACCCAAATTTTTTTCTTTTGTGATTCAGATAGAGCATGACATTTTAAGCATCTTTCTAATTTAGTCCTATTATCACATTTTCTTCATTCTCTTGGTATCTTTATTTGCAATGCAAGAATGTAAGTTTAGATGCCGGCCCATTTTTGGTGAACAACCTGGGTTGTCCTTGCTGATTGGTGGATAAATTTATCCACCAATAAAAAAGTGCTGTCCAGAGGTCTGAACCTAAAAAAAAAAAGCTTAGATGCCTTCTTTTTCAAATAAAGACAGCATGAGAATGAAGAAAAATTGATAATAGGAGTAAATTAGAAAGTTGCTTAAAATTGCATGCTGTATATGAATTACAAAAGAAAAAAAATTGGGTTCAGTGTCCCTTTAAACTAAAGCTCTTTTTCTCTCTATGCAGAGTTCTAGTTGTGAAGAAAAAACAAGTAAATTGCAATATAATGCTTTTTCACACATGTTCTATACAAGGTATTAAAGCATTCACCTCAACAATCTATTATAATATTTGATTTTCATCTGGACCAGATCTTGTGTAGAATTCTTCCTGCTTGAAAGTGATGGTAAATTTCAGACTTTTAGAATGTTGCAATGAAAAATATATTAGCGTACAAGTAAAACCGCATAATTATTTTTTTAAAAAAAACTGTAAATAAAGTTTATAATAAAATATTTATAATCCTACTTGGTAGGATAGAAGCAGTACCACACACTCTATACATAGGCTTCCTAAGGGCATTTAAAGGGCTGGACTGCAAGAGTGTCACATGACTCACACGCTGATTGGATGTTCTCTGGAACCGGGTCAGCATAACATTGTAATAGAAACATTATTAAAGGCACGGATTTAACCCTTTTCACAGCTAGATTTTAAAAAAATACACATATACTTTTTTAATGGCAAAGATTACATATATGGCATTTGATTAGCTAACGTTTACAATACCTTTAAAGAAAGGTTTTATGACAGAAGTTAGTAGCTTTGTAGGATTTAACATTTTATTAGATGTTCATTAAATTGTCTTTGTTCAGTCTACATTTGATTGATTTGACGATCAATCAAAATATTTTCTGAAAAGTTCTAAAATTCATAGCATAAGGGTTGAGGCAATAAATGTAGGCTAGTGATGCAACTGATCCTTATAATCTGAATTTCACGATTAATTTGGGGTTCATATCTGAAGAATAAGGTAAATCTACCATAAGGTAGTGTATATTCCATACTGAAATTGTCTTTCATGTTATAAATTAATCTGATAGTAATAATATTGATGATTAAATATAGCAAACTATTGAGAAGTGACTGAAAAAATATTTTGACTTTCTTTTTTCATTTATTTTTGGACAAATGTAAAAAAAAGTATCAGTTTCTTCCTTATAGATTACGAGTTATGCGTGCTATAGGGAATTTAACGAATGCTACAAAAGTTGCATTATTTTACCCTCTATAGCACAGCCATTACAAGTTTTGAAACAGCCGGCTTGTGCGTGCAGTATGGTTGCATTGAGCTCCATACCGCAAAAAATACAAGCGCTTTTTTGACGTGCTCGTGTACGCTTTCCCCATAGACATCAATGGGGAGAGCGGGTTAGAAAAATCCTATCATCTGCGATCGCAGAATGAAAAGCTCTGTAACGCAACCCTATTGATGTCTATGGGGGAAAAAAAGTTACGTTTAAAACTAACATAAACCCTAAGTCTAAACACCCCTAATCTGCCAACCCCAACATCACTGACACCTACATAATGTTATTAACTCCTAATCTGGGGCTCCTGATATCGCTGCCACCTAAATAAAGCTATTAACCCCTAAACCTCTGGCCTCCCACATCACTACCACGAAATAAATCTATTAACCCCTAAACCGCCTGCCCCCCACATCGCAACAACCTAAATGAAACTATTAACCCCTAACGCTAACCCTAACCCTAACCGTAACCCTAAACCTAACACCCCCTAATGTTAACATAATCAAAATAGAGCTAAATTAACGCTAAAATTATTAACTAAATAATACTTATTTAAAACTAAATACATACTTACCTTTAAAATAAAACCTAAGCTAGCTACAATAGAACTAATAGTTATATTGTAGCTAGCTTAGGTTTCATTTGTATTTCACAGGTAAGTTTGTATTTATTTTAGCTAGGTAGACTAGTTAGTAAATAGTTGTTAATTATTTACTAACTACCTAGTTAAAATAAATAAAAACCTGTGAAATAAAACCTAAGCTGCCTTACACTAAAACCTACCATTACACAAAATAACAAACAAAATTATTAAAAATAATAAAAATTATTCCTATTCTAAAAGCCTTTGAAAAAAAAATAAAAAACCTACCCCAAAATAAAAAACCCTAATCTATAATAAACTACCAAGGGCCCTTAAAAGGGCCTTTTGTAGGGCATTGCCCTAAATAAATCAGCTATTTTCCTACAAAACAAAAACAAATACCCCCGAACAGTATACAAACCCCCACCCCCCAAAAACACAAAATAAAAATAAAGTAAAACCTAATCTACCCATTGCCCTGAGAAGGGCATTTGTATGGGCATTGCCCTTAAAAGGGCATTCAGCTCTTTTTTCTGCCCTTAAAAGGGCCCAACCCCTAATCTAAAAATAAAAACCCACCCCAAAAACAAAAAAAAATTACACAAAATAACAAACAAATTATCCAAAATAATAACAATTATTTCTATTCTAATACCCTTTTTTTTTTAAAAACACCCCAAAGTAAAAGAAACCATAATCGAGAATAAACTACCAATAGCCCTTAAAAGGCCCTTTTGCAGGGCATTGCCCTAAGTTAAATAGCTCTTTTACCTGAAAAAAAATACAAAGACCCACTAACATTACAAACCCCCACTCCCCCAACCTACAAAATAAAAAAAAAACTATCTAAAAAAAACTAATCTACCCATTGCCCTGAAAAGGGCATTTGTATGGGCATTGCCCTGAAAAGGGCATTCAGCTCTTTTGCTGCCCTTATAAGGGCATTCAGCTCTTTTAAGAGTGCCCACCCTAATCTAAAAAAACCCACCCCAAAAAACCTTAAAAAAACCTAACACTAACCCCTCTTTAGGTACTCACAGTTGTTGAAGTTTCTCTTGAATGATCTTCATCCCGGCGGCTCCATCTTCATCCAGGAGGCATCTTCATCCAGGCGGCTCCATCTTCATCCATCGTGGGACCGGCATCTTCTTCATCCCTGCGGAGGCAGAGCAGTGATGCGCAAAGGTGGAGGTCCAGGCGAAAGTCCAAGGAGGAGGTCCAGGCGTAGGTCCAAGGCAGAGGTCCAGGCGGAGGTCAAAGGCAGAGGTCCAGGCGGAGGTCCTCTTCATGCGATCATCCGCTGTACACTGAGGATTGCAATGCAAGGATCCCCTTTTATACTGGGGGTACCATTGCATTCCTATTGGCTGAAAAATTTGAATCAGCCAATAGGAATTAGGGCTGCTAAAATCCTATTGACTGTTCAAATCAGCCAATAGGATTTAAACAGCTCTCATTCTTTTGGCTTTTTTAAAGGCTTTTTTTATGGGCTGTAAAAGAGCTGAATGCCCTTTTAATTATTTTTGGCAAAAGAGCTGTTATCTTTAGGGCAATGCCCTACAAAAGGCCCTTTTAAGGGCTATTAGTAGTTTATTGTTATATTTGAGTTTTTTTTTTATTTTGGGGTGGCATTTGTTTTTAACTGGGTATTAGATTAGGAATAACTTTTTTTATTATGGATAATTTTGTTTGTTATTTTCTGAAAATGTTAGCTTTTTTATTTTTTGTAATCTTAGCTTTTTTAATTTTAGTTTTTTTTATTTTATGTAATGTCAGGTTTTTTTATTTTATGTGTTAGGTTTTTTATTTTGGCAATGTTAGTTTTTTATAGATAAATTATTTTTTTATTTTTTCTAATTTTTAATTAATTTTTAATGTAGATAGTATTTTGTTATTTTATGTAATTGTATTTTAATTGGGGTTAACTTAGGGGGTGTTAGACTAGGGGGCTTAGTTATTAGATTAATACTTTGCGTAGTGGGGAATTGGCGGATTAGGGGTTAATAGTGTAATTAGGTAGATTGCGATGTTGGGGTTGGAGGTTTAGAGGTTAATAGGTTAATTAGTTGTTTGCGTTGTGGGGGGTTGGCGGTTTAGGTGTTAATAGTTTAATTAGATACTTTGTGATGTGGGGGGGTTGGCCGATTAGGGGTTAATACTTTTATTAGGTAGTTTGCGATGTGGGGGTTGGCGTATTAGGGGTAAATACTTTTATTACTTATTGCGATGTGGGGGGACGGCGGTTTAGAGGTTAATATGTATATTAGGTAGTTTGCGATGTGGGGAGATGGCGGATTAAGGGTTGATAACTTTTATTAGTAGTTGCAATGTGGGGGCATGGCAGATATAGGGGTTTTGATGAGTCGGTTTAGATTTTTATGTGTAATTTCAAGTTGTTGTTTTTTTTAAACTTTAGGGCCGGAAGATGATATTCTGGCGTAAGTCACTGGCGACTCCAGAAATGTTTATTTGTGCGCATTTCTGAACCTCACCAGCTTGATAGACTTACGGAATTATAGGATCTGCCGGCACCGTTTATGTGATTCACCTAATGTGCGAGGTGAACTTACGGGCGATGTGGGTTTAAGCAGTTGTGCTGAAACTTATGCCGTATATGTAATCTCGCCCCCTTTTTCACAGAGTCCAGGGCCACACTAATAGGAGGCTTAGAGCGGCGGATTCCAGAGCCTGCGCTAATAGAAGGCCCTTTAGTGCAGTTTCTGGGATCTGCTGCGTAAAGCCTCATAAAAAAAACTTTTTCAGAATATTCATTACAAATGATTATTTCAAAACAAATTATTTGCTGTTGCACAGTTCTACTATATTATTATATTATCTATATAAAGATGATTTTCCATAGATACACAGCTTTTTTTTTAACTTATATTTGTGATAACTTATGCTGCAGCCTCTATCATTGTTTGAACATTTTTCTTTTGATTAACATTACAATGTTAAGTGGTCATGATCATTTAGTTTTGTTATTTTCTTATTTATTAAAGTGATATTAAAGTCATTTTTAATAGTTACATAATATCTCAACAACAAAGAACTGAATTATAAAATACCCCACGTACAAAATAAGACCTAGGTTACAATAAGCGAGTATGTCAGTGCTATTGTACGTTAATATCACCCTAAGCACAATCAATTATGCTTCTATCTGTGCACTTATATTACAGATCCAAAGTAATTTTTCTATTTTTTTCTATTATAATTTTTATCGAGGTGATTGAACAAGCATTACAGAGAAAGCATACATAAAGGGACACTTTACCCTAAATTTGCATCCCCTTTATTGTGTTCCCAATAATCCATTTAACCTGCTGAAGTGTATTAAATTATTTACAAATACAGTGCCCTTGGTAAATATGAGCAAAGAAGGCTGGGAAAAATTGTCTTTATTGTTTAATCTTTTGATCTTTTGTTAAAAAAAATACACAAAAATACTCTGCTCTCATGGATATCAAACAATTGCAAAAACAAAACAGGTTTATCCAAAAAAAAAAATCTTTGTTTTCAATATATGTGTTTCACAATTATTGGCACCCCTATGAATTCATATGATAAAACTATATTTGAAGTATATTCCCATTGATATTATAATTTTTTTAGTACAGCTGGGTGACTAGGAACAGGAAATTATTCAACCATGACTTTCTATTTCAGAAGGGTATAAATAACATATAGGGGTAGATCTATCAAGCGGCAGATGCTGCAATCTACCCCCAATGTTTCCAGATCACAGATTGGCCGTGAATGTTCAAGGGGCAGCATTGGCATCATGGACTCTATCAAATATTAACAGTTATTAAATGAACACCTCACTGCCTCTGCCAGAAAGCTTAAAATGGGGTGTGGTTGGATCTTCCAGCAGGACAATGAACAGGATCCAAAACATACATTAAAATCAACACAAAAATGGTTTAATGACTACAAAACCATGGTCCTGCCATAGCGATCCCAGCCTCTGACTTGAACCCCATAGAAAACCTGTGGGGTCTGGATAAACCTTTGTTGTGTTTGCAATTGTTTGATATCCATGAGAGCATAGTATTTTTGTGTATTTTTTTAACAAAAGTTGAAAAATGTAAACAATAAATACAATTTTTCACAGCCTTCTTTGCATATATTTACAAAGGGTGCCAATATTAGTGGAGGGCACTGTAGTTTTTTTGCCTTTATGTTAGTCTTTGAAATAGCTGATTTTGCTTGTGGTATCCCTACCTATACTGAAAGTTTATATATTTAGGTATAGGCTATTGACAAGCTTTGTAAATATATCTAGTAGAAGAAATTACATTCTCAGTGGAAGCAATATAATTTTAAAATGTTAATTATCAATTGTTCTTTCTAAGTATTGAATAGTGAAAGAGATAAGACAGGGAAGAATTTGAGTCATAAGATAAGGATGTCTAATCTCTCTGCAAGCTTACCATATTTTATTAATGGGTTGTTGTTTCTAAGATCAAATCCAACTATTTAATTTGCAAAAAGAAACATAAAGAAACAATTTATCATACATGTCAGCTGGTATGCCAAGTATTTGATGTCATATTAAACAGTACATTACATTACATCAAAGAAATGCATATGTCACATAGTAAAATATCCTACATGGGATGTCTGTATGTGTAATAAATAAACCAACTCAGTTTTAGATATTGTATAACATCCACAAAGTATAAGCAAAATAATACAAAAATAATATACCCTTCTGAAAACTAGGGGCCACTCTAAGACCCATGCATTGAGAGTAACTGAACATTATGGGGAATAACAGCGGATAAATAACAGCAAGAAATGTTTTGTGTAATAGATGTAAAATTTGTAAAAAAACAAACAAAAAAAAAATAGCATTCAAGGGACAGTCTAGTCAAAATTAAACTTTCATGATTCAGATAGGGCATGCAATTTGAAACAACGTTCCAATTTACTTTTATCATCAAATTTGATTTGTTCCCTTGGTGGTATTTTTGAAAAGCTAAACCTAGGTAGGCACAAACTGATTTTTAAACAGTTGAAAACTGTCTCTTAGCTGAGAGCATTCTGAAAGTTTTTCACAGTTAGACAGTACTAGTTCATATGTGTCCTAAAGATAACATTGTGCTCACTCCCGTGGAGTTATTTAGGAGCCTGCACTGATTGGCTAAACTGCATGTCTGTCAAAAGCACTGAGATAAGGGGGCAGTCTGCAGAGGCTAAGAAACAAGGTAATCACAGAGGTAAAAAGTATATTAATATAACTGTGTTGGTTATGCAAAACTGGGGAATGGGTAATAAAGGGATTATCTACCTTTCTAAACAATAACAATTCTGGTGTAGACTGTCCCTTTTAGTAAGCTTTATCCAATATATAAAGTAAGATAACAAAATATAAACCTGGCATAATAGTACTTAGAAGCAAATGTTCACATTAAAGGGACATTAAACACCTCAATATATTAATATAAATTGTTTAATTAAATGTACTAAAACAACTTTGCAATAGATTTTCATTATTCATTTTGTTCTCCTTGCATGTAATTTAGTTTTGAATATTTTGGGCTTTCCATTTTATGTTAAACATGGAAGTACAGACACAGCTATATTACACACAGTCATTGGTTGCACCTTCTATAAAATCCATTTATAACCATTCCTAATTGGCCTCCGCAGAAAAGGTAACCTAAGTTACATATGGCGGGGCCCACTGCTTTACGGACATTAAATTTACACTTATTTTTTTCAATATTTAAACAACTAATATATGGCTAGATTACGAGTTTTGCGTTATGAGAAGTGCGGTGCTACCTTGCGCGTTATTGTCACCGCTCACTTTGCTACGGCGCTGGTATTACAGGTTTTCCTAAACCCGGTGTTATTAAGCAAGAAGTGAGCGTAGAGCAAAATTGTGCTCCATACCACACTCCAATTCCAGCGCTGCTTAAGTCAGCGGTGAGCTGGTTGTACGTGCTTGTGCACGTTTTCCCCATAGACATCAATGGGGAGAGCCGGCTGAAAAAAAGCCTAACACCTGCAATAAAGCAGCGTAAAGCTCCGTAACGCAGCCCTATTGATTCCTATGGGGAAACTAAATTTATGTTTACACCTAACACCTTAACATGAACCCCGAGTCTAAACACCCCTAATCTTACACTTATTAACCCCTAATCTGCCGCCCCACATCGCCAACACCTACATTATATTTAATAACCCCTAATTTAATAATCTCCCGCCCCCAATGTCGCCGCAACCTACCTACACTTATTAACCCCTAATCTTCCACCCCCAACGTCGCCGCCAGTATAATAAACATATTAACCCCTAAACCCCCTCACTCCCGCATCGCAAACACTAGTTAAATATTATTAACCCTTAATCTGCCGCCCCTAACCTCTCCACCACCTACCTACATTTATTAACCCCTAATCTGCTGCACCCAACGTTGCTGCCACTATACTAAATTTATCAACCCCTAAACCTAAGTCTAACCCTAACATCCCCTAACTTAAATATAATTCAAATAAATCTAAATAAAAATTAATATCATTAACTAAATAATTCCTATTTAAAACGAAATACTTACCTGTAAAATAAACCCTAAGATAGCTACAATATAACTAATAGTTACATTGTAGCTAGCTTGGAGTTTATTTTTATTTCACATGCAAGTTTGTATTTATTTTAACTAGGTAGAATAGTTAATAATAGTTATTAACTATTTACTAACTACCTAGCTAAAATAAATACAAATGTACCTGTAAAATAAAACCTAACCTGTCTTACACTAACACCTAACATTACACTACAATTAAATCAATTATCTAAATGAAATACAATTACCTAAATTACAAAAAACAAACACTAAATTACACAAAAAACAAAACAAATTATCAGATATTTAAACTAATTACACCTAATCTAATAGCCCTAGCAAAATAAAAAAGCCCCCCCAAAAAATAAAAAAACCCTAGCCTAAACTAAACTACCAATAGCCCTTAAAAGGGCCTTTTGCGGGGCATTCCCTTTTACCTGGAAAAAAAATGCAAACCCCCCAACAGTAAAACCCACCACCCACACAACCAACCCCCCAAATAAAATCAACACTAAAAAAACCTAAGCTCCCCTTTGCCCTGAAAAGGGCATTTGTATGGGCTTTGCCCTTAAAAGGGCATTTATCTCTATTGCTGCCCAAACCAGCAAGAAGTCCTCAATGAAGCCGGGAGAAGTCTTCATCCAAGCCGGCAGAAGTGGTCCTCCAGACGGGCAGAAGTCTTCATCCAGACAGCATCTTCTATCTTCATCCAACTGGCGTGGAGCGGTTCCATCTTCAAGACATCTGACGCGGAGCATCCTCTTCTTTCCGATGACTAACGATGAATGAAGGTTCCTTTAAATGACGTCATCCAAGATGGCGTCCCTTGAATTCCGATTAGCTGAAAGAATTTTATCAGCCTATCGGAATTAATGGTGAAACATTCCTTTTGGCTGATGCAATTAGCCAATAGGATTGAGCTTTAATCAATCCTATTGGCTGATTGGATCAGCAAATAGGATTGACCTCGCATTCTATTGGCTGATTGGATCAGCCAATAGGATTGAAGCTCAATCCTATTGGCTGATTGTATGTAATAAAAAACAAATACAAATATATTGAAATTTTGTTCACTCGTTAGTTTTTGATACACTTCCCTTGTTTAAGGTTAGAAAAGTTCAAATGAACCAGATAATCCTGTATTTAGCTTTTTGGCCTCTGATACATTGGTATCCATTAAAATTATACCACCAGCAGGTATTTACCCTACTAAAGTGCTCAAAATATAGAGGTAGGCAGATTATCAGAAGCACAAGTTCTTAATATATAGCTCGGTACCATATGATTCCAGCACAGTAAAGGAAATAATATACCACCAGATGGTCAAATCCTTAGCAGACTGTATTCCAACAGGGTAATATCAGTAGATAATATCACAGTCTATGTATTTACTTGTTACCTTTTTATCCTGGCAGTTTAGATGTAACAGGAGGGTGTTGGCAGCTATGTTGCTCCTTCAACATTTGTTAAGTTTACGTTCACCCCACGTGACCGATGGCGTCTGACATCACCGGTGACACTCACTAATAGTTACCTCTCTGATTCTTGACAGCCGTTTAAGGGATAATAGTGCTGTGGATGTAAACTTGTATCCTGTATACTCAGATAGATGTCTTTACGCCCTGCTAGGCACACAAGAGTTATTCAGTGCATGTTCTAGGTATACTTAGTTCTTGGTATATAAAAAAACAATTAATCCGGGTTAAAAATGATTCTCAACTTGTGTAAAAGAAATATTTTTATTCCCCACAACAACAAATGCCAATGCTTTCATCCTGTTTCGCCCTTTCCAGGGAGATTATTGGAACACCATTAAACTGTAACCCAAACAAAGAACTCAGTGAAAGATATCTTGCTTAAAGAAGTTAATAGAAAATTATACTTAGGTATTTGCCTGAATAGGAACCTAGCAGAATGGTATAATGAAAATTACAAACCTTTATTCCCTAAATTAGAAAATATGTTGGAGTCTTGGAAGAAACCCCCACTGACTCTATCTGGAAAAATTAGTCTGGTTTTTCCAAAAATCATCTATAAGTTACAAAACTTACCTCTTCTGATTAAAAAAAAAGATATTAAAGCTTTTAATAAAAGCATAGTACATTTTTTCTGTGGGGAATTTTTTTTTAGATATTCCATGAATAAACTATGTAAAATTAAAAATGTTGGTGGGTTTTTTTTTTCCCATCCTTACAAGATTATTTAACATAGCGTCTTAATGGCTAATAGAGGAAGAATATTTCACTGCAAAATAACTAAAAAGGGATATTCTCTGAAGGCACTACTGCATGTAGATATTAAAATACTACCTAGAGAATGCAAGAATTTAAAATTTATATATGTAAGAGGATTGGTTTTGATTTTGCAAAGTCTAAGTATCTTGAGATAGCAGGAAATCCACTTTCCTCAGAAGAATTGAAATCTGAAATTTTCTCTAGGAGAAGAGCGGGTTTGGTTTTTGTGTCGCAAGCAATTGACAAAATAGATGGAATTGAGACGATTACATTTTTTGAAAAATTGAGGCAGGAATATAATCTTCCGCAGAAGGAGTTTTTTTGCTTATCTCAAATTTAGACATTGGGTAACCAAACTAAGTAAAAACTATAAAGGATATTGGAATTTTGCCCAAATAGAAACATGTTTTAGAATTTGTAAAATAGGAAGTTTCTCAATAAATATATGGTATAAGTGTCTCCTGGAGAAAGATGATAAGAAAGGCATTTAAAATTTGGTGTTAAAATAGAAACTAAAAGGACTCCAAAGTATACAGGAAGGGATGATTAGAGACAGTTACATGAGTATCTGGAAAACAACACAGGCAAGTAATTTTAGGGAAGCATACCTAAATATGATACATCAAGTTTATCTCACTCCCTCTCTTTTACATAGATGGAGACCAGATATTAGTGATAAATGTGTTGTGTTAATATATCTCAGCTGAGTTAATACACTGTATATGGGAATACCCCAAGATAAATAAATTTTGGAGGAAGGTTAACTATTGGTTGAATAAGACTACCCAAGAACATTTCAATCTACAACTTGAAACAGTGATTTTTCTTCTACCAAAACAAAGTAGGTATAGAAACAGAGACCTGAAAAATGCTACAATTGTAGCTTTGGCGCTGCAGATATGAGGCCCACATGGCTAATGGAGACACACCAAGATCAAGTTTAAGAACTATCAACACTGCATTGTGCTTAACCTTATGATTAAACCTACCAGAGGCCCTACATCTCATTATATTCAGTAATGCCACTAAGTAGAAATAAATAAAAGGGTAACCATTTCCACAAGAAAAATACAGCCAACAATTTATTTCATATATATATATATATATATATATATATATATATATATATATATATATATATATATATAGATATATATATATATATATACATAACATTGTTGTGGGAACTCTCTTAAAAGATACGTAAAGACTTTAGAACTGACACATTGAGTCAGCGGACCCCAATCACAGTCATGACTTCTAGGAGGCTGGCTAAACAAGACAAGCACCTTAAAGTTCATCTGGGCAATGTCAATACCTTCTTTAAAGCCATAGACAAACAAAAGCCAAGTGAGGATATTTCCAACCATGCTTCAGACATTACGCAAGATACCAATTGCTCAATGCTCCATACCCCTGAAAGAGAAACAGAGCCAGATGAAGGTGGTCCCGTCACTCTCAAATCAATGGAGTTGCTCATAAACCAAGTGAAATCTTGTATAAAAGAGAAGTTTGCGGACCTCAAGAAAGAACTAAATGATCTAGGAATGAGAGTGGAAACTCTTGAGGAGGATAGAGAAGAAATAACATCTGAAATATTATCTATGTCAAATAAAATGCGCATACAGAAAAAACAAATACTGGAATTAGAAACTAAATTAGACGACATGGAGAATAGGATGAGGCGTAACAACGTACAAATAAAAGACATTCCCGAAGCTGTTTTAGGCCATCATCTACGTAACTACCTAGATGGCCTGTTTCGATCATTGCTGGGGGATGAACACCCAAATTCTTCTTCTATAAAAATGGAAACGGCCCATCGCTCCCTAAAACCGAGACCTACAGATAATAACCCACCCAGAGATGTACTAATATGTTTTACGAAGTTCCAGGAGAAGGAACTAATTCTGCAACAAGCCCGTCAACAAGTATCTTTCCAATACCAGGTTGCAAAAGTCAAGTTTTTTTGCAGATCTTTCAATAAGAACATTGCAAAGGAGAAGAGAATTTAATGCTCTCACTCTACATCTCCAAAACTTAAACATACCTTATAGGTGGGGATTTCCTGTACAAGTCCAAGTTGTTAAAAATGGAAGAAAATTTGATTGCACCCAGACAGCAGACATAACCTCCTTCTGCAACAGACTCAACATCACTACGCCAAACATTACTTCAACAAACACATCACCACCTTCTAGATCGAAACGTTTCTCCCCTCAAACTTCAAAACACAAATCTTGGAGTGACATTGCTAAAAATCCTCCCAGTAAGAGGCATCAACCTCAAGATCCTCAACAAGCATCTTCGGTGCATTAATATCAGCTCCTCTCATGAGGTGAAATACAGAAGACCAGACATTTATTATACATAGGCAGCTATGTTCAAGATATTTGAAGATCCCTGACCAAATACTCTCTAACTCACATTGAGGGTCTGCCTAAAACTGTTTTCCTTTAGGCCATCTTACAGTATCCTTTATATTAATTTTCAACAAGTCAAGATATGATAAGATACCACATTTGTATGGGTATTACCAAGTTTATTGATAGACTGTAATCAAATGCTCAGACACATCTGACCCACCACCAGGTTCCTCCTGTTTAACTGCACTTGTTTGTTACAAACATAGGTGATAAAAGGAGAGTTGAATACGGAACCAAGATGATGGGATCACGACTTTAGTATTCATAGACTTGCATACTATTATTACTACAAGGTTTCTAGATTTACACTAACAATGAATGGGGCCCGTTTGGTGAACTTTTGTTACTTGTTAATTTGTTTGATTTTTTTTCTTGTCCTTATATGTTGTTGGCCCATTGACCCTTTTTGTTTTTCAGGTTTTGCGGACCTTTGTATTTGCGACAGTGATATTGTGACTAACTCCTTTAGATAGGCTTTGCAGAAACTGATGTACTTAGAATTCTTAGACAACTTTCGGTATTTACAACTGTTGATCATGTCACCACCTGCTTGGGTTTAAGTTTTGTTGAGGTATGTCTCACTATGCTCAGACTAGACTTGTCTATATAAATAATAACACTCACTGCAAAGGTTTACATTCCATTTTTTAATAATTCTACAAAATGATTACTTGTTAGTTTGACATACAGGGGTATATAGGTTTGTTGTCCATTGCTCAGTAATCATACTCTTACCCATGGTTTTACAAATGGAAAGTTACACCTGATGTTTTACTAAAGCCTTATCCTGAAACATATATGTTATATTCAGTTTGAATTTTTCTATTTTTCTTCCCCAAGCAGTATGAGACATCCTCAATACAAACCTCTCCCTATCTTTCAGATAGTATCTATTGTAAATTGAGCTTACTATCTAGTTTGCAATTGACCCTGGTGCCACCTCGCCTGGACCATTCAAATTAGATAACGCCTTACCAGACCACTACATGATCCTCTAAAACAACTCTTTACAACACTGATAGTTGCTAATATTACTTCAAGTTTTACTTACCTAAAATAACCCATTTCCTCTTCCCTTTACCCTTGGTAAACATATCCCTTATCCCAAGAAATTTTAACTTAGACACTCATATTATTCATCCAGACCACAGAGAGTTCTGACCCTTTTAACATGACTCAAAAAGTTACTGCTAGCAATCTCAACATTGCAACCCAAAATGTAAAGGGTTTCTTGTCAGCCCAAAAACTCTCTATAGCCCTACACGACTTTCATAAAATGCACCTTGATATAGTGTTCACCCAAGAGATGCACTTCAGGAAAAAACACAAACCCAAACTCCCTTCCTTCTACTATGATGAATACTTCACCAGCTCCAAAACAACAAAGAAAAATGGGGTCTGCGTTCTTTTTAAATAAGCTTTACCTTTTGACCTATTACACCGTAACCAAGATGAAGAGGGCAGGTTCCTTCTTCTGGTGGGGCTATGATACAGCAGACCCATCATGCTATTAAATCTATATGCCCCAAATAGCCCAATCCTTCATTCTTTAGAAAAGGGATGACAGTTATACTAGATCACGCAAAGGGACCCATCTTCATTGCAGGTGACCTAAATTTTCCCTTTGATCCTTCGATAGATGTCTCCTCAGGGAAATCATATATACCCACTACAAATATCAAAGCTAACTGGCTTGCCCTACAAACCATACCCACCTTTGATACGTGGAGACTAACCCACAACCTGACAAAAGATTACACCTTTTTTTCCCACCCTCAAAAAATATATACTCGACTGGACTATATATTGTGATCAGTCCTCTCTACATTTACTTATAGACTCCAAAATATCCCAAACCCCATGGTCTGACCATGCAATGATTATCAATTCATTTGCATGGCCCCAAAAACCAGGGATAAGAAACTCCTGGAGTCTTAATGATGTGATTTTCACAGATCCACTTGTATTTAAATGTATCATGGAAAAAACTTCCCTGATCTTTGCTGTTAATGACCCGAACGCTACCTCCCATGTTAATAACTGGGAAACCTATAAATGCTTCATTAGAGGTGAACTAATTAAACAGGCCACACAACATCGTAGATAAATTGAACAGGTATACTCCAAACTTTTACACACACTAAATATAACTGAAAAAGAACATAAGCAAAATCCATTATCGGTAAAACGTTTACAAAAAGTTAATCAAGCCAGAGAGGAACTAAACCAACATCTCAATAAAAATGCCCTTGCCATAGATGCTAAATTTTTTGCAGAAAAGAACAAAGCTGGCAAGTTAATGGCCAGATCTCTAAAAAGAAAATCATATAAATCTTTCATTAGAATGGTTCAAAGCAAGGGTAAACAAAATACCCATATAATCTCAGAAATAGCAAACACTTTCTCAGAATATTATGGTAGACTCTACAATCTAGATATCTGTAATTCGTCTGATGGGAAAAAAAAAGCATTGAAAATTACCTTTCACAAAGTGTCCTCCCTTCCTTAACCAAGGCAGATAGAACAGATCTAGAGTCTCCTATTACACTTTTGGAAATACAAGATTCCATTAAACAATTGACTCCAGGGAATGCACCAGGGCTTGTTAGATTCACCCCTAAATTCTATAAATTAATAGCACCCTACATTGATACACATCTCCTATCACTCTACAACTCTATGAGTAAAGACTCTACCATTTCTAAACAGATGCTAGAAGCCAACATAACAGTCATCCCCAAAACAGGCAAATACCCTGAGCGGGTAGAAAATTACAGGCCAATATTGCTTCTAAACATTGATCTAAAAATGTATGCTAAACTACTAGCAAACAGGCTTAAGCGTTATCTCCCATACCTAGTTCAGATAGATCAAGTTGGCTTCATTCTTACTCGAGAAGCTAAAGATAACACAAGACTCCTTCAAATTATTCACCATACCTCATCCCTTAGCATGCCTCTCACTCCGCTGTCAACAGATGCTGAGAAAGCTTTCGACAGAGTTGATTGGCAATTTCTGTGGTCTGTACTTTTCAAATTTGGAATTCCCCAAACATCTATAGATACGATTCTAGCAATATTATCCTCCCCTAATTCAAAATTCATAGTCAACAACTCTTTCTCAAATACCTTCCAAATAACAAATGGCACTTGTCAGGGCTGCCCCTTGTCACCTCTGTTGTTTGCACTTTCAGTGGAGGTGCTTGCTGCCAAAGTCCGATCAGCCTCAGAAGTGGAAGGCATTCAGATTGGGGTATGCAATACCAAGTGTCTACTATTTGCAGGTGATATTCTATTTACTCTAGCCAACCCTAGGAAATCATTACCAGCCCTCATCAATATTTTTTGCCGAGTACAAGCTATTCTCTTATTTCTCTATCAACATTGGGAAATCAGTAATCATGTCAACATGAACCTCTTCAGATGATAACCAGTTTATAAAAACACAAACTCCCTTCACCTCAGCAGATCACATCACATACTTAGGGTTAATTATAAAATCCACCATTTCGGAAACAATCAATATAAATTATTTAGAATTAAAACAAAAGATAGATATTGAGATAAACTCCTGGCATAGATCCGGACACTTGTCCTGGTTAGGACGGGTTAACGCTATAAAAAAGACCACCCTTCCAAAATTTTTATACCTCATACAGATACTAATTCTTATTCCATCAGTTTCATATATAACTAATCTTCAAAGAAGTATAAATCGGTTTGTTTGGCCCTTATCTAAACCGAGAGTCCCAGGCCATACCCTATATCTACCTAAGGAGCAGGGGGGTCTGGGAGTCCCTAATATCCTAAACTATTATACAGCAACACATCTTTCACGTATTGTGGCCTGGAACCAAATCTCCGAACCCAAACTTTGGGCTACACTAGATGACCAATTCCTTACAGGCTCCACAATACATGACATATGTTGGATAACGAATAAGCTTTGACCACATATCACCCCACCTAATCTGTTTATAGAGGAAAATCTGCGGGTTTGGGACAAAGCAATCTCTTTATACAACAATATTACATATTTTTAACCACTCACATCTAAATTAAATAACAAAATATTCCCGGGACTAAACCTTAGTAAGCCGGTTGGTGCTCAAGATCTACCTACCCACGTTCCTATCTACTCTCTACTAAGAGAGGGACACATCAAAACATTTCAAGAAATACGTGATGAAATAGGGACCCCACTCAACACCTGGTTTTCCTACTTTCAGATCAGACACTTTTTACTGAATCATACAGATAAGAAACAATTTAGCAGACCCTGCACTCCATTTAAGATGATGTGTTTACTGCCTAACACCCCTCAACCCCTGATATTGTCCACTTATAAATTAATATTTTTTCAGACTCACAAAACCTTCCTCCTTTAGAATGCTCTGGGAAAAAGAACTACACACGCAAATAAGCGACTCTACCTGGAAAAATTGTTTCAAATCAATCAAAAGTCATCCATATCAATGGATATAGTTGAGACTAACTATAAGTTATTGTCCAGGTGGTATTTAACACCTGTGCACTTACACAGAATATATCCAGTTGTCTCCCCAAAATGTTGCAGGAAATGTGGAGAACAGGGTACATTGTCGCATATATGGTGGGATTGTCCTGTGCTCAGGCCATTTTGGAATCAGGTTGAGGACCATATAAACCAAAAACTAAATCAAAATATAGTTCTAGACTCCCAGACAATACTACTTAACAAGCTCTCACACCTACTTTGTCAGTATAAGACAGGGTTATTCCAGATATTGATTAATACTGCCAAGAGGGGAAAAAAAACAGATTCCAACTATACAATATTGGTTAAATGAAATTGAACATGTAATGACTTTGGAAGAAATGTACCATAGTTATTATAACAAGACAGATTATTTTATTAATATTCTCTTATTGTGGAACCAGAATACGATACTGAATTCTCTTGTTTGAGGTTTGAAAATAAAGGTTAATCCCGGACCTATACTCACCAAAATTTCTTGACCCCCCTACACCCCCCTTCCATCCCAAACCCTTCCTTTCCCCTATTTTTATTTTATGAGCTATGTATAATCCTTTATCTAGCTTTTGTTAATATATAGCCTGATGGTTGTAGGCTATAGTACCGACATGTAACTCGTACTAATCTGTCCAAAATTTTTTTTTTTCTGTATAGATACTCATGTTTATGTATCTGGAATTATTTCAAACCAATAAAAATTATTGAAATTAAAAACATCCAGCTATATTACAAGTGATGCAGTGCTGCTTTTAACACTGAATGCGTAATGGCCAGGAACGCATATTACGAGTTGTGTCAGTATAGCTGTAACGCAAGCATTTTAGCCTGTAACGCAACGTCTATTCCGCACTCAAGAAAATTACATTTATGTGTGGGATTTTTATAGCGCCGATATTACAGGTTGTGCGTTCAGGCCAACACGATCCATACCGCCATCTGAGAGCAGTAGTTATGGATTTTGCGAAACAATGTTTCACAAAACTCATAACTAAAGTGTTACAAAGTACACTAATACTGAATGAAAAACAAGAGAACAGCGCATCCGCGATTCACAGTAGAGTTTATTCAAGTAACACACCTACACAAATAAAATACACTTACAAGATTGCAGTGATAATGGTGCCTTAGCTCCAAATAGCTAGATGGTTATGCCTGTAAGCAATGTACGGGGAGGATTCCTATGATGCCGACATGCAGCTTTCAAAACACCCTCCTTTCTCCGGCTTCAGTATAGCAGCTTTATCACTGGTACAGTTAAAATAAGATATTCCTCATCAATATACAAAAGCACCCAACGCGTTTCCTCTGCTCACAGGCAGAATTTCTCAAGGGACAGGTTGAAAACATAGAATGACTGATATTGTTACCAGCCTTAATTTAAATGTTCCCGCAAATTTTACCTGTTCATGGATAGGTAGCCCCGTTACCTTATTTACCTTATTATACTGGCAATAGACCACATGTGTGGATAACAAGGGCACTCTATACAAGAACGTCACATTTAAAACCCCAATATTGCCAATAATATAAAATATAGCTCCAATATACATATAACATTAATCACAAATATTTACAAATATTTAGAAAACAACATATATAAAACATAAGGGACTTATCCCCTAATTGATAATACATTAGCCCTCACTACATCCTGTATCTCCTCATCCATATGATAAATCCAGGCTAAATTCATATGTTATATTATTTTTAAAAATCATATAGGGACTAACCCCCAAGTAATATTTAAAAAGAATAGAAATTTGAAAAGCCTAATAGCTCCCTCTAAACTAAGGAGTACCAAAGGCAGAAACTGTGGAAATAATGGTTGTGCAAATACTTCTAACTGGCTACAACTAAAAGCAGGTACATATAGATGTGGTAGAAAAAACTGTAGTATGTGTGATAATATTATTAAAGGAACAGAGGTTAGTAATTATGATAAAAGTAAAAATTTCAGCATCAATTGTAGAACAACATGCCAATCTACATATGTGGTATATCAACTCCTATGTAAATGTGGGAAAATATACGTAGGACTCACTAAAAGAACCATAAAACGGAGATGGTATGAACACATTGAAAACATTAAGGAAGGGTTTGATAAACATAGTGTATCTAGTCACTTTAATAATGCCCATAATAGAAACCATAATGATTTAACTATTAGAGTATTAGAACAAATCAAACCAGGTCCATGCCCAAATAGAAGGCTACTTTTACTTAGGAAGTGTGAAACCAAGTGGATACACCGCTTGGAGAGCTTGGAACCCAAAGGTCTGAATATCGACATTGATTTACAAGCCTTTATGAACTAAGTAGCTATACTGGGGATTGCAAGGTTAGGAGATATACGGCTAGATTTAGAGTTTTGTCGGTAAGGACCCGCGTAGCTAACGCCGGCTTTTTTCTGGCCGCACCATAAAAATAACTCTGGTATTGAGAGTCCACATAAAGGCTGCGTTAGGCTCCAAAAAAGGAGCGTAGAGCATTTTTAACGCAGCTTCAACTCTCGATACCAGAGTTGCTTACGCAAGCAACCAGCCTCAAAAACGTGCTCGTGCACGATTCCCCCATAGAAAACAATGGGGCTGTTTGAGCTGAAAAAAAAACCTAACACCTGCAAAAAAGCCGCGTTCAGCTCCTAACGCAGCCCCATTGTTTGCTATGCGTAAACACTTCCTAAGTCTGCACCTAACACTCTAACATGTACCCCTAGTCTAAACACCCCTAACCTTACACTTATTAACCCCTAATCTGCCGCCCCCGCTATCGCTGACCCCTGTATATTATTATTAACCCCTAATCTGCCGATCCGTAAACCGCCGCTACTTACATTATCCCTATGTACACCTAATCTGCTGCCCTAACATCGCCGACCCCTATATTATATTAATTAACCCCTAATCTGCCCCCCACAACGTCGCCTCCACCTGCCTACACTTATTAACCCCTAATCTGCAGAGCGGACCTGAGCGCTACTATAATAAAGTTATTAACCCCTAATCTGCCTCACTAACCTTATAATAAATAGTATTAACCCCTAATCTGCCCTCCCTAACATTGCCGACACCTAACTTCAATTATTAACCCCTAATCTGCCGACCGGAGCTCACCGCTATTCTAATAAATGTATTAACCCCTAAAGCTAAGTCTAACCCTAACACTAACACCCCCCTAAATTAAATATAATTTTAATCTAACGAAATTAATTAACTCTTATTAAATAAATTATTCCTATTTAAAGCTAAATACTTACCTGTAAAATAAACCCTAATATAGCTACAATATAAATTATAATTACATTGTAGCTATTTTAGGATTAATATTTATTTTACAGGCAACTTTGTAATTATTTTAACCAGGTACAATAGCTATTAAATAGTTAAGAACTATTTAATAGTTACCTAGTTAAAATAATAACAAAATTACCTGTAAAATAAATCCTAACCTAAGTTACAATTAAACACTATACTATCATTAAATTAATTAAATAAAATACCTACAATTACCTACAATTAAACCTAACACTACACTATCAATACATTAATTAAATACAATATCTACAAATAACTACAATGAAATAAACTAACTAAAGTACAAAAAATAAAAAAGAACTAAGTTATAAAAAATAAAAAAATATCTACAAACATAAGAAAAATATTACAATAATTTTAAACTAATTACACCTACTCTAAGCCCCCTAATAAAACAACAAAGCCCCCCCAAAATAAAAAATGCCCTACCCTATTCTAAATTACTAAAGTTAAAAGCTCTTTTACCTTACAAGCCCTGAACAGGGCCCTTTGCGGGGCATGCCCCAAGAAGTTCAGCTCTTTTGCCTGTAAAAAAAACATACAATACCCCCCCCAACTTTACAACCCACCACCCACATACCCCTAATCTAACCAAAACCCCCCTTAAATAAACCTAACACTAAGCCCCTGAAGATCTTCCTACCTTATCTTCACCATACCAGGTTCACCGATCCGTCCTGAAGAGTTCCTCCGATGTCCTGATCCAAGCCCAAGCGGGGGGCTGAAGATGTCCATGATCCGGTAGAAGTCTTCATCCAAGCGGGGCAGAAGAGGTCTTCCATCCAATTGAAGTCTTCATCCAAGCGGGGCAGAAGAGATCTTCCATCCGATTGAAGTCTTCATCCAGGCGGCATCTTCTATCGACATCCAGCCAATCAGAATCAAGTTCAATCCGATTGGCTGATCCAATCAGCCAATCAGATTGAGCTTGCATTCTATTGGCTGTTCCGATCAGCCAATAGAATGCGAGCTAAATCTGATTGGCTGATTCCATCAGCCAAGCAGAATATTCCTACCTTAATTCCGATTGGCTGATAGAATCCTATCAGCCAATCGGAATTCGAGGGACGCCATCTTGGATGACGTCATTTAAAGGAACCGTCATTCGTCATTCAGTCGTCGGCCAGGATGGATGTTCCGCGTCGGAGGTCTTCAGGATGCTGCCGCTCCGTTCCAGATGGATGTCGATAGAAGATGCCGCCTGGATGAAGACTTCAATCGGATGGAAGACCTCTTCTGCCCCGCTTGGATGAAGACTTCAATCGGATGGAAGACCTCTTCTGCCCCGCTTGGATGAAGACTTCTACCGGATCATGGACATCTTCAGCCCCCCGCTTGGGCTTGGATCAGGACATCGGAGGAGCTCTTCAGGACCGATTGGTGAACCTGGTATGGTTCACCAAGACAAGGTAGGAAGATCTTCAGGGGCTTAGTGTTAGGTTTATTTAAGGGGGGTTTGGGTTAGATTAGGGGTATGTGGGTGGTGGGTTGTAATGTTGGGGGGGTATTGTTATATGTTTTTTTTACAGGCAAAAGAGCTGAACTTCTTGGGGCATGCCCTGCAAAGGGCCCTGTTCAGGGCTGGTAAGGTAAAAGAGCTTTTAACTTTAGTAATTTAGAATAGGGTAGGGCATTTTTTTATTTTGGGGGGCTTTGTTGTTTTATTAGAGGGCTTAGAGTAGGTGTAATTAGTTTAAAATTGTTGTAATATTTTTCTTATGTTTGTAGATATTTTTTTATTTTTTGTAGCTTAGTTCTTTTTTATTTTTTGTACTTTAGTTAGTTTATTTCATTGTAGTTATTTGTAGATATTGTATTTAATTAATTTATTGATAGTGTAGTGTTAGGTTTAATTGTAGGTAATTGTAGGTATTTTATTTAATTAATTTAATGATAGTATAGTGTTAGGTTTAATTGTAACTTAGGTTAGGATTTATTTGACAGGTCATTTTGTAATTATTTTAACTAGGTAACTATTAAATAGTTCTTAACTATTTAATAGCTATTGTACATGGTTAAAATAATTACAGTTGCCTGTAAAATAAATATTAATCCTAAAATAGCTACAATGTAATTATAATTTATATTGTAGCTATATTAGGATTTATTTTACAGGTAAGTATTTAGCTTTAAATAGGAATAATTTATTTAATAAGAGTTAATTAATTTCGTTAGATGTAAATTATATTTAACTTAGGGGGGTGTTAGTGTTAGGGTTAGACTTAGCTTTAGGGGTTAATACATTTATTAGAGTAGCGGCGAGGTCTGGTCGGCAGATTAGGGGTTAATAATTGAAGTTAGGTGTCGGCGATGTTAGGGAGGGCAGATTAGGGGTTAATACTATTTATTATAGGGTTAGTGAGGCGGATTAGGGGTTAATAACTTTATTATAGTAGCGCTCAGGTCCGCTCGGCAGATTAGGGGTTAATAAGTGTAGGCAGGTGGAGGCGACGTTGTGGGGGGCAGATTAGGGGTTAATAAATATAATATAGGGGTCGGCGGTGTTAGGGGCAGCAGATTAGGGGTACATAAGGATAACATAGGTGGCGGCGCTTTGCGGTCAGCAGATTAGGGGTTAATAAGTGTAGGTAGCTGGCGGCGACGTTGTGGGGGGCAGATTAGGGGTTACTAAATATAATATAGGGGTCGGCGGTGTTAGGGGCAGCAGATTAGGGGTACATAAGGATAACGTAGTTGGCGGTCGGCAGATTAGGGGTTAAAAAAATTTAATCGAGTGGCGGCGATGTGGGGGGACCTCGGTTTAGGGGTACATAGGTAGTTTATGGGTGTTAGTGTACTTTAGAGTACAGTAGTTAAGAGCTTTATGAACCGGCGTTAGCCCAGAAAGCTCTTAACTACTGACTTTTTTCCTGCAGCTGGAGTTTTGTCGTTAGAGTTCTAACGCTCACTTCAGCCATGACTCTAAATACCGGATTTAGAAAAATCCCATTGAAAAGATAGGATACGCAATTTACGTAAGGAGATCTGCGGTATGGAAATGTCGCGGCTGAAAAGTGAGCGTTAGACCCTTTTTTGACTGACTCCAAATACCGGAGTTAGCCTAAAACCAGCGTTAGGAGCCTCTAACGCTGGTTTTCACAGCTAACGCCAAACTCCAAATCTAGGCCATAGGAAGTAGATAGAATCATGCAGGAACTAGGGTTTTTAATTAATACATTTTAATGATTTTTATTGTATTTTCTAATTAATTTTAAATGTATTATTATTATTATTATTAATATTATATAATAATATAACATATGAATTTAGCCTGGATTTATCATATGGATGAGGAGATACAGGATGTAGTGAGGGCTAATGTATTATCAATTAGGGGATAAGTCCCTTATGTTTTATATATGTTGTTTTCTAAATATTTGTAAATATTTGTGATTAATGTTATATGTATATTGGAGCAATATTTTATGTTATTGGCAATATTGGGGTTTTAAATGTGATGTTCTTGTATAGAGTGCCCTTGTTATCCACACATGTGGTCTATTGCCAGTATAATAAGGTAAATACGGTAACGGGGCTACCTATCCATGAACAGGTAAAATTTGCGGGAACATTTAAATTAAGGCTAGTAACAATATCAGTCATTCTATGTTTTCAACCTGTCCCTTGAGAAAGTCTGCCTGTGAGCAGAGGAAACGCGTTGGGTGCTTTTGTATATTGATGAGGAATATGGTATTTTAACTGTACCAGTGATAAAGCTGCTATACTGAAGCCGGAGCAAGGAGGGTGTTTTGAAAGCTGCAGGTCGGCATCAGAGGAATCCTCCCCGTACATTGCTTACAGGCATAATCATCTAGCTATTTGGAGCTAAAGGCACCATTATCACTGCAATCTTGTAAGTGTATTTTATTTGTGTAGGTGTGTTACTTGAATAAACTCTACTGTGAATCACGGATGCGCTGTTCTCTTGTTTTTCATTCAGTTTTTTGCCTCTGCGGGACGCACACAGTGGGAGCCCCGGGATATATCAGCTGCGCCGGACCTTGATTCCAAGAAAAGATCGTGCAGTTTGGAGTGTATTACAAGGAGACATCTGCCAAAGTGTTGGACCTCTCCATCGGATAACAGCAAACAGGCGAACCAAATTGGAACTGAACTAAGTGTGGTTTGTAGATCGCTGAACATTTACTGACTATTGATTTTGTATATTGCTTTTGAGCTAACAGTTGATACTGCCACATATAGGGAGTGCTGAGAGGTCCTGCCTATTTTGCTGACGTGTAAATGACTATTTAGCACTATTATTATTTCATTAGTGTCCGATTTTATTATATTGTTGTATTTCAACGTGTAGGTGATAACTTATATATTTTAAATTCCCCTACCACCTGGGTAGCTGTAGGCGTGAATTTCCAATCTTCAGCGGTTGTGCTGTCTGTATATTATAAAGTACACTAATAGCCATAAACTACCTATCAACCCTTTAAACCGCCACCCTCCTGCATCACAAACACTATTTAAAACTTATTAACCCCTAACCTGCCGCCCACCCACATAACAACTATTAAATACATTTATTAACCCCTAATCCACTGCTCCCTGACATTGCCGCCACTATGATAAAGTTTATGGGTGTTAGTTTAATTTAGTGGTTTGCGATGTGAGGGGCCAGCGGTTTAGGGGTTAATAGGTTTATTTAGTAGCGGCGATGTGGGAGGCCAGAGGTTTAGGGGTTAATAGCTTTATTATAGTGTCAGCGATGCTGGGGAGCGGCACAATAGGGTTTAATAACTTTATTATAGTGTGGGCGATGTCGGGGAACAGGCGAAATAGGGGTTAATAACTTTTATTAGTGTCGGCGATGTTGGGGGTGCGAGATTAGGGGTGTATAGACTTGGGGTTTATGTTAGGGTGTTAGGTTTAAACTTAAAGGGACACTGAACCCAATTTTTTTTCTTTCAGGATTAAGATAGAGCATGCAATTTTAAGCAACTTTCTAATTTACTCCTATTATCAATGTTTCCTTGTTCTCTTGCTATCTTTATTTGAAAAAGACATCTAAGCTTTTTTTTTTGGTTCAGACCTCTGGACAGCACTTTTTTATTGATGGATGAATTTATCCACCAATCAGCAAGGACAACCCAGGTTGTTCACCAAAAATGGGCCGGCATCTAAACTTACATTCTTGCATTTCAAATAAAGATACCAAGAGAATGAAGAAAATTTTGATGATAAGAGTAAATTAGAAAGTTGCTTAAAATTGCATGCTCTATCTGAATCACAAAAGAAAAAAAATGGGTTAAGTGACCCTCTAACTTTTTTCCCCTATAGACATCAATGGGGTTGCGTTACGGAGATTTTTCATTCTGCACTTCAGGTTATAATTTTTTTTCTAACACTCTCTCCCCATTAATGTCTATGGGGGAATGTATCAGTAACTTGCAATGGCAGCGCTATGTAGAGTGAAATAACGCAACTTTTGTGGCGTTAGTTTCGCATCTTGTTTAACGCAAAACTCGTAATCTAGGTGATTTAAAACTGTTACTCTATCAATGATTTGCAAAACTAGTTGAAAACTCAAGTATATTCATCTTCTCTCTAATAATTTGGGCAAATTAGGACTAGTTTTAAATTAGTTTTTCAACTACACTAAGCAATTTCTGTCTAGTTTGTAGTTAGTTTAGGCAATATCCGCATGAATGCACCAGCCAAAATTTGTCCGTTTTTATTAGTTTCCTTAAAATTTATTTTAAAAGCTTAATACTTACCTTAACAAGCTCTGGAGAGCGCGCTAACCCAATCCTCTTCTTGCCAGTTCCCTGGCTATGTCCCTGGCACGCTCACCACCCAGGACCTGCACTAACTTTAGTGTAGGTCCTGGGAGCAGATAACCCTCCTGTAGCTTTGAAACATTTACATTTTGTTTAACAAAAATTAATTTAAATATTTGACGAAAATTTTATTTTTGTTTTCTTTTAAACTAAATAAAAACCGCATAGTGCAGGCAACAAATATTCGGGGAAATTTCCTCAAATATTCAAAATGAAAATTTCATTTAAAGGGGCATTATACACCAAAATTATTATAGGCTATTTAAAGGGACAGTCAACCATAGAATTGTTATTGTTTTAAAAGATAGATAATCCCTTTATTACTCATTCCCCAGTTTTGCATAACCAACACAGTTATATTAATGTACTTTTTACCTTTGTGATTACCTTGTATCTAGAAACCTTCTTCCAGCCCCCTGATCACATGACTGTGACTGTTTATTATCTATTGTTTTAAATTTAGCATTGTATTGTGCTAGATCTCAAATAACTTTCTGTGCCTGAACACAGTGTTATCTATATAGTCCACGTGTACTTTCTGTCTCTTTGTGTTGAAAAGAGATTTAAAAAGCATGTGATAAGAGGCAGCCCTCAAAGTCTTAGAAATTAGCATATGAGCCTACCTATGTTTAGTTTAAACTAAGAATACCAAGAGAAAAAAGCAAATTTGATGATAAAAGTAAATTGGAAAGTCAATTAAAATTAAAAGTCCTATCTGAATAATGAAAGTTTAATTTATACTTGACTGTCCCTTTAAATAAAGCATTAGGTGTAGATTCAATATGCAAATGACATGCATCGCCTATTTAGGAGCTAACTTTCCTAAAAATGGGATAAACCATGCAGGGTGTGAATATGAATACCTATGTACTATACTCTAATCAATGAGCTATCGTTTTCTCTTCACTCCCAAACTGGAAGTTAAACTTCTCACACACTTCTCAGTGAAATATGACACTTTACAAATTACAAGACCTTGGAGGAGGTGAAGGGTAGACCAATTGTCTCAGGCATAGGGTCACTTTTTGAAAAACTCTCAGGTTGGATTGAGTCCCTTCTGCAACCAGTCATTCACTTTTTGCCGTCTTATCTGAAAGATACTACGCATCTCATAAGGGCTATGGATAGTGTCATATGGGAAGAAAATTGTACATGGTTAACAGTTGATGTGGTTGGCCTCTACTCGGCTATTCCTCATGAATTTGGTATTGAAGCCGTGAGGTATATGCTACGACACTTCAGTAACTATCATGAGGATTTAATTGAGTTTGTAGTCAAGGCCCTTACTTTCCTCCTGACACATAAATATTTTAAGTTTGAGCATACTTTTTATCACCAAAGACGTGGGACAGCGATGGGGGCCAAATTTGCCCCATCATATGCCAACCTTTTTATGGGTTGGTGGGAGCTGTCCCACGTCTTTGGAGATAATAACCCATTCAGAGATAGGATTAGATCCTATAAGCGTTTTATAGATGATCTCCTTTTTATCTGGGAGGGGGATTTTGTGACTTACCTCAATTATAACGGGGTGGGTTTGGAATTCACTGCCCAAACAGGAACAAATACAATACCATATTTGGATGTGGAACTTAGGGGGGATCCTCTAAGTGGTAAGGTCTCTACTTCCCTATATCGCAAACCTATCACTTCCAACTCCTTGCTCCATGCTAGGAGTAACCATCCCCGTCACACGGGGTTTGGGGTGGCCAAGGGGCAGTTCATGAGAATTAAGCGGAACTGCTCCTTGGAAGAAGATTTTGCAAAGGAGAGTGAGACACTTAAGTGTCTCCTTTCTGAGAGAGGCTACTCACGCAAAACCATCAATAGAGCCCATTTGGAGGTGACTAGGATGAATAGAAGTGAGGTATTGAGGGGTAACACTAGACCAAAGAGTGGCTATGATTCAAGTAGGCCTACTCTGGTCACTACCTACAGCCCGCAGTTTAAGGATATTACCAGTATTGTCAGTAAACATCTACCAATACTTACAGCTGAGGACAGCTTGAAGGACTATGTGTCCAAAGGGTGTAACTTTGTGTCTAAGAGAGCATGCACAATAGGCAACTTGGTGGCACCTAGTGTACTAAGGGACAAAGAGAGGGCCAACAGCAGTTGGCTAAGTGTGAAAGGGCATTTTAAATGCCATTTCTCAAAATGCATAGCCTGTCAGCATAGCAGAGTTACGTCCACTTTTCAGTCAGCAATAACAAATCGGGTATTCAATTTGGCGAATTGCACAAGTTGTAGAACCCCTTTTGTTGTATACTTGGTAGATTGTTCCCAGTGTAATGGGCAGTATATAGGGTGTACAACAAGGGAGGTTAGCTCCAGGATCAGAGAGCATTTAAATGACATCTCTCATGATAAAGACAGCTCAGGCCTTTCACAACATTTTATCTCTGTGCATGGGGGCGATGTTACTTCGCTCTCATGGCAGGTAATAGAATGTGTCCGAAACCCCCCTAGAGGGGGAGATAGAGCAGCACGCCTGATGCTGCGTGAAGCCTTTTGGATCTTCAAAATGAAGACAAGAAGACCACAGGGCTTCAACATAGAGGGGGATGTGATAAACTTCTGGAAAAAATAATAGTTCTTTACTTAAAATAAATTTCTTAGGATCCTCTTATTAATCAGTGTAGCAGCGATAGCCTACCCATAAAATATATACACATATAATGCTGAGATATGAAACTCTAGTGATATACATATATATTTGTTACAAACAATAGGGGATAATTGTGCTATAAACATAAAGTAGTGTTTTTGGACAATGTACCTAATAATGAGCTTAATGTAATTAGCCATTAGTGTTTTTTCTTATATACATAGGCTTTGAGTTAGCTCAGACAATATACATATATGGCAATGTGAATGAGTTTACATGTTACAGCTTAATAAAGGTTTTTTCTAAAACAACTAAGGGGGTAGAGCATATATAAAAGCAACAAGCAGCTGAATAATAAGGGGTTAATCACAATAGACTGAGGAACCAATAGGGAATCACTTTCAGGTTTAAGAGGCAGGAAGGAGGGGTAACCGGTCATGTTCATGATTAAGGAATTGACCAAAACATGTAGGACAGACTGGTTCCTGAAAATGTTCTGCCTATTCTTTTGATTTTAACAACTCTGTTGCCTACCAAGATGTTTTAATCAATGTATGGATATTAAACTACTTATGCTAACTTTATAGGATCGCAGTGTATTCCTTTCGTTTGCATGTACTTTACAAATAAAACAACCATTTCTCAGCAGACCTCATATAACGTAATGCAGCTTTAGTGAGCCAGGCATGTCAGTTAGTGACTTCCTGTTGTAGGCAGTTAGGGAGTGAAGATAAAAAACAATAGCTCTGTGATTAGAGTATAGTACTTAGGTATACATATTCAGTGAAACACCCTGCAGGGTTTATACCATTTTTAGGAGAGTTAGCTGCAAAATAAATAATGCATGTCAATTGCAACTTTTATCTACACCTTATGCTTTATTTAAATAGCCTATAATAATTTTGGTGTATAATACCCCTTTAAAACTAAATTTTCTTCCCTGCACATGCCTAATATGTAGTATTTTGAACTAAAGCAAAGCTACAAAGATTGTTTTCAGCATATCTAGGCAGGGCAGGATAACCACCATTTTTTTACACCAAAGCAAGATATTTTACAGAAAAAGCAAGCAAAATAAATAACCCAGATCTTTTAAATTTCTATGTTATCAATTTAGAGGTTTCTGTCTTTCCTTTATTATGAATGCTGATATGAATGCTAATACGTTTTAGGTTTATATGCCCTGTTATGAATCATGGTAACAAAGTGAAAATACCTTTTGAATGTTGTCAGGTTTACATGATTCTTTTGCTCTTATGTTATTGTATTAAACTAATAGGGTTATATAACTATGTACTCACTATGATTGCTTTTTGCCCATATCTTACAGTTCATTAAAATTTATATCAAATAGTAAATTAAAATAATCATTCAGCAAACACACATTTTCATTTTTCAGTCATTAGTTGAAGGAGATGCAAAAAGCGTTGAAGCAGAAACTATTGCTGTATAGATATTTGTCCTGAGGGTGATTCAAGAAGCCATTCCATGGGATCCACTAAGATTTTGAGCTGATACTTGCTGTGTGCCACAGCTGTGATTCATGATTTGATATGTAGCTGATCAGGCCTAGCATTTTTTATTATGTTTATTATTATTTTTTAATATCATACAGCAAAAACTGCTTGAGTTATACAGATAGCAAATATGTAATTCTATCGACATTTTAATAATTATTGGACAGAACACTGGAAAATTAGCCAATAGTCCTTAATACTGTACTATGATTTTACATTATGAGGAAAAGTTTAATTTTATATACAAATGTTATATTTTCCTCTTAAAGGGACACTGAACCCAATATTTTTCTTTTGTGATATAGATAGAGCATGCAATGTTAAGCAACTTTCTAATTTACTCCTATTATCATTTTTTCTTCATTCTTTTGCTATCTTTATTTGAAAAAGAAGGCATCTAAACTTTTTTTGGTTCATAACGGTGGACAGCTCTTGTTTATTGATCGGTTAAATTAATCCACCAATCAGCAAGAACAACCCAGGTTGTTCACCAAAAATGGTCCGGCATCTAAACTTACATTCTTGCCTTTCAAATAAAGATTCCAAGAGAATGAAGAACATTTGAAACTAGGGATGTTTGATTTTTTGTGGACTGATTCTCCCACTCACAAAGACGGTCACTCTCTTGACCTGATCTTTAACTATTGATGCACTCTCTCAAACTTCACAAACTCCCCCTTTCCTCTTTCTGACCACCATCTCCTTACTTGCATCATATCATCCCTCCCTACAACTCTCTCTCCTTCTACTCCTCACACCAAACTTCACAGAAGCATTATGTCATTAGATCAGCAACAGCTTGCTAATTTCCTCAAACCTCTCCTCTCATCCTTCTCCTCCTTTTCCTGCCCTGAACAATATATCTGCCACTATAATTCCACCCTTACATCCGTCCTTGACAATCTCGTCCCTCTTACCATAGCTCGGAAATCACACACTCATCCTCAGCCCTGGCATACTCCTCTGACACGGTACCTACGCAGATGTTCCCTTACTGCTGAGTGGCACTGGAGAAAATCTCCAAGTTCAGCTGATTTTCTTCACTACAAATTCATCTTGAACTCCTACTATTCTGCTCTTAATCTCCATAAGCAACACTACTTCTCTACTCTTATCTCTAATCTTTCTTTCAACCCAATACGTCTGTTCTCCACTTTCAATACTTTCCTCCGCCCTCCACCACCTCCTATACAACTTCTCTGTCAGCTCAAGACTTTGCCAGCCACTTCAATAACAAAATCAACTCCATCAGAAATGAAATCAACTCTCAACATAATTCCATTCTCTCACCCCCTCAAATGCTCTTAATCAACCACAACCCACATAACCTTAAACTTAGCTCATTCTCCCCTGTTACTGAGGAAGAAGTTTCAGCACTTATACTGTGCTCTCACCTCACTACCTGTCCCCTTGACCCTATCCCCTCACAGCTACTTCCCTCCCTCTCTGCTACCCTTACCCCTATACTAACACACATTTTCAACCTCTCTCTCAGCATCTGTATATTTCCCTCATCACTGAAACATGCACTGGTCACACCTATCCTCAAAAAACCTTCCCTTGTTCCTACCTCCCCATCCAACTACCACCCTATTTCCCTCCTCCCTCTTGCCTCAAAGCTTATCGAAAAACTATTATATGCACGCCTATCCCAATTCCTTACGTTAAACTCCCTTCTTGACCTACTGCAATCTGAATTTCGTCCCCATCACTCCACAGAGACAGCAGTTGTTAAGATTACCAACGACCACTTCTCTCTGCTTATCCTTCTTGATCTGTCTGCAGCCTTTGACACTGTTGACCACCCTCTTTTGCTCCAAACCCTCCAATCCTTTGGCATCTGTGACACAGCCCTCTCGTGGCTCTATTTCTATCTGTCAAACCGTACCTTTAATGTAGCCTTCTCTGGGGCCTCCTCTACCCCGTCACCATTTTCTGTCGGAGTACCGCAAGGCTCTGTCCTCAGTCCCCTTCTCTTCTCAATCTACACGTCATCACTAGGTTCCTTAATTAAGTCCCATGGGTTCCAACATCATTTGTATGCCGACGACACCCAAATCTACTTCTCTGCACCAGACCTATCTGCTTCCTTGCTAACCCGTGTCACTAACGGTCTTTCTCACATCTCTTCCTGGATGTCCTCTCACTACCTCAAGCTAAATCTCTTCAAAACTGAGCTCCTCATTTTCCCCCCTTCTTCCAAAATCTCCACCCCCAATCTCTCTATAACTATCGACAACTTCATCATTACCCCTACCCCGCATGCCCAATGTCTTGGGGGCACATTTGACTCATATCTTTCTTTCTCTCCTCACAGTCAGTCCTTGGCTAAAGCCTGCCACTTCCACCTTAAAAACATCTCTAAAATTAGACACTTCCTTACACAAGACACAACTAAGATTTTAATCCACTTTCTCATTCTTTCCTGCCTCGATTACTGCATCTCTGTCCTCTCTGGTCTCCCCACATGCATCCTAGCTCCTTTACAATCCATAATGAATGCCTCTGCCAGACTCATCTTCCTTACATGTCACTCTTCATCTGCTGCACCTCTCTGCCAATCCCTTCACTGGCTTCCTCTTGCCTCTAGGATCAAACACAAAATTCTCACTCTGACATACAAAGCCCTCAACTGCACTGCTCCCCCCTATATCTCAGACCTTGTCTCCAGATACTCTCCCTCCCGTCCCCTTCACTTTGCTCATGACCTCCTACTCTCCTCCTCTCTTGTTACCTCATCATATTCCCATTTACAGGACTTCTCCAGACTGGCTACCATCTTGTAGAACTCTCTGACTCGGTCCACAAGACTCTCCCCTAGTTCTGAAAGCTTCAAGCACTTCCTAAAGTCTCTACTGTTCAGGGATGCATACAGCCTACACTAACCTTACTTTATACCAGTTCCTCTCCTCGATTGCTATCCCTTGGACCCCCTTAGCATGTAAGCCTAAGAGTCCAGCTGTTTGTAGATCACCTTCTTATGTACAAGTTATGTGCGTGAACAACCATTTTTGTGTGTATATTTGTGTTTGTGTTTGTGTGCATGCATTATTATGTGCACAACGAAACTTAAACTAAGCACAGACTGGAGATGAAAGACAGAGATTAAATAAGTTGAACGTTTATTTACATGAAAAACTTACCCATAAGGAAAATAGATCAGCAAGTCAAGTGGTGAGCAAAAGGATCAGGGACCGTGAAACAGTTAGTGATAAGGTACCAATAATGAAGGCACTGACACAGGTGGGTATGCTATAGGAGCCATAACATACAGGTGCAGAACATAGAGTACACATGAACAAGCTGGAGGTCTCAGGGTATACAAGGACAAGCTGTAGGCCTCAGAGTACACTGAAACAAGGTATAGACCTCAGGGTACACAGGAACAGGGTGCAGGTCTCAGAGTAAACAGGAACAGGGTTCAGGCCTCAGCTTACACAGAAGCAAGATGCAGACCTCAGGTTACACAGAAACAGGATGCAGACCTCAGGCAGAATACTGCAAGATACTGGATACCAGGGTGGATACAGGAGGATGCTGAATACAAGGCTTGATACTGCAGGGTACTGAATACAAGGCTAGATTAAAGGGTCACTGAACCCAATTTTTTTTCTTTTGTGATTCAGATACAGCAATTTTAAGCAACTTTTTAATTTACTCCTATTATCATTTTTTCTTCATTCTCTTGCTATCTTTATTTGAAAACCAAGGCATCTAAGCCAAGGAGCCAGCCAATTTGTGGTTCAGCACCATGGACAGCACTTGTTTATTGGTGGGTGAATTTATCCAGCAATCAGCAAGAACAACACAGGTTGTTCACCAAAAATGGGCCGGCATCTAAACTTACATTCTTGCTTTTCAAATAAAGATACCAAGAAAATGAAGAAAATTTGATAATAGGAGTAAATTAGAAAGTTGCTTAAAATTGCATTCTCTATCTGAATCACAAAAGAAAAAAATTGGGTTCAGTGTCCCTTTAAGCAATGCAGTGTGTTTACTGCAATCAGTCAGAACAGACTGATGGGCTGAGTAAGATTATATAAAATTATATAAGAACCTCCGTACTTGAAACAACTTAGGTGTAGATTGTGCGCTACCCCTTTTAATGTCACTGAGGTGCACCTGAGTGCCTAGGGGGAGCAGGATGTTACAAAAAACAGAGTGGCATCAGCATTAAAAACCAAAACTTAACCTGGTGCTCACTGCTGGAACAGGGCTTGGATAAGTACTACATTCTTCCTCTTAAAGCGTAACCCCAGGGATGCCCGAAGACAGGGTGGTTGGGTTGAAATCCCTGATCCTTGAAGGGACATGCAATTCAGAGACAGAAATCCAACACCATTATTTAGGTCCATATCCCTTATAATGAATTAGATATTCCAGTTGGTTCCTCTGGATACTAGCATTTAGGATATCTTCATTCCATCTCATATTCTTTGAACCCATCAACAATAATAAGCAGATGGTTTCTGTTGAAGGAAATGGATCAGACACTGGTTAATTCAGGAGAAAAAGGTAAACAACTGAGTGAAAATGATATGATGATGATTGTAACTGGAGGTGAATAACAACAGTATAGATTACCTTCTTTTTTTGTGTGTAGGGTGAATAAAACAAGGTTCCAACATTTTGAGGGTTGGTTTATGTGAAGGTGCCCAGAAGATAAATACACCCTGTATTTTGGTTGATACTCTGGTGCCAAATGTCTTCTCCTATCAGAATAAGATTTAAATAGCTGTTGAGTAGTGATGTCGCGAACCTAAAATTTTGCGTTCGCGAACAGCGAACTTCCGCAAAAGTTTGCGAACGGGCGAACCAGGCGAACCACCATTGACTTCAATAGGCAGGCGAATTTTAAAACCCACAGGGACTCTTTCTGGCCACAAAAGTGATGGAAAAGTTGTTTCAAGGGGACTAACACTTGGACTGTGGCATGCCGGAGGGCAAAACTCCCATGGAAAATGACATAGTTGATGCATAGTCTGTTTTTAATCCATAAAGGGCATAAATCACCTAAAATTCCTAAATTGTTTGGAATAACGTGCTTTAAAACATCAGGTATGATGTTGTATCGTTCATGTAGTGTAAGGGTTATGCCCGCTTCACAGTGACAGACCACAAACAACCAAAAACAGTCCATTTGCACAACCGCAAACTCCCCATTTGCACAAGGTTGGATATCAAGCTAGCCATGTCCCGTTCCTTGTCCTCACTGATGTCACTGCGCGTGCAATCAATTCCTGGGGTAACAGAAAATGCTCCACCCACAAGATGCTCCTATTATATTACTGCACTGAGGATGCTGCCTATATCTGTGTGTCCTGCTCCCTGGCCGGAGAGCACAGGGGACACCAGGTCGAGCTGCTGAATGAGGCTTCTGAGAAGAAGAAAAAGAAACTGAGAAATGTTCTGCAGAAACTGACCACAAAGAGAGAGGAGACTGAGAAAAGAGTCAAGAGTCTGCAGAAGCACAGGAGAGGGGTGCAAGAGAAAGCAGCTGGTGTAACAGAGAGACTCACTGTCCTGATTAGGGACATCAGGAAACAGCTGGAAGACCTAGAGAAGCGAGTCCTGAGTGAGATCAGCAGGAGCAGGTTTTACTCACAATCTCTGATCTGATCCAGCAGCTGGGAAAAAGAGAATGACAAGCTAACCAGGAAGATTTGTCACATTGAGGAGCTGTGCAACATGACTGACCCATGAACTGTCCTACAAGAACAGGAATCACACAGAGATGAGATGCTTGGTCGGTCCTCCTACTTCCAAGTTCCAATTTGGGGCACTGCGCGTGCAATCTAATGTGCCACCAGATAGGAGTGGTGTGTTAACTAGTACTATTCTTATCAGTTTAATCCCTGTTACGTGCCCTATCAGGGGACGTGTATATGGCATCGATTTTAGGAACCGGGAGATGATTTTAGGAACCGGGAGATGGAAAAAGATGCTTGGTCGGTCCGGCCACGAGATAGATAGATAGATACATAGATTAGATAGATAGATCAATAGATGCAATAGATACATTTGATGATATATACGATAGATAGATTTGATAGATAGATAATTTCCCAGACAGAGAATTACAAGACGGGCGGTCTGGGACCCATGGTAAGGTTCCCAGAGGCAGTTGCGGTGCCCAAGGCTCTGATTAGAACATTCTCCCAAGGCTCTAATCGGAACATTCTTTAGCTTTCTGTCTGTCGGCTAAATGTCTGTCTGCCAAATGTCCTTCTGCATTTTGTCAGAGCACCGCGTGCAATCTACTGTGCCACCAGATAGGAGTGGTGTGTTAACTAGTACTATTCTTATCAGTTTAATCCCTGTTACATCCCCTATCAGGGGACGTGTATATGGCATTGATTTTAGGAACTGGGAGATGGAAAAAGATGCTTGGACACCCAGTACAGGTCGTTCTCCTTCAGCCTTTTTATACAAGGGTCCCCGACCCTCATCAGGCACTACAGCATGAAAGACCCCATATGCCATTACTTCCTTTTGCACAATTGAGTACAGCTATGGCATCGATTTTATGAACCTTGAGATCATTTTAGGAACCGGGAAATGGAAAAAGATGCTTGGACACCCAGTACAGGTCGTTCTCCTTCAGCCTTTATATACGAGGGGCCCCGACCCTCAACAGGCACGACAGCATGAAAGACCCCATATGCCATTACTTCCTTTTGCACAATCAAGTACAGGTATGGCATCATTTTTAGGATTTGATAGATAAATAGATAGATTTGATAGATAGGTAATTTCCCAGACACAGAATTTTACAAGACGTGCGGCCTGGGACCCATGGTAAGGTTACTTCCTTTTGCACAATCGAGTACAGGTTGGGGATTGCCTTTTGTGCAAAGAAATTTCGGCCGTGTACCTTCCACTGCGGTGTCCCCTATCAGGGGACGTGTATATGGCATGGATTTTAGGAACCGGGAGATGGAAAAAGATGCTTGGCCGGTCCTCCTACTTCAAATTTGGGGCAATGCGCGTGCAATCTACTGTGCCACCAGATATGAGTGGTGTGTTAAGTAGTACTATTCTTAGCAGTTTAATCCCTGTTATGTGCCTTTTTTTGGTTTGGGTTTTGAAGCCACAGTGCAGCACCAGAGGCCAGAAAAATTAGGCATGTACACATGCCTGAAAAATCAGGTATTGTTGCAGCCGCTGCTGTAGCAGCGGCCAGAAAAATTGATGTCTGTTTGACAGTTAGAAAGTGCCCTAAAACATTGCGGCTTGAACCCTAGTTGTTGGCGGATAAGTCACGCAAGTCATCCGGCATTCGAAGATAAAATACAAAGGTGAGATAATCAAGACTTTTTTGACCTAGGCGACTTCTTTTCTCAGTGACAATACCTCCTGCTGCACTGAAGGTCCTTTCTTACAGGACACTTGAAGCGGGGCAGGCCAGAAGTTCAATTGCAAATTGGGATAGCTCAGGCCACAGGTCAAGCCTGCACACCCAGTAGTCAAGGGGTTCATCGCTCCTCAGAGTGTTGAGAGGTTCATCACTCCTCAGAGTGTCGAGATCTGCAGTTAATGCGAGGTAGGCTGCTACCTGACGGTTGAGTCGTTCTCTGAGGCTGGATCCCGAAGGGCTGTGGCGATGCATAGGAGTTAAAAAGGTCCGCATGTCCTCCATCAACAACACATCTGGAAAGCATTCTGTCCTTGCCGGCGTGGTCGTGGGAGGAGGAGTATTAATTTCATCTCTTTCCCTGTTAGATTTCCGTTGTGCTGTGACATCACCCTTATACGCTGTGTAAAGCATACTTTTTAATTTATTTTTGAACTGCTCCATCCTTTCCGACTTTCGGGAATTCAGTAACATTTCAGTCACTTTATGCTTATACCGGGGGTCTAGTAGCGTGGACACCCAGTACAGTTCGTTCTCCTTCAGCTTTTTTATATGAGTGTCCCTCAACAGGCACGACAGCATGAAAGACCCCATTTGCACAAGGTTGGATGCCGAGCTACTCATGTCCCGTTCCTCGTCCTCACTGATCTCACTGAAGGTATCTTCTTCCCCCCATCCACGTACAACACCACGGGTACCAGATAGGTGACAACAACAAGCACCCTGGGATGCCTGTTGTGCTTGGTCTTCCTCCTCCTCCTCAAGGCCACATTCCTCCTCTGACTCCTCTTCCTCACAATCCTTTTCCTGTGTTGCTGCTGGTCCAGCAAGTGATGCTGATAAGGCTGTTTCTGGTGGTGATGGAGACCACAACTCTTCCTCTTCACACTCATCTACGGCCTTATCCAGCACTCTTCGCAGGGCACGCTCCAGGAAGAAAACAAATTGTATGATATGGTTGATGGTGCCTTCAGTGTGACTGACTAGGTTTGTCACCTCCTCAAAAGGACGCATGAGCCTACAGGCATTGTGCATGAGCGTCCAGTAACGTGCCAAAAAAATCCCCAGCTCCCCAGAGGCTGTCCTAGCACCCGGTCATACAAATACTCATTAACAGCTTTTTCTTGTTGGAGCAGGTGGTCGAACATTAGGAGTGTTGAATTCCAATGTGTTGGGCTGTCGCAAATCAAGCGCCTCACTGGCAGGTTGTTTCGCCGCTGGATATCTGAAAAATGCGCCATGGCTGTGTAGGAACGCCTGAAATGGCCACACACCTTCCTGGCCTGCTTCAGGACGTCCTGTAAGCCTGGGTACTTATGCACAAAGCATTGTACAATCAGATTACACACATGTGCCATGCACAGCACATGTGTCAATTTGCCCAATTTCAATGCCGCCACTAAATTACTTCCGTTGTCAGAAATCACTTTGTCGATCTCCAGTTGGTATGGAGTCAGCCACTGATCCACCTGTGCATTCAGGGCTGACAGGAGTGCTGCTGCGGTGTGACTCTCTGCTTTCAGGCAAGTCAACCCCAAGACGGCGTGACACTGCTGTATCCTGGATGTGGAATAGTATCTGGGGAACTGGGGGGATGCCGTTGATGTGGAGCAAGACGCAGCAGCAGAAGAGGACTCAGCTGAGGAGGTTATGGAAGAGGATGGAGTAGGAGGAGTAGAGGAGGTGGCAGCAGGCCTGCCTGCAAATTGTGGCAGTGTCACCAACTCCTCTGCAGTGCCAGGCATTCCATGTCAGCAGGTTTACCCAATGCGCAGTGTAGGTGGTACCTGCCCTTACCATGCTTTGCAGACCAGCTATCAGTGGTCAGATGGACCCTTGCCCCAACACTGTTTGCCAGACATGCCATTACTTCCTTTCGCACAATCCAGTACAGGTTAGGGATTGCCTTTTGTGCAAAGAAATTTCACCCGGGTACCTTCTACTGCGGTGTCCCAATAGCTAAAAATTTTTTGAACGCCTCAGACTCCACCAGCTTGTATGGTAAAAGCTGGCGGGCTAACAGTTCAGACAAGCCAGCAGTCAGACGCCGGGCAAGGGGGTGATTTGGTGACATTGGCTTCTTACGCTCAAACATGTCCTTGACAGACACCTGACTGTGGGCAGATGAGCAGGAACTGCTCCGGAAGAGAGACGGATTGGTGGATGGTTGAGAGGGTGCAAGGAGCAGAGCAGTGGTTAACATGGCTGAAGATGCTGGACCAGGAGGAGGATGGCGGCTTTGAGTTTGTGTGCTGCTTGTCCTCATGTGTTCATCCCATAGGCATTTTTGATGTGCGATCTTGTGCCTTCGCAAAGCAGTTGTACCTAGGTGGGTGTTGGACTTCCCACGACTCAGTTTCTTTTGGCACAGGTTGCAAATGGCATTGCTGTTGTCAGAGGCAGACACATAAAAAAAATGCCACACTGCTGAGCTCTGCTATGACGGGATTCTGGTGGTGGCAACAGCATGCGTTGATTGGCGTGCTGTCTGGCTGACCCCGGGTGCCCGAAGCTAAGCTAGAGGAGAAGGATGGTGCGTCAAGCTTACAAGCGGAAGCTGTAGAAGATTGGGTGTCCTGTGTTATAAAGTCAACTATTTCATCAGAACTTTTCGTGTTCATGGTACGTGGCCTAACACTGGGCATTATTCTATGGCCAAAAGGAATCACAGCACCACGACCACGATGGCCCCTGCGGGTTGGCCTGCCTCTGCCTGTCATTTTTTTTTTCAATTAGTGCTACTATGCATGCAAGCTACTGTGAGTGGGCACAGTATACGCTGTGAGCCTGACACAAAAAAAGAGACTGATGTTTCACAGTCAAATTTTTTTTTTTTTTAATGTACACTGACACTACTATTAAACAAGATAATATGAGTGGTGGCACTGGTCAAGTGGGAACAGTATACGCTGTGAGCCTGACATAAAAAAGCAGACTGATGTTTCACAGTCAAAATATATATATTTTTTTTTTAAAATGTACACTTACACTACTATTAAACAAGATAATGTGAGTGGTGGCACTGTGCAAGTGGGCACAGTATACGCTGTGAGCCTGACACAAAAAAGCAGACATGTTTCACAGTCAAAATAGTTTTTTTTATTTTTAAAATGTACACATACACTACTATTAAGCAAGATAATGTGAGTGGTGGCACTGTGCAAGTGGGCACAGTATACGCTGTGAGCCTGACACAAAAAAGCAGACATGTTTCACAGTCAAAATAGTTTTTTTTATTTTTAAAATGTACACATACACTACTATTAAGCAAGATAATGTGAGTGGTGGCACTGGGCAAGTGGGCACAGTATACGCTGTGAGCCTGACACAAAAAAGTAGACTGATGTTTCACAGTCAAAATATTTTTTTTATTTTTAAATGTACACTGACACTACTATTAAACAAGATATGAGTGGTGGCACTGGACAAGTGGGCACAGTATGCGCTATGAGCCTGACACAAAAAAAGCAGACTTATGTTTCACAGTCAAAATAATTTTTTTTTATTTTTAAAATGTACACTTACACTACTATTAAACAAGATAATATGAGTGGTGGCACTGGTCAAGTGGGAACAGTATACGCTGTGAGCCTGACATAAAAAAGCAGACTGATGTTTCACAGTCAAAATATATATATATATTTTTTTAAATGCACACTTACACTACTATTAAACAAGATAATATGAGTGGTGGCACTGGACAAGTGGGCACAGTATACGCTGTGAGCCTGACACATAAAAGCAGACTGATGTTTCACAGTCAAAATAGTTTTTTTATTTTTAAATGTACACTTACACTACTATTAAACAAGATAATATGAGTGGTGGCACTGGACCAGTGGGCACAGTATACGCTGTGAGCCTGACACATAAAAGCAGACTGATGTTTCACAGTCAAAATAGTTTTTTTATTTTTAAATGTACACTTACACTACTATTAAACAAGATAATATGAGTGGTGGCACTGGACAAGTGGGCACAGTATACGTTGTGAGCCTGACACAAAAAGCAGACATGTTTCACAGTCAAAATAGTTTTTTTATTTTTAAAATGTACACATACACTACTATTAAACAAGATAATGTGAGTGGTGGCACTGTGCAAGTGGGCACAGTATATGCTGTGAGCCTGACACAAAAAAGCAGACATGTTTCACAGTCAAAATAGTTTTTTTATTTTTAAAATGTACACATACACTACTATTAAGCAAGATAATGTGAGTGGTGGCACTGGGCAAGTGGGCACAGTATACGCTGTGAGCCTGACACAAAAAAGCAGACTGATGTTTCCGAGTCAAAATAGTTTTTTTATTTTTAAAATGTACACTTACACTACTATAAAACAAGATAATATGAGTGGTGGCACTGGACCAGTGGGCACAGTATACGCTGTGAGCCTGACACAAAAAAGCAGACTGATGTTTCACAGTCAAAATAGTTTTTTTATTTTTAAATGTACACTTACACTACAATTAAACAATATAATATGAGTGGTGGCACTGGGCAAGTGGGCACAGTATACGCTGTGAGCCTGACACAAAAAAAGCAGACTGATGTTTCAGAGTCAAAATAGTTTTTTTATTTTTAAAATGTACACTTACACTACTATAAAACAAGATAATATGAGTGGTGGCACTAGACCAGTGGGCACAGTATACGCTGTGAGCCTGACACAAAAAAAGCAGACTGATGTTTCAGAGTCAAAATAGTTTTTTTATTTTTAAAATGTACACTTACACTACTATAAAACAAGATAATATGAGTGGTGGCACTGGACCAGTGGGCACAGTATACGCTGTGAGCCTGACACAAAAAAGCAGACTGATGTTTCACAGTCAAAATAGTTTTTTTTATTTTTAAATGTACACTTACACTACAATTAAACAAGATAATATGAGTAGTGGCACTGGGCAAGTGGGCACAGTATACACTGTGAGCCTGACACAAAAAAAGCAGACTGATGTTTCAGAGTCAAAATAGTTTTTTTATTTTTAAAATGTACACTTACACTACTATAAAACAAGATAATATGAGTGGTGGCACTGGACCAGTGGGCACTGTATACGCTGTGAGCCTGACACAAAAAAGAAGACTGATGTTTCACAGTCAAAATAGTTTTTTTATTTTTAAATGTACACTTACACTACTATTAAACAAGATAATATGAGTGGTGGCACTGGGCAAGTAAGCACAGTATACGCTGTGAGCCTGACACACACGCTGGCAGTGGCAGGCTGGCCTAGCAACTGCAATTAGATTACACTAGCAGACTGATGTAAACAAAATTAAAAAAAAAATTACACTACTGTTACACCAGATATGACTGGTGGTGGCACTGAGAAAGAAGGCACAGTATATGCTGTGAGCCTGACACACAGGCTGGCAGTGGCAGGATGGCCTGGCAACTGAAATTAGATTCCACTAGCAGACTGATATAAAAGTTTTTTTTTTTAATTTGCACTACTGTTACACCAAATATGACTGGTGGTGGCACTGAGCAAGTAGGCACAGTATATGCTGTGAGCCTGACACACAGGCTGGCAGTGGCAGGCTGGCCTGGCAACTGAAATTAGATTACACTAGCAGACTGATGTAAAAGTTTTTTTTTTTTTAATTTACACTATTGTTACACCAGATATGAGTGGTGGCACTGAGCAAGTAGGCACAGTATATGCTGTGAGCCTGACACACAGGCTGGCAGTAGCAGGCTGACCTGGCAACTGAAATTAGATTACACTAGCAGACTGATGTAAAAGTTGTTTTTTTTAAATTTACACTAATGTTACACCAGATATGAGTGGTGGCACTGAGCAAGTAGGCACAGTATATGCTGTGAGCCTGACACACAGGCTGGCAGTGGCAGGCGGGCAACTGCTATTAGATTACACTAGCAAACTGATGTAAAAGCTTTTTTTTTTAAATTTACACTACTGTTACACCAGATATGAGTGGTGGCACTGAGCAAGTAGGCACAGTATATGCTGTGAGCCTGACACACAGGCTGGCAGTGGCAGGCTGGCCTGGCAACTGAAATTATATTACACTAGCAGAATGATGTAAAAGTGTTTTTTTTTTAAATTTACACTAATGTTACACCAGATTTGAGTGGTGGCACTGAGCAAGTAGGCACAGTATGTGCTGTGAGCCTGACACACAGGCTGGCAGTGGCAGGCAGGCAACTGCTGTTAGATTACACTAGCAGACTGATGTAAAAGTTTATTTTTTTTAAATTTACACTACTGTTACACCAGATATGACTGGTGGTGGCACTGAGCAAGTAGGCACAGTATATGCTGTGAGCCTGACACACAGGCTGGAAGTGGCAGGCTGGCCTGGCAACTGAAATTAGATTACACTAGCAGACTGATGTAAAAGTTTATTTTTTTTTAAATTTACACTAATGTTACACCAGATTTGAGTGGTGGCACTGAGCAAGTAGGCACAGTATATGCTGTGAGCCTGACACACAGGCTGGCAGTGGCAGGCGGGCAACTGCTATTAGATTACACTAGCAAACTGATGGCCTGGCAACTGAAATTAGATTACACTAGCAGACTGATGTAAAAGTTTTATTTTTTAAATTTACACTACTGTTACACCAGATATGACTGGTGGTGGCACTGAGCAAGTAGGCACAGTATATGCTGTGAGCCTGACACACAGGCTGGCAGTGGCAGGCTGGCCTGGCAACTGAAATTAGATTACACTAGCAGACTGATGTAAAAATTTTTTTTTTTTTACATTTACACTAATGTTACACCAGATATGACTGGTGGTGGCACTGAGCAAGTAGGCACAGTATGTGCTGTGAGCCTGACACACAGGCTGGCAGTGGCAGGCAGGCAACTGCTATTAGATTACACTAGCAGACTGATGTAAAAGTTTAATTTTTAAATTTACACTACTGTTACACCAGATATGACTGGTGGTGGCACTGAGCAAGTAGGCACAGTATATGCTGTGAGCCTGACACACAGGCTGGAAGTGGCAGGCTGGCCTGGCAACTGAAATTAGATTACACTAGCAGACTGATGTAAAAGTTTATTTTTTTTTAAATTTACACTAATGTTACACCAGATTTGAGTGGTGGCACTGAGCAAGTAGGCACAGTATATGCTGTGAGCCTGACACACAGGCTGGCAGTGGCAGGCGGGCAACTGCTATTAGATTACACTAGCAAACTGATGTAAAAGCTTTTTTTTTTAAATTTACACTACTGTTACACCAGATATGAGTGGTGGCACTGAGCAAGTAGGCACAGTATATGCTGTGAGCCTGACACACAGGCTGGCAGTGGCAGGCTGGCCTGGCAACTGAAATTATATTACACTAGCAGAATGATGTAAAAGTGTTTTTTTTTTAAATTTACACTAATGTTACACCAGATTTGAGTGGTGGCACTGAGCAAGTAGGCACAGTATGTGCTGTGAGCCTGACACACAGGCTGGCAGTGGCAGGCAGGCAACTGCTGTTAGATTACACTAGCAGACTGATGTAAAAGTTTATTTTTTTTAAATTTACACTACTGTTACACCAGATATGACTGGTGGTGGCACTGAGCAAGTAGGCACAGTATATGCTGTGAGCCTGACACACAGGCTGGAAGTGGCAGGCTGGCCTGGCAACTGAAATTAGATTACACTAGCAGACTGATGTAAAAGTTTATTTTTTTTTAAATTTACACTAATGTTACACCAGATTTGAGTGGTGGCACTGAGCAAGTAGGCACAGTATATGCTGTGAGCCTGACACACAGGCTGGCAGTGGCAGGCGGGCAACTGCTATTAGATTACACTAGCAAACTGATGGCCTGGCAACTGAAATTAGATTACACTAGCAGACTGATGTAAAAGTTTTATTTTTTAAATTTACACTACTGTTACACCAGATATGACTGGTGGTGGCACTGAGCAAGTAGGCACAGTATATGCTGTGAGCCTGACACACAGGCTGGCAGTGGCAGGCTGGCCTGGCAACTGAAATTAGATTACACTAGCAGACTGATGTAAAATTTTTTTTTTTTTTACATTTACACTAATGTTACACCAGATATGACTGGTGGTGGCACTGAGCAAGTAGGCACAGTATGTGCTGTGAGCCTGACACACAGGCTGGCAGTGGCAGGCAGGCAACTGCTATTAGATTACACTAGCAGACTGATGTAAAAGTTTATTTTTTTTAAATTTACACTACTGTTACACCAGATATGACTGGTGGTGGCACTGAGCAAGTAGGCACAGTATATGCTGTGAGCCTGACACACAGGCTGGAAGTGGCAGGCTGGCCTGGCAACTGAAATTAGATTACACTAGCAGACTGATGTAAAAGTTTATTTTTTTTTAAATTTACACTAATGTTACACCAGATTTGAGTGGTGGCACTGAGCAAGTAGGCACAGTATATGCTGTGAGCCTGACACACAGGCTGGCAGTGGCAGGCAGGCAACTGCTATTAGATTACAAAGAAAAAAAAACAAAAAACGACTGAGGTAGCCCTAAAAAGGGCTTTTTGGGGTGCTGTCCTTACAGCAGAAATCAGATGAGTCCTTCAGGACTGTAGTGGACACTGAATACACTAGCCTAGCTATCGATGTCCATATTAAATTAGCAGCAGCTACACTGTCCCTCCTCTCACTAGCAATGCAGCTTCCAAATAAATCTAAAATGGCTGCTGTCCATGAGGTATAAGGGTCTGGGAGTGAGGGTCTGCTGCTGATTGGCTGGAATGTGCTTGCTGACTGTGAGATACAGGGTCAAAGTTTAGGCAATGATGACGAATAGGGGGCGGATCGAACATCGCATATGTTCACCCGCCGCTGCGAACGCGAACAAGCTATGTTCGCCGGGAACTGTTCTCCGGCGAACTGTTTGCGACATAACTACTGTTGAGTGACCAACAACTGCATTCAAAAGAGAGAACATTATTACTGATGGCTTGATATATAGCTTAATCTGCAGTGAACAGTACTTTGGACTGGAGATGTGGGTGGCAAGACAGGATGAAATCCATATTTACTCAAGAATAGAGACATAGAGTTAGATCTATGGATTTGGTTATTGTCTACAAATTCAGAAAGATATAGATGCTGGATCCATCATCCTTTAAAGTAATAATGAAGCATCTGAGGTATTGATCCAAAGTTTGATCGGTACACCAGAAATAAGTTTAGTGGTTTTATAACTGCAGGCTGGAGCCTATCCTCAAGAGATAAAGTATAGTGGATACTTGTTCTTTACTATATTAAAGGGACAGTAAACACCAAAAAATGTTATTGTCCCTTTATTTACCATTCCCCAGTGTTGCATAACCAACACTGTTATATTAATATACTTGTTACCTCTGTGATTACCTTGTATCTAAGCTTCTGCAGACTGGGTGCCCCGGGTAGAAGGTTGATTGGTCAATCATACTCCTAAAAGGGAGGAAAGATGTCAGCACATTGTTCTGAAAGACATCTTGTAATTTTGGTACATTTTAGCAATTAAAAATCACTCAATAAAAAGAATATCTGGGCATAAAGTGGAACAGATATTGAAAGCTAAACAATGATAAAGTGAGATTTGAAGTGCACTGTGCCAATCTCACAATCAATTAAAGGTTTTATCTCCATAGCCAATGAAGACTAAAACTAAGGGAAATATAAGGGATGGTACCAAATCAAATGTAACAATTTATTGATGTTTGGGCCCCAAAGTGGCCTGTGGGCTATGGTTTCCTCTTAAATTGGCAAGCATTGCTTGTATATGGACTGGACTTTTCTTATGTAGACGAGGCATCCATAATCAGTCTTGGTATTTGTTCAGTAAACAGAACGCAAAAAGGTAGCCTACCTCTTTGAGGTTTGTGCTTGGCTGTGCATTCACAAGCTTTATGTCCAGACTTCATACACTACACACAAATTATCTTCTACATTTCTTTTTGGAATCAGAAACTGGACTTTGGGTATTTCCTTTATGCATAGGTTACTCTGTAGTAGTTGGGACAGTTTGAGAATTTTAAGTGTGTTCTCTATGTGGGGAACTATAAATAGCTGCCTTCTCCATTCCTCTATCTCTGAGGTGATAATGAATTTGGACGGATAATGATATCAAGCTTTCCAAAGTGGCAGGAACTCTAACCTATGCAATTTCATTTTCAGGGTTTCAGCTAGGCCCAATCTAATCTAATCCAGAAGAGTAGCTTCATTCCAGGCAGTCATTAGGACCAGATGATTTAAATCAGTAATATACTCTTCTGCATCCCTTGTGCATACATGATGATATCACTGGTACTCCCATGAAGCCTGGGAGTGCCTCACACTAAGCCACTAACGTTACCCAGCCTGTAGAGAAGGGTATCACCAATAACAGCATTTTAACGGCAATCCCCCCGCTTGACAAAAAGGGCTTTTCATGCACTATAGCACATTATGCGCATCAAAGATGAAAACATGTAAAATCATATTTATGCAATATTCATATTTAATAAAATGTTATACTGTGTATTTACTTTAAATATTTCACATTCCATTGTTCTACACATAACAGAATATGTTCTATATATTTATAAATAGATATTCTTATATATATCTTTATATATCTTTACCTATATTTAATCATCTATATACAGGTATAAATATATATTGTAACAAAATACCCTCGTATGTATAGAAATATATATTTATGAATAAATAGAACATATAGGGTGTTTTTTTCATCTTTTTTTGCTCCAGTGACTACTATGGGGGAATATGTTATCATGTGAGCAATATTCTAAGTTCGGCTTTTTATGCCTGTCAGGTTAGAGTGCGAGCGAAAACACTATGGCCTAGATTTGGAGTTTGGCGGTAGCTGTGAAAACCAGCGTTAGAGGCTCCTAACGCTGGTTTTAGGCTACCGCCGGTATTTGGAGTCACTCAAAAAAGGGTCTAACGCTCACTTTCAGCCGCGACTTTTCCATACCGCAGATCCCCTTACGTCAATTGCGTATCCTATCTTTTCAATGGGATCTTTCTAACTCCGGTATTTAGAGTCGTGTCTGAAGTGAGCGTTAGAAATCTTACGACAAAACTGCAGCCGCAGAAAAAAGTCAGTAGTTAAGAGCTTTCTGGGCTAACGCCAGTTCATAAAGCTCTTAACTACTGTGCTCTAAAGTACACTAACACCCATAAACTACCTATGTACCCCTAAACCGAGGTCCCCCCACATTGCCACCACTCGATTTAATTTTTTAACCCCTAATCTGCCGACCGCCACCTACGTTATACTTATGTACCCCTAATCTGCTGCCCCTAACACCGCCGACCCCTGTATTATATTTATTAACCCCTAACCTGCCCCCCACAACGTCGCCGCCAGCTACCTACAATAATTAACCCCTAATCTGCCGACCGCAAAGCGCCGCCACCTACATTATAGCTATGTACCCCTAATCTGCTGCCCCTAACACCGCCGACCCCTATATTATATTTATTAACCCCTAATCTGCTGCCCTCAACGTCGCCTCCACCTGCCTACACTTATTAACCCCTAATCTGCCGACCGGACCGCACCGCTATTATAATAAAGTTATTAACCCCTAATCCGCCTCACTAACCCTATAATAAATAGTATTAACCCCTAATCTGCCCTCCCTAACATCGCCGACACCTAACTTCAATTATTAACCCCTATACTGCCGACTGGAGCTCACCGCTATTCTAATAAATGTATTAACCCCTAAAGCTAACCCTAACACTAACACCCCCTAAGTTAAATCTAATTTTAATCTAACGAAATTAATTAACTCATTAAATAAATTATTCCTATTTAAAGCTAAATACTTACCTGTAAAATAAATCCTAATATAGCTACAATATAAATTATAATTATATTATAGCTATTTTAGGATTTATATTTATTTTACAGGTAACTTTGTAATTATTTTAACCAGGTACAATAGCTAAAATAGTTAAAATAATTACAAGTTTACCTGTAAAATAAATCCTAACCTAAGTTACAATTAAACCTAACACTACGCTATCAATAAATAAATTAAATACAATTCCTACAAATAAATACAATGAAATAAACTAACTAAAGTACCAAAAATAAAAAAGAACTAAGTTACAAAAAATAAAAAAATATTTACAAACATTAGAAATATATTACAACAATTTTAAACTAATTACACCTACTCTAAGCCCCCTAATAAAATAACAAAGCCCCCCAAAATAAAAAAATGCCCTACCCTATTCTAAATTACCAAAGTTCAAAGCTCTTTTACCTTAGCAGCCCTGAACAGGGCCCTTTGCGGGGCATGCCCCAAGAAGTTCAGCTCTTTTGCCTGTAAAAAAAAACATACAATACCCCCCCAACATTACAACCCACCACCCACATACCCCTAATCTAACCCAAACCCCCCCTTAAATAAACCTAACACTAAGCCCCTGAAGATCTCCCTACCTTGAGTCGTCTTCACCCAGCCGAGCCAAATTCTTCATCCAAGCGGAGCAAGAAGAGGTCCTCCATCCGGTAGAAGTCTTCATCCAAGCGGGGCAGAAGAGGTCTTCCATCTGATTGAAGTCTTCATCCAAGAGGCATCTTCTATCGTCATCCATCTGGAGCGGAGCGGCAGCATCCTGAAGACCTCCGACGCGGAACATCCATCCTGGCTGACAGCCAATCAGAATCAAGTTCAATCCGATTGGCTGATCCAATCAGCCAATCAGATTGAGCTTGCATTCTATTGGCTGTTCCGATCAGCCAATAGAATGCGAGCTCAATCCGATTGGCTGATTCAATCAGTCAATCAGATTTTTCCTACCTTAATTCCGATTGGCTGATAGAATCCTATCAGCCAATCGGAATTAGAGGGACGCCATCTTGGATGACGTCATTTAAAGGAACCGTCATTCGTCGTTCAGTCGTCGGCCAGGATGGATGTTCCGCGTCGGAGGTCTTCAGGATGCTGCCGCTCCACTCCAGATGGATGACGATAGAAGATGCCTCTTGGATGAAGACTTCAATCGGATGGAAGACCTCTTCTGCCCCGCTTGGATGAAGACTTCTACCGGATGGAGGACCTCTTCTTGCTCCGCTTGGATGAAGAATCTGGCTCGGCTGGGTGAAGACGACTCAAGGTAGGGATATCTTCAGGGGCTTAGTGTTAGGTTTATTTAAGGGGGGTTTGGGTTATATTAGGGGTATGTGGGTGGTGAGTTGTAATGTTGGGGGGGGGTATTGTATGTTTTTTTTTACAGGCAAAAGAGCTGAACTTCTTGGGGCATGCCCCGCAAAGGGCCCTGTTCAGGGCTTGTAAGGTAAAAGAGCTTTGAACTTTAGTAATTTAGAATAGGGTAGGGCATTTTTTTATTTTGGGGGGCTTTGTTATTTTATTAGGGGGCTTAGAGTAGGTGTAATTAGTTTAAAATTGTTGTAATATATTTCTAATGTTTGTAAATATTTTTTTATTTTTTGTAACCTAGTTCTTTTTTATTTTTTGTACTTTAGTTAGTTTATTTCATTGTATTTATTTGTAGGAATTGTATTTAATTTATTTATTGATAGTGTAGTGTTAGGTTTAATTGTAGATAATTATAGGTATTTTATTTAATTAATTTATTGATAGTGTAGTGTTAGGTTTAATTGTAACTTAGGTTAGGATTTATTTTACAGGTAAATTTGTAATTATTTTAACTATTTTAGCTATTAAATAGTTCTTAACTATTTAATAGCTATTGTACCTGGTTAAAATAATTACAAAGTTACCTGTAAAATAATATAAATCCTAAAATAGCTATAATATAATTATAATTTATATTGTAGCTATATTAGGATTTATTTTACAGGTAAGTATTTAGCTTTAAATAGGAATAATTTATTTAATAAGTGTTAATTAATTTCGTTAGATTAAAATTATATTTAAATTAGGGGGATGTTAGTGTTAGACTTAGCTTTAGGGGTTAATACATTTATTAGAATAGCGGTGAGCTCCAGTCGGCAGATTAGGGGTTAATAATTGAAGCTAGTTGTCGGCGATGTTAGGGAGGGCAGATTAGGGGTTAATACTATTTATTATAGGGTTAGTGAGGCGGATTAGGGGTTAATAACTTTATTATAGTAGCGCTCAGGTCCGGTCGGCAGATTAGGGGTTAATAAGTGTAGGCAGGTGGAGGCGACGTTATGGGGGGCAGATTAGGGGTTAATAAATATAATATAGGGGTCGGCGGTGTTAGGGGCAGCAGATTAGGGGTACATAGGGATAATGTAAGTAGCGGCGGTTTACGGAGCGGCAGATTAGGGGTTAAAAATAATATACAGGGATCAGCGATAGCAGGGGCGGCAGAATAGGGGTTAATAAGTGTAAGGTTAGGGGTGTTTAGACTCGGGGTACATGTTAGGTGCAGACGTAGGAAGTGTTTCCCCATAGCAAACAATGGGGCTGCGTTAGGAGCTGAACGCAGCTTTTTTGCAGGTGTTAGGTTTTTTTTCAGCTCAAACAGCCCCATTGTTTCCTATGGGGGAATCGTGCATGAACACGTTTTTGAGGCTGGCCGCGTCCGTAAGCAACTCTGGTATCGAGAGTTGAAGTTGCGTTAAATATGCTCTACGCTCCTTTTTTGGAGCCTAACGCAGCCATTCTGTGGACTCTCAATACCAGAGTTATTTTAAAGGTGCGGCCAGAAAAAAGCCAGCGTTAGTACGCGGGTCGTTACCGACAAAACTCTAAATCTAGCCGTATGCTTTCAACTCATAATACAAGCACAACACAACGCCCGCAAAAAGCTTACTTCTAGCGCAGTTAACACTCGAGGGGGAGCGTTAAATAGCGCTCCACTTGTAATCTGGCCCATAATGCATAGAGTTTTGATTTTACATTGTTGTGGCCAGACAGAAGCATATATAAAGGAGATTGTGCACTGTTCAAGTAATCATTGTGCAGAATACAGTATATATATATATATATATATATATATATATATATATATATATATATATATATATACTGTATATATATATATATATATATATATATATATATATATATATATATATATATATAAATAGATAGATCGACAGATAGCTATAACAAAACAATGCGTATCACAGTCTCCATCAGTAAGCTCTCTTTGGGATTCAATACATAAAAATATATATAGTGTGTGTGTATATATATATATACACACACACACAATAGAACAATGGGTATCATATCCTCTGTGATTGAAAGATAGTAAGATCCAGTGTGGGGGGATTAGGGATATCATTTTAAATGATTACTCTAGATTCCACTTATGAAAGAAGCTTTTTCTTTCTTTTTTTTTTTTTAACAAAACACTAGTGGGAATTGCTAGACCCATCATATTTTTTTCTCTCTTTTAGAAAAGTGATGATTTGCATATCTGTCTAAGTGCTGTTAAAATCCTCAGCCTGCAGTTTGTTAGAGTAAAAAAATTGTGTGATGTAGCAAAAGTAGTTTTTTGTCTCTCTATTCAAAGTTAGCAAGCAGGAATTTTATGTAAATTGGTATCTAGGGACTACACATCAGATTTTACACATATGCATAAATCATACAAAGAAAAATATATGAATTAAAGTGTAAAATTGCAAAGCTGTGATTCAGCAAAAGAAACAAATGAGAAGCTTCTAAAAAAATTATTGTTCCAAAATATATTTGTGTACCAGATTGATGTGAACAAGAGTTAACTTTGTTTCGAAATCTCTTAAAATCTCTATTCTATTCATCACAGAGAATGTGTTTTGAGAGTGTGGTGTGTAATAAAAAAAAAGTGATCATGGGATTTGTAGTGTAATCTTCCATAAGGATAGAGAAGTGTGGCGTTATTGTCACAAGCTTTTTTTTTTTTTTTTAAACTCTCATTATGCAAGGCAGTGTTAGATGTGAATTGCTGTGCATAGCTATAGGGAACTTACATGACAACCCACAGTCGGCGAATAGGAAATGGAAATATAAGACACAGCTTAAAGCTTCAGGGAATATGTTAAACAAAACATCTGTTGATATCACAATGCTGTATCAGATCATCGTGGTTATGAATTTTTTATAGACTGTTTTTTAAAGCTGCAACTTTTAAAGAGATATTTTGTTATAGTATTTGGTTGTTTAAATACAATATAAAGTACCTTTGTAAGTATGTGACTTTGCTGTAGTCTTGCAGTAAATCTCATACTAGCCAAGTGGGAAACCATTCTTTACCTTTTTATAGCACTTGTTTGTCAATGGCTAAACTTCCCATGACCAATAGCCTTATTATTATTATTATTATTATTATTATTATTAATAAGAATGAATCTGACCTTACTAAAGTAGACATGGCCTGCCACTATCAATTTGTTGGCAATACCTGCATTGTTTTGCATTAGCTCTTCTTATCACATCAACTAAGGTCATTTAAGGACAGATATGTAGCAGGGTAGACTAATGAGGTGAGCAATGAGCATTTCAAATTCTTAGAATTAACCCCCCCACAAAATTACACAAAAGAGGGCAAAATAAATAATACAAGTATATTGTTTTTACTACACTTAATTAAACATTTTAAGCATATCAAAATATCAGTGTTTTCTAACTCTTTAAACCGTGTCATATTGTTACTCATTATTTATGTCTGACCCTAAATGACCTCAATAGGGAAGGTGAGATAAGCCTAGGTTACAGCATGGTGACACACACTGCTTTATAAAAACTGAAACTTTAAAGGGGTATGAACCTAAACCATTTCTTTAGTAATTCAGACAGAGCATACAGTTAAAAAAACATAAAAATATCAATTTAATTCTATTATCAAATTTGCGTTGTTCCCATGGTATTCATTGTTGAAGAGATACCTAGGTAAGTGTCTGGAGCTCTACGTGGCAGGAAATAGTGCTGCCATCTAGTGCACGTGCAAATGGATAACAGTCTGACAAAATTGCTGCTTTATAGTGCCCCAGACACATGCGCACTCCTGAACTTTTTGAACCAAAGATATCAAGAAAAAAAGGACAATTAAAAAAAAAAAAATAAGTACATTCATTTTTTAAAAAAAACCCTGCATACTGTCTGAATTATGAAAGAAAAAAAAAATAGGTTTAATGCCCCTTTAAGCTCATTTATTCAATATTTAAAAAACTGATATAATTTAAAAACATACATATGGATATTATTATTAAACAAAACTTTGCTATGAATACATCATCATTTCTATCATTTATTTATAATTAGTTTAATGTTCCTTTTAAATGAACAGTATTATCAAAATGAGATACATTTCTGTTTTGCTTATCAATCAGACAATTTTTCTAGCTGACAATTATCAATGTTATCATAATATTTGTTTGGAATTTTCTCTGTTCTATTTTCCAGTATATTTGATTACATCATTTCATTACTATTTTGAGCTACAATGTATCAACGTTATATAGGAATTCTGCCACATGGATGTGCTGTTAACTTATCTTCCTCGTCTAATATTCCACTGATAAATGTGCATTTGCTCCCAATAGCTTGTATTGGTCAATTGTCTTGAATATTTTTCTGTTTATGACCTAAATTCAAATCTCATAATCCTACACTCTTAACCTTCTGTTAGTTTATGTACAATTAATTGATAAGTTTGTTCTGGATTTCAATGCAACCATTTTATTAAAGGAACATTAAAAGCAAATATTTTTCATGTTTATGAACTAACATAATTAAACATTAAAATATCTTGTTTGCATGAGCAATTTTAAGTTAAAGCAATTTAAATTGATGTTTAGACTAGCAAAAAATAAAATACACAACTCATTTATGTGTACAGATTGCTCACTGACTAATAATGACAAAACAGAAACAAGAAAAAGCACAGATAAAGCAGAAGTTAGCAAACTTTCGGCTAGATTTAGAGTTTTGTCGGTAAGGACCCGCGTAGCTAACGCCGGCTTTTTTCTTGCCGCTCCATAAAAATAACTCTGGTATTGAGAGTCCACAGAATCGCTGCGTTAGGCTCCAAAAAAGGAGCGTAGAGCATTTTTAACGCCACTCCAACTCTCAATACCAGAGTTGCTTATGGACGCGGCCAGCCTCAAAAACGTGCTCGTGCACGATTCCCCCATAGAAAACAATGGGGCTGTTTGAGCTGAAAAAAAACCTAACACCTGCAAAAAAGCAGCGTTCAGCTCCTAACGCAGCCCCATTGTTTGCTATGAGTAAACACTTCCTAAGTCTGTACCTAACACTCTAACATGTACCCCGAGTCTAAACACCCCTAACCTTACACTTATTAACCCCTAATCTGCCGCCCCCGCTATCGCTGACCCCTGCATATTATTTTTAACCCCTAATCTGCCGCTACGTAAACCGCCGCTACTTACATTATCCCTATGTATCCCTAATCTGCTGCCCCTAACACCGCCGACCCCTATATTATATTTATTAACCCCTAATCTGCCTCCCACAACGTCGCCTCCACCTGCCTACACTTATTAACCCCTAATCTGCCAAGTGGACCGCACCGCTACTATAATAAAGTTATTAACCCCTAATCCGCCTCACTAACCCTATAATAAATAGTATTAACCCCTAATCTGCCCTCCCTAACATCGTGGACACCTAACTTCAAACATTAACCCCTAATCTGCCGACCGGAGCTCACCGCTATTCTAATAAATGTATTAACCCCTAAAGCTAAGTCTAACCCTAACACTAACACCCCCCTAAGTTAAATATAATTTAAATCTAACGAAATAAATTAACTCTTATTAAATAAATTATTCCTATTTAAAGCTAAATACTTACCTGTAAAATAAACCCTAATATAGCTACAATATAAATTATGATTACATTGTAGCTATTTTAGGATTAATATTTATTTTACAGGCAACTTTGTAATTATTTTAACCAGGTACAATAGCTATTAAATAGTTAAGAACTATTTAATAGTTACCTAGTTAAAATAATAACAACATTACCTGTAAAATAAATCCTAACCTAAGTTACAATTAAACCTAACACTACACTATCAATAAATTAATTAAATAAAATACCTACAATTAAACCTAACACTACACTATCAATACATTAATTAAATACAATATCTACAAATAACTACAATGAAATAAACTAACTAAAGTACAAAAAATAAAAAAGAACTAAGTTACAAAAAATAAAAAAATATTTACAAACATAATAAAAATATTACAACAATTTTAAACTAATTACACCTACTCTAAGCCCCCTAATAAAATAACAAAGCCCCCCAAAATAAAAAATGCCCTACCCTATTCTAAATTACTAAAGTTAAAAGCTCTTTTACCTTACCAGCCCTGAACAGGGCCCTTTGCGGGGCATGCCCCAAGAAGTTCAGCTCTTTTGCCTGTAAAAAAAAACATACAATACCCCCCCTCAACATTACAACCCACCACCCACATACCCCTAATCTAACCCAAACCCCCCTTAAATAAACCTAACACTAAGCCCCTGAAGATCTTCCTACCTTGTCTTCACCATACCAGGTTCACAGATCGGTCCAGAAGAGCTCCTCCGATGTCCTGATCCAAGCCCAAGCGGGGGCTGAAGATGTCCATGATCCGGTAGAAGTCTTCATCCAAGCAGGGCAGAAGAGGTCTTCCATCTGATTGAAGTCTTCATCCAAGTGGGACAGAAGAGGTCTTCCATCCGATTGAAGTCTTCATCCAGACGGCATCTTCTATCGACATCCATCTGGAGCGGAGTGGCAGCATCCTGAAGACCTCCGACGCGGAACATCTATCCTGGCCGACGACTGAACAACGAATGACGGTTCCTTTAAATGACGTCATCCAAGATGGCGTCCCTCGAATTCCGATTGCCAATCAGAATATTCCTACCTTAATTCCGATTGGCTGATAGAATCCTATCAGCCAATCGGAATTCGAGGGACGCCGCTTGGATGAAGTCTTCAATCGGATGGAAGACCTCTTCTGCTCAGCTTGGATGAAGACTTCTACCGGATCATGGACATCTTCAGCCCCCCGCTTGGGCTTGGATCAGGACATCGGAGGAGCTCTTCTGGACCGATCGGTGAACCTGGTATGGTGAAGACAAGGTAGGAAGATCTTCAGGGGCTTAGTGTTAGGTTTATTTAAGGGTGGTTTGGGTTAGATTAGGGGTATGTGGGTGGTGGGTTGTAATGTTGGGGGGGGTATTGTATGTTTTTTTTTACAGGCAAAAGAGCCGAACTTCTTGGGGCATGCCCCGCAAAGGGCCCTGTTCAGGGCTGGTAAGGTAAAAGAGCTTTTAACTTTAGTAATTTAGAATAGGGTAGGGCATTTTTTATTTTGGGGGGCTTTGTTATTTTATTAGGGGGCTTAGAGTAGGTGTAATTAGTTTAAAATTGTTGTAATATTTTTATTATGTTTGTAAATATTTTTTATTTTTTGTAACTTAGTTCTTTTTTATTTTTTGTACTTTAGTTAATTTATTTCATTGTAGTTATTTGTAGATATTGTATTTAATTAATGTATTGATAGTGTAGTGTTAGGTTTAATTGTAGGTAATTGTAGGTATTTTATTTAATTAATTTAATGATAGTATAGTGTTAGGTTTAATTGTAACTTAGGTTAGGATTTATTTTACAGGTCATTTTGTTATTATTTTAACTAGGTAACTATTAAATAGTACTTGCTATTGTACCTGGTTAAAATAATTACAAAGTTGCCTGTAAAATAAATATTAATCGTAAAATAGCTACAATGTATTTATAATTTATATTGTAGCTATATTAGGGTTTATTTTACAGGTAAGTATTTAGCTTTAAATAGGAATAATTTAGTTAATAAGAGTTAATTAATTTCGTTAGATTAAAATTATATTTAACTTAGGGGGGGTGTTAGTGTTAGGGTTAGACTTAGCTTTAGGGGTTAATACATTTATTAGAATAGCGGTGAGCTCCGGTCGGCAGATTAGGGGTTAATAAGTGTAGGCAGGTGGAGGCGACGTTGAGGGGGGCAGATTAGGGGTTAATAAATATAATATAGGGGTCGGCGGTGTTAGGGGCAGCAGATTAGGGGTACATAGCTATAATGTAGGTGGCGGCGCTTTGCGGTCGCCAGATTACGGGTTAATAAGTGTAGGTAGTTGACGGCGACGTTGTGGGGGGCAGGTTAGGGGTTAATAAATATAATATAGGGGTTGGCGGTGTTAGGGGCAGCAGATTAGGGGTACATAAGTATAACGTAGGTGGCGGTCGGCAGATTAGGGGTTAAAAAAATTAATAGAGTGGCGGCGATGTGGGGGGACCTTGGTTTAGGGGTACATAGGTAGTTTATGGGTGTTAGTGTACTTTAGAGTACAGTAGTTAAGAGCTTTATAAACCGGCGTTAGCCCAGAAAGCTCTTAACTACTGACTTTTTTCTGCGGCGGGAGTTTTGTCGTTAGATTTCTAACGCTCACTTCAGCCACGACTCTAAATACCGGAGTTAGAAAGATCCCATTGAAAAGATAGGATACGCAAATGACGTAAGGGGATCTGCGGTATGGAAAAGTCGCGGCTGAAAAGTGAGCGTTAGACCCTTTTTTGAGTGACTCCAAATACCGGAGTTAGCATAAAACCAGCGTTAGGAGCCTCTAACGCTGGTTTTCACAGCTAACGCCAAACTCCAAATCTAGGCCTTTGCTTGGCAGCCATGGGTTAAAATAGAATATCTGAAAAATATAATCAACTAGCATGTTATACCTAAATAGGCAGAGGTTATCTTGATGTTCAATTTATAATTTAAGGCATAACTGCCAGGGGCCTGATCCGATATGCAGCGTCGCCCACAAAAGCCGAAGAAGCCAAATTTTGCGCTGGTTTGGTATCACATATACGGCGTAGCATACAAGTTACGCCCGTATATTTCACCCGTTGCCCGCAAATTTTACTCCCATAGGCTAACATGGGAATGCGTTGTAAGTCGGTATCCAATATCCAGCGCAAGGCCTTACGTGGTGTAAATGGAGAAATCTTACTCCATTTTCACCTCGCCATTAAATGCACCCATAGCAGGCCTTGCGCTGAGTATTGGAGCACCGTAACTCCCTAAAATGCCTTCCAAAAAAAAACCTAACACCTAACGCATGCGCAATGTCTATCTACCTGTCAACCGCATTCCCTAATAAAGTGTATTAACCCCTAAACCTCTGCTCCCGGAGCCCACAGCCACCTACATTATATGTATTAACCCCTAAACTGCCGCTCCCAGACCTCGCCGCACCTAAATAAAGTGTTTAACCCCTAAACCGCCGCTCCCAGACCCCGCCATCAGCTACATTAAATATATTACCCCCTAATCTGACCCCCCTACACTGCCGCCACCTACATTAAATGTATTACCCCATAATCTGATCTCCCTACACCGCTGCCACCTACATTAAATGTATTACCCCCTAATCTGACCCCCCTACACCGCCACCACCTACATTAAATATATTACCCCCTAAACCTGTCTAACCCTAACACCCCCTAACTTAATTATTATTTAAATAAATCTAAATAATTTTAATATTATTAACTCAATTATTCCTATACAAAACTAAATACGTACCTGTAAAATAAACCCTAAAATAGCTACAATATAATTAATAATTACATTGTAGCTATTTTAGGATTTTTATTTATTTTACAGGTAACTTTGTATTTATTTTAACTAGGTACAATAGCTATTAAATAGTTAATAACTATTTAATAGATACCTAGTTAAAATAATTACAAAATTACCTGTAAAATAAATCCTAACCTAAGTTACAAATACACCTAACACTACACTATCAATAAATTAATTAAATGAATGAACTAAAATTATCCTATACTATAAAAGGCCAAGTGTGTTTGTCCGAAGTTGTCATGCGCAGTAGAGACAGCACAAGGACAAACACACCTGGCATTACAATCCCTAAGTTTCTGCAGTACCAGCAGAAGTGGGCGTGGGCGAGCGTGGGCGGGGGCATGGTCGAGCATGAAGGGGTCAGGGCCTAGAGTGAAGGGCCGTGAAGGGGCGGGCCGAGCGTGAAGGGGCAGGGCCAGGCAGCCTGTGAAAGTCCGTGCAGACTGAGAGCTCAAAACAGCTCAAAAGAGGGGAGAGAGGTGGTAGGGAAAAGATAAAAAAGGTGAGAGAGGGATCAAGAGGGGAGAGAGGGATCAAGAGGGGAGATAAAGAGAGCACAAGAGAGGAAGAGAGACAGCAAAAGAGAGGGGGAGGGAGAGCAAAAGAAAGGGGAGAGAAAGATCAATAGAGAGGGTGGGAGAGAGAGAGGGGGGAGAGAGATAGGGGGGGAGAGAAAGTGGGGGGGAGAGAGAGAGGGGGGAGAGAGAGAGGGGGGAGAGAGAGAGAGGGGAGAGAGAGAGAGAGGGGGGGGAGGGAGAGAGAGAGGTGGGGAGGGAGAGAGAGGGGGGGAGGGAGAGAAAGAGTGGGGAGGGAGAGAAAGAGGGGGGGAGAGAGAGAGGAGGGGAGAGAGTGAGAGGGGGAGGGAGAGAGAGGGGAGGGAGGGAGAAAGGGGGGGGAGGGAGAGAGAGAGGGGAGGGAGAGAGGGGGAGGGAGAGGGAGGGGGGAGGGAGAGAGAGAGAGGGGGAGGGAGAGAGAGGGGGGGAGGGGAGGGAGAGGTAGGGGGAAGGGAGAGAGAGAGGGGGAGGGAGAGAGAGGGGGGAGAGAGAGGGGGAGAGAGAGAGAGGGGGAGGGAGGGGAGGGGAGGGGGAGGGAGAGAAGGGAGGGGGAGGGAGAGAGAGGAGAGAGGGGGGGAGGGAGAGAGAGAGAGGGGGAGGGAGAGAGAGAGGGGGGAGGGAGAGAGAGAGGGGGGAGGGAGAGAGAGGGGGGGAGGGCGGGGAGGGGAGGAGGGAGAGAGAGGGGGGAGGAAGAGAGAAGGGGGGAGGGAGAGAGAGAGGGGGAGGGAGAGAGAGGGGGGGAGGGAGAGAGAGAGGGGGAGGGAGAGAGAGAGGGGGAGAGAGAGAGGGGGAGTGAGAAAGAGAGGGGGGAGGGAGAGAGAGAGAGGGGGGGAGGGAGAGAGAAAGGAGAGAGGGGGGGAGGGAGAGAGAGGGGGGAGAGAGGGGAGAGAGAGAGGGGGGGAGAGAGAGAGAGAGAGAGAGA